>NC_140988.1:374091784-374691784 GCF_052327205.1 Somniosus microcephalus | reverse complement strand
GAGAAACGGGCGTCGACAATGGGCAACCGCCCTCCAAATCATCGAATTGAAAAGTGCAGGAGAGACTGTCGAGAGCCTGGCTTGATTCTCCAGTCTGTGGTTTCCCAGCGAATTGGGCTGGTGGCAGGTAGTGCACTGATCCTTCCTGGGCTGCGGCGGGCTAGAGCTCGATCGGGTGGCTCTGCAACGGGGCCGGGCAGCGAGTCAGGAAGCAAAGAGAGAGAGAGAGGGTGGAGCACACAGGGCGTGGCCGGTGCTTCGAAGCCGGGCAGCATTCGGACCTAAGAAGAGGGAGGGAAGTGTCCCAGAGGGTCCGCTCCACGACGGGAACGGTTCTTCAAATAACGGAGCAAATATTGAAGCGCGAGAGAAAAATAAAAATACCGCGGAGAGCGGCGTTGGCAGCAGCGATTGGGGAGGCGCGAAGACAATAGGGCGTCGCCATTACAGGATAGTAAAATAAATGTAATCGCCAGCAACAGCGTTGGCAGCTGCGGCAGCGGCGGGAAAGCACGGGAGGCGCCATCTTACCTCGGCGGGGAAGAAGGAAAAGCGCGGGAGGCGCCATTTTGATCCATCGGGAACGAAGGCAAAGCGCGGGAGGCGCCATCTTAGATTTTCAAGATGCCATAGACTGGCGATATCACTGCCTTCGATAATGCAATAGAAGACTGGACCACGTATGTGGAAAGAGTCGAGGTATATTGCGAGGCAAACGAAATAGCCGATGAGAAAAAGGCATCGGTATTGCTAAATTTAATGGGCGCAAGAACGTACGGCCTATTGCGGGACATAATTACTCCAGCCAAACCGAAGGCGAAGAGTTTTAATGAAATTGTTGCTATCCTACAGGAACACCTAAATCCTACACCACTGCTGATAGCAGAAAGATTTAAATTCCACAGGAGAAATCAGCATAAAAATTAGAGCAATGCTGATTACCTTACGGAACTACGCAAGCTATCAAAGCACTGCCAGTTCGGAGCAGGACTGGCAGATACCTTACGGGACAAATTTGTCTGTGGACTCCTGATTGAAGGAACCCAGAAGAGGTTACTCTCAGAGAAAGAGCTGACGCTAGATAAGGTTTTCAGCGTGGCAGTATCGTACAAAGCAGCAGCAAGGGGAGCTGCGGAAATACAACAAAAGCCACAGGAATACGGCACCCACGAAATGACACGGGGATTTGCGAAATGTTATCGCTGCGGCAGAACAAACCATGATCAGAAGGACTGCTGGTCCAAGGACAAAATATGCAGGCAATGCGGAAAGATGGGACACATTGCACGAGTTTGCAGGTCTGGGAAGAAGAACAACGACAACAAAAAGGCTACTAAGGAACCGTACAGGAAAGTACAAAAGATGACGGACAGTAGTTCTGAAGACCAGATGAGCGATAGTGAATCTGGGAACAAGAGACTAAGCTGTCTCAAACTTCACAACGTAATCGCAAAAGAGGATCACTGAACCATTTGGGTCACCCTCATGATAGCAGGGTCCCAAGTCAAAATGGATTTGGATACAGGATCATCTCTAACCGTCATGAATCGATGAGACTATGAGCGGCTATTCTCACACATACCCTTGAGAGAGACATCCATTATCTTGAGGACGTATATGGGGAAAAAATTATACCCCAGAGGAAAAATAAGGGTGCCTGTCGAATACAATGGCAAGAAAATACAGAAATTGTATCTCTACATTCTGCAAGATGGTGGACCACCGTCATTGGGACGTGAATGGATCAGAAAGATAAGTTTAGACTGGCACTCCATTCAGGCACTGACGGTGGCTGGTAAAAAGGATGACGTCGTCACTCCTGGACGATTGTCAACAATCTTAGCTGACGCCAAAGAAGTATTTCAACAAGAACTGGGCACTCTTAAAGGCGTAACCGGCTCGATAAAAATAGAGGAGAATGCAATTCCCAAGTTTTTCAAAGCAAGACCAGTACCTTATGCAATTCGCCCAGCCGTCGAGGCAGAGCTGGAGAATCTGGAGTATGCAGGCATGTTATCTAAGGTAGACTGGAGCGAGTGGGCGACACCCATCGTTCCTGTCATGAAGAAAACGTTAAACAATAAGTCTGAGGAGCCAAGGAAGGTTCGCATCTGTGGGGACTTCAAGGTGACGGTGAACCCAGTCCTTCACACAGTACAATATCCTCTTCCAAAGATAGAAGCTATCTTCGCCTCACTATCTGGAGGGAAGCGTTTTACAAAAATTGACCTAGCACAAGCATATTTGCAGGTGGAGGTTGAAGAATCCTCTAGGAAGTATCTCACGATAAACACTCACAAAGGCCTTTACTAGTATAATCGACTGGTATTCGGAGTAGCATCAGCTCCGGCGATATGGCAAAGAGCGATGGAACAAGTCCTGCAAGGGTTTCCGGGGACTCAGTGTTACTTGGGCGACATCCTAGTGACAGGTGAAGATGACAGTGAACACCTTGCCAACCTAGAGCAGGTGCTCACTAGACTACCTGAACATGGGCTACGAGCCAATCGCCCCAAGGGCGAGTTTTTTAAGAAACAGATATCGTATTGTGGCCACGTGATTGATGAAGAGGGGTTGCATAAGTCCCCTGACAAAATTGAAGCGGTAGTTAATGCTCCAGCGCCTGAAAATGTGTCGCAACTGAGGTCATTCCTCGGATTGGTGAATTACTACCATAAGTTTTTGCCGAATTTGTCCACAATTCTGCATCCACTGAACGCCCTACTACGAACGGGAGTAGCATGGAAATGGAGCGATGAATGTAAGCGGGCCTTTCAGAAGAGTAAGGACCTAATCACTTCAAGAGAAGTATTGGCTCACTACAACCCATCACTACCGATAAGACTGGCGTGTGATGCGTCTCCCTACGGCATTGGGGCGGTACTGTCACATAAATTCCTTGATGGTTCAGAGAGGCCGATAGCTTTTGCGTCACGCTCTTTAACTTCAGCCGAGCGTAACTACGCCCAGATTGACAGAGAGGCCCTCAGCCTGGTGTGGGGGTTGAAGAAGTTCAATCACTACCTGCACAGTCAGAAATTTACTCTACTAACTGATCATCAACCTCTCGTCTCCATTTTCAACCCTCAGAAGGGCGTACCGATAATGACGGCACAACGGCTACAGAGGTGGTCCCTTTTCCTAGGGGCACGCCAATATGACATCGAGTACAAAGGAACTAAACAGCATGGGAATGCTGATGGATTGTCGCGCCTACCGTTACCGACGGTGGAAGAAGAACTGGCAGTGGATCCAGTGGAGTTATTCCACTCGACTATAGTCGAATGTCTCCCTGTGACGAATGCAAACATAGAAAAGGAAACACGAAATGACCCGACACTCTCCTGGGTCTATGATTTAACGGTGAAGGGATGTCCAGCACATGGCGAACCACTGCTGCCAGCATTCTCGCCGAGAAGAGAACAGCTGTCAGTGTGCAGAGGAACCTTGATGTGTGGATCCAGAGTAGTAATTCCACCCAAATTGAAGGATAGAGTGCTCAATGAGCTTCATGAGGGTCATCTGGGAGGGGTAAAAATGAAGAACTTAGCCAGAGCGTTTGTGTGGTGGCCGGGAATTGATAGAGAAATCGAAGAGATGGCCAAGAGCTGTACAGGATGCCAGAAGGTCCAGAACGCAAGCCCCTCTACATCCAAACAACGACATTGATCCCGACTCAACCTTGATGTGTGGATCCAGAGTAGTAATTCCACCCAAATTGAAGGATAGAGTGCTCAATGAGCTTCATGAGGGTCATCTGGGAGGGGTAAAAATGAAGAACTTAGCCAGAGCGTTTGTGTGGTGGCCGAGAATTGATAGAGAAATCGAAGAGATGGCCAAGAGCTGTACAGGATGCCAGAAGGTGTGGCCCTCATCTCCACGGCAAAGGGTGCACATTGATTTTGCTGGTCCCTTTATTGACTCGATGTTTTTATTTGCGGTGGATGCACATTCAAAGTGGCCAGAGGTAATAAAAATGTCCTCAACCACCACAGAAAAAACTATCACAGTCTTACGAACCATATTCGCCAGGAATGGGCTGCCTGAACAGATTTGCTCTGACAATGGACCACAGTTTGTGTCTGAAGAGCTCCGGAGGTTCTTAAAGAACAATAGTGTTAAGCATTACACATCCGCCCCATATCATCCAGCCACTAATGGATTGGCCGAGAAGTTTGTTCAAACATTCAAGAAGGCTATCAAGGCAATGTGTAATGAAGATATACCCCTACAACACAAGGTGGATAACTTCTTGTTTGCCTACCGGAATGCGACACATGCGGTTACCAACCAAACTCCAGCCATGATGTTCTTCAATCAAAGACTACGATGCCGCTTGGATTTGGTTAAGCCAAACGTCCGAAGAGATGTGGAGAACAGGCAGTTTCAGAATATGAGTGAAAGGCCGGCCAGGAGTTTTAAGATAGGTTAACCAGTTTTGGCCTGGGACTACCGCACAGAGAAATGGCAGCCAGGAACGATCTGTACACGGCAAGGACCTCTAATGTATACCGTGGACGTTGGAGAGAGCATTGTAAGATGCCATGCTGACCAGATTCTAGAGTCACTGGAAAACGTCAACTCCACACCACGATCTGATACACCTGGCGATGAAACCGATGTACCAATTGCATCTACCGCAGAATCGGTGATATTGGAAGCAGACGAACCAAACAACGACATTGATCCCGACTCAACCTTGCCAGAAGAACCTGATATCCCAAAGAGGCGTTATCCAGACAGAATCAGGAAGCCTCCTCAAAGACTGAACTTATAATTGCTTAAATTCATCCAATGTATCTAGCAACCATAATTGTAATTGTAATTAGTTATTATTTAGTTGTTAAATGAATGTTATGTACTGTTTATCTAAAAGGGGAGGAATTGTTGTGTATGTACCTTTAAGGGACTAACTGGTCTCAGACTGCAGTGCCGGCAGTGACCACCCCTATATAAAAGGCCCTAGCAGGCTTCTGTAGTTTCGGTTTCCAGGTTGTCTCCATTCAGTAAAGACTTGTTATAATCAACTCCTGCAGTCCGTGTCTCAATTATACACGGACATAATAGAGACCTTTATGGGTGTTGATTGTGAGGTATTTTTTTGATGCTCCTTCTACCTCCATTTGCAGATACGCCTGGGCCAGATCAATCTTAGTGAAGCGTTTCCCTCCAGATAGCGAGGCGAAAATATTTTCAATCCGCGGAAGTGGATATTGTACGGTGTGAAGGACCGGGTTCACTGTTACCTTAAAGTCCCCACAGATGCGAACCTTCCTTGGTTCCCCAGGTGTGCTGCTCAATGACCTTTTCATCACAGGGACGATGGGTGTAGCCCACTCGCTCCAGTCTACCTTGGACAGTACACCTGAACATTCCAGACTCTCCAGCTCTGCTTTGACGGCTGGGCGGATCGCATAAGGTACCGGTCTGGCCTTAAAAAATTTTGGTCTTGCGTTTTCTTCAATTTTAATCGTCGCTGTCATGCCTTTTAGTGTTCCGAGCCCTTGCTGGAACACTTCTTTCGCATCAGTTAGGATCTTTGACAGTCGCCCAGTTGTGACGTCGTCATCCTTTTTGTCAGCCACAGTCAGTGCCTGTATGGAATGCCAATCCAGTTGTATTTTCCGGATCCATTCACGTCCCAGTAATGGTGGTCCTCCATCTTGCAATACATACAGGTCTAGTTTTGGTGTTTCCTTACTGTTATATATAACGGTCACCCTTATTTTTCCTTTGGGGTAGACTTTTTGCCCCGTGTACGTCTTCAAAATAATTTTTGTATCTCTCAAGGGTATGTGTGAGAATAGCCGCTCGTAGTCCCGTCCCAGTGAGATAGACTCCTGCTATCTTGAGAGTGACCCAAATGGTTCGGTGATCCTCCGTTGTGATAACATTATGTAGTTTCAGACAACTCAGTTCCCTGCTTTCGGAGTCGTTATCACTCTTTTGTTCGTCTGAACTATTCTCCGTCATCTTATGTACCTTCTTGTACTTTTCTTTGGTAGGTTTCTTATTGCTGGTTTTCTTTCCCGACCTGCAGACTCGTGCTATGTGTCTTACTTTTCCACACTGTCTGCACACTTTGTCTTTGAACCAGCAATCATTCTGGTCGTGTGTTGTTCTGCCGCAGCGATAGCACTTCTCTGTTCCATATGACATTTCGTTTGTGCCATATTCTTGCGATCTCTGTTGTATCTCTGCAGCGCCCCGTGCTGCTGCTTCATATGATACCGCAATGCTGAAAGCCTTTTCCAGCGTAAGGTCCTTTTCAGATAAAAGCCGTTTCTGGGTTCCTTCACTTTGAAGCCCACACACAAGCTTGTCCCTTAAGGTATCTGCCAGTCCCGCTCCAAACTGGCAGTGTTTCGATAGTTTGCGCAGTTCTGTTAAATAATCAGCATTGCTTTCATCCTTATGCTGGTTCCGTTTGTGAAACTTGAATCTTTCTGCTATCAGCAGTGGTGTGGGGTTTAAATGTATCTTTAGTATCGTTACTATGTCTTCAAAACTCTTTTCCATTGGCTTCATTGGGGTTACTAGATTTCGTAATAAACCATAAGTCTTTGCACCCATTAAATTTAACAATACCGACGCTTTCTTGGCATCTGACACCTCATTTGCCTTGCAGTACACCTCTATTCGTTCAACATATGTAGTCCAATCTTCGACTTCATTGTCAAATGCGGTGATACTGCAACTCTTCGGCATTTTGGGTGTGGTTTAAAATGGCGTCTCCCAATGGCTTAAAATGGCGTCTCCCGCGCTTTCCTTCCTCCCCCGCTGCTGCCAACGCCGCTCCCGGCGGTTCTCGTGGCAATGGCGGCGCCCTGTAGGTTTCGCGCGCTTCTCCTGCGCTGCTGCCAACGCCACTCTCGGCGGTCCTCGTGGCAATGGCGGCGCCTCGCGGGTTTCTGCGCATCTCTCTCTCCCTCTCTTCGACGCTGCTCGGCCCCTCAACACCGACTGTGCCTTGTGCGCTCTGCCCTCTCTCTCTCTCCCCCGTCGACGCTGCTCAGCCCTTTTGCTGTGCCGCTCAGTCGGGCTCTAGCCCGCCGCTGTCCGGGAAGGGTCTGCGCACTACCTGTTGCCAGCCCGTTTCGCTGGACCACCTCGACTGGAAAGCCAAGCCTGGCTCTCAACAGCCTCCCCCGCAATTCTCGAGTCTCTGCTGGATGACTGGGCGGTTGCCCGTGGTCGACGCCTGAGTCTCTGGCATTGACCTCCAATCCACTGATCACCAGGAACGAATCCCCGGGAGGTGATGCAAAGTTGCAGGTAGGTTCGAACTTGCCTTGTCGCCAGTGTTGTGTCCTTGTATAATAAGACACAGACTGCAGGAGAACGGTACAACAGGTGTTTACTCAACGTGGCTCACACGGGAACTGATCTGTACAGATTACTACTCAGTGCAATATACAGGTGTGGTCACTGCCGGTACTGCAGTATACATGAGCTGTAAAAGATAGTTCCCCCCTTAAAGGTATATACATTACAGGTTAGATACAGAGTAAAGCTCCCTCTACACTGTCCCATCAAACACTCCCAGTGCAGCTACAGCATGGGTTAGATACAGAGTAACGCTCCCTCTACACTGTCCCATCAAACACTCCCAGTGCAGCTACAGCACGGGTTAGATACAGAATAAATCTCCCTCTACACTGTCCCATCAAACACTCCCAGGGCAGGTACAGCACGGGTTAGATACAGAGTAAAGATCCCTCTACACTGTCCCATCAAACACTCCCAGTGCAGCTACAACACGGGTTAGATACAGAGTAAATCTCCCTCTACACTGTCCCATCAAACACTCCAGGGCAGGTACAGCACGGGTTAGATACAGAGTAAAGCTCCCTCTACACTGACCCATCAAACACTCCCAGGGCAGGTACAGCACGGGTTAGATACAGAATAACGCTCACTCTACACTGTCCCATCAAACATTCCCAGGGCAGGTACAGCACGGGTTAGATACAGAGGAAAGCTCCCTCTACACTGTCCCATCAAACAGTCCCAGGGCAGGTACAGCACGGGTTAGATACAGAGTAAAGCTCCCTCTACACTGTCCCATCAAACACTCCCAGGGCAGGTACAGCACGGGTTAGATACAGAGTAACGCTCCCTCTACACTGTCCCATCAAACACTCCCAGTGCAGCTACAGCACGGGTTAGATACAGAGTAAAGCTCCCTCTACACTGTCCCATCAAACATTCCCAGTGCAGCTACAGCATGGGTTAGATACAGAGTAACACTCCCTCTACACTGTCCCATCAAACACTCCCAGGGCAGGTACAGCACGGGTTAGATACAGAGTAAAGCTCCCTCTACACTGTCCCATCAAACACTCCCAGTGCAGCTACAGCACGGGTTAGATACAGAGTAAAGCTCCCTCTGCACTGTCCCATCAAACACTCCCAGGGCAGGTACAGCACGGGTTAGATACAGAGTAAAGCTCCCTCTACACTGTCGCATCAAACACTCCCAGGGCAGGTACAGCACGGGTTAGATACAGAGTAAAGCTCCCTCTACACTGTCCCATCAAACACTCTCAGGGCAGGTACAGCACGGGTTAGATACAGAGTAACGCTCACTCTACACCGTCCCATCAAACATTCCTATTATGTCCGTGTATAATTGAGACACGGACAGCAGGAGTTGATCATAACAAGTCTTTACTGAATGGAGACAAACGGGAAACTGAAACTACAGAGGGCTGAAAGCGCCTTTTATACAGGGGTGGTCACTGCTGGTAGTGCAGCCTGAGACCAGTTATTCCCTTAAAGGTACATACACAACAATTCCTCCGCTTTTAGATAAACAGTACATAACATTCATTTAACAACTAAATGATAACTAATTACAATCACAATTACGGTTGCTAGATACATTGGCTGAGGTTAAACAATTATAAGAACATAAGAACATAAGAACATAAGAAATAGGAGCAGGAGTAGGCCAATCGGCCCCTCGAGCCTGTTCCACCATTCAATAAGAGCATGGCTGATCTGATCCTAACCGCCAATCCACTATCACAGAACCATCTCCTGAATCTAACAGAATTAGCCACACAAAATAGGAGCAGGATCAGGCTACACAGCCCCTGGGCCCGCTCTGCTACCCACAGGGCCATGACCGATCCGAACCTAGACTCATGTCCAAATTCCTGCCCGCTCCCCGTAACCCTTAATTCCCTTTACTTCTAGTTCAGTCTTTGAGGAGGCTTCCTGATTCTGTCTGGATAACGCCTCTTTGGGGTATCAGGTTCTTCTGGCAAGGTTGAGTCGGGATCAATGTCGTTGTTTAGTTCATCTGCTTCCAATATCACCGATTCTGCGGTAGATGCAATTGGTACGTCAGTTTCATCGCCAGGTGTATCAGATCGTGGTGTGGAGTTGACGTTTTCCAGTGACTCTAGAATCTGGTCAGCATGGCGTCTTACAATCTTCTCTCCAACGTCCACGGTATACATGAGAGGTCCTTGCCGTGTACAAATTGTTCCTGGCTGTCATTTCTCTGTGCGGTAGTCCCGGGCCAACACTGGTTGACCTATCTTAAAACTCCTGGTCGGTCTTTCATTCATATTCTGAAACTGCCTGTTCTCCACATCTCTTCTGATGTTCGGCTTAACCAAATCCAAGCGGCATCGTAGTCTTCGATTGAAGAACATCATGGCAGGAGTTTGGTTGGTAACCGCATGTGTCGCATTCCGGTAGGCAAACAAGAAGTTGTCCACCTTGTGTTGTAGGGGTATATCTTCATTACACATTGCCTTGATAGCCTTCTTGAATGTTTGAACAAGCCTCTCGGCCAATCCATCGGTGGCTGGATGATATGGGGCGGATGTGTAATGCTTAACACCATTGTTCTTTAAGAACCTCCGGAACTCTTCGGACACAAACTGTGGTCCATTGTCAGAGCAAATCTGTTCAGGCAGCCCATTCCTGGCGAATATGGTTCGTAAGACTGTGATAGTTTTTTCTGTGGTGGTTGAGGACATTTTTATTACCTCTGGCCACTTTGATTGTGCATCCACCGCAATTAAAAACATCGAGTCCATGAAGGGACCAGCAAAATCAATGTGCACCCTTTGCCATGGAGATGAGGGCCACTCCCATGGATGTAGAGGAGCTTGTGGTGGGGCGTTTTGGACCTTCTGGCATCCTGTACAGCTCTTGGTCATCTCTTCGATTTCTCTATCGATTCCTGGCCACCACACAAACGCTCTGGCTAAGTTCTTCATTTTTATCCCACCCAGATGACCCTCATGAAGCTCATTGAGCACTCTATCCGTCAACTTAGGTGGAATGACTACTCTGGATCCACACATCAAGGTTCCTCTGCACACTGACAGCTGTTCTCTTCTCGGCGAGAATGCTGGCAGCAGTGGTTCGCCATGCGCTGGCCATCCCTTCACTGTTAAATCATAGACCCGGGATAGTGTCGGGTCATTCCGTGTTTCCTTTTCTATGCTTGCATTCGTCACAGGGAGACATTCGACTATAACCGAGTGGAATATCTCCATTGGATCCACTGCAAGTTCTTCTTCCACCGTCGGCAACGATAGGCACGACAATCCATCAGCATTCCCATGCTGTTTAGTTCCTTTGTACTCGATGTCATATTGGTGTGCCCCAAGGAAAAGGGACCACCTCTGTAGCCGTTGTGCTGTCATTATCGGTACGCCCTTCTGAGGGTTGAAAATGGAGACAAGAGGTTGATGATCAGTTAGTAGAGTAAATTTTTGACCGTGCAGGTAGTGATTGAACTTCTTCACCCCCCACACTAGGCTGAGGGCCTCTCGGTCAATCTGGGCGTAGTTACGCTCGGCCGAAGTTAACGAACGTGACGCAAAAGCTATCGGCCTCTCTAACCCATCAAGGAATTTATGTGACAGTACCGCCCCAATACCGTAGGGAGACGCATCGCACGCCAGTCTTATCAGTAGTGATGGGTTGCAGTGAGCCAATACTTCCCTTGAAGTGATTAGGTCCTTACTCTTCTGAAAGGCCCGCTTACAGTCATTGCTCCATTGCCATGCTACTCCCGTTCTTACTAGGGCGTTCAGTGGGTGCAGAATTGTGGACAAATTCGGTAAAAACTTCTGGTAGTAATTCACCAATCCGAGGAATGACCTCAGTTGCAACACATTTTCAGGCGCTGGGGCCTTAACAACCGCTTCAATTTTGCCAGGGGACTTATGTAGCCCCTCTTCATCAATCACGTGGCCACAATACGATATCTGTTTCTCACTTGGGGCGGTTGGCTCGTAGCCCATGTTCACGTAGTCTAGTGAGCACGTGTTCTAGGTTGTTAAGGTGTTCACTGTCATCTTCACCTGTCACTAGGATGTCGTCTAAGTAACACTGAGTCCCCGGAATCCCTTGCAGGACTTGTTCCATCGCCCTTTGCCATATCGCCGGAGCTGATGATACTCCGAATACCAGTCGATTTACTGGTAAAGACCTTTGTGAGTGTTTATCGTGAGATACTTCCTAGAGGATTCTTCAACCTCCATCTGCAAATATGCTTGTGCTAGGTCAATTTTTGTAAAACGCTTCCTTCCAGATAGTGAGGCGAAGATATCTTCTATCCTTGGAAGAGGTTAATGTACTGTGTGAAGGACTGGGTTCACTGTCACCTTGAAGTCCCCACAGATGCGAACCTTCCTTGGCTCCTCAGACTTATTGCTTAACGTTTTCTTCATGACAGGAACGATGGGTGTCGCCCACTCGCTCCAGTCTATCTTAGATAACACGCCTGCATTCTCCAGATGCTCCAGCTCTGACTCGACGGCTGGGCGAATTGCATATGGTACCGGTCTTGCTTTGAAAAACTTGGGAATTGCATTCTCCTCTATTTTTATCGAGGCGGTTACGCCTTTAAGAGTACCCAGTTTTTGTTGAAATACCTCTTTGGCGTCAGCTAAGATTGTTGACAATCGTCCAGGAGTGACGTCGTCATCCTTTTTACCAGCCATTGTCAGTGCCTGAATGGAGTGCCAGTCTAAACTTATCTTTCTGATCCATTCACGTCCCAATAACGGTGGTCCACCATCTTGCAGAATGTAGAGATACAATTTCCGTATTTTCTTGCCATTGTATTCGGCAGGCACCCTTATTTTTCCTCTGGGGTATACTTTTTGCCCCGTACACGTCCTCAAGATAATGGATGTCTCTCTCAAGGGTATGTGTGAGAATAGCCGCTCATAGTCTCGTCGATTCATGACGGTTAGAGCTGATCCTGTATCCAATTCCATTTTGACTTGGGACCCTGCTATCGTGAGGGTGACCCAAATGGTTCGGTGATCCTCTTTTGCGATTACGTTGTGAAGTTTGAGACAGCTTAGTCTCTTGTTCCCAGATTCACTATCGCTCATCTGGTCTTCGGAACTACTGTCCGTCATCTTTTGTACTTTCCTGTACTGTTCCTTAGTAGCCTTTTTGTTGTCGTTGGTCTTCTTCCCAGACGTGCAAACTCGTGCAATGTGTCCCATCTTTCCGCATTGCCTGCATATTTTGTCCTTGGACCAGCAGTCCTTCTGGTCATGGTTAGTTCTGCCGCAGCGATAACATTTTGCAAATCCCCATGTCAGTTCGTGGGTGCCGTATTCCCGTGGCTTTTGTTGTATTTCCGCAGCTCCCCTGGCTGCTGCTTCGTACGATACTGCCACGCTGAAAGCCTTATCTAGCGTCAGCTCTTTCTCTGAGAGTAACCTCTTCTGGGTTCCTTCACTCAGGAGTCCACAGACAAATTTGTCCCGCAGGGTATCGGCCAGTCCTGCTCCGAACTGGCAGTGCTTTGATAGCTTGTGTAGTTCCGTAAGGTACTCAGCATTGCTCACATCTTTATGCTGAGTTCTCCTGTGGAATTTAAATCTTTCTGCTATCAGCAGCGGTGCAGGGTTTAGGTGTTCCTGTAGGATAGCAACAATTTCGTTAAAACTCTTCACCTTCGGTTTGGCTGGAGCAATCAGGTCCCGCAATAGGCCGTACGTTCTTGCGCCCATTAAGTTTAGCAGTTCCGATGCCTTTTTCTCATCGGCTATTTCGTTTGCCTCGCAATATACCTCGACTCTTTCCACTTACGTAGTCCAGTCCTCTATTGCATTATCAAAGGCAGTGATACCGCCAGTCTTCGGCATCTTGGAAATCTAAAATGGCGCCTCCCGCGCTTTGCCTTCTTCCCCGGTTTAACAAAATGGCGCATCCCGCGCTTTGCCTTCTTCCCCGCTGGATTAAGATGGTGCCTCCTGCGCTTTGCCTTCTTCCCCGATTTAACAAAATGGCGCTTCCCGCGCTTTGCCTTCTTCCCCGCTGTTGCTAGCGCTGCTTTCCCCGGTTTCCATTGCAACCTGCAGCTCCTCGCGGCTTCCTGCACGATTTATATATATTTCCTTTGTTATTTTATTATTTTCCCGTCGTGGAACAACCCTGTGGGACTCTTGCCTCCCTCTTCTCGGGTCTGTACGCAGCCTGTCTTCGTAGCACCAGCCGCGCCCTGTGTGTCATAGAGTCATAGAGTCATAGAGTTTTACAGCACAGAAAGAGGCCCTTCGGCCCATCGTGTCTGCGCCGCCCATCCATCCCTGTCCAGTCTAATCCCATTTTCCAGCATTTGGTCCATAGCCTTGTATGCAATGGCATTTCAAGTGCTCATCCAAATGCTTCTTGAATGTTGTGAGGGTTCCTGCCTCCACCACCCTTTCAGGCATTGAGTTCCACATTCCAACCACCCTCTGGGTGAAAAAGTTCCTCCTCAAATACCCTCTAAATCTCCTGCCCCTTACCCTGAATCTATGCCCCCTTGTTATTGACCCCCCCACTAAGGGGAAAAGTTCCTCTTTATCTACCCTATCTATGCCCCTCATTATTTTGTACACCTCAATCAGGTCCCCCCTCAGCCTTCTCTGCTCCAAGGAAAACAACTCCAGCCTGTCCAGCCTCTCTTCATAGCTGAGGCGCTCCATCCCAGGTAACATCCTGGTGAATCTTCTCTGCACCCTCTCCACCCTCTCTCTCTCTCCTCTTCCCGACAGCGCTGCTCGGCCCCGTTGCAAGCCACCCGCTCGAGTTCGCGACCGCCGCAGCCCAGTAAGGATCAGTGTACTACCTGCCACCAGCCCGATTAGCTGAAGCACCGTCGACAGGAACCAGGCCCCGCTTTCGACAGCCTCTCCAGCAATCTTCAACTCCGCTAACACAGGGGCGGATGCCCACGGTCGACGCCCGTTTCTACTGCTTCTTTCTTCCTTCAGGCCTCGACCTCTGCTCACTTCACTGCAGGAATGGATCCCAGGAGGTGGTGCAGACTGTAGTGAAGTTCGTATCTGCTCGTCGCCAATATTATGTCCGTGTATAATTGAGACACGGACAGCAGGAGTTGATTTAAACAAGTCTTTACTGAATGGAGTCAATCGGGAAACTGAAACTACAGAGGCTTGCTAGCGCCTTTTATACAGGGGTGGTCACTGACGGTACTGCAGTCTGAGACCAGTTATTCCCTTAAAGGTACATACACAACAATTCCCAGGGCAGGTACAGCAAGGGTTAGATACAGAGTAAAGCTCCCTCTACACTGTCCCATCAAACACTCCCAGGGCAGGTACAGCACGGGTTAGATACAGAGTAAAGCTCCCTCTACACTGTCCCATCAAACACTCCCAGGGCAGGTACAGCATGGGTTAGATACAGAGTAAAGCTCCCTCTACACTGTCCCATCAAACACTCCCAGGGCAGGTACAGCACGGGTTAGATACAGAGTAAAGCTCCCTCTACACTGTCCCATCAAACACTCCCAGGGCAGGTACAGCACGGGTTAGATACAGAGCAAAGCTCCCTCTACACTGTCCCATCAAACACTCCCAGGGCAGGTACAGCATGGGTTAGATACAGAGTAAAGCTCCCTCTACACTGTCCCATCAAACACTCCCAGGGCAGGTACAGCAAGGGTTAGATACAGAGTAAAGCTCCCTCTACACTGTCCCATCAAACACTCCCAGGGCAGGTACAGCACAGGTTAGATACTGAGTAAAGCTCCCTCTACACTGTCCCATCAAACACTCCCAGGGCAGGTACAGCAAGGGTTAGATACAGAGTAAAGCTCCCTCTACACTGTCCCATCAAACACTCCCAGGGCAGGTACAGCACAGGTTAGATACAGAGTAAATCTCCCTCTACAAAAAGAAAATACTTCAGATGCTGGAAGTCTGAAATAAAAACAGAAAATGCTGGAGAAACTTAGCAGGTCAGGTAGCATCTGTGAAGAGAGAAACAGAGTTAACGTTTCAGACCTTTCATCAGAACCTCTTCTACACTGTCCCATCAATCTGCTCCAGCTTTAGCACCGCTCGTGAGCTCACAATTACCTACATCAGCCTCCTCTGAGGTGTATCACCTGTCTCCTTCCACAGTAGGTGTTCTTTGACTTTGCCGTTCCCTGCTGTACCCGTAGGCCAGCACTGAGTGCAAAGACGATAAAAGGTTTGGATAGGGTCGATAGAGAAAAATGATTCCCTCTGGTGAGTGGGCGAATGACCAGAGGCCGTCAATTTTAAATCATAGGCAAAAGGTCTAGAGGGAAGATGAGGCAAAAAAATTTCATCTGAGAGTGAAACAACATGGATCCAGGGTGGTATTGCAGTATTTACAGCACAGAATCAGGCCATTTGGCCCAACTGGTCCATGTTGGTGTTTATGTGCCACTCGAGCCCCCTCCCACCCTGCTTCATCTCACCCCATCAACATATCCTTCTGTTCCTTTCTCCCTCATCTAGCTTCCCCTGAAATGTATCCATGCTAATCGCCTCCACCACTCCCTGTGGTAGCGAGTTCCACGTTCTAAGTTGTCGGGTTCTGGAGCGCTCGGCCTGAACAGCTGGTGGGAGCTGATTCCACGTATCATTTTAAAAGGGAGTTGGACGGGTTCTTGGGGATGAGCAACTGACAGGGTTACGGTCAAAAAAAAGCGGGGATGCGGGACTGCGCCCGACAGCTTTTTCAAAGAGCCAGCCCAGGCACGACGGGCCGAATGGCCTCCTTCTGTGCTGTAAGGATTCTATGATTCTGTGATTCTCTGCATTCCTCAAAACTGGGCAGTACATTTCAGCAGATCCTCAAGCTCAATTAGTGTTTCTCACCATTCCTCTTGTGTTTGACAGTGAAAATGTGCAGTTTGTTTCCCGACTGTTTCGCTTTGGTTCTGCCCATCTGTGCTGCCATGGTGGAATGCGCTCTTTATCCTCAATATGGTGCTTCTCTGTCCCATGCTTATAGGCAGAAGTTTAAAATTTGTTTTGCTAATCCAACCACCTGCACTCGGAATTAATGACTCACTGGAAGACTCATCCTAAATCGCTCCCTCTGTTCCTCGGGGCCTCCGAAAGCCAGAGGAGGATCACAGCCTCTGAAACGAGCTCCCAGCCAGCTGTTATTTGTTCCCCCCACCCGCCCGCCGTCCCCCTCCTGAAGGGGATCACTTCCTCAATGGGGCTGCAGTCCCAGAGCTGCCGGTAACTCTCCAGTGGGCGAAAGAAAGCAGTGAACAGCGGGAGGCTATTTGACTGTGGCGGGCATCGCAGTGTAAGGCCTTTGCTCGCCACCCACTGCCCGTGAATGCGCAGTTTGATGCTGCTGGTTAGTGATCGGGAACCCAGGTCGATCTTTCGCTCCCCGAGCCCAAAGGCGGTGATGTAAATCGGTACCATCCCTACCGGTGCCCTGGCTGAGATCTCAACTCAGGCCGGAGACCAAACCCAGTCTGTATGGCTCAGCTGCCCACGGGATAAACTCCCGGAGTCTTGGGATGTGGATGGTGTTGGCATGGCCGCTGGCTGCATCTATTGCCCGTTCCTAGTTGCCCCTTGAGAAGGTGGTGGTGAGCCGCCTTCTTGAACCGCTGCAGTCCGTGTGGTGAAGGTGCTCCCACAGTGCTGTTAGGGAGGGAGTTCCAGGATTTTGCCCCAGCGACAATGAAGGGTCGGCGATATACTTCCAAGTTAGGATGGTGTGTGACTTGGAGGGAGCTTGAAAAGAAAGGCTTGCATTTATATAGCGCCTTTCACGACCACCAGACGTCTCAAAGCGCTTTACAGCCAATGAAGTACTTTTTGAGGTGTAGTCACTGTTGTAATGTGGGAAACGCGGCAACCAATTGCGTACAGCAAGGTCCCACAAACAGCAATGTGATAATGACTACATAATCTGTTTTTGTTATGTTGATTGAGGGATAAATATTGGCCAGGACACCGGGGATAACTCCCCTGCTCTTCTTCGAAATACTGTAGTGCCATAGGATCTTTTACGTCCACCTGAGAGAGCAGACGGTGTCTCGGATTAACATGTCCCCCTCTGACTCCGCACTCTTGAGATCTTCTGTAACCTCCTGTCCCTGCTCCCCGTCAGATACTTAGGGGGAAAAATTCAGTTGTTTGCGCCTCCCGTTAGTGCCTTAAGAGGGCGCTAATGGGGCGCAAAGCAACTAGCGCCCGGGCGCGGCGATGTTTGCGCCGCTCGCGAAATTAACTAGACATTTTGCGGCGGTGCTAAACACTACCGCCACGATCTCCTGCGCCAGCAGATCGTGACGTCAGTCGAGTGCGCAACGCCCCAGTAGCTCCCCGGACCAGATATTGAGTGGCGCCCCCTGCCTTACCGCCTACCGCTAGCAACGACAGGTTGAGGGGAGCGTTTTGCAGTCAGAAAGAGACTGGGGGAGCGCTATTTAAAGGCGACTGCTTCCTGCCTTTTTTTGTTGGTGACATTTTTGCACCACGCATTCTGAGAGAGAGAGAGAGAGAGAGAGAGAGAGACTTCTGGAGAGATTCAACGCTGTGTGAAGGAGTTTTGGGTACTGAGCAGCACTTTGTAGGTTCAGTTTGATTTGCCCTTCCTTGTATCGATTTAGAAGAGACTGTGGGGGCTGCACTCTGAGCTCTTTCCCTGGGCCTCTCCATTGTTCTTTCCAGCAGATTTGATGTACAGGTCTCTCCAGGCCGAGATTCAAGGCTGCAAAGAGCAGGATGTGGATGGAGAGCAAAATGAACCCTCCCCTTTAAGATAAAAACAGAAAATGCAGGAGAAACTCAGCAGGTCAAGCAGCATCTGTGAAGAGAGAAACAGAGTTAACATTTTAGATCGATGATCTTTCGTCAGAACTCCCCTTTAAGAAATGGCCGGTGCCAGTGTGTCTGTGTTCCATTGCTGACTGACATCACATGAGCTTCGCCTGCGCTCTGAGGTAGCGCCTCGCTCCTTGGCCTTTGCGCCTTAAGACAGGTGTGAAGCACCTGATTTAGTGTTCCAATCACCTCCAGGGGCGATAAAAGCCAAGTTTGCCGTCAGAGGCGATAATTTGCGCCAGGCGCTAAACTTTGCGCATGGCCGATAATGGCACCCCAAATGGGGCAATACTGAATTTTTCCCCCTTAATCTCCTTAGAGAGTCTTCCTGCTATCACAGTTTCTACAATAGTGCCACTCCCTTCGACCTCATCTCTACCGCTGACCCTTGCTCCCTGTTTCTTCTCTCTCTGGGACAATGGCGCATCTGCACCTATCTTGCTCCCGTCTGGCGTCTTTGTCTTCTAGCTCCCATCCTGCAGCCCCTTTAAGGTTTCTGCCTCTTACACCCTCTCCTTGTCTTGCCCGCTCCTGCTCCCTGAGATGTCCGACTCCCCATCTTTCTTTGGAGTAATTACACTTATCCTGCATCCCGCTCCCACCTCCTCTCCCCCCCGTGGACACCAGGTTCTTTAGGGAGAGCCGAGCCGTATTATGGCTCCACTTTGCCCTTGGCCCATGCTGCCCACTGCTGTCTTTGTCCTTTTCCAGGATAATTGGCATGTTTTCCACCATCTCCATCCTGTTCTCTGCTCCGCAATTTTCTGCCTCTTCCTGCGCTCTTTTCTCCTTCCATTTACCAGCTGTGTCCTCCGCCTGCTCCGCTCCTCCAGCTGCTCCACTCACACCTCCTGCTCCTTCTCCTTCTCCCATCTCCTCATCACTCAAGGGGCATCCTTCTGCCTCACACTCACAGAGGGTGGGGCCTTTGTGATACACCCCACAACTCTCCACCTTGCAGCTCCGAGCGATGTGTCCAGACTCGCCGCAGTTATAACAGTACAAGTCTGGACAGTTTCTTACAAGATGGTCGTGTCCAAGACAATAATAACAAACCTTCACCTGGTTATCATGCAGTGCCCGGAGGTACTGCACTCCTTCCAGTGTCCCGAATTTCATGCAATGACTTCACCCTCTGTGGGTACCGCACCTTTACATAACGGGTTCCATCTGCTACCGGCGTTCCTGG
Organism: Somniosus microcephalus; assembly: GCF_052327205.1. Lineage (NCBI taxonomy): Eukaryota > Metazoa > Chordata > Chondrichthyes > Squaliformes > Somniosidae > Somniosus > Somniosus microcephalus. The sequence continues at coordinate 374,672,482 of NC_140988.1, read as the reverse complement.
ATAGTATCTCTTTATCGCTGAGCAAATTTTAATGTCCCACTACTCCAACTTTTTCATTAGAACATTGTCCTCAATATAAACCAGCAGGTTTAAGAATGAGACCACCACCTCTTCCGAATATAGCAGAGAATCCTCCAAGAACTTATCTCCAACCTTCAAACTCATTAAAACTCTTTCCACCTTCTCTCAGCCACTGACCATCACCTCGAACTCAACATTCAGCTTTGGTTGGCAGGCAAAGCAGCTTCCCTCGCCGCAGTCCTCATGTACCACCTGGATAATATCCCAAGCTCGCATCTCCCTATCCTCGCACTGAACCATCACCGTGTTTTCTTTTCCAAACTTCTTGGGGGTCCCGGCCCAAATATTTGGGCCTTTTTTCTCCCTTCCTCCAACACTTTCTCCCCTGAATAAATTCTTCCTGGGATCATTGTCCTCTGAGGGGCCCAGCACTCCGGGTCCCTCAGCAGCCATCTGGCTACTGTTTAAGGACCAAAAAGGCCCCAAAACTCATCACCAACTTTTTACACACTCACTCCAACTCCCTGCAGTAGTTAAGCATCCAGCAGCACCTGCTCACTCCTGGCCCCTCCCACCTAGAGAGTGCTACCCACTGAGCCATGGCTGACACTTGGAGGTGATGGTCTTCCCATGCACCTGCTGTCCTTGTTCTTCAAGGTGGTAGAGGTCACGGGTTTGTGAGGTACTGTCAAAGAAGCCTTGGTGTGTTGCTGAGAGGGAGGGAGTTCCAGGATTTTGACCCAGTGACGATGAAGGAACGGCCAATATATGTCCAAGTCAGGATGACGTGTGTGGAGAAGGCTCTCCACCACCTTCTCAAGTAAGTAGGGATCGACAATCAGTGCCAGCCTTGCCAGCGATGCTCACATTCTAAGAATGAATTAAATAAAATATCTGTTTTATAAATGCAGCCCTCAGTTTAACCCCTTCATTGCTATTCCCATCTGTTGGTATTGGAATACCCAAGGAAATAACTTGATCTATTAGAGGCACTCTTACATATACAGGAAAATTCATTAGCAAAGGGATTAGTGCCAGAGGACTGGTGGACAGCTAATGTGATTCCTATTTATAAAAAGGGAGATATAACAAGTCCAGGGAACTATAGACTTAACGTCAAAAGATAATGGAATCCTTAATCAAAGATGTAATAGAAAAACATCTTGGAACTGAAAATATAATAAAGAGTTGTCAGCATGGATATCAAAAGGGCAGGTCATGCTTGACCAACCTTATTGAATTCTTTGAAGAATTAACAGAAAGGGTAGATATGTGTAATGCAGTAGACATAATATACTTGGATTTCCAAAAGGCCTTCGATAAGTTATTGCATAGTAGATCCATGAATAAGGTCAGAGCATGTGGAGTCAGGGGACAAACAGCAGAACGGGTATCAAGCTGGCTACAAAACAGAAAACAGAGAGTAGGGGCTAACGGTAGTTACTCAGATTGGCAAATGATGGGATGTGATGTTCCACAAGGATCAGTGCTGGAACCACTGTTATTGACCATTTAGATAAATGATTTGGACTCGGGAGCCGGAAGTACACTTTCAAAATTTGCAGACAACACCAAATTGGGGGGTGCAGCTAATACAGAGGACTGTGACAAAATACAGGAAGACATTAATAAACTTGCAGAATGGGCGCGTGATTGGCAAATGAACTTCAATAGGGATGAGTGTGAGGTGGTAGATTTTGGTGGGAAGAATAACAACAACAACTTGCATTTATATAGCGCCTTTAATGTAGCAAAACATGCCAAGGCGATGCACAGGAGTGTTATCAATAAAAACATTTTGACACCAAGCCACAGAAAGAGACATCAGGAGAGATGACCAAAGGCTTGGTCAAAGAGATAGGTTTTAAGGAGCACCTTAAAGGAGGAGAGAGAGGTGGAGAGGCGGAGAGATTTAAGGAGGGAATTCCAGAGCTTAAGGCCAAGCCAGCTGAAATCGCGGCCATAATGGTGGTGTGATGAAAATCGGGGATACGCAAGGGTCCAGAATTGGAGTAGTGCAGAGATCTCGAAGGCTTGTAGGGCTGGAGGAGGCTACAGAGATAGGGAGGGGCGAGGCCATGGAGGTATTTGAAAACAAGTTTGAGCATTTTAAAATTGAGGTGTTGTCGGACTGGGAGCCAGTGTAGGTCAGCAAGCACAGGGGTGATGGGTGAACGAGACTTGTTGCGATTAAAGAGGAGGGCAGCAGAGTTTTGGATGAGCACAAGTCTCTGTAGGAGGAAGATGGAAGGTCGGCCAGGAGAGCTTTAGAATAGTCTAGTCTAGAGGTAACAAAGACATGGATGAGGGTTGCAGCAGCAGCTGAGCTGAGGCAGGGGTGGAGTCGGGCAATGTTATGGAGTTGGAAGTAGGCGGTCTTAGTGATGGAGCGGATATGTGGTCGGAAGCTCATCTCGGGATCAAACACAACACCAAGGTTGCAAAGCTCAGCTTCAGACAGTTGCCAGGGATGGGAATGGTGGCCAGGGATGGGAATGGTGGCCAGGGACGGGAATGGTGGCCAGGGATGGGAATGGTGGCCAGGGATGGGAATGGTGGCCAGGGATGGCAATGGTGGCCAGGGATGAGAATGGTGGCCAGGGATGGAAATGGTGGCCAGGGATGGGAATGGTGGCCAGAGGTGGGAATGGTGGCCAGGGATGGGAATGGTGGCCAGGGATGGGAATGGTGGCCAGGGATGGGAATGGTGGCCAGGGATGGGAATGGTGACCAGGGATGGGAATGGTGGCCAGGGATGGGAATGGTGGCCAGGGATGGCAATGGTGGCCAGGGATGGTAATGGTGGCCAGGGATGGGAATGGTGGCCAGGGATGGAAATGGTGGCCAGGGATGGAAATGGTGGCCAGGGATGGAAATGGTGGCCAGGGATGGGAATGGTGGCCAGGGATGGGAATGGTGGCCAGGGATGGGAATGGTGGCCAGGGATGGGAATGGTGGCCAGGGATGGAAATGGTGGCCAGGGAAGGGAGTTTGTGGCCGGGACCGGAAGACAATGGCTTCAGTCTTAGCAATATTTTGTTGGAGGAATTTTCTGCTCATCCAATATTGGACATTGGACAAGCAGTGCGACAAATCAGAGTCAGGAGAGCTGGTGCTGAGATAGAGCTGAGTGTCATCAGCGTAATAAGAATAAGGAGGACAAATGAACTTCAATATAGATAAGTATGAGGTGGTACATTTTGATAGGGTGAATAAGGAGGCCATATACTCCTTGGAAAATAAGTTAGAGGAACAGAGTTGATCTGGGGGTACAGATACACAAATCACTAAAAGTAGCGACACAGGTTCATAAGGCCATAAAAAAGCCCTGGGGTTCATTTCTAGAGGGATAGAATCGAAAAGCAGAGAAGTTATGTAAAACTGATATATAACCATGGTTAGACCACACTTGGAGCACTGTGAACTGAGGGGTTGTAGGGGGCGAAATTCGGCTCCTTTGTGCCTGCCGTTAGCACCTCCGGGGGGCGCTAACAAGACGCAAAGGGGTTATCGCCCAGGGGGGCAAAAAAGTGTCTCCCGCGAAATTCGGTGGGGTGTTATTGAGGCGCTACCCGATAGCGCCGCGCCCCCACCGGTAGCACCCCGGGTTGCTGCGCCTCTGGCGATAACGTCATCACCGTGCGCGGCAACCCCTTACCGCCCTGCGGCAGAAATTCAGCTGCGCCCCACGAGGCTGCTGCGGACAGTGTCAGTGCCAGCCTCGCGGGTCGTGAGCTGGGCCGACCTCCGCTTGCGGGCCGGTAATTAAAGGGGAGGTGCGGCCGTCACCCGCGCCGCTCTTTTTTTTTTTAGGCCGACCTCCAGGATGGCCCTCCGTGGTGGGCCGTGGCGTGGTCCTGGCCGCCATCGCGCAGCCTGGCACCGCGTCTCTGCGCCGGGCTGCAGCCGTGGCACCACGCCGCCCTGGTGGCCTAGTTGCGGCCAATGGAGGCCCTGCGGAATGCGCCCCGCGGAGCCTCCGTGAAGCTCTGCGGATCGCGCCCCGACATCGCCTTGGTTACCGCCCCACCAGGAAGTGGCGCACCCGACATTGCACTCCACTTCCTGGGCAGGGCGGTAAGGCAAATTTCGCGGTCGGGGCGGGACTTCCTCGCCAGGTGCTGAATGTCCCGCTTTGCCAGTGTTACCGCCCCGAAACGGGGAGCTACCGAATTTCGCACCCTGAACCTATTAGGAAATATTAAACAGGCTGGTAACCTCTCTCTCGAAAAGAGAAGACTCAGAGGTGACCTGATAGAAGTCTTTAAGAGTATGAAAGGGTTCGATAGAATAGACGTAGAGAAGATGTTCCAACCTGTGGGGAGACCAGAACTAGGGCCATCAATAAATCCGATAACGAATTCAGGAGAAACTTCTTTACCTAGAGAGTGCAGAACTCACTACCACACGGAGTGGTTGAGACGATTAGCATAGATGCATTTGAGGGGGAGCTAGATAAACACATGAGGGAGAAAGGAATAGAAGGATATGTTGATGGGGTGAGATGAAGAGCGGTGGGAGGAGGCTCGTGTGGAGCATTAACACAGGCAAGGACCAGATGGGCCGAATGGCCTGTTTCAGTGTTGTAAATACTGTAATACCACACTGGATCCATACTGCTTACACTGGCGGTCTTTGGGAGCTCCCATTTCTTTCTAGTTCTTTTGGCTTTGTTTTCTTATTATTTACTTTTAATCCAATTTCCAAACTTGCCTGATTTAATTCTTATGTGTTAGTTGGCAATGGATAGTACCCTCATTTCTGAGTCAGAAGGTCATGTGTTCAAGTCCCGCTCCAGAGTCCTGAGCATATAATCTCGGCTGGCACTTCAGTGCAGTGCTGAGAGAGTGCTGCACTGTCAGAGGTGCCGTCTTTTGTAAGATGTTACACCGAGGCTTCGTCTGCCTGTTCTGGTGGATGTTAGAGATCCCATGGCACTATTCGAAGGAGAGAGGGGAGTTCACCTGGCCAATATTTCTCTCTTAACCAACATCACCAAAAATTATTCAGCTTACATACTGTTTGTGGGACCTTGCTATGCGCAAAATGGCTGACATACTACATTGGCGCACTTCAAAAGTAATTAACTCTCTGTGACGCACTATGGGATGGCCTGAGAGATTGTGGTAATGTACTCTACAATATCTCTCTTTTCTAGTTTCAGATAATACTCTATAATCTGCACATTTCTCAGACTGATCAATATCAGACAACAACAGCAACTTGCATTTATATAGCGCCTTTAACATAGTAAACTTTCCCCAAGGTGCTTCACAGGAGCGTCCTCAGACAAAAATTGTCACTGAGCCACATAAGGAGATATTAGGACAGGTGACCAAAGAGGTAGGTTTTAAGGAGCGCCTTCAAGGAGGAGAGAGAGGCGGAGAGGTTTAGGGAGGGAATTCCAGTGCCTCGGCTGCTGAAGGCACGGCCACCAATGGTGCAGCGATTAAAATCGGGGATTTCCCTACTGTTCTTAGTTCTAAGCCAGCCAGACTGTCTTTGATGAGGTTTTCAGCGTATATGTTAAAAACATCCAGATGGTACTGATGCATCCTTATCTCAGTCCTCACTTAATCATTGTCCATTTTACTAACCTCTCGCTGACGTTTGTTGTTCCCAAGCCTCTCCATCAATTCCAACTCCTTGCAGGTCATCTATTAATCTCCCTTGCTCCATTCCCTCAAAACCTCTTGTCTACTCATTGCTCTTTCCCGCTCTCAAAGAAATCCCAAACCAAATTCTCATTTGTGTGTTCATGCCCCATTTCCAAAAACAAACTAATCTGTGTTTAATTCCTATTCAGACCACAAGGTACCGCGTCCATTTCGTGCACTGTGTAAAATTAACCTCCGCGCCTTTCACCTGGCAAGGGCGAAATTCAGTTAGTGTTCTTGCTCCTGATCAGCATCCTGTGATCCCTGCTGGAAAGGGTGACTGTGTGTGTATGTGTCAATGTCTCCCCCTAATATACTTTTGGGTGTGTGACCACTTTAAGGGGCTGCGCTGCCCATTCACAGTTTCGCGCAGAAACTTAACGTTCGAAACGCCGTTCCCGATCTGCGCGGGACCAGCTGTGCAGCAATTTAGAGGGAACGTTTGTGTGTACATATGAGTGAGTGTGTGCGTGCACACTCATGTGAGTGTGTGCATGTGCATGGGGGTGTGCACATTTGTGAGCGTGTGAGTGTGTGCGCATGCAAGTTACGTAGAGGGGCAGTGGGGTTAGTTTGGGATTGATACAGGGTTATGGGGAGAGAGTAGGGCAGTGGGATTAGTTTGGGATTGATACAGGGCTATGGGGAGAGAGCGGGCAGAGGGATTAGTTTGGGATTGATATAGGGCTATGGGGAGAGAGCGAGGCAGTGGGATTAAACATAGAAACATAGAAGATAGGAGCAGGAGTAGGCCATTCGGCCCCTTGAGCCTGCTCCGCCACTCAATGCGATCATGGCTGATCATCCAAATTCATTACCCGGTCCCTGCTTTCTCCCCATACCCCTTGATCCCTTTAGCCTTAAGAAATATATCCAACTCCTTCTTGAATATATTTAATGAACTGGCCTCCACCGCCTTCTGTGGTAGAGAGTTCCACAGGTTCACCACTCTCTGGGTGAAGAAATTCCTCCTCATTTCTATCCTAATTGGCCTACCCTTTATCCTTAGACTGTGTCCCCTGGTTCTGGACTCCCAGACCATCGGGAACATCCTTCCTGCATCTAGTCTGTCCAGTCCTGTCAGAATTTTATAAGTTTCAATGAGATCACCTCTCATTCTTCTAAACTCCAGCGAGTACAAGCCCAATCGACCCAATCTCTCCTCATACGTCATTCCTGCCATCCCAGGTATCAGCCTGGTGAATCTTCGCTGAACTCCTTCCATGGCAAGAACATCCTTCCTCTGATAAGGCGACCAAAACTGCACACAATACTCAAGATGTGGTCTCACCAAGGCCCTGTACAACTGCAGCAAGACATCCTTGTTCCTGTACTCAAACCCTCTCACTACGAAGGCCAACATACCATTTGCCTTCTTAACCGCCTGCTGCACCTGCATGCTTACCTTAGTTTGTGATTGATACAGGGCTATGGGGGAGAGAGCGGGGCAGTGGACTTAGTTTGGGATTGATACAGGACAATGTGGAGAGAGCGGGCAGTGGGATTACTTTGGGATTGATACAAAGCTTTGGGGAGAGAGCGGAGCAGTTGGATTAGTTTTGGATTGATACAGGGCTATGGAGAGAGCGGGGCAGTGGGATTAGTTTGCGAGTGGTACAGGGCTATGTGGGAGAGTGGGGCAGTGGGATTAGTTTGCGAGTGGTACAGGGCTATGTGGGAGAGTGGGGCAGTGGGATTGGTTTAGGGATTGATACAGGCTACAGGTTGAGCACGGGGCAGTGGGATTAGTTTTGGATTGATACAGGGCTATGGGCAGAGAGCGGGGCAGTGAGGTTAGTTTGTGATTGATCCAAGGCTATGGGAGAGAGGGGGGAAATGGGATTAGTTTGGGATTGATACAGGTCTTTGGGGAGAGAGCAAGGCTGTGGGATTTGTTTGGGATTGATAAAGGGCTATGGGGAGAGCGCGGGACAGTGGGATTAGTTTGGGATTGATACAGGGCTGTGGGGAGAGAGCGGGGTTGTGGTATTAGTTTGGGATTGATACAGGGCTTTGGGGAGAGAGTTGGGCAGTGGGATTAGTTTGGGATTGAATCAGGACTATGGGGAAAGCACTGGGCAGTGGGATTAGTTTGGCATTGATACTGGGCTATGGGGAGAGAGCTGGGCTGTGGGATCAGTTTGTGATTGGTACAGGGCTATGGGGAGAGAGCAAGGCAGTGGGTTTATTTTGGGATAGATACAGGGCTCTGTGGAGAGAGCGGGGCAGTGGGACTAGTTTGGGATTGATACAGGGCTATGGGGAGAGAGCGGTGCTGTGGGATTAGTTTGGGATTGATACAGAGCTATGGGGAGAGAGCGCTGCTGTGGGATTAGTTTGGGATTGATACAGGGCTATGGGGAGAGAGTGGTGCTGTGGGATTAGTTTGGGATTGATACAGGGCTATGGGGAGAGAGCGGTGCTGTGGGATTAGTTTGGGATTGATACAGTGCTGTGGGGAGAAAGTGGGCCAGTTGGATTAGATTGGGATTGATATAGGTCTTTGGGGAGAGAGTGGGGCAGTGGGATTAGTTTGGGATTGATACAGAGCTATGGGGAGAGAGCGGGGCAGTGGGATTAGCTTGGGATTGATACAGGGCTATGGGGAGAGAGCGTGGCAGTGTGATTAGCTTGAGATTGATACAGGGCTATGGGGAGAGAGCGGTGCTGTGGGATTAGTTTGGGATTGATACAGGGCTATGGGGAGAGAGCGGGGCAGTGGGATTAGTTTGGCATTGATGCAGGGCGTTGGGAAGATTGCGGAGCTGCGGGATTAGTTTGGCATTGATACAGGGCGATGGGAAGATTGCGGAGCTGCGGGATTAGTTTGGCATTGATACAGGGCGATGGGAAGATTGCGGAGCTGCGGGATTAGTTTGGCATTGATACAGGGCGATGGGAAGATTGCGGAGCTGCGGGATTAGTTTGGCATTGATACAGGGCGATGGGAAGATTGCGGAGCTGCGGGATTAGTTTGGCATTGTTACAGGGCGATGGGAAGAGTGGGGCAGTTGGACTGCGGCTAAGGGTGAAGTGATACACTTCTGGGGCAACAACATGGAGAGGCAGTGTAATCTATCGGTACTTTTCTCTGGCGTGTGCGGGGTGTAAAAGCAGAGGGGCCTAGTGCTACATATTCATCAGTCCTTGAAGCAGGCAGGGCAAGTCGATAAGGCGGTTAAGAATGCGTATGGATTGCTTAGCTCTGTATATAGAGGCGTAGAGTACATAAACAAGGAAGTCATGCTAAACCTTTACAAATCACTGGTTTGGCCTCAATTGGAGTATTGTGTTCAATTCTGGGCACCCCACTTTAGGAAGGATGTCAAGGTCTTGGAGAAGGTGCAGAGAAGATTTATTGGAATGGTGCCAGAGTTGAGGGACTTCAGCTATGTGGAGAGATTGGAGAAGCTGGGATTATTCTCCTTAGAGCAGAGAAGGTTAAGGGGAGACCTAACAGCAGTATTCAAAATCATGAGGGGTTCTGCTAGAGGAATTAGGGAGAACTGATAACCAGAGGTCAGATATTTAAAATAATTGGTAAAAGAACTAGAGGGGAAATGAGGAGAAATGTTTTCACACAGAGGGTTGTTAAGATCTGGAACATTACCTGAAAGGGTGGTGGAATCAAATTCCATCGGAACATTCAAAAAGCAATTGGACGTGTACTTGAAGAGCATTTTGCTCTGCCCGTAGTATACTGCTTCCATTGTTTTCAGGAACGCCTGGTGCTGCTCCTGGCACACTCTTCATTCAACCAGGGATGGTCATCTGGTCTGATGGTAATGGTAGAGTGAGGGAGATATCAGGTCATGGGTGTAGTGATCAATAACATGTCATTCTATAGTGGACACTAGGTGGAGCCGTAGAGCTGTATATAGCTGTATGTATAAGACTACACTACCCAGCTGTATATATATTAAGACTACATTACCCATGAGGCACTAGGCTACCCACAAGGCAACAGTCAAGATGGCAGCCTGCACACAGGAGCACACATGCTGCATCTCTACAGATACTGTACCTAGAGAATGTGTACTGAATAAATGACTAGCTAGAAGCTAGCTGTGTTCATAATAAGAATGTCTATTTATTAATGAACATGACAATGGGGTTACAGATTGTGATCGTATATAATTCTGCTGCTGCTTATGGACCACGGCTCCTCATGATGCCCACTTAGAGCAGCTAGGTTTGATCTTAATCTATCCCACATGGCACGGTGACAGTGCCACGTGACACAATGGAGGGCGTCCTCAGTGTGAAGATTGCACTTGGTCTCCACAAGGACTGTGTGATTTGTCTCTGATTTCTCATACTGTTTGTGCGACATTCAGTAATGGATGAGCAGAAATCTCCTCCAACTAAATATTGGGAAGACAAAGCCATTATCTTCCGGTCCCCGCCACAAACTCCGCACCCGAGCCAGCGACTCCACCCCACTCCCTGGCAGCTGACTGAGGCTGAACCAAACCGGCCGCAACCTTGGTGTCGTATTTGATCCCGAGATGAGCTTCCGACCACACATCTGCTCCATCACCAAGATTGCCTACTTCCACCTCCATAACATCGCCCGACTCCGCCCCTGCCTCAGCTCATCTGCTGCTGCAGCCCTCATCCATGCCTTTGTTACCTCTAGACATGACTATTCCGGGCCGGCATCCCATCTTCCACCCTACATTAACTTGAGCTCATCCAAAACTCGGCTGCCCGTGTCCTAACTCACACCAAGTCCCGTTCACCCATCACCCCTGTGCTCGCTGACCTACATTGGCTCCTAGTTTGGTAGCGCCATCATGAGGAGCCGTGGGCCATAAGCAGCAGCAGAATTATATACGATCACAATCTGTAACCTGATATCTCCCTCACTCTACCATTACCATCAGACCAGATGACCAACCCTGGTTGAATGAAGAGTGTGGAAGAGTGTGCCAGGAGCAGCACCAGGCGTTCCTGAAAACAGTGGAAGCAGTATACTACAGGCAGAGCAAAATGCTTTTCATAGAGTCATAGAGTCATAGAGTTATACAGCACGGATAGAGGCCCTTCGGCCCATCGTGTCCGCGCCGGCCATCACGCCCTGTCTAATCTAATCCCATATTCCAGCATTTGGTCCGTAGCCTTGTATGCTATGGCATTTCAAGTGCTCATCCAAATGCGTCTTGAATGTTGTGAGGGTTCCAGCCTCCACAACCCTTCCGGGCAGTGAGTTCCAGACTCCAACCACCCTCTGGGTGAAAAAGTTCTTTCTCAAATCCCCTCTAAACCTCCCGCCCTTTACCTTGAATCTGTGCCCCCTAGTTATTGACCCTTCTACTAAGGGAAAAAGCTCCTTAGTATCCATCCTATCTATGCCCCTCATAATTTTGTACACCTCAATCATGACCCCCCTCAGCCTCCTCTGCTCCAAGGAAAACAAACCCAATCTGCCCAGTCTCTCTTCATAGCTGAAGCGTTCCAGCCCTGGTAGCATCCTGGTGAATCTCCTCTGCACCCTCTCCAAAGCTATCACATCCTTCCTGTAGTGTGGCGACCAGAACTGCACACAGTATTCCAGCTGTGGCCTAACCAGTGTTTTATACAGCTCCATCACAACCTCCTTGCTCTTATATTCTATGCCTCGGCTAATGAAGGCAAGAATCCCATATGCCTTTTTTACCACCTTATCCACCTGTTCCGCCGCCTTCAGGGATCTGTGTACTTGCACACCCAGATCCCTCTGACCCTCCGTCTTGCCTAGGGTCTTACAATTCACTGTGTATTCCCTTGCCTTGTTAGTCCCCCCAAAGTGCATCACCTCGCACTTTTCCGGGTTAAATTCCATTTGCCACTGTTCCGCCCATCTGACCAACCCATCGATATCATCCTGCAGACTGAGACTACCCTCCTCGCTATTTACCACCCTACCAATTTTTGTATCATCCGCGAACTTACTGATCATACCTTTTACATTCATATCCAAGTCATTAATATAGACCACAAACAGCAAGGGACCCAGCACCGATCCCTGTGGTACCCCACTGGCCACAGGCTTCCAGTCACAAAAACAACCTTCGACCATCACCCTCTGCCTTCTGCCACTAAGCCAGTTTTGTATCCAACGTGCCAAGGCACCCTGGATTCCATGGGCTCTTACCTTCTTGACCAGTCTCCTGTGCGGGACTTTATCGAAGGCCTTACTGAAATCCATGTATACCACATCCACTGCGTTACCCTCATCCACACACCTAGTCACCCCCTCAAAAAATTCAATCAAATTAGTCAGACATGATCTTCCCTTGACAAAGCCATGTTGACTATCCCTGATTAATCCTTACCTCTCCAAGTGGAGACTGATTTTGCCCCTCAGAATTTTTTCCAATAATTTTCCCACCACTGATGTTAGGCTCACTGGCCTGTAGTTCCCCGGTTTTTCCCTACTCCCCTTCTTGAATAATGGAACTACATTAGCGGTTCTCCAGTCCTCTGGCACATCCCCTGTGGCCAGACAGGTTCTGAATATGTGTGTTAGAGCCCCCGCAATCTCTTCCTTTGCCTCACACAGCAGCCTGGGATACATTTCGTCCGGGCCTGGGGATTTATCCATTTTTAGGCCTGCTAAAACCGCCAATACCTCCTCCCTCTCGATGTTAATGTGTTCGAGCATATCACAGTCCCCCCGCCCTATTTCTATGTCTACATCGCCCCTCTCCATAGTGAAAACAGATGCAAAAAATTAATTTAGAACCCCTCCTACATCTTCCGGCTCCACACACAGATTGCCACTTTTGTCCCTAATGGGCCCTATTTTTTCCCTAGTTATCCTCTTACCCTTAATATACTTATAAAACATCTTAGGATTTTCCTTTATTTTGCTCGCCAGTGTTATTTCATGGCCCCTCCTTGATCTCCTAATTTCTTTTTTAAGTATCCCCCTGCACTTTTTGTACTCCTCTAGGGCTTCCTCCGTCTTTAGCCTTTTGTATCTGCCAAAAGCCCTCCTTTTTTTTCTAATCCATTCTCGTATATCCCCTGACATCCATGGTTCCCTGTGGTTTTTGGAACCACCCTTGACCTTTACGGGAACATGTTGCCATTGTATGATCTCAATCTCCCTTCTGAAAGCCTCCCATTGCTCCGATGCGGATTTTCCTACCAGTAGCTGATCCCAGTCCATTTTGGCCAGATCCTGCCTTATCCTATTAAAATCGGCCTTCCCCCAATTTAGAACCTTTATTTCCGGCCCATCCCTGTCCTTTTCCATGACCACCTTAAATCTCACCATATTATGGTCACTGTCACCAAAGTGCTCACCTACTAGCACTTCTTCCACTTGGCCGGCCACATTCCCTAGAATTAGGTCCAGTACTGCCCCCTCTCTTGTAGGACCTTCTACATGCTGGCTCAAAAAGCTCTCCTGGATGCACTTTACGAATTCTACACCCTCTGTGCCTTTCACACTCTGACTATCCCAGTTAATATTGGGGAAGTTGAAATCCCCCATTATTATTACCTATTATTTGCACATTTCTCTGAGATTTGCCTACATATCTGTTCCTCTATCTCCCCCTGACTGTTTGGAGGCCTATAGTACACTCCCAGCAAAGCGCTTGCCCCCCTCTTGTTTTTAAGCTCCACCCATATGGCCTCATTAGAGGAACCTGCTAATATGTCATCCCTCCTTACTGCAGTAATTGACTCCTTAATTAATATTGCTACACCCCCTCCTCTTATACCCCCCCCTCTGTCTCGCCTGAAGATTCTGTACCCCGGAATATTGAGCTGCCAGTCTTGCCCCTCCCTCAACCATGTCTCTGTGATAGCAACAATATCATACTCCCATGTGTTTATCAACACCTTCAGTTCATCCACCTTATTTGCAAGACACCTTGCATTAAAATAGGTGCCATCCAGCCTTGCCCTTGTATATTTGCCCTGTCTACCAAGCTGACTTGTTTTTTTCTCCATAATTGGCAGCACATCACCCCCTTTTTCAGCTCCCCTCTGTATCCCATCCCCCTGCCAAGTTAGTTTAAACCCCCCCCAACAGTGCTAGCAAACCTCCCCGCAAGGATATTTGTCCCGCTCTGGTTCAGGTGCAACCCGTCCGATTTGTACAAGTCCCACCTTCCCCAGAAGCAGGCCCAGTGATCCAGGAAAGTAAAACCCTCCCCCCTACACCAACTCATTAGCCACGCATTCATCTGCTCTATCCTTCTATTCCTATACTCACTAGCACGTGGCACTGGGAGTAATCCAGAGATCTTCAAGTACATCTCCAATTGCTTTTTGAACCTTGTTTTCAAATCCCTCCAAGGCCTCGCTCCTCCCTATCTCTGTAACCTTCTCCAGCCCTACAACCATCTGAGACCTCTGCGTTCCTCCAATTCTGGCCTCTTGAGCATCCCTGATTTTAATCGCACCACAATTGGCAGCCGTGCCTTCAGCTGCCGAGGCCCTCAGCTCTGGAATTCATAGAAACATAGAAGATAGGAGCAGGAGTAGGCCATTCGGCCCCTCAAGCCTGTTCCGCCATTTAAGGAGATCATGGCTGATCATCCAAATTCAGTACCCTGTCCCTGCTTTCTCCCCATATCCCTTGATCCCTTTAGCCTTAAGAAATATATCTAACTCCTTCTTGAATATATTTAATATAAGTTGGTCTCAACTGCCTTGTGTGGTAGAGAATTCCATAGGTTCACCACTCTCTGGGTGAAGAAATTCCTCCTCATCTCAGTCCTAAATGGCCTACCCCTTATCTTTAGACTGTGACCCCTGGTTCTGGACTCCCCCGCCATCGGGAACATCCTTCCTGCATCTAGTCTGTCCAGTCCTGTCAGAATTTTATAAGTTTCAATGAGATCCCCTCTCATTCTTCTAAACTCCAGTGAGTATAAGCCCAATCGACCCAACCTCTCTTCATACGTCATTCCTGCCATCCCAGGTATCAGTCTGGTGAATCTTCGCTACACTCCCTCCATGGCAAGAACATCCTTCCTCAGATAAGGCGACCAAAACTGCACACAATACTCAAGGTGCGGTCTCACCAAGTAGTCCGTCTGCTTTTATTCTTTTTATTCTTTGTAGCGGTTTTGATACAACTGCGGCTCACTTCAGAGAGCAGTTCAGAGTCAAACACGTTGGTGTGAGGACCGGAGTCACACATAGGCCCAGACCGGGTAACGATGGCAGGTTTCCTTCACTACAGGACAATCCGACAGCTTCATGGTCACTTTTACTGAGACCAGATTTTTATTTTCAGATTTTCTAAACTAAATTCAAATTCTCAAACTGCCATGGTGGGATTTGAATTCAACTTTACAGGATTATTAGCCCAGGCCTCTGGATTATTAGTCCATTAGCATAACCACTACCATGGCTTTTATAGTTTTACTTTCTATCCAACTCATGTTACACCTGCTGTTGTGTATGTACCTTTAAGGGAATAACTGGTCTCAGACTGCAGTACCGGCAGTGACCACCCCTGTATAAAAGGCGCTAGCAAGCCTCTGTAGCTTCAGTTTCCCGATTGACTCCATTCAGTAAAGACTTGTTTAAATCAACTCCTGCTGTCCGTGTCTCAATTATACACGGACATAATATTGGCGACGAGCAGATACGAACTTACCTACAGTCTGCACCACCTCCTGGGATCCATTCCTGAAGCGAAGTGAGCAGAGGTCGAGGCCAGAAGGAAGAAAGAAGCAGTAGAAACGGGCGTCGACCATGGGCATCCGCCCCTGAGTCAGCGGAGTTGAAGATTGCTGGAGAAGCTGTCGCGAGCGGGGCCTGGTTCCTGTCGACGGTGCTTCAGCTAATCGGGCTGGTGGCAGGTAGTACACTGATCCTTCCTGGGCTGCGGCGGTCGCGAACTCGAGCGGGTGGCTTGCAACGGGGCCGAGCAGCGTTGTCGGGAAGAGGAGAGAGAGAGAGGGTGGAGCACACAGGGCGC
Source organism: Somniosus microcephalus (assembly GCF_052327205.1). Lineage (NCBI taxonomy): Eukaryota > Metazoa > Chordata > Chondrichthyes > Squaliformes > Somniosidae > Somniosus > Somniosus microcephalus. The sequence continues at coordinate 374,656,873 of NC_140988.1, read as the reverse complement.
GGCCGGTGCTCCGAAGCCGGGCAGCGTACAGACCCGAGAAGAGGGAGGCAAGAGTCCCACAGGGTTGTTCCACGATGGGAAAATAATAAAAAAAGAAATATTAAACGCTCAGGAAACAACGAGGAGCTGCAGGTTGCAACGGAAACCGCGGAAAGCAGCGCTAGCAACAGCGGGGAAGAAGGCAAAGCGCGGGAGGCGCTATCTTAATCAGCGGGGAAGAAGGCAAAGCGCGGGAGGCGCCATTTTGTTAAATCGGGGAAGAAGGCGCCATTTTAGATTTTCAAGATGCCGAAGACTGGCTGTATCACTGCTTTTGATAATACAATAGAGGACTGGACCAATTATGTGGAAATAGTCGAGGTATATTGCAAGGCAAACAAAGTAGCCGATGAGAAAAAGGCATCGGTATTGCTAAACTTAATGGGCGCTAGAACGTACGGCCTATTGCGGGACCTGATTACTCCAGCCAAACCGAAGGCGAAGAGTTTTAACAAAATTGTTGCTGTCCTACAGGAACACCTAAACCCTGCACTGCTGCTGATAGCAGAAAGATTTAAATTCCACAGGAGAACTCAGCATAAAGATGAGAGCAGTGCTGAGTACCTTACGGAACTATGCAAGCTATCAAAGCACTGCCAGTTCGGAGCAGGAATGGCAGATACCCTACAGGACAAATTTGTCTGTGGACTCCTGAGTGGAGGAACCCAGAAGAAGTTACTCTCAGAGAAAGAGCTGACGCTAGATAAGGCTTTCAGCGTGGCAGTATCGTACGAAGCAGCAGCCAGGGGAGCTGCGGAAATACAACAAAAGCCACAGGAATACGGCACCCACGAAATGACACGGGGATTTGCAAAATGTTATCACTGCGGCAGAACTAACCATGACCAGAAGGACTGCTGGTCCAAGGACAAAATATGCAGGCAATGCGGAAAGATGGGACACTTTGCAGGTCTGGGAAGAAGACCAGCGACAACAAAAAGGCTACTAAGGAACCATACAAGAAAGTACAAAAGATGACGGACAGTAGTTCCGAAGACCAGATGAACAATAGTGAATCCGGGAACAAGAGACTAAGCTGTCTCAAACTTCACAAGGTAATCGCAAAAGAGGATCACCGAACCATTTGGGTCACCCTCACGATAGCAGGGTCCCAAGTTAAAATGGAATTGGATACAGGATCAGCGCTAACCATCATGAATCGACGAGACTACGAGCGGCTATTCTCACATATACCCTTGAGAGAGACATCCATCGTCTGGACGACGTATACGGGGCAAAAAGTATACCCCAGAGGAAAAATAAGGGTGCCTGTCGAATACAACAGCAAGAAAATACGGAAATTGTATCTCTACATACTGCAAAATGGTGGACCACCGTTATTGGGACGTGAATGGATCAGGAAGATAAGCTTAGATTGGCACTCCATTCATGCAATGACGGTGGATGGTAAAAAAGATGCAGACGTCACTCCTGGACGATTGTCAACAATCTTAGCTAACGCCAAAGAGGTATTTCAACAAGAACTGGGCACTCTTAAAGGCGTAACCACCTCGATAAAAATAGAAGAGGATGCAATTCCCAAGTTTTTCAAAGCAAGACCGGTACCATATGCAATTCGCCCAGCTGTCGAGGCAGAGCTGGAGAATCTGGAGAATGCAGGCATGTTATCTAAGGTAGACTGGAGCGAGTGGGCGACACCCATCGTTCCTGTCATGAAGAAAACATTAAGCAATAAGTCTGAGGAGCCAAGGAAGGTTCGCATCTGTGGGGACTTCAAGGTGATGGTGAACCCAGTCCTTCACACAGTACAATATCCTCTTCCAAGGATAGAAGACATCTTCGCCTCACTATCTGGAGGGAAGCGTTTTACAAAAATTGACCTAGCACAAGCATATTTGCAGATGGAGGTTGAAGAATCCTCTAGGAAGTATCTCATGATAAACACTCACAAAGGTCTTTACCAGTATCATCGATTGGTATTCGGAGTAGCATCGGCTCCGGCGATATGGCAAAGAGCGATGGAACAAGTCCTGCAAGGGATTCCGGGGAATCAGTGTTGCTTGGACGACATCATTGTGACAGGTGAAGATGACAGTGACCACCTTAACAACCTAGAACAGGTGCTCACTAGACTACGGGAACATGGGCTACGAGCCAACCGCCCCAAGTGCGAGTTTTTTAAGAAACAGATATCGTATTGTGGCCACGTGATTGATGAAGAGGGGTTACATAAGTCCCCTGACAAAATTGAAGCAGTTGTTAAGGCCCCAGCGCCTGAAAATGTGTCGCAACTGAGGTCATTCCTCGGATTGGTGAATTACTACCATAAGTTTTTACCGAATTTGTCCACAATTCTGCACCCACTGAACGCCCTACTACGAACGGGAGTAGCATGGAAATGGAGCAATGACTGTAAGCGGGCCTTTCAGAAGAGTAAGGACTTAATCACTTCAAGAGAAGTTTTGGCTCACTACAACCCAGCACTGCCAATCAGACTGGCGTGTGATGCGTCTCCCTACGGCATTGGGGCGGTACTGTCACATAAATTCCTTGATGGTTTAGAGAGGCCGATAGCTTTTGCGTCACGCTCATTAACTTCTGCCGAGCGTAACTATGCCCAGATTGACAGAGAGGCCCTCAGCCTAGTGTGGGGGGTGAAGAAGTTCAATCACTACCTGCACGGTCAAAAATTTACTCTACTAACTGATCAGCAACCTCTTGTCTCCATTTTCAACCCTCAGAAGGGCGTACCGAAAATGACAGAGCAATGGCTGCAGAGGCGGCCCCTTTTCCTAGGGGCACACCAATATGACATCGAGTACAAAGGAACTAAACAGCATGGGAATGCTGATGGATTGTCGCACCCACCGTTGCCGACGGTGGAAGAAGACCTTGCAGTGGATCCAATGGAGATATTCCACTCGACCATAGTCGAACGTCTCCCTGTGACGAATGCAAACATAGAAAAGGGTGCACATTGATTTTGCTGGCCCCTTCATGGACTCGATGTTTTTATTTGTGGTGGATGCACGTTCAAAGTGGCCAGAGGTAATAAAAATGTCCTCAACCAACACAGAAAAAACTATCACAGTTTTACGAACCATATTCACCAGGAATGGGCTGCCTGAACAGATTTGCCCTGACAATGGACCACAGTTTGTGTCTGAAGAGTTCCGGAGGTTCTTAAAGAACAATGGTGTTAAGCATTACTCATCTGCGCCATATCATCCAGCCACTAATGGATTGGCTGAGAGGTTTGTTCAAACATTCAAGAAGGCTATCAAGGCAATGTGTAATGAAGATATACCCCTACAACACAAGGTGGACAACTTCTTGTTTGCCTACCGGAATGCGACACATGCGGTCACCAACCAAACTCCAGCCATAATGTTCTTCAATCGAAGACTACGATGCCGCTTGGATTTGGTTAAGCCAAACGTCCGAAGAGATGTGGAGAACAGGCAGTTTCAGAATATGAATGAAAGGCCGACCAGGAGTTTTAAGATAGGTCAACCAGTTTTGGCCCGGGACTACCGCACAGAGAAATGGCAGCCAGGAACGATTTGTACACGGCAAGGACCTCTCATGTATACCGTGGACATTGGAGAGAGCATTGTAAGACGCCATGCTGACCAGATTCTAGAGTCACTGGAAAATGTCAACCCCACACCACGATCTGATACACCTGGCGATGAAACCGACGTACCAATTGCAGCTACCGCAGAATCGGTGATCTTGGAAGCAGGTGAACCAAACAACGACATTGGTCCAGGCTCAATCTTGCCAGAAGAACCTGATACCCCAAAGAGGCATTATCCAGACAGAATCAGGAAGCCTCCTCAAAGACTGAACTTATAATTGCTTAACCTCAACCAATGTATCTAGCAACCGTAATTGTGATTGTAATTAGTTATCATTTAGTTGTTAAATGAATGTTATGTACTGTTTATCTAAAAGGGGAAGAATTGTTGTGTATGTACCTTTAAGGGAATAACTGGTCTCAGACTGCAGTACCGGCAGTGACCACCCCTGTATAAAAGGCGCTAGCAAGCCTCTGTAGTTTCAGTTTCCCGATTGACTCCATTCAGTAAAGACTTGTTTCGTTCAACTCCTGCTGTCCGTGTCTCAATCATACACGGACATAATACCTGCCCTGGGAGTGTTTGATGGGACAGTGTAGAGGGAGCATTACTCTGTATCTAACCCGTGCTGTACCTGCCCTGGGAGTGTTTGATGGGACAGTGTAGAGGGAGCTTTACTCTGTATCTAACCCGTGCTGTACCTGCCCCGGGAATGTTTGATGGGACAGTGTAGAGGGAGCTTTACTCTGTATCTAACCCGTGCTGTACCTGCCCTGGGAGTGTTTGATGGGACAGTGTAGAGGGAGCTTTACTCTGTATCTAACCCGTGCTGTACCTGCCCTGGGAGTGTTTGATGGGACAGTGTAGAGGGAGCTTTACTCTGTATCTAACCCGTGCTGTACCTACCCTGGGAGTGTTTGATGGGACAGTGTAGAGGGAGATTTACTCTGTATCTAACCCGGACTGTACCTGCCCTGGGAGTGTTTGATGGTACAGTGTAGAGGGCGCTTTACTCTGTATCTAACCCGTGCTGTACCTGCCCTGGGAGTGTTTGATGGGACAGTGTAGAGGGAGCTTTACTCTGTATCTAACCCGTGCTGTACCTGCCCTGGGAGTGTTTGATGGGACAGTGTAGAGGGAGCTTTACTCTGTATCTAACCCATGCTGTACCTGTCCTGGGACTGTTCGATCCTACTCTAAACATGTTCCACTCTCTAGCAATAACATGACTCCCCTGGTTGCAAACAGAACAATCGCGGGTTAACAGGAATAATGCCCGTGCTATTGTCGGGCCCAGTGTTATTAATCACATTGATTGTACTAAGTAGAGCTGGAGCAGGGTTTACAGATTATAACAGTGGCTCCTGTTAATTGATTAGTCAAATAATTTCCAAGCTTGAGTAGGGAGCACAGCACCGTTATTAATTTACAGCAAACAACAAGCAAGGAAAAAAAAAATCCTTCCTCAGTCATGTCACCACTCATAAGCAAAAAAACAAAAGGAGAGCAAGGGGAGAGAATGTGCTTGTCAGCACCCAAGGTGCTAAGTGAGTTTCCTTGTCTTTGAAGAGCAGTCATCATCTGCTGGGCCGCAGGCTATTTATAGGCAGAACAGCATGAAGAGCAGATTCCTCTTAATCAGCATGCAGAGAAAGGTAATTTAAAGACAATACAGTGCTGACAGGAATTAAATTGTGTTTTGATTCTCTCATTAGCTCAAACCTCAAGTGCGGCTCGTTATTGTGTGACTTCCCTGGGATGACGGAACATTTCGTTTTGGGATGACAGCCTTATGCTGCACTGCTTCCCTTCTCTCTCTCTCTCTCTCATGCTCTCTCCGTTTCTCTTACACAGTATTTTACAGCACAGGCACAGGCCATTCGGCCCAACTGGCCCGTGCCGGCATTTGTGAGATCCACGCGAGCCTCCTCCCACTCCTGCTTAAGTGGAATGAAAAGCTTAAATCACGTGGATTTTTTTGGGGAAAATATCCTTTATTTAGAACACATCCTTCAACATGTGTCAGCCGTTGCTCAGTTTGTAGCACCCTCGCCTCTGAATCAGAAGGTTTAGGGTCATAGTCCCGCTCCAGAGACTTGAGCGCGAAGAAATCCAGGCTGACACTACAATGACAGTACTGAGGGAGCGCTGCACTGTCGGAGGTGCCGCCTTTCGGATGAGACATTAAACCGAGGCCCCCGTCTGCTCTCTCAGGTGGACGTAAAAGATTCTACGGTACTATTTCGATCTAGTTCTCCCTGGTGTCCCGGGCCAATATTTGGCCCTCAATCGACATCACTAAAAACAGATTCTCTGGTCATTTATCACATTGCTGTTTGTGGGAGCTTGCTGTGCACAAATTGGCTACCGGGTTTCTTACGTTACAACAGTGACTTCAAAAAGTACTTCATTGGTTGTAAAGTGCTTTGGGACGTCCGTTGGTCATGAAAGGCGCTATAGAAATCCAAAGATGTGCGGGTTAGGTTGATTGGCTATGATAAATTGACCCTTAGTGTTAGGGGGATTAAATACGTGGGGTTACGGGGATAGGGTGGGATATGTGTCGGTGCAGGCTCGATGGGCCGAAATGGCCTCTATCTGCACTGTGGGGTTTCTGAGATTCTGAGATTCTGAAATGCAAGTCTTTCTTTCTATTCCTTTCACCCTCATGTGTTTATCTAGCCTCCCCTTAAATGCATCGATACTATTCGCCTCAACCACTCCCTGTGGTAGCAAGTTCCACATTCTCACCACTCTCTGGGTAAAGAGTTTCTCCTGAATTCCCGATTGGATTTATTGACGTCTACCTTATATTTAGGACCCCTGGTTTTGCTCTCCGTACAAGTGGAAACATCTTCTCTACGTCAACACTACCTTTCATAATTTTAAAGACCTCTATCAGGTCACCCCCTCAGCCTTCTCTTTTCTAGAGAAAAGAACCCCAGCCTGTTCAGCCTTTCCTGTTAGTTATAACCTCTCAGTTCTTGATCATACTTTCTGACTCTCAATATCTCACTCTCTCCCTCACGCGCTCTTCCATGCAGTTAGCTCTCTACCTGTCTCACTCTTTCTCATGCTCTCTCATACACTTTCTCATTCACCCTCTCACTCAGAACTCTCTCACTCATGTCTTCACTCTTTCTCACTGTCCCAGCAATTCACTCTATCTCACACTCCCTCCAGCAGATTCTGCCCTTCACACTTCCGGTCTCTCTCACAGCCTCAGTCTGTCACTGTAACTCCCATTCCTCACTCCCTGAATCCCTTACTCCTACTTAATCTCTCATTCTTTCTTGCAGCCTGTTGAGTCTGTGTGTCCCAGTTATGTTTAGGATCAATCACTGGACACAGACAACAAGAATAACTTTTAACAGGTCTTTACTATTCAGAGGTCAGGGCTGAACTGCCCAGCAAATCCCTACACAACACTTATATACCGGTGTGGTCACCACCGGTATTACAGAATACAGCAGCCAAGAGAAAGTAGTACATCTCTTAAGGTAGTTCTCTTAAGGTGGAACAGGTTACATACACCACACAGTCTACCTCACATTCGCTCTTACGCTGTCTTGATAGTCTCTCCGCACTCTTGCGCGCTCTTTCTCTCTCACACTCAATCTCTTACCCTCTCTTGTAGTTTATCTAACACTCACTCCATCATTCTCCCCCACATCCACTTGCTCTCTGAAACTCTCTCTCTCACTCTCTTGCCCTCATTCTCTCCTTCACACTCTTACTCTCTTAAGCACTCTCCAATACTATCTTACATTTTCTCTTGCCTCTCTCCCACACACTCGCTCTCTCCCATCTTAGATTGCTAATAAACAGGTGTGATGCATGTTAATGCACTGACCAGGTGCTTGGTGTTATCTAGTGTTTGCTAAGTATTAAGTAATGGGAAACGTGCAAATTTATTCTGGACTTTATTACTTCATTTACACATTGCCCGATGTTCGTACAATTGAAACTGGTGTTAAAACATCCAAAGAACATCAACGGTAAGAGAGGTGAGATAGCTGGCAGACCAAGACAAAGAGCCCTTCAGTGAATACAGCATCAGGAATCTCTATTGAGGTGAGGATGAGCAGGGGATGTCGAAGTAGGAGGCAGTGCATCAGTACTTGCTCCTGCCAAATGCAATGTGAATCTTTTTTAACCCAACTCAGGATGTGGGCATCGCTGGCAAGGCTGGCAATTATTGCCTATCCCTAGTTACTCTTAACTCAGTAGCTTCTTAAGTCACTTCAGTGGCCAATCACAGTGGGGTGGGACTGGAGTCATGTACAAGCCCAGACCGGGTAAGGACGGCAGGTGTCCTTTTCCTAAAGGACATTATTGAACCAGTTGGGCTTTTATGACAATCTGACAACCTCATGGTCACTTTTTTTTTTACTGATACCAGCTCTTTATTTCCAGATTTTGTTTTACACTGAATTAGGGTCTCAGCCTCTGGATTATTAGACCAGCAACAAGGCTACCATAGCTGCTGGTGGGCCATGGAGATTGGCCTCAAAGAGGAACAACTGCAACTCGTGACCGCTGACCTGTGTCAGCTCCTGGAGCCAGATCTGGAGATAGAGAGAACCATCCAGATTGCTCTCTAAGGGATTATGAAAGGGGGCACTGCAGGACAAAGCAGCCGCTTGATTGGCCCCCTACCCACTGTTATAAATCTCATCATTCATCAAGAAACTACTCGTGAAATAACGCTGGACGGCCAGCTGGTGGCGCCGTCCAAGGAGCATAAATACTCAGGCGTCGGCCCCAGCTTTCCAGGGACATTTTGTAAGACAAGGAACTAGTGAAGTACAACTAGACCTCCATGTTCTGAAACAAGTTGATTAAAGCCTTGCTTTATACTCAAACCAAGTGCGTAGTGAGTTTTATTACGTCAATTTAATCAACTTGATATCGACTCCACGCTTTGGGTGATTCAGGAACAGCCAGCTACAACTCGAACCGTAGAAGGGAATTCAGACAAGTAATCGATCCATCATGGAGAATCTACTCAGACCCGCCCGTCTCGACCTGGACCCGAATTCACTTACAGCCGCTAAGGTATGGAAACACTGGTATCGTACCTTTAGCAACTTCCTTGAGGAGTGTGGTGAGAATGTTCCTAACAAGTTACGAATGCTTGCTAATTATGTATCCCCTCATGTGTTTGACTATATCGAAGACTGTGTAGACTATGACGCCGCTATCCAAACACTACAGCAGCTATATGTCAAGTCCCCAAATGAAATTTTTGCTCGGCATCTACTGGCCACAACTCGACAACAACCCGGGGAATCACTTGACGAATTCCTTCAGAAACTTCGCAGGCTCAGCAAGGATTGTAATCTTAAAGCTGTTACAGCTGAACAGTACCAGGAGGAGTTAATTCGTGATTCCTTTATTAATGGAGTTGCGTCTCCCTTCATACGTCAGCATCTGTTGGAGAATAAAACCCTCAAGTTACAGGCTGCCTATGACCAGGCATGTTTCTCTGGACTTAGCAAAGAGGAATGCAGACACCTATCTTTCACCATGTGTGCGGGCTGCTACTATCACTTTTAGTGATTCTTTCGATAGGCCTCGGGCGGAAGCCCGCACGGATGACGACTCTAACCCGGCTGATGACAACCCTACCCTAGAAACCTACACTGACGACGACCCCGCCCTAGCGGCATCTTGGCAATCTGGAAGGAAGTGTTTCTTCTGTGGAGATGCGTTCCATTATAGGAAATTCTGTCCTGCTCGTAACGCGACCTGCAATCGTTGCAGCAAGAAAGGTCACTTTTCTAAGGTATGCCAGTCAAGAGCCGCTGTTAGTAAGAAAGGCCACTTTTCTAAGGTATACCGGTCGAGAGCTCCCGTTAGTTTTGCAGCTATTATCTATAAAACTGCTCCTCCCCCAAGAACCACTACTAAGGTTACAGCTGTCAAGCGTAAAACTGCCCCTCCTCCCATCACAGCTGCTTTTCCCCAAAGTCTGTCCCATGCAGCCATGAAGGTTTCGGCAAATGGACACATTTTGAGTTCACTAATCGACTCATGCAGCTCTGACAGCTTCATTAGTGAGTGGGCTGTCAGTAAGTTAAAACTGCGTATTTACCCCTCGGACAGGGAAATTGCAATGGCTCTGATGACACTGACCACCAATTCTTCTGGCTTTTGTCTTGTTGACCTTATTCTCAATGGCCACACTTATTTCTCCACCCGGCTCGGGGTGCTCAAGAACCTATGCAGTGATGTGCTCCTGGGACAGGATTTCCACAAATAACACAAAAGATTCACTTTCAAGTTTGGAGGGTCAAAGCCGGAGCTTACTATATCCAAAGTACCGTTTTGTGCGCTTTCGGCGGCTTCGCTCGACGAGCCCTCCTTGTTTGCCAATCTTTCCCCCCGATGTAAGCCCATAGTCACTAAATCACGGCGTTTCAGCCAAGATGATCGATCCTTTATCGAGACAGAAATCTCCCGCCTTCTAGCTGACGGCATCATTGAGCCATGTTCATCTTCCTGGCGGGCTCAAGTCGTCGTTGTCAAAAATCCTCTGAAGCAACACAAGAAATGTCTTTGCATCGATTACTCGCAAACTATTAACCAGTATACAGACCTGGATGCCTACCCACTACCATGCATCGATGACATGGTCAATAACCTTGCCAACTACAAGGTATTTTCAACTTTTGATTTAAAGAGCGCATATCATCAAGTGCCGTTAAAGGACTCTGACAAAAAGTATACGGCCTTTGAGGCCAATGGTCGGCTTTACCAGTTTTGTTGCCTTCCATTTGGGGTCACCAATGGGGTGGCCATCTTTCAATGGGCAATGGGTAGCCTAGTCAAACAGGAGAACATACTGGACACTTTTCCCTATCTGGATAATATCACCATTGCTGGTCATGACCAGAAGGAGCATGATGCCAACCTCCAGAAATTTTTAGACGTTCTCCGTCATTGCAATTTAACCTTAAATGAGTCCAAATCTGTGAAATCAGCCATCAGTCAAAATCCTTGGCTATTGGGTGGGCAACGGTGTCATCAAACCGGATCCGGAGCGACATCGTCCGAATCAGGAGCTCCCTCCCCCTATGAATCTCAGCTCTCTTCATCGGGCACTCGGCATGTTCGCCTATTATGCGAAATGGATACCCCACTTCTCCGACAAGATCCAGCCCCTGCTTCACGCAAAGTCATTTCCATTAGAGGCAACGGCTATTGCAGGTTTCAACCTCCTCAAGCGACAACTGGAAAAAGCCACGCTTCATTCCATTGATGAAAATCTTCCTTTCGTAGTCGAGTGCGATGCATCGGATGTGGCGATCTCTGCTATCTTGAATCAAGGTGGTCGACCCATTGTATTTCTGTCCAGAACTTTGCAGGGTGTAATATATATACCTTTAAGTGGGGAACTATCTTTTACAGCTCATGCATACTGTAGTACCGGCAGTGACCACACCTGTATATAGCCCTGAGTAGTAATCTGTACAGATCAATTGCAGTGTGAGCCACGTTGAGTAAACACCTGTTGTATCGTTCTCTGCAGTCTGTGTCTTATCATACACGGACACAACATTGGCGACGAGGCAGGTTCGAACCTACCTGCAACTCTGCATCACCTCCCGGGGATTCGTTCCTGGAGATCAGTGGATTGGAGGTCAAGGCCAGAGACTCGGGCGTCGACCACGGGCAACCGCCCAGTCATCCAGCAGAGACTCGAGAATTGCGGGGGAGGCTGTCGAGAGCCAGGCTTGGCTTTCCAGTCGAGGTGGTCCAGCGAAACGGGAAGGCAACAGGTAGTGCGCAGACCCTTCCTGGACAGCGGCGGGCTAGAGCCCGACCGAGCGGCACAGCAAAGGGCCGAGCAGCGTCGACGGGGGAGAGAGAGAGAGGGCAGAGCGCACAGGGCGCAGCCGGTGTTCAGGGGCCGAGCAGTGTTGGAGAGAGGGAGAGAGAGATGCGCAGAAACCCGCGAGGTGCCGCCATTGCCACAAGGACCGCCGAGAGCGGCGTTGGCAGCAGCGGGGGTGGAAGGAAAGCGCAGGAGAAGCGCGCAAAACCTACAGGGCGCCGCCATTGCCACGAGAACCGCGGGAGCGGCGTTGGCAGCAACGGGGGAGGAAGGAAAGCGCAGGAGATGCCATTTTAAGCCATTGGGAGGCGCTATTTTAAACCACACCCAAAATGCCGAAGAGTGGCAGTATCACCGCATTTGACAATGAAGTCGAAGATTGGACTACATATGTCGAACGAATAGAGGTGTACTGCAAGGCAAATGGGGTGTCAGATGACAAGAAAGCGTCGGTATTGTTAAATTTAATGGGTGCAAAGTTGTATGGTTTATTACGAAATCTAGTAACCCCAACGAAGCCAATGGAAAAGAGGTTTGAAGACATAGTAACGATACTAAAGGAACATTTAAATCCCACACCGCTGCTGATTGCAGAAAGATTCAAGTTTCACAAACAGAACTAGCATAAGGATGAAAGCAATGCTGATTATTTAACAGAACTGCGCAAACTATCGAAACACTGCCAGTTTTGAGCGGGACTGGCAGATACCTTAAGGGACAAGTTTGTGTGTGGGCTTCAAAGTGAAGGAACCCAGAAACGGCTTTTATTTGAAAAGGACCTTATGCTGGAAAAGGCTTTCAGCATTGCGGTATCATATGAAGCAGCAGCACGGGGTGCTGCAGAGATACAACAGAGAATGCAAGAATATGGCACAAACGAAATGTCATATGGAACAGAGAAGTGCTATCGCTGCGGCAGAACAACACACGACCAGAATGATTGCTGGTTCAAAGACAAAGTGTGCAGACAGTGTGGAAAAGTAGGACACATAGCACCAGTCTGCAGGTCGGGAAAGAAAACCAGCAATAAGAAACCTACCAAAGGAATGTACAAGAAGGTACATAAGATGACGGACAATAGTTCAGACGAACAAAAAAGTGATAACGACTCCGAAAGCAGGGAACTGAGTTGTCTGAAACTACATAATGTGATCACAATGGAAGATCACCGAACCATTTGGGTCACTCTCAAGTTAGCAGGAGTCCAGGTAAAGATGGAATTGGACACAGGATTAGCCCTAACAGTCATAAACTGACGGGACTACAAGCGGCTATTCTCACACATACCCTTGAGAGACACAAAAATTATTTTTAAGATGTACACGGGGCAAAAAGTCTACCCCAAAGGAAAAATAAGGGTGACCGTTTTATATAACGGTAAGGAAACACCAAAACTAGACCTGTATGTATTGCAAGATGGAGGACCACCATTACTGGGACGTGAATGGATCCGGAAAATACAACTGGATTAGCATTCCATACAGGCACTGACTGTGGCTGACAAAAAGGATGACGACGTCGCACCTGGGCGACTGTCAAAGATCCTAACTGACGCGAAAGAAGTGTTCCAGCAAGGACTCGGAACACTAAAAGACATGACAGCGATGATTAAAATTGAAGAAAACGCAAGCCCAAAATTTTTTAAGGCCTTATGCGATCCGTCCAGCCATCGAAGCAGAGCTGGAGAGTCTGGAACATTCAGGTGTACTCTCCAAGGTAGACTGGAGCGAGTGGGCTACACCCATCGTCCCTGTGATGAAAAAGTCGTTGAGCAGCACGCCTGGGGAACCAAGGAAAGTTCGCATCTGTGGGGACTTTAAGGTAACAGTGAACCCGATCCTTCACACCGTACAATATCCACTTCCGCGGATTGAAGATATTTTCGCCTCGCTATCTGGAGGGAAACGCTTCACTAAGATTGATCTTGCCCAGGCGTATCTGCAAATGGAGGTAGAAGAAGCACCAAAAAAATACCTCACAATCAACACCCATAAAGGTCTCTACCAATACAACCGGCTGGTATTCGGGGTAGCATCAGCTCCGGCTATTTGGCAGAGGGCAATGGAACAAGACCTGCAAGGGATCCCAGGGACCCAGTGTTATTTGGACGACATCCTGGCCACTGGCGAAAATGATAGTGATCACCTTGCCAACCTGGAGCAGGTGCTCACTAGATTGCAGGAATATGGGCTCCGAGCTAACCGCCCCAAATGCGAGTTTTTTAGAAAACAGTTCACGTATTGTGGCCACGTTATCGATAAAGAGGGGTTACGTAAGTCCCCAGAGAAGATTGAGGCAGTAGTCAAGGCTCCAGCACCGGAAAATGTGTCACAACTGAGGTCGTTCCTCGGGCTGGTAAACTACTACCATAAGTTCTTGCCAAATTTGTCTACAATACTACACCCACTGAACAACCTACTGCAAACTGGGGTGCCATGGAAGTGGAGTGACGAATGTAGACGAGCTTTCCAGAAGAGCAAAACACTAATCACATCGAAAGAGGTATTGGCCCATTACAACCTGGCATTACCAATTCGGTTGGCATGTGATGCGTCACCCTACGGCATTGGAGCAGTGCTGTCGCACAAATTCTCGGACGGCTCAGAGAGGCCAATAGCCTTTGCGTCACGATCACTAACCTCAGCCGAGTGTAACTACACCCAGATTGACAGGGAGGCCCTCAGCCTAGTGTGGGGAGTGAAAAAGTTCAATCACTATCTGCACGGGCAGAAATTCACCTTGCTGACTAATCACCAGCCTCTTGTCTCCATTTTTAATCCGAAGAAGGGCGTTCCGGTGATGACTGCGCAACGGCTACAAAGATGGTCACTTTTTCTAGGGGCACACCACTATGAGATTGAATATAAGGGCATGAAACAGCATGGAAATGCTGATGGGCTATCACGCCTGCCACTGCCTACTGCGGAGGAAGCACCAGCAGTGGATCCTGTCGAAATATTCCATTCGACTATAGTGGAATACCTACCGGTAACTAACGCTTGTATCGAAAAGGAAACCCGAAATGACCCGACACTGTCTTGGGTATATGATTTGACGGTGAAGGGATGGCCAGCACATGGCGACTCACTATTGCCAGCATTCTCGACAAGGAGAGACCAGCTGTCAGTGTGCCGGGGGACCTTGATGTGTGGATCCCGAGTGGTAATTCCACCTAAGTTAAGGGATAGAGTGCTCAATGAGCTTCATGAGGGTCATCTGGGTGGGGTAAAAATGAAAAGCCTAGCCAGGGCTTATGTGTGGTGGCCGGAAATCGATAAACAAATCGAGGACCTGACCAAGAGCTGCTCAGGATGCCAGAGAGTGCAAAATGCACCACCACAGGCCCCGCTACACCCATGGGAGTTGCCCTCATCTCCATGGCAACGGGTGCATATTGATTTTGCTGGTCCATTCATGGACTCAATGTTTTTAATAGCCGTGGATGCACACTCGAAATGGCCTGAGGTCATCAAAATGTCCTCCACCACCACGGAGAAAACTATTGCAGTCCTACGGACCGTTTTTGCCAGGAATGGCTTGCCAGAACAGATTTGCTCCGACAACGGACCACAGTTTGTGTCTGAAGAGTTCTGGAGGTTCTTGAAAAAGAATGGGGTAAGGCATTACACATCCGCCCCGTATCATCCAGCCACAAATGGATTGGCTGAGAGGTTCGTACAAACCTTTAAGAAGGCAATAAAGGCTATGTACAATGACAACATTCCGCTGCAGCACAAGGTGGACAATTTCCTGTTCACCTACCGGAATGCGACACATGCAGTCACCAACCAGGCCCCAGCCATGATGTTCTTTAACCGAAGGTTAAGATCTCGCCTGGGTTTGCTCAGACCAAACGTACGAAGAGATGTTGAGAGTAAGCAATTCCAGCACATCCATGAGAAGCCAACAAGGAGCTTCAATGTAGGGCAACCAGTCTTGGCCCGAGACTACCGAACAGAAAAATGGCAGCCAGGAACGATATGCACACGGCAGGGGCCACTAATGTACACAGTGGACGTTAGGGAGAGCATCGTGGGATGCCATGCTGACCAGATCCTAGAGTCACAGGAACAAGTCAACCCCATGCCTTGCCCATACGTACCTGGTGATGAATCCGACGTACCGGTCGCAGCTCCCCCAGAAACAGGAGCATCGGAACCTGATGAACCAACCGACGACAGGGGGCCACAATCGCCTCCGCACCAAGAGCAAGACACTCGGGAAAGGCGCTATCCAGAAAGGATCAGGAAGCCTCCCCAAAGACTGAATATATAAATAGACTATTTTCAGCTAATGTTGCATGTTAAAAGTGTTAATTGTAATTAGTTTGATATTTAATTGTTAAATGAGTGTTATGGTACTGTTAATCTAAAAGGGGAGGAATTGTAATGTATATACCTTTAAGTGGGGAACTATCTTTTACAGCTCATGTATACTGTAGTACCGGCAGTGACCACACCTGTATATAGCCCTGAGTAGTAATCTGTACAGATCAGTTGCAGTGTGAGCCACGTTGAGTAAACACCTGTTGTACCGTTCTCCGCAGTCTGTGTCTTATTATACACGGACACAACAGAGGGTAGCGAGCTCCATTATCCTCCTGTCGAGAAGGAGGCTACGGCCATCATCGAAGTGGTACGTAAATGGAGTCATTTTCTCGCTCGTCGCCATTTCACACTTATAACCGATCAGCGCTCCGTAGCCTTTATGCTGGATAACCGGAAACACACTAAGATCAAGAATAACAAAATACAACTCTGGAGGATGGAATTGGCCGCCTTTGGATGCACCATACATTATCGACCCGGCAAAGAGAATGTGGCCCCGGATACCCTCACGCGGGCATTCTGCTCTTCTATGTCAACTTCGACTCTTGCAGATCTTCATACTGACTTATGCCATCCTGGCGTTACCCATATGTTGCACTTTGTGCGTCTAAAAATCTCCCATTTTCTACGGAAGATGTGAAAAGAACCTGCTCCTCCTGTAGAATTTGTGCGGAATTAAAACCGCAATTCTTCCGTCCATCGGATGGCTCGTTCATACACGCTATGCAGCGACTCAGCATTGACTTTAAAGGGCCATTGCCTGCCTCAATGCGAAACACCTACTTACTGACTATGGTGGACAAATATTCACGCTTTCCCTTTGCTTTCCCCTGTCCCAATATGCTTACTTCCACAGTGATCAAATGCCTTGATCAAGTCTTTTCCCTTTGCGGTACGGCCAATTTCATCCACTCTGATCGGTGTCCCTCCTTCATGTCAAGCGAACTCAAAAGTTATCTCTCCCAACGGGGAATCGCCACAAGTAAAACGACACCATACCATCCCATCAGTAACGGACAGGTTGAGAGATACAATGCTATCATTTGGAACGCTGTTCGTCTTGCGCTGAGGTCACGCAACCTACCAGACCAGCAGTGAGAAACTATGCTCCTTGACGTTTTGCATTCCATCAGGTCTCTCCTTTCCACATCTACCAATGTCACACCTCACAAGCGATTCTTCAGCTTCCGGCATCGCTCCACCCATGGGACGTCTCTACCGTCATGGTTGGCAGCTCCCGGCCCTGTGCTGCTCCGAAGATTCGTCCGATCATCTAAAAACGATCATCTAAAACTGATCCTCTCGTCGACGAGGTGGAACTCATGGACGTCAACCCCACGTACGTGCACGTGCGGTACTCTGATGGCCGGGAATCCACCGTTTCAATCCGGGACCTGGCTCCCTGTCCGGCCGGTTCCACGGACTCAACCGATAGAGGGACCCACGGGGATGATGCCGACACTCTGCGCTCCCCCGAAGATGACGCCCTACCTGGGGCATCGAGAGATCTGCCAGCTGCCCCACCGGATCCACTCAGGGAGCCAGGCGCTCCCCGTGGGCTGGCCACCCGAGGCCAGGACGCCGGTCAATCCCCAGCTATCCAACAGGATGAAGCCAGTTCTGCGCCTGTGGGGACCCGCACCCAGAGTCACGATCTCCCCAGCCTCCCTCGGGTCGATCAGAGCAACACGGGCCCTGTTGATCCACCGGGATGGATCAAGCGGCCCAGGGACCAAGACACGGTCCGGGGAGACGTGCCTTCTGGCCATAAACAAAAATCTAAAAGACTGCGGCTATTCGTGGTCTGCCTAATCCGCTAAGAGGAAGTCGTCGGACTTCCAAATCTTTTACGCAGGAAGAATGTTATAAATCTCATCATTCATCAAGAAACTACTTGTGAAATAACGCTGGATGGCCAGCTGGTGGCGCCATCCAAGGAATATAAATACTCGGGCGTGGGCCCAGCTTTCCAGGGACATTTTGTAAGACAAGGAACTAGTGAAGTACAACGGGACCTCCATGTTCTGAAACAAGTTGATTAAAGCCTTGCTTTATACTCAAACCAAGTGCCTAGTGAGTTTTATTACGTCATCCACCACCTTAAACATTCACTCCCTCCACCACCGGCGCACCATGGCTGCAGTGTGTACCATCTACAAGATGCACTGCAGCAACTCGCCAAGGCTTCTTTGACAGCACCTCCCAAACCCGCGACTTCTTCCACCTAGAAGGAGAAGGGCAGCAGGTGCATGGGAACACCACCACCTCCAAGTTCCCCTCCAAGTCTCACACCACACTGACTTGGAAATATATCATCGTTCCTTCATCATCGCTGGGTCAAAATCCTGGAACTCCCTCACTAACAGCACTGTGGGAGTACCTTCACCACATGGACTGCACCTTCTCAAGGGCAATTAGGGATGGGCAATAAATGCTGGCATTGCCAGTGATGCCCACATCTCATGAACAAATTTTAAAAAAAGTTCTGTGCATCCGAGCCATCCAGACCCTGACAGGAGGCATGGGTCGGATCAGGCAGAAGGCAGGTCACCACGGCCTTACGGTGGTGAAGAGATGCCCTCTTTTGCTGTATGTCTGCATAGCTAGAGTGGACTGGAGACAGAGATTTGAAGGTAAATCAGTGTCAGAGCAGTGGGAGGCATTCAAGGAGGAGATTGTGAGGGTTCAGCGCAAGTATGTTCCATTAATGAAAAAGGGTGGGACTAACAAATCTAGACCTCCCTGGATGTCAAGGGACATACAGGGTAGGATAAAGAAAACAAGGGAGGCTTATGACAGATACCGAGGGCTCAATACTGCAGAAACCCTAAAGGAGTATAGAAAGTGCAAGGGGGAAATTAAAAAGGAAATTAGGAAAGCAAAGAGAGAGCATGAAAAAATATTGGCAAGTAAAATCAAGGAAAACCCAAAGATGTTTTATAAATACAAAAAAGAGCAAGAGGATAACTAAAGAAAGAATATGGCCTATTAGCGACCATAAAGGTAATCTGTGTGTGGAGGCGAGAGATGTCGGTAGGGTTCTTAATGAATACTTTGCGTCTGTTTTCACAAAAGAGAGGAATTATGCAGTTATTGCAATCAGGGAGAAGCAGTGTGAAATATTAGATTAAATAAACATAGTGAAAGAGGAAGTATTAAGGGGTTTAACATCTTTGAAAGTGGATAAATCCCCAGGCCCGGAAGAAATGTATCCCAGACTGTTAAGCGAAGCAAAAGAGGAAATAGCAGATGCTCTGGCCATCATTTTCCAATCACCTCTGGCTACAGGTGTGGTGCCGGAGGACTGGAGGACTGCTAATGTGGTACTGTTGTTTAAAAAGGGAGAAAAGGATAGTCCAAGTAATTACAGGCCAGTCAGCCTAACCTCGGTGGTGGGAAAATTATTGGAGAGAATTCTGAGGGACAGGATAAATCTTCATTTAGAAAGACACGGATTAATCCGGGACAGTCAGCATGGATTTGTTAAGGGAAGGTCATGTCTGATTAACTTGATTGAATTTTTTGCGAAGGTAACAAGGAGGGTCGATGAGGGTAGTGCGTTTGATGTAGTCTATATGGATTTTAGCAAGGCTTTTGATAAGATCCCGCATGGCAGACTGGTCCCGAAAGTAAAAGCCCATGGAATCCAAGGCAAAGTGGCAAGTTGGATTCAAAACTGGCTCAGAGGCAGAAAACATGGTCGTTATGGTCAAAGGGTGTTTTTGTGACTTGAAGGCTGTTTCCAATGGGGTTCTGCAGGGCTTGGTACTGAGTCCTTTGCTTTTGGTGGTATATACCAATGATTTGGACTTGAATGTAGGAAGTAAGATTAAGAAGTTTGCAGATGATACAAAAAATGGCTGTGCAGTTGATAACGAAGAAGAAAGCTGTAGACTGCAGGAAGATATCAATGGATTGGTCAGGTGGACAGAACAGTGGCAAATGTAATTCAATCTGAAGAAGTGTGAGGTAATGCATTTGGGGAGGGTTAACAAGGCAAAGGAATACACTATAAATGGTAGGACACTGAGAAGTGCAGAAGATCGGTGGGACCTTGGAGTGCCTGTCGACAGATCCCTGAAGGTAGCAGGACAGGTAGATAAGGTGGTTAAGAAGGCATGCAAGATACTTGCCTTTATTAGCCGAGGCATAGAATATAAGAGCAGGGAGGTTATGCTTCAACTGTGGCGACACGCCACCACTGGACATAATCCGCTCACGGCGGCACGGACAGTCTAAGCAGAAGCCCCCAGCCGGGGGCCCTTTCCTCCAGCAACTTGTTTCCCGCAGGGACAGGCTGCCGGGAGCACTTCCTGTCTGGGAAGTATTTAAGTGGATGCGCGGGCTTTTCTAGTTCCTGTTTGCCATGTGGTTAGAATAAAAGCAGTTGTGTTTTCAATAGCTCTGGTCTCGACTCCCACGTTTGCCGCGGTATCTCAACACTGGTGACCCCGACGCTCAGGACGAATCCTAAGCTAGCATGGCGGATACAAACGCAGTCACGGTTAAATTACCAGACTTTTGGGAGAACCTCGCCGAAGCCTGGTTCGTTCAAGCTGAGTCCAGATTCCGGCTGAAAGGCATTACAGTCGACGCCACGAAGTACGACTACCTCGTCGCCTCGCTCACCTACGCTACAGTCCCCAAGGTTTGGGCAGCGCTGCAGGATCCACCAACGGATGGCAAGTACGAACATCTGAAGGCTGCGCTACTTAAAAAATTTCAAATGTCCTCTTACCAGCGCCACTGCCAACTCCTGGACCTCCCCGGCCTTGGTGACGCTTCACCATCAGACCTGCTCTCCCACATGCTGTCCCTCTCAGACGACAAAAATCCCAGCGCCCTTTTTCGCACGCTTTTCATTCGGCAGCTCCCCGCCAGCATCCGCCCGCTTATTGTGGAGTCTGGCTCCACGGACCTGAATGATATAGCCGAAAAGGCCGACCGGCTGCTCTCTGCACAGGCCGCTCGCGACGTCGCGCCCGACCTCACGGCAACGACCACGCGGTCTTCCCGGCCCATTAGGCCCGACCGCCCTACCACTCCGGGTCACTGCTACTACCACACCCGTTTTGGCGCTAGGGCTCAACGCTGCACGCCGCCGTGTACCTTCAAAACCCCCCCCGCACCGGCCCCCGCGATGGCCGCGGGGCAGAAGGAGCCCCTACTGTACGTCACTGACGACAGAACCAACCGCCGATTCCTGTGCGACACAGGGGCCCAGCACAGCATCACCCCCGCCTCCGCCCTCGAGATCCAACGCGGCACACGGGGTATCACACTGGCTGCAGCCAATGGCTCTGCCATCCGCACATATGGCACCCGCATGGTCACGCTCGACCTCGAGGGCTGCCGCTACCGCTGGGAGTTCCTCACAGCCAAGGTCCTCTGCCCACTCATCGGCGCCGACTTCCTACGCGCCCACGGCCTCCTCGTCGACATTCCGAGGCACCGCCTCGTCGACATCAACACTATGGCCCCCATCCCCGGCGCCTTTACCCCGGCCCGTTCGGCCGGCCTGACGACCTACTGCCTCGCCAACGCCACGGACGACTACTCGGCACTCCTAGCTGAGTTTCCCGCCCTCACTAACCCGACCTTTTCGGCCAAAGCCGCAAAGCACGGTGTGGAACACTATATCCCCACCACCGGCCCCCCAGTTTCTGCCCACGCCCTCAGACTCAACCCGGCCAAGCTGGAAATCGCGCGGGCCGAGTTCGCCACCATGGAACAACTCGGCATCATCCGCCGCTCCAGCAGCCCTTGGGTCTCGCCCCTCCACATCGCCCCCAAGCCCGGCGGAGGCTGGCGCCCTTGCGGGGACTACCGCCGCCTCAACGACGCCACCACCCCCGATCGCTACCCGGTGCCACACATCCAGGACTTCTCGGCCCGACTGGCCGGACGAACCGTCTTTTCCAAAGTCGACCTGGTGCGCGGTTACCACCAAGTCCCCGTACACCCCGCGGACATCCCCAAAACGGCCGTCATCACCCCATTCGGCCTGTTCGAGTTCCTGAGGATGCCCTTCGGCCTCAAGAATGCAGCACAGGCTTTCCAGCGCCTTATGGACTCAGTCCTCCGGGACCTGAACTTCCTATTCGTCTATCTAGACGACATTCTCGTGGCCAGCTCCTCCAAACAGGAACACCTCGAACACCTTCGCATCCTGTTCGGGCGCCTAGCCCAACACGGGCTCATCCTCAGCCCGGCGAAGTGCCAATTCGGCCTCACCGAGATCGATTTTCTCGGTCACCACATCACCCCTGCTGGGGCCGTCCCCCTGCCCAACAAGGTGCAGGCCATCCAGCAATTTCCCCGCCCCACAACCATTAAGGGCCTCCAAGAGTTCCTCGGGATGGTGAACTTCTACAACAGGTTCATCCCCAGAGCTGCAGCCCTCATGAAGCCCCTATACGACTCCCTCCGAGGAAAATCCGGCAAGATGGACGTAGCCTGGACCACTGACATGGCAGCCGCCTTCGACGCCACCAAAAACGCGCTCGCCGACGCCACTCTGCTCGCGCACCCGAAGGCCGATGCCCGGGTCGCGCTCACCACCGACGCCTCCGACCACGCGGTCGGGGCCGTGTTCGAGCAGTGGGTCAATGGCGCGTGGCAGCCACTTGCCTTCTACAGCCGCCAACTGCGCCCCCCGGAGGTCAAATACTCCACTTTCGACCGCGAGCTTCTCGCGCTCCACCTGTCGGTCCGCCATTTCAGGTTCCTCCTGGAAGGCCGCCACTTCACCGCGTATGTGGACCACAAGCCACTCACGTACGCGATGGCCAAGTACACCGAACCCTGGTCCACTAGGCAGCAACGCCAGCTCGCGGCCGTGTCCGAGTTTACTACGGACATCCAGCACGTCTCCGGTAGAGACAACGTGGTCGCCAACTGCCTTTCCCGTCCCGCCGTCTGTGCGAATCACCTCGCGGTCGACTACGCACAACTAGCAGCGGCCCAGCTCACGGACCCAGACCTCCTCTCAGCGGCTACCAGCCTGCCAGGGCTACGCCTAGCCAAGGTCGTGCACGGGCCCGAAGCCACGGCAGTCACTTGCGACGTCTCACTCGGCCAACCCAGGCCGGTCGTCCCTGAGACCTGGCGCCGCCGCGTTTTCGACGCGCTCCACGGGCTCTCTCACCCGGGTTCCCGCGCATCCGTCAAACTCCTCTCCAAGCGCTTCGTCTGGCGCGGCCTCAGCAGAGATGTTCGGACTTGGGCCACCTCCTGCCTCGCCTGCCAACGGGCTAAGGTACAGCTGCGCACCAAAGCACCCCTGGGAGACTTCAAGGTACCCAGCCGCCGCTTCGACCACGTACACGTCGACATCGTCGGTCCCCTGCCGCCATCGCAAGGCCAAACTTATCTCCTCACGATGGTCGACCGCTACACACGCTGGCCTGAGGCAGTGCCGCTGACCTCCACCACCACAGCCGACATCGCCAGGGCGTTCGTTAACACCTGGGTTGCGAGGTTCGGCGTACCGGCTGACATAACCTCCGACAGAGGCGCCCAGTTCACCTCCGAACTCTGGACGGCCACAGCACGCAACCTCGGGGTGACGCTCCACCGCACCACGGCGTACCACCCGCAGGCCAACGGGCTTTGTGAACGCTTCCACAGGTCACTCAAGGCCTCACTCCGCGCCGGCCTGCAGGACAGTACCTGGACTGACCGCCTACCGTGGGTGTTACTCGGCCTACGCACCGCGGTCAAAGAAGGCCTCCAGTCCTCGGCAGCAGAGTTAGTCTACGGACAACCGCTGCGCGTCCCAGGCGAATTCCTCCCGGAGCCTAACAAGCCTTGGTCGGCCGAACAGCAGCGGCTCAACTCCTTCTCTTCCGCGCAGCAGTTCGCCCCACTTCCAGTCAACCGACACGGCGAACTCGCACCTCACGTCCCGCCAAATTTACAGCAGGCGCGCTTCGTCTTCGTGCGACACGACGCGCACCGCGGGCCCCTGCAACCCCCGTACGACGGACCGTACGAGGTACTACAAACCGGGGACAAGGTCTTCAAGCTGCGACTCGGCGACAGGGTCGACACAGTCTCCATCGACCGGCTGAAACCAGCACACACAGAACCAGGGGAACAGGTCCCCGTGGCCCAGCCTCCAACTAGAGGCCGTCCCCCTGGCAAGCCAGCACAGCCGGCGGCGAACCGCCCGACCCAACCAACTAGACCGGCGACCACTCAGAGCCGCTGCGGCAGAACCATTAGACCACCGTCACGACTCGTCCACTCCTCCTAAGCGGATTCTGGGGGAGCTCTGTGGCGACACGCCACCACTGGACATAATCCGCTCACGGCGGCACGGACAGTCTAAGCAGAAGCCCCCAGCCGGGGGCCCTTTCCTCCAGCAACTTGTTTCCCGCAGGGACAGGCTGCCGGGAGCACTTCCTGTCTGGGAAGTATTTAAGTGGATGCGCGGGCTTTTCTAGTTCCTGTTTGCCATGTGGTTAGAATAAAAGCAGTTGTGTTTTCAATAGCTCTGGTTTCGAATCCCACGTTTGCCGCGGTATCTCAACACAACTGTATAAAACACTAGTTAGGCCGCAACTAGAATACTACGTGAGGTTCTGGTCACCACATTACAGGAAGGATGTAATTGCACTAGAGAGGGTGCAGAGGAGATTTATGAGGAAGGGACAGCATAAAACTAAAAGAAAAAGCATACAAAAATGCAAAAAATAGCACGGATCCTGGTGAATGGGAAAGATACAAAGAACAGCAAAGGGTCACAAAACAGATAGTAAGAACTTCAAAAAGGGAGTATGAAAGGAAACTTGCAAGGTATATCAAAATCAACACATTAAAAAAAAATTATATTAGGAAAAAGAGGGTAGTCGGGAGCAATGTTGGCCCCTTAAAAACTGTGATATTACCAATGATAAGGAAATGGCGACATGTTGAATAATTACTTTGCGTCAGTATTTAAAGTAGAGGAAGAGGATAGCATGCTGGAAATCCCAAGGAAAATAATATTGAATCGGGGACAGGGACACAATAAAATTAATGTAGGTAAAATAACAGTAATGAAGAAAATAATGGCACTAAAGAGTGACAAATCCCCAGGACCAGATGGTTTCCATCCCAGGTTTTTAAAGCAAGTAGTTGAGCACATTGTAGATGCCCAAACTATAATCTTCCGAAGTTCTCTCAATTCATGAACCGTTCCTTTAGATTGGAAAATTGCGCATTTCACTCCACTATTTAAGAATGGTGAGAGAGAGAAACCAGGGAATTATAGACCAGTTAGCCTAACAGCTGTTGTCGGGAAATTGCTAGAGTCTATAATTAAAGGATAGGGTGACTGAACTCGTCGAATATTTTCAGCTGAGCAGAGAGCCAGCATGGATTTGTGAAAGGTAGGTCATGCCTGACAAATCCGATTGAATTTTTTGAAGAGGTGACTAAAGTAGTGGAGAGGGGAATGTCTATGGATGTTATTTATATGGACTTCCAGAAGGCATTCGATAAAGTCCCACATAAGAGACTGTTAACTATGGTAGAAGTCCACGGAATTGAGGGCAAATTATTGACCTGGTTAGGAAATTGGCTGAGCGGCTGGAGACAGGCAGTAGGGATAATGGGCAGGTACTCAAATTGGCAGGAGGTGACTCGTGGTGTTCCGCAGGGATCTGTGTTGGGGCCTCAACTATTCACAGTATTTTTTAACGACTTAGATGATGGCACAGAAAGTCATATATCCAAATATGCCGCTGACACAAAGATATGTGGGATTGTAGGCAGTGTAGATGGAAACATCAAATTACAAAGGGACATCGACAGATTAAGTGAATGGGCAAAAAAGTGACGAATGGATTTCAATGTAGGCAAATGTGAGGTCATCTACTTTGGATCTAAAAAGGACAGAACAGGGTACTTTCTAAATGGTGAAAGGCTAAAAACTGTGGAGGTCCAATGAGACTTGGGGGTCCAGGTACATAGATCATTAAAATGTCATGAACGGGTACAGAAAATAATCAAAAAGTCTAATGGGATGCTGGCCTTTATATCGAGAGGACTAGAATACAAGGGGGTAGAAGTTATGCTGCAGCTGTACAAAACCCTGGTTAGACCACACCTGGAGCACTGGGAGCAGTTCTGGGCACCACACCTTAGGAAGGATATATTGGCCTTGGAGGGAGTGCAGCGTAGGTTTACCAGAATGATACCCGGACCTCAAGGGTTAAGTTACAAGGAGAGATTACATGAATTAGGGTTGTATTCCCTAGAATTTAGAAGGTTAAGGGGTGAAAAGATCAAAGTTTTCAAGATATTAAGGGGAACTGATAGGGTATATAGAGAGAAACTATTTCCGCTGGTTGGGGATTCAGGAGTGAAATTAGGAAACACTTCTACACACAAAGGGTGGTAGATTCCGCAAATGGCAATTGATATTAGATCAGTTGGTAATTTTAAATCTAGGATTGATAGGCTTCTTTTAACCAGAGGTGTTAAGGGATAAGGGCCAAAGGGATATGAAGTTAGGTCGCAGATCAACCATGATCTCATTGAATGGCGGAGCAGGCTCGAGGGGCTGAATGGCCTACTCCTGTTCCTATGTATATTATAGAGAATAGCAGCCCTTGTGTATATTATAGAGAATAGCAGCCCCTGCGTATATTATAGGGAATAGCAGCCCCTTTGTATATTATAGAGAATAGCAGCCCCTGCGTATATTATAGGGAATAGCAGCCCCTGCATATATTATAGGGAATAGCAGCCCCTGTGTATATTATAGAGAATAGCAGCCCCTGTGTATATTATAGGGAATAGCAGCCCCTGTGTATATTATAGAGAACAGCAGCCCCTGTGTATATTATAGGGAATAGCAGCCCCTGTGTATATTATAGGGAATAGCAGCCCCTGTGTATATTATAGAGAATAGCAGCCCCTGTGTATATTATAGAGAATAGCAGCCCCACTGTATATTACAGAGAATAGCAGCCCCTGTGTATATTATAGGGAATAGCAGCCCCTGTGTATATTATAGGGAATAGCAGCCCCTGTGTATATTATAGAGAATAGCAGCCCCTGTCTATATTATAGAGAATAGCAGCCCCTGTGTATATTATAGGGAATAGCAGCCCCTGTGTATATTATAGGGAATAGCAGCCCCTGTGTATATTGTAGGGAATAGCAGCCCCTGTGTATTTTATAGAGAATAGCAGCCCCTGTCTATATTATAGAGAATAGCAGCCCCTGTGTATATTATAGAGAATAGCAGCCCCTGTATATGTTATAGAGAATAGCAGCCCCAGTGTATATTATAAAGAATCGCAGCCCCTTTGTATATTATAGGGAATAGCAGCCCCTGCGTATATTATAGAGAATAGCAGCCCCAGTGTATATTGTAGAGAATAGCAGCCCCAGTGTATATTATAAAGAATCGCAGCCCCTTTGTATATTATAGAGAATAGCAGCCCCAGTGTATATTATAAAGAATCGCAGCCCCTTTGTATATTATAGAGAATAGCAGCCTCTGTGTATATTATAGAGAATAGCAGCCTCTGTGTATATTATAGAGAATAGCAGCCCCTGTGTATATTATAGAGAATAGCAGCCCCTGTGTATATTATAGAGAATAGCAGCCCCTGTGTATATTATAGAGAATAGCAGCCCCTGTGTATATTATAGAAAATAGCAGCCCCTGTGTATATTATAGGGAATAGCAGCCCCGTCTATATTATAGAGAATAGCAGCCCCTGTGTATATTATAGAGAATAGCAGCCCCTGTCTATATTATAGAGAATAGCAGCCACTGTGTATATTATAGGGACTAGCAGCCCCTGTGTATATTATAGAGAATAGCAGCCCCTGTGTATATTATAGAGAGTAGCAGCCCCTGTGTATATTATAGAGAATAGCAGCCCCTGTGTATATTATAGAGAATAGCAGCCCCTGTGTATATTATAGAGAATAGCAGCCCCTGTGTATATTATAGAGAATAGCAGCCCCTGTGTATATTATAGAGAGTAGCAGCCCCTGTGTATATTATAGAGAATAGCAGCCCCTGTGTATATTATAGAGAATAGCAGCCCCTGTGTATATTATAGAGCGTAGCAGCCCCTGTGTATATTATAGAGAATAGCAGCCCCTGTGTATATTATAGAGAATAGCAGCCCCTGTGTACATTATAGAGAATAGTAGCCCCTGTGTATATTATAGAGAATAGCAGCCCCTGTGTATATTATAGAGAATAGCAGCCCCTGTGTACATTATAGAGAATAGCAGCCCCTGTGTATATTATAGAGAATAGCAGCCCCTGCGTATATTATAGGGAATAGCAGCCCCTGTGTATATTATAGAGAATAGCAGCCCCTGTGTATATTATAGAGAATAGCAGCCCCTGTGTATATTATAGAGAATAGCAGCCCCTGCGTATATTATAGGGAATAGCAGCCCCTGTGTATATTATAGAGAATAGCAGCCACTGTGTACATTATAGAGAATAGCAGCCCCTGTGTATATTATAGAGAATAGCAGCCCTGTGTATATTGTAGAGAATATCAATATTTTTTCAGCAATAATTTAGTTCAATCCTTTTGATGATTCTATGATGCAGCAGTTTTCTTTCGAAGCTAGCGAAGCCCTTGAACGGGCCATTAAATCTGCACTGTCGGAGGTGCCGTCTTTCATGTGAGATGATTAACTGAGGCCACGTCTGCTCTCTCAAGCGGACGTAAAAAATCCAATGCCACTATTTGCAGAAGAGCAAGTGCGTTCTCTCAAGTGTCCTGACCAATATTTATCTCTCAACCAATGCCTAAAACCTATTATCCGGTCATTATGACACTGCTGTTTGTGGGAGCTTGCTGTGTGCAAATTGGCTGCCGCGTTTCCTACATTACAACAGTGACTGCACTTCAAAAAGCACTTCTTTGGCTGTGAAGCGCTTTGGGATGTCCTGAGGTTGCGAAAGGCGCTGTATAAATGCAAGTCTTCCTTTCGCCGTTGTGTGGCGGGGGATTGGGGGAGTCCAGGAGAGAGAGTTTTAGTTATTTCCAGATTACCAATAAAAGCTCCAAGCAACAGAGAGAGAGAGAGAGAGCAAGGAAATAAAATCCCTTCGGAGAGCCTAGGCTAGGCTTTGCAGCTTTGTGCGATGCTTCAGCGCACACAGAGAGTGAAAGAAAAATAATAATAGCTCCTCACTGCGCTGTCTCCTCACATTAACGTCTCCCTTTACTTCACAGGCTCTGACAAAGACAAATGAGCCCACTTCTTTCCCCTCTGAATCGTTCCCAGCCATTTCTGCCAGCTCCCTGCAATAGATCACGCAGCTAACACAGCCATAGATCACCCACACAAAGAGGGGAAGCCTGCATAGCTCCAGTGAGCAGTCACTGCCCCGTGCTCAGTTAATGCACGTTGTGTGTAAAAGTCAAATCCCGTTAGCCATCTTTGCAGTCCGATTAAGCCAGAATAAATAGCGGAGCCGACTCTTACCGCCGCTCATTTTGTATACCCCGTTGACTCGGTGCTGTTTATGAGGCCTGGGCAGTTATTTTTTTTTCCTTTCTCCCCTCAGATAGACTGCCTTGGCGAGCAAGCGGTGACCCCAAAACGCTGAATTGATCTTGCAAATTCAGGCAGGGAGATCAGAACTGGAGGTCCCGTTGCTCAGTGGTCCTCTGCGTTATTGGTGGCTGTGGATTAAGCCAGAAATTCCTGGAAAGCCACAGCAGGTCCATCAGAATCTGGAAGGGGAAAGAAAGAACTTGCATTTATATAGTGCCTTTCATCACCTCAGGGCGTCCCAAAGCGCTTTACAGCCAATGAAGTACTTTCTTTCAAGTGTTGTCACTGTTGGAATGCAGGAAACGCGCCAGCCTATTTTCACACAGCAAGCTCCCACAAAGAGCAATGTGATAATGGCCAGATAATCTGTTTTTTAGTGATGTTGGCTGAGGGATAAGTAATGGCCAGGACACTGGGGAGAACTCCCCCTGCTCTTCTTCAAATTGTGGCGCGGGATCTTTAACGTCTACTTGTGAGGGCCTCGGTTTAACATCTCATCAGAAAGACGGCACCTCCCTCAGTACTGCACTGGAATTCTCAGCCTGGATTATGTGTTCAAGTCTATAGGCCCATGTGTAATAGAACATAAGAACAAAAGAAACACGTGCAGGAGTAGGCCATTCGGCCCCTCGAGCCTGCTCCATCCAATAAGATTGTGGCTGAACTTCTACATCGACTCCACTTTCCCGCCCTATCCCCATATCCCTTGATTCCCCTAGTGCCCAAAAATCTATCGATCTCTGTCTTGAATATACTCGACGACTGAGCCTCCACAGCCCTCTGGGGTAGAGAATTCCACCTGCTGAGTGAAGAAATTCCTCCTCAGCTCAGTCCTAAATGACCAACCCCTTATCCTGAGACTATGCCCCCTAGTTCTAGACTCTCCAGCCAGGGGGAAATAGACTCTCAGCAGCTACCCTGTCAAGCCCTCTAAGAATTTTATATGTTTCAATGAGATCATCTCTCATTTTTCTAAACTCCAGAGCGTATAGGCCCAATCTACACAATCTCTCCTCATAGGACAACCCTCTCATCCCAGGAATCAATCTAGTGAACCTTCAGTGCACCGCCTCTAAGGCAAGTATATCCTTTCTCAGATAAGGAGACCCAAACTGTGCACAGTACTCCAGGTGTGGTCTCACCAAGGCCCTGTACAATTGCAGCAACACTTCCTTACTCTTATACTCCAACCCCCTTGCAATAAAGGCCAACATACCATGTGCCTTCCTAATTGCTTGCTGTACCTGCATGTTAACTTTCTGTGATTCATGTACAAGGACACCCAGGTCCCTCTGAACACCAACATAGACAAGTCTCTCAGGGGGAAAAATTCAGTTGTTTGCGCCTCCCGTTAACGCCTTAAGAGGGCGCCAATTGGGGCGCAAAGCAACTAAAGGCCGGGCGCAGCGATGTTTGCACCGCTCGCGAAATTAACTAGACATTTTACGGCGGCGCTAAACACTACCGCCATGATCTCCTGCGCCGGCAGATCGTGATGTCAGTCGAGTGCGCAACGCCCCGTTAACGCCCCAGACCAGATATTGAGTGGCGCCCCCTGCCTTACCGCCTGCCGCTAGCAACGACAGGTTGAGGGGAGCGTTATGCTGTTAGAAAGGGACTGGGGGAGCGCTATTTAAAGGCGACCGCTTCCTGCCTTTTTTTGTCGGTGTCATTTTTGCACCACGCATTCTGAGAGAGAGAGAGAGAGAGACTTCTGGAGAGATTCAACGCTGTGTGAAGGAGTTTTGAGTACTGAACAGCACTTTGTAGGTTTATTTTGATTTGCCCTTCCTTGCTTCACAAGCGCTCTGAGGTAGCGCCTCGCTCCTCGGCCTTTGCGCCTTAAGACAGGCGTGAAGCGCCTGATTTAGCGCTCCAATCACCTCCGGGGCGATAAAAGCCAAGTTTGCTGTCAGAGGCGATAATTAGCGCCAGGCGCTAAACTTTGCGCACGGCCGATAATGGCGCCCCAAACGGGGCGATACTGAATTTTTCCCCCTCACTTTTTAACGTGGGACAGATGATCAAAAGCTTGGTCAAGGAGGTAGGTTTTAAGGAGCATCTTACAGGAGGAGAGAGGAGTGGAGGGGCGGAAAGGTTTAGGGAGGGAATTCCAGAGCTTAGGGCCTAGGCACCTGTAGGCACGGCCGCCAATGGTGCAGCGATTAAAATCGGGGATGCTCAAGAGGCCAGAATTGGAGGAGCGCGGAGAGCGCGGAGATCTCGGACGGTTTTAGGACTGGGGATAGGGAGAGATGAAGCCATGGAGGGAGTGTAGGACTAGTTCAACAACATTCATGGAGTATGCGCGATGACCTTTGTGTGTACTTTATATTTTATCCACCATTGTTCCGCCCCCTTTGAGACTTTGTTCCATTTGTTTTCTATTCCCACAATTACCTCCCTATCCACCTGGTTTGGCATCATCTGCAAATTTGAGCACTTTGAGTTGAGTTTCTGAATCCAAAGGGCTGATTTTAACCCTCCCCTGCGCCCAAAGAGAATGGGGAGTGTGGGTGGCGGGGCGGTGGGGGCTTAACATACAGCCAGCGTGGTACTCACCCTGTCCACACCTCACTCGCGCCCTTCCAACAGCGTTCGGGCCAGCGTCAGATGAACTCGCCCCAGGCTGGCGAGGTGCTCATTGAAATGCAATAGTTGGCTTCTTGAGGCCCAATTCAGACCATTTTAACGCGCGGTCAGTGTTTGGCGCCGAGTGCCGGCCTCGCCGGGAACACCGGGCGCCAAGGGGCAGCAGGCACAGACGAGGGCGGATGAGGCTAGTCAATTTTAGTTGGTAAACGTTTCCTGGTGGGACTGGAGTGCTCCTCTGGGCCCCACAAGGAAACATTTGGCCTCTCCTGCTTCAGGCTTCAGCCCCCATCTGCCGACCGCATTCGCGTTCCCCCTCCCCAGACCGCAATCACATCCCCTCTCCCCAGACCGCAATCACGTCCCCCCCTCCCCAGACTGCAATCACATCCCCCCTCCCCAGACCGCAATCGCGTCCCCCCCAGACCGCAATCACGTCCCCGCCTCCCCAGACCGCAATCACGTCCCCGCCTCCCCAGATCGCAATCACGTCCCACCCCAGACCGCAATCACGTCCCCCCCTCCTCAGACCGCAATCACGTCCACCCTCCCCAGACTGCAATCACCCCCTCCCAGACCACATTCGCATCCCCTCCTCCCCAGACCGCAATCACGTCCGCCCCTCCCCAGACCGCAATCACGTCCCCCCCTCCCCAGACTGCAATCACGTCCCCCCCTCCTCAGACTGCAATTACGTCCCCCCTCCCCAGACCACAATCACGTCCCCCCTCCCCAGACTGCAATCACGTCCCCCCCTCCTCAGACTGCAATTACGTCCCCCCCTCCTCAGACTGCAATCACGTCCCCCCCTCCTCAGACCACAATCACGTCCCCCCTCCCCAGACCGCAATCACGTCCCCCCTCCCCAGACCGCAATCACGTCCCCCCTCCCCAGACCGCAATCACGTCCACCCTCCCCAGACCGCAATCACGTCCCCCCTCCCCAGACCACAATCACGTCCCCCCTCCCCAGACCGCAATCACGTCCACCCTCCCCAGACCGCAATCACGTCCCCCCCTCCTCAGACTGCAATCACGTCCACCCTCCCCAGACCACAATCACGTCCCCCCTCCCCAGACTACAATCACGTCCCCCCTCCCCAGACCGCAATCACGTCCCCCCCCAGACCACAATCACGCCCCCCCCCCTCCCCAGACCACATTCGTGTCCGCCCCTCCCCCCACCGATTCACTCACCTCACTGCCGTGGACCATTCAAACCTTCAGGGAAACATTACAAAAAACATAAAAGAGAAACACTTGCCTCTGCAGCGATGTCAGCCGTGGCTCAGTGGGTAGCACCTTCACCTCTGAGTGAGAAGGAGTTTTGGGTTCAAACCCCACTCCATGAGACTTCAGCACAAAATCCAGGCTGATGCCACCGAGGGAGTGCTGCACGGTCAGAGGTGCCGTCTTTTGGATGAGGCATTAAACCAAGGCCCCGTCTGCCCTCTCAGGTGGACGTAAAAGATCCCACGGCACTATTCGAACAAGAGCAGGGGAATTATCCCCAGTGTCCTGGGTCAATTATTATCGCTTAACGCACATCACTACAACAGATTATCTGATCATTATCACATTGCTGTTTGTGGGAGCTTGCTGTGTGCAAATTGGTTGCTGCGTTTCCCACATTACAACATTAACTACACTTCAAAAAGTACTTCATTGACTGTCAAGCACTTTGGGACGTCCTGAGGTCGTGAAAGGCGCTATAGAAATGCAAGTCTTTCTTTTTCTTTTTGGCAAAACATCTGATAGTGCTTCACATGGTGATTTCCTTTTGAATTACTGGCCACTATTGTTATGCAAGTTAAAGCAGCAGGCATTCTGTGCCAGCAAGATCCAACATACTGCAAAGAAATGAATGATCAAAGGGATCGATTAGCATTCCAAGTTGTCCCCTCCGTTCCTTGAAGCGATTAAAAAAATAAATGTCCATTTTTGTTGTCCCGATCTGGACCGTGGGCTCCCACTCTTGGATCAGCAGGCGGCCTTCTAATTTTTTCATTTGTGAGATGTGGGCGTCACTGACAAGGACGGGATTTATTGCCCATCCCTAGTTGCCCCTTGAGAAGGTGGTGGTGAGCCGCCTTCTTGAACCGCTGCAGTCCGTGTGGTGAAGGTACTCCCACAGTGCTGTTAGGGAGGGAGTTCCAGGATTTGACCCAGCGACAATGAAGGAACGGCCGATATATTTCCAAGTCGAGATGGTGTGTGACTTGCAGGGGAGCTTGGAGGTGGTGGTGTTCCCATGCGCCTGCTGCCCTTGTCCTTCTAGGTGGAAGAGGCCGCGGGTTTGGGAGGTGCTGCCGAAGAAGCCTTGGCGAGTTGCTGCAGTGCATCTTGTAGATGGTACACACTGCAGCCACGGTGCGCCGGTGGTGGAGATAGTCTCTGCTTCCCTTCTGGGTCGGATGCCCCATGTTTTGCCGGTACAGTTGTGGGTCCCCGTCCCAAATAGTTAAATGACCACCCCCCAGGGTTTGTCATGGGGTTAGTGGAGGGTCAAAGTGGTGGGTGGAAAATCTGACCCACCGCACTTCCAAAGGAGCACCAGCTCCACAGAGTTTCTGCCCCTATGATACAGTGAGATTCAACTCCATGAACTTGTAACCTAGGGGTAAGAGTGGTACCGACTGAGCCAAGCTGACATGGTGATGAAATGACTACAACAGACTAAACAACAATGAATAATGCTAATGTACTAAATTATATACAAATGCTATTGTTCACACTTGCAGACTCCGAGGGAATGTCTCCCCCACCTCCCTCTCCTGCACCATATCGTTGAAGATTCGGTCGTCAATCTTTTCTCCTAAATGTTCGAAGGGATTCTTAAGGCACAATTTCTGCGGATTGTCAAACAATAAACCCAAAGTTATCAGGATTAATGACCTTTTTCCTCCCCTGGGTTCATTTCCTCCCTTTAGCTTCGAGGTCTCCCGTGCGATTATCAGTGTAAAGGAGAAAGATTAACTCCAGCGCTGAAGTCTGTACATCGACCCTGCTCGGAGTACAGTAAATAAAACAAGTGTCACAGGCAATTACACACATCCTCTGTATTGTTGCAGTGAGGTGAGGGCTGCACTCGGCTTCACCTTTAGTTGATGTATAGAGGGTTTTATTATTATTAATTCAGCATATAATCGAGCCACAGACTGGCAATAAGTCTACAGACTGGCAATAGACACATTCTCCAACCCTTTACAGACTGGCAATACACTTAACCTACACGGCCAATACAGACTGGCACTAAATCTACTCTACCAGCTCTCTACAGATTGGCAATACGTCCAAAGACATGGCAATAGACACATTCTCCAAGCCTTTACAGACATGGCAATAGGCACATTCTCCAACCCTTTACAGACATGGCAGTAGGCCTAATCTACAAGGCTTATATAGATTGCCAACAGGCATACTCTACCAGCCTTCTATAAATATAGCAATAAACAATCTGAAAACCCTTTGCTGTCAATGAAATAGTCAGTCTCTACCAAACATCATACAGACTGGCAATAGGCCTATTTACCAACCCCCTACAGATTGGCAATAGATCTATTGTACAGCCCTCTACAGACTGGCAATAGATCTACTGTACAGCCCTCTACAGACTGGCAATAGATCTACTGTACAGCCCTCTACAGACTGGCAATAGATCTACTGTACAGCCCTCTACAGACTGGCAATAGTTATACTACATAAGCACATAAGAACATAATAAATAGGAGCAGAAGTCAGCCATTCGACCCCTTGAGTCTGCTCTGCCATTCAATAAGATCATGGCTGATCTGCTGCCTCATCTCCACTTTCCTGCACTATCCCCATATCCCTTAATATTCAAAAATCTATCGATCTCTGTCTTGAATATACTCAATGACTGAGCCTCCACTGCCCTCTGGGGTAGAGAATTCCAAAGATTCACCACCCTCTGAGTGAAGAAATTTCTCCTCGTCTCAGTCCTAAATGGCCAACCCCTTATTCTGAGACTGTGGCCCCTGGTCTAGACTCCCCAGCCAGGGGAAACATCTACCCTTTCAAGCCCTGTAAGAATTTTGTATGTTTCAATGAGATCACCTATCATTCCTCTAAACCTCAGAGAATATAGGCCTAGTCTACTCAATCTGTCCTCATAGGACAATCCCCCCATCCCAGGAACCAGTCTGGTGAACCTTTGTTGCACTCCCTCTATGGCAAGTATATCCTTCCTTAGGTCAGGAGACCAAAACTGTACACAGTACTCCAGGTGTGGTCTCACCAGGGCCCTATAGAATTGCAGTAAGACGTCTTTACTCTTATACTCAAATCCTCTTGTAATAAAGGCCAAAATACCATTTGCTTTCCTAATTGCTTGCGGTACCTGCATGTTAACTTTCAGTGATTCGTGTACAAGGACACCCAGGTCCCTCTGAACACCAACATTTCCCAATCTCGCACCATTTAAAAAATACTCAGCTTTCCTACTTTTCCTACCAAAGTGGATAACTTCACATTTCTCCACATTATATTCCATTTGCCAAGTTCTTGCCCACACACTTAGCCTGTCTATATTCCCTTGAAGCCTCCTTGCATCCTCCTCACAACTTACATTCCCACCCAGCTTTGTATCATCAGCAAACTTGGATATATTACATTTGGTCCCCTCATCCAAATCAATGATATAGATTGTGAATAGCTGAGGCCCAAGCACTGATCCTTGCTGTTAGATCCGTGGTTCAATGGATAAATAATCACACGGATGCGGTACATCAACAAATAACAGGTCTTTATTGGAGGAGGGTAATCTCTAGACTGGGGGTACAGAGGCATGCGCAAAGCTTATATACCGGTGTGGTCACTGCCGGTACTACAGTGTACAGGAGCTGTAAAAGTAGTTCTGACTTAAAAGCACATGCACTACAATTCCTCCCCTTTTAGATTAATAATACCCCTTAATATTCAAATAACAATTACATTTTTACATGTACATTCAATAACAAAAGTCCATTTATAGATTCAATCTTTGGGGCGGCTTCCTGACCATTTCGGGATAGCGCCTTTCCAGAGGTTCTTGTTCTTGGTGCAGAGGCGATTCTGACCCCTTTTCATCGGGTAGTTCATCGGGTTCCACTGCTACTGGGTCTGAAGTAGATGCTACCGGTATGTCGGGTTCATCCCCAGGTACTCGAGACATGGGGTTGACGCGTTCCTGTGACGCTAAGATCTGATCGACGTGGCGTCTCACAATGTTCTCCCCGACATCCACTGTGTACATTAATGGCCCCTGCCTTGTACATATCGTTCCGGGTTGCCACTTCTCTGTTCGACAGTCACGGGCCAAGACTGGTTGCCCTACATTGAAGCTCCTTGTCGGCTTCTCATTGATGTGCTGGAATTGTTTGTCCTCAACAATTCTTCGCACATTTGGTCTGAGCAAGTCCAGACGAGATTTCAACCTTCGGTTAAAGAACATCATGGCCGGGGTCTGGTTGGTAACTGCATGTGTCGCGTTTCAGTAGGCTAATAAGAAATTGTCCATCTTATGCTGTAGTGGAATTTCATCGTCGCACATGGCCTTTATCGCCTTCTTAAAGGTTTGTACGAACCTCTCAGCCAATCCATTGGTGGCTGGATGATACGGGGCGGATGTGTAATGCCTTACCCCATTCCTTTTCATGAATTTTTGGAACTCGTCGGACACAAACTGTGGTCCATTATCAGAGCAGATCTGCTCTGGCAAACCGTTTCTGGCAAATATGGTCCGTAGGACTGCAATCGTTTTCTCGGTAGTGGTTGAAGACATTTTTATCACCTCAGGCCACTTTGAATGAGCATCCACTGCTATTAAGAACATTGAGTCCATGAATGGACCAGCGAAATCAATATGCACCCGTTGCCATGGAGAGGAGGGCCACTCCCATGGGTGTAGAGGGGCATGTGGTGGTGCATTATGGACCTTCTGGCATCCTAAGCAGCTCTTAGTTAGGTCTTCGATTTGTTGATCGATTCCTGGCCACCACACATAAGCCCTAGCTAGGCTTTTCATTTTCACTCCCCCCAGATGACCTTCATGTAGCTCATTTAGCACTCTCTCCCTTAACTTGGGTGGAATCACCACTCTGGATCCACACATCACTGTCCCCTGGCATACTGACAGCTGTTCTCTTCTGGATGAGAATGCTGGCAACAGTGAGTTGCCATGTGTTGGCCATCCCCTCACCATCAATTCATATACCCGTGACAGTGTCGGATCATTGCGGGTCTCCTTCTCTATATCCGCGTTTGTTACTGGCAATCGTTCAATTATCGACGAACAAAATACCTCGATAGGGTCCACTGCTGGTGCTTCCTCCACAGTAGGCAGTGGCAGGCGCGATAGCCCATCAGCGTTCACATGCTGTTTCGTGCCTTTATGTTCCATTTCATATTGATTCGCCCCTAGAAACAGGGACCATCTTTGTAACCGCTGTGCAGCCATCACTGGAACGCCCTTCTTAGGATTAAAGATGGAGACAAGTGGTTGGTGGTCAGTCAGCAAGGTGAACTTCTGCCCATGCAGATAGTGGTTGAATTTTTTTACTCCCCATACTAGGCTGAGGGCCTCCCTGTCAATCTGGGCGTAGTTGCGCTCGGCTGAGGTTAGTGACCGAGACGCAAAGGCTACTGGCCTCTCCAATCCATCTGGGAATTTGTGCGACAGCACCGCTCCAATACCGTAGGGTGATGCATCACATGCCAAACGAATTGGTAGTGCTGGGTTGAAATGGGCCAACACCTCTTTTGATGTGATCAATTCTTTACACTTCTGGAAAGCTCGTCTACATTCGTCATCCCACTTCCATGGTACCCCTGTTTGCAGTAGGGTGTTCAGCGGGTGTAATACCGTAGACAAATTTGGTAAGAACTTGTGGTAATAGTTTACCAGCCCGAGGAA
Organism: Somniosus microcephalus; assembly: GCF_052327205.1. Classification (NCBI taxonomy): domain Eukaryota; kingdom Metazoa; phylum Chordata; class Chondrichthyes; order Squaliformes; family Somniosidae; genus Somniosus; species Somniosus microcephalus. Next base: position 374,618,086 of record NC_140988.1, on the reverse strand, counting down.
CGACCTCAGTTGTGACACATTTTCCGGTGCTGGAGCCTTGACTACTGCCTCAATCTTGTCAGGGGACTTATGTAACCCCTCTTCATCGATGACGTGGCCACAATACGAGATCTGTTTCTGGAAAAACTCGCACTTGTGGCGATTAGCTCGTAGCCCATACTCCTTTAATCTGGTGAGCACCTTCTCGTAGTTGGCGAGGTGATCACCGTCATTTTCGCCCATGACCAAGATGTCGTCCAAATAACACTGCGTCCCTGGAATCCCTTGCAGGACCTGATCCATCGCCCTTTGCCAGATAGCCAGAGCCGAGGCTACTCCAAACACCAGCCGGTTGTATTGATAGAGACCTTTATGTGTGTTGATCGTAAGGTAATGTTTCGAAGCTTCTTCTACCTCCATTTGCAAGTACGCCTGGGCTAGATCAATTTTGGTGAAGCGTTTACCTCCAGATAGCGAGGCGAAAATATCCTCAATTCGTGGAAGCGGATATTGTACCGTGTGAAGGACTGGGTTCACTGTCACCTTAAAATCCCCACAGATGCGGACTTTCTTTGGTTCCCCAGGCGTATTACTCAACGACCTCTTCATTACAGGAATGATGGGTGTAGCCCACTCGCTCCAGTCCACTTTGTTACCAGGGCTGGAGCGCTTCAGCTATGAAGAAAGACTGGGCAGATTGGGTTTGTTTTCCTTGGAGCAGAGGAGGCTGAGGGAGGACATGATTGAGGTGTACAAAATTATGAGGGGCATAGATAGGATGGATACTGAGGAGCTTTTTCCCTTAGTAGAAGGGTCAATAACTAGGGGGCATAGATTCAAGGTAAAGGGCGGGAGGTTTAGAGGGGATTTGAGAAAGAACTTTTTCACCCAGAGGGTGGTTGGAGTCTGGAACTCACTGCCTGAAAGGGTTGTGGAGGCAGGAACCCTCACAACATTGAAGAAGCATTTGGATGAGCACTTGAAATGCCATAACATACAAGGCTACGGACCAAATGCTGGAATATGGGATTAGATTAGACAGGGCTTGATGGCCGGCACGGACACGATGGGCCGAAGGGCCTCTATCCGTGCTGTATAACTCTATGGCTCTATGACTCTATGACAGTACTCCTGAACGTTCCAACCCTTCCAGCTCTGCTTCAACAGCTGGTCTGATCGCATAAGGCACTGGTCTGGCCTTCAGAAACTTTGGGCTTGCATTTTCCTCTATTTTAATCGTTGCTGTTATTCCTTTTAGTGTTCCTAGTCCCACCTGGAACACTTCTTTTGCGTCAATTAGCATTTTTGACAGTCGTCCAGGTGTGACGTCGTCATCCTTTTTGGCCTCAACCTTCAGTGCCTGTATGGAATGCCAATCTAATTATATCTTCCGGATCCATTCACGTCCTAGCAGTGGTGGTCCTCCATTTGGCAATACATATATATCGATTTTAGGTATTTCCTGGCCTTTATATGTCACTTTCACCCTTATTTTTCCATTGGGGTAGACTTTTTGCCCCGTATACGTCTTCAAGACAATCTCTGTAGCTTTCAAGGGTATGTGTGAAAATAGCCGCTTGTAGTCTCTTTGATTTATGACTGTTAGAGCTGACCCTGTGTCCAATTCCATTTCCACTTGGACTCCGTCTATTTTGAGTGTAACCCAGATAGTCTGGTGATCCTCCATTTCGGTTACCTTATGTAGTTTCAGACAACCCAGCTCCTTGCTTCCGGAGTCTGTGTCACTTTTCTGTTCGTCTGAACCACTGTCCACCACCTTGTGTACCTTTTTGTACTTCTCCTGTGGAGATTTCTTACTTTTGGTTTTCTTCCCAGACCTGCAGACTCCTGCTATGTGTCCTGCTTTCCCACACTGTCTGCACACTTGGTCCTTGAACCAACAATCTTTCTGGTCATGTGTTGTTCTGCCGCAGCGATAGCACTTCCCTGTTCCATAGGACATTTCATTGGTGCCATATTCTTGCGGTCTCCGTTGTATCTCTGCAGCGCCCCTTGCGGCTGCTTCGTGTGATACCGCCATACTGAAAGCTTTGTCCAGCGTAAGGTCCTTTTCTGATAGAAGCCGTTTCTGGGTTCCTTCACTTTGTAGCCCACACACAAACTTGTCCCTTAACGTGTCTGCTAGTCCCGCTCCAAACTGGCAGTGTTTCGATAGCTTGCACAGTTCCGTTAGGTATTCAGCATTGCTTTCGTCTTTGTGTTGGTTCCTTTTATGGAACTTAAATCGTTCTGCTATCAGCAGCGGTGTGGGGTTTAAGTGGTCCTGTAGGATTTCTACTATGCTTTCAAAATTCTTGTTTACCGGCTTCTCTGGGGTTATTAGATTTCGCAGTAACCCATAAGTTTTTGCACCCATGGAATTTAACAGAACCAGTGCTTTATTAGCATCTGGCACTTCATTCGCCCTGCAGTACATCTCAATACGTTCCACATATGTCGCCCAATCTTTGACTTCATTGTCGAACGCAGAGATACTGCCACTCTTCGGCATCCTTGGGTGTGCATTAACTATCAGCAATGGCACCTCCCGCGCTTCCCCTTCTTCTCCGCTGGCACAAAATGGCATCTCCCGCGCTTTCCTTCCTTCCCATGCTCGCCCTTCTTCTCTGCTCCAGCTTCTCAAAATGGCGTCTCCCGCGCTCTTCCTTTTTCTCCGCGGCTCAATGGCATCTCCCGCGCTCTCCCTGCTTCTCCGTGGCTCAATGGCGTCTCCCGCACTCTCCCTGCTTCTCCGCGGCTCAATGGCGCCTCCCGCGCTCTTCCTTCTTGTCCGCGGCTCAATGGCGTCTCCCCTTTCTTTGCCCCGCGGACCCTGTTCAGCCCGTGAGCACTGGCTGTGCTCTGCGCGTTCTTCTTTTGATATTTGTCGATGCCGCTCAGTCTAGAACCCGACTGTTTCTTACCCTCTCTCTCTCCTGTTTGTTTTATTTTCCTCGACGCCGCCCGGTGTTCAACCCCCGGCTGTGCCCTGCGCTCTTCACCCTCTGTCTTACCCCGTCGACGCTGCTCGGCTCTCTCTCCGCCGTCGGTCGGCTCCAGCCGCCGCTGCCCGGGAAGGGTCTGCGCTGGACCTGTCGTTGGTCTCTTACTGCTCGTTGTGGCTGGGGAACCAAGCCCGGCTCTCCACAGCCTCCCCAGCAAAGTTGGATCTCTGCCTGACTGCTGGGCGGTTGCTCGTGGTCGACGCCCGTGTTCCTGGCCTCGACTATTTTTTTTTTTTGTTTTGTTTTTCTTTTTTTATTTTGCAGGTCGATTCAAATCGATACTCGTCGCCACTGTTAGATCCGTGATTCAATGGATAAATAATCACACGGATGCGGTACATCAACAAGTAACAGGTCTTTACTGGAGGAGAGTAATCTCTAGACTGGGGGTACAGAGGCATGCGCAAAGCTTATATACCGGTGTGGTCACTGCCGGTACTACAGTATACAGGAGCTGTAAAAGTAGTTCTGACTTTAAGGCACATACACTACACTTGCGGTACCCCACTAGTTACAGCCTGCCAACCCAAATTAAAAAAAAAAAATTTTTTTAATTCATTGATGGGGTGTGGGCGTCGCTGGCTGGCTAGGCCTGCATTTAGTGCCCATCCCTAATTGCCCTTGAGAAGATGGTGGTGAGCCACCTTCTTGAACCGCTGCAGTCCATATGGTGTAGGTACACCCACAATGCTGTTAGGAAGGGAGTTCCAGGATTTTGGCCCAGCGACAGTGAAGAAATGGCGATACAGGTCCAAGTCAGGATGGTGTGTGGCTTGGAGGGGAACTTGTAGGTGGTGATGTTCCCATGCGTCTGCTGCCCTTGTCTAAGTGGCAGAGGTCGCGGGTTTGGAAGGTGCTGTTGAAGGAGCTTTGGCGAGTTGCTGCAGTGCATCTTGTAGATAGTATACACTGCAGCCACAGTGTGCCGGTGGTGGAGGGAGTGAATGTTGAAGGTGGATGGAGTGCCAATCAAGCGGGCTGCTTTATCCTGAATGGTGTCGAGCTTCTTGAGTGTTGTTGGAGCTGCACTCATCCAGGCAAGTGGAGAGTATTCCATCACACTCCTGACTTGTGCCTTGTAGACGGTGGAAAGGCTTTGGGGAGTCAGGAGGTGAGACACTCGCCGCAGAATTCCCAGCCTCTGGCCTGCTCTTGTAGCTACAGTATTTATATGGCTGGTCCAGTTCAGTTTCTGATCAATGGTAACCCCCAGGATGTTGATAGTGGGGGATTCAGCGATGGTAATGCCATTGAATGTCAAGGGGAGATGGTTAGAGTCTTGCTTGTTGGAGATGGTCATTGCCTGGCACTTCTGTGGTGCGAATGTTACTTGCCACTTGTCAGCCCAAATCTGAATGTTGTCCAGGTCTTGCTGCATATGGACATGGACTGCATCAGTATCTGACGAGTCCCGAATGGTGCTGAACAGTGTGCAATCATCAGCGAACATCCCCACTTCTGACCTTATGATGGAGGGAAGGTCATTGATGAAACAGCTGAAGATGGTTGGGCCTAGGACACTGCCCTGAGGAACTCCTGCAGTGATGTCATATGATTGAGTTGAATGACCTCCAACAACCACAGCCAACTTCCTTTGTGCTAGGTATGATTCCAACCAATGGAGAGTTTTCCCCTTGATTCCCATTGACTTCAGTTTTGCTAGGGCTCCTTGATGCCACACTCGATCAAATGCTGCCTTGATGTCAAGGGCAGTCACTCTCACCTCACCTCTGGAGTTCAGCTCTTTTGTCCATGTTTGGACCAAGGCTGTAATGAGGTCAGGAGCTGAGTGGCCCTGGCGGAACCCAAACTGGGCGTCAGTTAGCAGGTTATTGCTGAGTAAGTGCCGCTTGATAGCACTGTCGACGACACCTTCCATCACTTTGCTGATGATTGAGAGTAGACTGATGTGACGGTAATTGGCCGGGTCGGATTTGTCCTGCTTCTTGTAGACAGGACATACTTGGGCAATTTTCCACATTGCCGGGTAGATGCCAGTGTTGTAGCTGTGCTGGAACAGCTTGGCTAGGGGCGCAGCTAGTTCTGGAGCACAAGTCTTCAGTACTATTGCCGGAATGTTGTCAGGGCTCATAGCCTTTGCAGTATCCAGTGTCTTCAGCCGTTTCTTGACCCGTTTATTCTTACTCTCTGTTTTCTGTCTGTTAACCAATCCTCAATCCATGCTAATATGTTACCCCCAATCCCACGAGTCCTAATTTTGTTAAACAACTTCTTGTGTGGCACCTTATCGAAGCCTTCTGAAAATCTAAATACTGTACACCACATCCACTGGCTCCCCCTTATCTATTCTGATAGTTACAACCTCAAAAAAATCTAACAGATTCATCAAACATAAATCCGTGTTGACTCTGCCCAATCCTATTATTATTTTCTAAGTGCCCTGTTGCCACGTCCTTAATAATAGCATTTACCCTTCTACTGATGTCAAGCTAACTGGTCTGCAGTTCCCCGTTTTCTCTCTCCCTCCTTTCTTAAATTTTTTAAAATTCATTCATGGGATGTGGGCATCGCTGGCAAGGCCAGCATTTATTGTCCATCCCTAGTTGCCCTTGAGAAGGTGCTGGTGAGCCACCTTCTTGAACTGCTGCAGTCCGTGTGGTGAAGGTGCTCCCACAGTGCTGTTAGGGAGGGAGTTCCAGGATTTTGCCCCAGTGACGATGAAGGAATGGCGATATACTTCCAAGTCAGGATGGTGTGGGACTTGGAGGGGAACTTGGAGGTGGTGGTGTTCCCATGCACCTGCTGCCCTTGCCCTTCTAGATTGTAGAGGTCGTGGGTTTGGGAGGTGCTGTTGAAGAAGCTGTGGTGAGTTGCTGCAGTGCATCTTGTAGATGGTACAAGATGGGGTTACATCTACTGTACCAACCCTCTACAGACTGGCAATAGACCTACTGTACCAACCCTCTACAGACTGGCAATAGATCTACTGTACCAACCCTCTACAGACTGGCAACAGATCTACTGTACCAACCCTCTACAGACTGGCAATAGACCTACTGTACCAACCCTCTACAGACTGGCAATAGATCTACTGTACCAACCCTCTATAGACTGGCAACAGATCTACTGTACCAACCCTCTACAGACTGGCAATAGACCTACTGTACCAACCCTCTACAGACTGGCAATAGATCTACTGTACCAACCCTCTATAGACTGGCAACAGATCTACTGTACCAACCCTCTACAGACTGGCAACAGATCTACTGTACCAACCCTCTACAGACTGGCAATAGATCTACTGTACCAACCCTCTACAGACTGGCAACAGATCTACTGTACCAACCCTCTACAGACTGGCAATAGATCTACTGTACCAACCCTCTACAGACTGGCAATAGATCTACTGTACCAACCCTCTACAGACTGGCAATAGATCTACTGTACCAACCCTCTACAGACTGGCAATAGATCTACTCTAGCAACCCTATACAGACTGGCAATAGATCTACTCTAGCAACCCTATACAGACTGGCAATAGTTCCACTCTACTAACTATCTACAGACTGGCAGTAGGCCTACTGTATCAGTCCCCAACATACTGACAATTGGCCATGGGGCAGCATGTAGACCAAGAATAGAAGGGTGAGGAAATATCTTAAGGCGAGTCCGGAGCCAATGGTGCAGGGACTGGAAGAGAAGCCATTTCTGGAACATTGGCTACGATTAGCTAGGTAACCGTGGAGCAAAGTGAGGGAACCATTGAGCTGGACAGTGGAAAAGAAGCATTGGAGAAGGATGTTGTGGGTTGCAGAGAGGTTGAGGAGGACGAGGAGACTGTGAATGTATCATGGTCACCGTTGCAAAGAACTCATTTGATTACGGACATTCTTGTGTAGTAGCAGGGACAGAATTCTGACTGGAGAGATTCAAACAGGGAGTTGAGGGCAACATGGGCACGGATTTTGGGAGGTGCTGCCGAAGAAGCCTTGGCGAGCCTTGGTACGCCAGTGGTGGAGGGAGTGAATGTTTAAGGTGGTGGAAGGGGTGCAAATCAAACGGGCTGCTTTGTCCTGGATGGTGTCGAGCTTCTTGAGTGTTGTTGGAGCTGCACTCATCCAGGCAAGTGCAGAGCATTCCATCACACTCCTGACTTGTGCCTTGTAGATGGTGGAAAGGCTTTGGGGAGTCAGGAGGTGAGACACTCACCACAGAATACCCAGCCTCTGACCTGCTCTTGTAGCCACAGTATTTATGTGGCTGGTCCAGTTAAGTTTCTGGTCAATGGTGACCCCCAGGATGTTAATGGTGGGGGATTCGGTGATGGTAATCCTTTTGAATGCCAAGGAGAGGTGGTTAGACTTTCTGTTCTTGGAGATGGTCACTGCTTGGCATTTATATGGCGCGAATGTTACTCACCACTTATCAGCCCAAGCCTGAATGACGTCCAGGTCTTGTGGCATGCGGGCAGAGACTGCTTTATTATCTGAGGAGTTGTGAATGTAACTGAACAATGTGCAGTCATCAGCGAACATCCCCACTTCTGATCTTATGATGGAGGGAAGGTCATTGATGAAGCAGCTGAAGATGGTTGGGACTAGGACACTGTCTTGAGTTTAACTTGACAGGAACGGTTCCTGATTCGATTTCTAATCGGTGGATGAGCAGGAATATCGCAGTCAAGTCAGCACTGCCGCTGCTAATAAAAACAGAAAAAGCTGGAGATACTCAGCAGGTCGGGCAGCATCTGTGAAGAGAGAAACAGAGTTAACGTTTCAGGTCGATGACCTTTTGTCAGAACTGCCGCTGCTAACATGGGTTTCGGCATTCTGAGAAAATGGAAAGTAAAATCAGGGAGAAGATGTAAAAAGGGGCTGCTAACCTGTTTACTCAGTCGCACAAAGTAAAGAACCGCCCCAATCAATGTCTGGAGGGTACAAAGGCTCATTAAATGGCTTTTAGAAGCATTCCTTCACGCCTCACAGATCCACTGGGATTCATTGCGGAGGTGACTCAGTTAGTCGGGAAGTGATAACCCCCCTGGATATGATTTACTTGTACCTCTGCAATCTGCAAGGAAAATAACAGAGCATAGAATTAACGACAAATTAGTCCATCGCATTGAGACTGGCTCTGAAATAGATGGCAGAAATTGGTTATTAAATAGAGCTGGGGCTGTTTAGGCAGCAGTATTCAGTTCACACTTTTCATCAACAGTACTTAGCAGATCCTTTGAAAGAAAGATTTGCATTTACTTTGCACTTTACAGAACATCTCATTTCTGGTATTAGCTTTGTGAATCTATTTTGCACCTTCTCCAGTGCGTCTATATTTCCTTTATATAATAGGGAGATCAGAACATCATCGAGTTACATCCGGTCTACAGCACGGAAACAGGCCATTCGGCCCAAATGTTCTGTGCTGGAAAGATAAAAGAAAAAGAAAGTACTTGCATTTCTACAGCACCTGGTCACCACCTCAGGATGTCCCAAAGTGCTTTACAGCCAATGAAGTACTTTTTGAAGTGTAGTCACTGTTGTGGGAAACGTGGCAGCTAATTTGCACACAGCAAGCTCCCACAAACAGCAATGTGATAATGACTAGATAATTAATTGGGCCAGAAATTCGGGTCCCCACGGGTGAGCACGCGCTGGGTACTCACGCGTAGGCCCAATGAAAGTGCCGGTTTCGTGCATGCACTGCGCACGCGCGGGAAACCGGAACTTCCGTTCCCTTAAAGGATGGGGTTCAGAGGTCAAACACGTGCGCCGGAGAGGCAGCGCGTACACCTGGAACTTCCGTTTTTTTTACAGGTTTCTCCGGGAGGGTAAGTCTCCAGGAGCTACGCTTGTAAAAAGCAATTGCAAGGTCTAAAATTAAGTAAAATTAAAACATTTTTTCCATAGGTTTATTATTTTTAAATACTTTAAAGAAAGGTAAGTTTATTTTTAGCCCCGTTAAAAACTGTAATTAATTTTTTCAGAAATTTAAATTATTGTTTAAAATAGTTATTTTATGTAATTCATAGTTATTTTAAAAATGTGACTAAAAAAAAAAATTATTTTCAGTTTCAGTTATGTTTTGGGGCCGATCTCTATTCATAGATTTGAAAGGTCTTCCTGTCGAATCTATGAATAGAGATTCCCTGCTACGATTGGCTCTCCATGGCCCACGTGATCTCAGGGGACGCTTCGAACTAACTGCGCCCCCGGGATACGCAAGCACTGCGCGCCGGCAGCTGGAGGAGGCCCAGGATCGGAATCCCACTCGGGCCCACAGCACAACGGCCGGCGCGTTAGGTAAGTGCAGGTCGGGGGCTTGCACCCGCGGGAAGCCTCCGACCCGAATGTGTTTAGTGATGTTGGTTGAGGGATAAATATTGGCCAGGACACCCGGGATAACTCCCCTGCTCTTCTTCGAAATAGCACTGTGGGATCTTTTACATCCACCTGAGAGAGCAGATGCCGGGGGCCTCGGTTTAACATCTCATCCAAAAGACGGCACCTCCGACAGTGCAGCGCTCCCTCAGCACGGCACTGAGAGTGTCAGCCTGTATTTTTGTGCTCAAGTCTCTGGAGTGGGACTTGAACCCACAACCTTCTGACTCAGAGGCGAGTGTGCTACCGACTTTTTTTATATATTATTTTTTGAACATTAAAAACATTGACAACATCATGATCATTCCATTGTATCATACAAATCCATTCCTCCACCACATATTAACATCAAAACCTGACGTTTAATTTGTCTCCCATAACATATACTAATCTATTGTACTTTAAAAGTTGATCAGTAATCATGGCTCCAAATAAGGGAAGTGTGCCTAATAATCCCCCCATCATTTAATCTCCAGTCCCTCCCTCCTCTCATGTTCTTTCCAAACTTTTCGGGCAGCTGCTGCTTTCTCCTGCAGCCTCCGGCTCTTTTTCACCTCCTGTTTGAACCTTTCCTGCAGTTTCAGCCTCTTCCTTACATTAGGTTTGGGCCGAGGAGCTGCCCCTTCTCCCTCCTTCTGCCCCTCACTAACCTTTCCCTTTCCACACGATGCCACCTCACCCCCCACTTCCATGTCTCTGTCCCCCTCTGACTCCTCACTCTCCAGCTCTTCTGTAACCACCTGTTCCTGCTCCCCATCAGACACATAATGGCCCAGAAATTCGGGTCTCCACGGGTGAGTACGCATGGGGCACTCACCCGTAAGCCCAATGGAAGTGCCGGTTTCGTGCATGCACTGCGCATGCGCGGGAAACCGGCACTTCCGTTCCCCTGAACGAAGGGGTTGACAGGTCGAACGCATGCGCCGGAGAGGCAGCGCGTGCGCATCAAACTTACTTTTTTTTGCAGGTTTTCCCAGGAGGGGAAGTCTCCAGGAGTTACACTTTTAAAAAGCAAGCGCAAGGCCTGCTTTTTACAAGGTAAGTGGTGAATTAATTAAAATTTAAACATTTGTTCCACATGTTTATTATTTTTAAATACTTTAAAGAAAGGTAAGTTTATTTTTAGCCCTGTTAGAAAATGTAATTAGTTTTTTCAAAAATTTAAATTATTGTTTAAAATAGTTATTTCATGTAATTTATAGTTTATTTAAAAAAAAAAATTATTTGAGGTTTTAGTGATGTTTTGGGGCTTATATTATTTATAGGTTTGACAGCTCTTCCTGTCAAATTTATGAATGAAGCATTCCCTGCTACCATTGGCTCTCCATGGCCCACATGATCCCAGAGGACACATGGAACTAACTGCGCCCCTGGGATACACAAGCACTGCGCGCCGGCAGTAGGAGGAGGCCCAGCATCGGAATCCCATGGGGGCCCACAGTTCAACGGCTGGCGCGCTAGGTCAGTGCAGGTCGGAGGCTTGCACCTGCGGGAAGCCTCCGACCCGAATTTCTGGGCCAATGTCCCTTGGAGAGTCTTCCTGCTATCACAGTTTCTCCAACAGTGCCAATCTCTTCGGCCTCATTTCCACCGCTGACCCTTGCTCCCTGTTTCTTCACTCTCTGGGACAATGGCGCATCTGTACCTATCTTACTCCCTTCTGGCGTCTTTCTCTCCCCGCTCCCGTCCTGTAGCCCCTTTAAGGCTCCTGCCTCTTGCACCCTCTCCTTGTCTTGCCCCCCTCCTGCTCACCGAGATTTCCAACACTCCATTTTCCTTTGGAGTACTTACACTTACCCTGCACCCCGCTCCCACCTCCTCTCCCCCCGCGGACACCAGATTCTTTAGGGAGAGCCGAGTTGTATTATGGCTTGACTCTGCCCTCAACCCGTGCTGCCTTTGCCTTTTTCCACTGTACTTGGTGTGTTTTCCACCATCTCCATCCTGTTCTTTGCTCCACAATTTTCTGCCTCTTCCTGCACTCTTTTCTCCTTCCATTCACCAGCTGTGACCTCTGCCTGCTCCGCTCCTCCAGCCACTTCACTCACACCTCCTGCTCTTTCTCCTTCTCCCATCTCCTCGTCACTCAAGGGGCTTCCTTCTGCCTCACACTCACAGCGGGTGGGGCCTTTGCGACACACCCCACAGCTCTCTGCCTTGAAGCTCTGAGCGATGTGTCCAGACTTGCCGCAGTCAGAACAGTACAAGTCTGGACAGCTTCTTACAAGATGGTTGTGTCCAAGACAATAATAACAAACCTTCACTTGGTTATCATGCAGTACCCGGAGGTACTGCACTCCTTCCATTGTCTCGAATTTCATGCTATACGGCAATGGCTTCACCCTCTCTGGGAACCGCACCTTTATATAACGGGTTCCATCTGCTGCCGGCGTTCCTGAATAGTATCTCCTTTTTATTGCCGAGCAAATTTTAATGTCCCATGACTCCAACATTTTTATTAGCACATCGTCCTCAATATAAACCGGCAGGTTTAAGAATGAGACCACCACCTCTTCAGAATATAGGAGAGATACCTCCAAGAACTTATCTGCAACCTTCAAACTCAGTAAAACTCTTTCCACCTCCTCTCGGCCACTGACCATCATCTCGAATCCAACATTCGGCTTTGGTCGGCAGGCAAAGCAGCTTCCCTCGCCGCAGTCCTCATGTACCACCTGGATAATATCCCAAGCTCGTATCTCCCGATCCTCGCACTGAACCATCACCGTGTTTTCTTTTCCAAACCTCCTGGGGGTCCTGTCCAAACGTTTGGACTTTTATTCTCCCTTCCCCCAACATTTTCTCCCCTGATTAAATTCACCCTGGGAACATTATCCCCAGCACTCTGGGCCCCTCAGCAACCATTTGGCTGCTGTTTAAGGACCAAAAAGGCCCTAAAACCTGGAAAAAAAATACTCACCGCCCAACATTTTACAAGCTCCTTGCAGTAATCAAGCACCCAGCAGCAGCTGCTCACTCCTAGCCCCTCCCACCTATAGAGTGCTACCCACTGAGCCAGGGCTGACACGCTCTACATGCTAGTTGAGGGATAAATATTGGTCCAGGACAAGAGAGGAGAGCTCCCCTGCTCTTCTTCAAAATAGCGCCATGGGATCTTTTACGTCTGACCTGAGAGGGCAGACAGAGCCATTGGTTGATGTCTCGGCTGAAAGACGGATTCGAAAGAAGCCCTGCAAGCTGACCGGAGCCTCTCAGACACCAATATTTCCCTGTTTTACAATATGTGTAGGTGGGATAGAGGCAGCCATTTTGTGCTCTCGGTGTGACAGCTTCGCAATGTCCTGTTATGTTTTGGATTTCAGATTATATGATAGAGCACTGGACTGTATTTCTACTTAAAATAATAACACGTGGCATTTAATGTGAAAAATGTAAGGTAATCGATATGGGTTCTGAAAACATGAAACATATGTGTACAAGTCAAGGGTGTTGACTGACAAAGTGGAGAATGGAAATGGTTTGGATGAGATCATTGAACATTAACTAAAAACCTCCAGTCAGTGGGAGGCAGCTGACAATATAGATGAAAGAGAGACGAGATGGTGCTCCCTCCCTGCACATCCGGGACCTGCTTTGAACCCAGATCCAGACTCGTAGACTGAATGGCCTAGAAATTGCAACGTGCCGAACTGTCACTTTGGACACACGGACCATTCCCTGCTCCGACACGGGTGGGCCCGAGGCACACCCGATATTGGGCCTCGCTTACATCAGACCGGTGAGCAGCAGTCGTCCACTGGGCCTCCCCAGGCAGCTCACTGGCAGAGAGGGATTCAATTTCGGGCCTTTGTGTCGCCTGCAGCGTCTCCCAGATAGGTCCTGGGAGAGGCAGGGGGAGGGGGCTGAGATCGCGAGAGAAGGGGACGATCGGGGGGAAGAGCAAGGGGAGCACTCAGGAGAGAGGAGCGGTCAGGAACGAGAGAGGGGGGGATCGGGAGGGAGGAAGGGGGTGACTGGGAGAGGGGGTGGCAATTGGGAGGAAGGAAGGGGGGGGATCCAGAGAGAGGGAGGCAGTGATCAGGACGGACGAAGGATGGATCAGGAGGGAGGGAGATGGCAATCGGGAGATGGGCGATCGGGAGGGTGGGGGGGACAATCGGGAGGGAGGGGTGATTGGCAGAGGGGGGCGCATGGGGCCGGCATCGCCCTTCGGCATTGCACCTTTTGGTGGCGGCCTCTAGAAGTTTCTTTCAGGACTGGCTGGTTAGGCCGCATCTAGACCATGTTTTCCTGGACACATCTGGCCTGGCGCTGGCCAGGTTCAGGGCATCCCAATTTTACAAAGGGGGCCTCAAACGGACATTAGGGAGAGACGGGGTGATCGGGAGGGAGGGAGGGAGGGATGGGGCGATTGGGAGGGAGGGAGAGAGGGAGGGACGGGGCGATCGGGAGGGAGGGAGAGAGGGAGGGATGGGGCGATCGGGAGGGAGGGAGGGACGGGGCGATCGGGAGGGAGGGAGGGAGGGACGGGGCGATCGGGAGGGAGGGAGGGACGGGGCGATCGGGAGGGAGGGAGGGAGGGACGGGGCGATCGGAAGGGAGGGAGAGAGGGAGGGACGGGGCGATCGGGAAGGAGGGAGGGACGGGGCGATAGGGAGGGAGGGAGAGAGGGAGGGACGGGGCGATCGGGAGGGAGGGAGGGAGGGACGGGGCGATCGGGAGGGAGGGAGAGAGGGAGGGACGGGGCGATCGGGAGGGAGGGAGGGAGGGACGGGGCAATCGGGAGGGAGGGAGGGAGGGACGGGGCGATCGGGAAGGAGGGAGGGACGGGGCGATAGGGAGGGAGGGAGAGAGGAAGGGACGGGGCGATCGGGAGGGAGGGAGGGAGGGACGGGGCGATCAGGAGGGAGGGAGAGAGGGAGGGACGGGGCGATCGGGAAGGAGGGAGGGACGGGGCGATAGGGAGGGAGGGAGAGAGGGAGGGACGGGGCGATCGGGAGGGAGGGAGGGAGGGACGGGGCGATCGGGAGGGAGGGAGAGAGGGAGGGACGGGGCGATCGGGAGGGAGGGAGGGAGGGACGGGGCGATCGGAAGGGAGGGAGAGAGGGAGGGACGGGGCGATCGGGAGGGAGGGAGGGAGGGACGGGGCAATCGGGAGGGAGGGAGGGAGGGACGGGGCGATCGGGAAGGAGGGAGGGACGGGGCGATAGGGAGGGAGGGAGAGAGGAAGGGACGGGGCGATCGGGAGGGAGGGAGGGAGGGACGGGGCGATCAGGAGGGAGGGAGAGAGGGAGGGACGGGGCGATCGGGAAGGAGGGAGGGACGGGGCGATAGGGAGGGAGGGAGAGAGGGAGGGACGGGGTGATCGGGAGGGAGGGAGGGACGGGGCGATCGGGAGGGAGGGAGGGAGGGACGGGGCAATCGGGAAGGAGGGAGGGACGGGGGCGATAGGGAGGGAGGGAGAGAGGGAGGGACGGGGTGATCGGGAGGGAGGGAGGGACGGGGCGATCGGGAGGGAGGGAGGGACGGGGTGATAGGGAGGGAGGAAGGGAGAGACGGGGCGATCGGGAGGGATGGACGGGGTGATCGGGAGGGAGGGAGTGATGGGGAGATCGGGAGGGAGGGAGGGGGGTACGGGGTGATCGGGAGGGAGGGAGGGAGGGATGGGGCGATCGGGAGGGAGGGAGAGAGGGAGGGACGGGGTGATCGGGAGGGAGGGAGGGGGGGACGGGGTGATCGGGAGGGAGGGAGAGAGGGAGGGACGGGGCGATCGGGAAGGAGGGAGGGACGGGGCGATAGGGAGGGAGGGAGAGAGGGAGGGACGGGGTGATCGGGAGGGAGGGAGGGACGGGGCGATCGGGAGGGAGGGAGGGAGGGACGGGGCAATCGGGAGGGAGGGAGGGAGGGACGGGGCGATCAGGAAGGAGGGAGGGACGGGGGCGATAGGGAGGGAGGGAGAGAGGGAGGGACGGGGTGATCGGGAGGGAGGGAGGGACGGGGCGATCGGGAGGGAGGGAGGGACGGGGTGATAGGGAGGGAGGAAGGGAGAGACGGGGCGATCGGGAGGGACGGACGGGGTGATCGGGAGGGAGGGAGTGATGGGGAGATCGGGAGGGAGGGAGGGGGGTACGGGGTGATCGGGAGGGAGGGAGAGACGGGGCGATTAGAATAAACGGATCTTTTTCCGAGTGGCAGGCAGTGACTAGTGGGGTACCGCAGGGATCGGTGCTAGGATCCCAGCTATTCACAATGGCCCAGAAATTCGGGTCGGGGGCTTCCTGCGGGTGCAAGCCCCCGACCTGCACTTACCTAGTGCACCGGCCGTTGAGCTGTGGGCCCACATGGGATTCCGATCCTGGGCCTGCTCCAGCTGCTGGCGTGCAGTGCTTGCGCATCCCAGGGGCGCAGTTAGTTCGATGCGTCCCCTGGGATCACGTGGGCCATGGGGAGCCAATCGGAGCAGGGAATGCTCCATTCATAAGATTGACAGGAAGAGCTGTCAAAACTTATAAATACTACGGCCCCAAAATAGCACTAAATCTTCAAATAAATTTTTTTTTTAATCACATTTTTAAAATAAACTATAAATTACATGAAATAACTAGTTTAAACAATCATTTAAATTTTTGAAAAAAAATGTTTTATTTTCTAGCGGGGCTAAAAATAAACTTACCTTGCGTTAAAGTATTTAAAAATAATAAACCTGTGGAACAAATATTTAATTAATTCACCACTTACCTTGTAAAAATCAGGCCTTACGCCTGCTTTTTACATGTTTAACTTCTGCAGACTTACCCTCCTGGGAAAACCTGTAAAAAAAACCTAAGTTCGATGCGCACGCGCTGCCTCTCCTGTGCACGCGTTCAACCTCTGAACCCCTTCGTTCAGGGGAACGGAAGTGCCGCTTTCCCGCGCATGTGCAGTGCATGCAGGAAACCGGCACTTCCATTGGGCCTACAGGTGGGTACCCCGTGCGTACTCACCCGTGGAGACCCGAATTTCTGGGCCAATATATATAAATGATCGAGACAAGGGATCTAGATGTAATATCTCCAAGTTTGCAGATTACACAAAGCTGGGTGGGCGTGTGTGCTGTGAAGATGATGCAGAGAAACTCCAGTATGATTTGGACAGGTTGGGGGATTGGGCAGACGCATGGCAAATGCAGTATAATGTGGATAAATGCGAGGTTATCCACTTCGGTGGCAAAAACAGGAAGACAGATTATTATCTGAACGGCAATAGATTGGGAAAAGGGGAAGTGCAACGAGACCTGGGTGTCCATTGTAATGATCAGTAACATGTCATTCTAGAATGGTACACTAGGTGTAGCTGTATGTTTAGTGGTGGGCTTCCCATAAGGCAGTAGTCAAGATGGATGCCTGTACACTAGTCCACATGGCTGAATAAATGACTAGCTCAAGCTAGCTGTTCATAATGAAAACGTCTATTTATTTATGAACATAACATGGTACCAGGATTGGTAATATCTGCTGAATATTGTGAAACACGACATGGAGAATTTGAAGCCACCGGAGGGTTTGAAACTCACGGGGAATGTCGACTGCAATTGGCGGACTTTCACACAACAATTCGAACTCTACATTGCCGCCATCGGGTTCGGTACGGTGCCAGATGCAAGGAAAATAGCGTTGCTGCTCACAGTTGCAGGCCCGCAGGTGATAGAGGTATTTAATACGTTTGTATTTGATCAAGAGGAGGACAGAGTAAAAATGGACGATGTGCTAAAGAAGTTTGATACACATTGTTCTCCCAAAAAGAACGAGACCTATGAGAGGTACGTGTTCCATTCACAGACACAGCAGCAAAATGAGACTTTTGATAGCTTTCTGACTGATCTGAAACTGAAAGCACAGACATGTAATTTCTCTGAACTGAAATCATCCATGATTCGTGACCAGATTGTGTTTGGTATTCATGATAAAAAAGTCAGGGAACGTTTGTTGAGAGAAACCGAACTAACATTGGAGGATGCTGTGAAAATATGCCATGCCAGTGAGCTAGCTCAAAAACACGCGAAGACTTTCAGTGAAATTAATAATAATAATGCGACTGTAATGAGTGACTGTGCTGCTGTCGGTGCTGTGTTCTGCAAGGGGAAGAAACATGGGCAGAACAGAAAAGCAAAGCAATCGGAGGATAGAACTTTTAATTGTAAACGCTGTGGTTACCAGCACCAGACAAGACAATGCCCAGCGTTTGGAAAAATGTGCACAAAATGTAATGGAAAGAATCACTTTGCCAAACAATGCTTTTCAAAAGTAAAAACAAAGAAAGGGCAACAAGTCAATGTGATAGAGGACACTGATTTAAGTGGGACATTTTTTGTAGGAATGGTGTCATATGACAATATCAAAAAGGATACAGAAAATGTGCAGCCCTCAGGAATGGACAATGCTGAACATAAAGTTAATGCAGTAAAAGAGGACAAATGGATAATGTCACTGCAGGTAAATGGAGCATTAGTTACATTGAAACTAGACACTGGGGCAAAAGCAAACTTAATCAGTATGAGTGACATTAAAAATATGAAAGAAAAGCCCAAAATACAGAAACAGTCAGTACTACTGAAGGACTATAATGGACAGAAAATAGATAGCTTAGGTGTATGCACACTTAAAGTGACAGTCAAAGACAAAGTGCATCATCTCATGTTTTCTGTTGTGGCTGAAGGACTTGATTCACTACTAGGTGACAAAGCTTGTGAGGACTTAGAACTGGTCAAGAGAGTGTACCATATAAACTGTGCCATAAGCAGACCAGATGACTTGGTGGATTCTGTGGTGAGTAATTTCCAGGATGTGTTCAAAGGATTTGGAGTTCCACCATTCACTTACAAGGTCCAGCTAAAGGAGAATGCTCAGCTAGTGGTACATGCTCCACGGAGAGTTCCAGCACCCCTGCGTGACCGGCTCAAGAAAGAACTGGACAGAATGACCACACTAGGAGTCATCAGGAAAGTCGAAGAGCCAACAGACTGGGTTAACTCCATGGTATGTGTAAAGAAAAAGAACAATGATCTAAGAGTATGCATGGATCCAAAGGGCTTAAATGCAAACATAAAACGTGAACACTACCAGATTCCCAAGCGAGAAGAAATCACCAGTGAAATGTTAGGTGCCAGATACTTCACAAAGCTCGATGCCTCACAAGGATTTTGGCAACTAAAACTGGATGAAGAGAGCACCAAATACTGTACCTTCAACACACCATTTGGCAGGTATTGTTTCCTCAGAATGCCTTTCGGGATAATATCTGCATCTGAAATCTTTCATAGAGCGATGGAGCACATAATTGAAGGTCTGGAAGGAGTTTGGGTCTCTGTTGATGACATCATCATCTGGGGCTCCACACTGAAAGAACACAATGAGAGACTGACTAAAGTGCTACAGAGCATATGCCGGAATGGACTGAAGCTCAACAAAGCCAAGTGTCAGTTTGGCATCCAGGAAGTCACTTTCCTAGGAGATAATCTATCTGGTAAAGGAATAGAGCCAGATATGGAAAAAGTAAATGCCATACTCAAAATGCCCCGACCCACTGACAAAAAAGGAGTTCTACGCATCATGGGGATGATAAACTTCATTGGAAAGTTCATTCCTAACTTGTCAGCCAAGACAGCCTGTCTGCGAGACCTGCTACATAAAACAAATGAGTTCGTATGGACAGAAAGACATGGACAAGAGTGGATGAACCTCAAAACAGTGCTGACAACCACACCTGTACTCACCTTCTTTGTCCCAACAAAAAGAATCAAAGTGTCAACGGATGCATCAAAAGATGGCCTAGGCGCGGTCTTGCTACAAGCAGAGGGTGAAGATTGGAAGCCTGTTGCCTATGCCTCCAGGTCTATGACTGATTCTGAGTGTCGATACGCCCAGATTGAAAAGGAATGTCTAGGCTTGGTAGTTGGACTAGAAAAGTTCCATGGCTACATATATGGACTTCCCACCTTCACAGTTGAGACAGGCCACTGCCCACTGGTTGCCATCATTAAAAAAAATCTGAATGAGATGTCTCCAAGGATTCAACGACTCATGATGAAGCTGCAAAGATATGACTTTGAACTGATCTACACACCAGGCAAACACATAGTGTTAGCAGATGCACTATCCCGATCACCCACAATGAGTCATGTGAGCTTTACTGAGGAAGATGTGGATGTTCATGTGAGTATGGTCACTGCTGCGCTGCCCATGTCAGACACAAAATCAAAGCAAATAGCAGAAGAAACAGTAAAAGATACAGTGTTGCAAACAGTAATAGAGAACATTAATCATGGTTAGCCAAAAGGTTCCTGTCCAAAGTACTATCACATCAGGTCAGAGTTAAGTGTCGCAAATGGACTATTACTAAAACAGAAAAGAGTAGTCATTCCACAGGCTCTACGTCAAGACATGCTCAAAAGGATTCATGAGGGACACCTCGGAATTGAAAAATGCCAAAGGAGAGCAAGAGACACTGTTTATTGGCCTGGCATAAATTAGGACATTGAGAGCATGATAGGCATATGTGAGACATGTCAGAAACACCAAAACAAACAAGCAAAGGAACCAATGATAGTAGCTGACTTACCAACAGCACCATGGCAAAAGGTTGGAATGGACCTTTTTCATTTAAATGGCAAAGACTATCTAATAGTGATTGACTACTATTCTAACTATCCTGAGATGGCACTGCTCTCAAGCACATCAGCAAGCAGTGTCATAATGCATGTTAAATCCATCTTCGCCAGACATGGAATTCCCAGGATTGCCGTTAGTGACAATGGTCCGTGCTTCAACTGTAAGGAGTGGCAACAGTTTGCAGCACATTATGACTTTCAGCACATCACATCCAGTCCTCTGTATGCTCAGTCGAATGGTAAGGCAGAGTAAGGTGTTCAAGTTCTCAAACAGCTACTGAAGAAAGCAACAGAAAGCAAGTCTGATCCTTATCTTGCCCTGCTGTGCTACCGAGCCTCCCCTTTAGACTGTGGTTCTTCACCTGCTGAACTCCTAATGGGTCGCAAGTTGCGCACCATGCTACCCTGCTGTGCAAAAGAAAAGCAGAGTAAGGAACTAAGACAGACTTCAACTGTTAAAGCTGAAACAGAAATCATACTATGACAAGTCATCCAAAACTCTGAAACCATTGACAAGGAATGATGTTGTCAGGATTGAGGATCCAAATGCATGGAACAGGAAAGCTACCGTTCTTGAGGAAGTAGGACCAAGGTCATACACTGTTAGAACTGAGGAAGGACAGATTCTCAGGAGGAACCGCCGTTCCCTCCTGAAAACACAAGAAACTATCCAAAAGCAAATCGATGACAATGCCGCAACTGAATCTTGTCACTCACCACCAGAACAATCTAACACAAACACACATACAGGCTCTCATGAAAACACATCAGACTTACCTGTGCTGAGAAGATCCACACGTGAAGTAAAAAAGCCTGATAGACTTAATCTTTGAGTACAAAGAAAACTATAATAAAAGAATGAAAAGCTTAGAGTTCATAAAGTAAAGCTTTGAAAATGTGTTGACTGTTGTGAAGATGTTTATATAGTTATGATTGATTGATATTGATTTTGTTTAACCTCTAAGGAATGGGGATGTAATGATCAGTAACATGTCATTCTAGAATGGTACACTAGGTGGAGCTGTATGTTTAGTGGTGGGCTTCCCACAAGGCAGTAGTCAAGATGGATGCCTGTAAACTAGTCCACATGGCTGAATAAATGACTAGCTCAAGCTAGCTGTTCATAATGAAAACGTCTATTTATTTATGAACATAACATCCATGTCCATGGTATGTTGGCCTTCATAGCGAGAGGATTCGAGTACAAGAGCAAGGATGTCTTGCTGCAGTTGTACAGGGCCTTGGTGAGACAACACCTTGAGTATTGTGTGCAGTTTTGATTGCCTTATCTGAGGATGGATGTTCTTGCCATGGAGGGAGTGCAGCAAAGATTCACCAGACTGATACCTGGGATGGCAGGAATGAATATGAGGAGAGATTGGGTCTATTAGGCTTATATTCGCTAGAGTTTAGAAGAATGAGAGAGAATGAGAGGGAATCTCATTGAAACTTATAAAATTCTAACAGGACTAGACAGACTAGATGCAGGAAGGATGTTCTTGATGGCAGGGGAGTCCAGAACCAGGGGTCATAGTCTAAAGATAAGGGGTAAGCCATTTATGACTGAGATGAGGAGGAATTTCTTCACCCAGAGAGTGGTGAACCTGTGGAATTCTCCACCATACAGGGCAGTTGAGGCCAATTCATTAAATATATTCAAGAAGGAGTTGGATATATTTCTTGAAGCTAAAGGGATCACGTGATATGGGGAGAAAGCAGGGACCGGGTACTGAATTTGGATGATCAGCCATGATCTCATTAAATGGCAGAGCGGGCTCGAGGGGCCGAATGGCCTACTCCTGCTCCTATCTTCTATGTTTCTATGTTTCTATGTTTCTATGATCAGGATCAATCAAGAGGGCGTCGAGTGAGGTTTAGTCAGCTCATTCAGGTGGACGTAAAAGAACCCACGTCCCAATTTGAAAGGAGCAGCAAGATGTCCTGATCAACATTCCTCCATTACCCAAAATTACATTAAGCACTCAGTCAATTCATTGCTGTTGGTGGGACCTTGCTGTGTGCAAAATGGCTGCCTACATAAAAAGAGTGACTGCCCGAAGAGCATAAGAACATAGAAACATAGAAGATAGGAGCAGGAGTAGGCCATTCGGCCCTTCGAGCCTGCTCCGCCATTCAATGAGATCATGGCTGATCATCCAAATTCAGTACCCTGTCCCTGCCTTCTCCCCATATCCCTTGATCCCTTTAGCCTCAAGAAATATATCCAACTCTTTCTTGAATATATTTAATGAACTGGCCTCCACTGCCCTCTGTGGCAGAGAATTCCACAGGTTCACCACTCTCTGGGTGAAGAAATTCCTCCTCATTTCAGTCCTAAATGGCTTACCCCTTATCCTTAGACTATGATCCCTGGTTCTGGACTCCCCTGCCATCAGAAACATCCTTTCTGCATCTAGTCTGTCCAGACCTGACAGAATTTTATAGGTTTCGATGAGACCCCCTCTCAATCTTCTAAACTCCAGTGAGTATAAGCCCAATTGACACAATCTCTCCTCGTACGTCATTCCTGCCATCCCAGGTATCAGCCTGGTGAATCTTCACTGCAGTCCCTCCATGGCAAGAACGTCCTTCCTCAGGTAAGGTGACCAAAACTGCACACAATACTCAAGGTGCGGTCTCACCAAGGCCCTGTACAACTGCAGCAAGACATCCTTGTTCTTGTACTCGAACCCTCTTGCTACGAAGGCCAACATACCATTTGCCTTCTTAACCGCCTGCTGCACCTGCATGCTTACCTTCAGTGACTGGTGCACAAGAACACCCAGGTCTCTTTGCACTTCCTCTTCTCCCAATCTATTGCCATTCAAATAATAATCTGCCTTCCTGTTTTTGCCACCAAAGTGGATAACCTCACATTTATCCACATTATAGTGCATTTGCCATGTTGCTGCCCAATCACCCAACCTGTCCAAATCGTACTGGAGTTTCATGACAACCTCCTCACAGCATACCCTCCCACCCAGCTTTGTGTCATCTGCAAATTTGGAGATATTACATCCAATTCCCCCGGCCAGATCATTAATATATATTGTGAACAGCTGGGGTCCTAGGACCGATACTTGCGGTACCCCACTAGTCACTGCCTGCCACTCGGGAAACGACCCATTTATTCCAACTCTTTGCTTTCTGTCCGCCAACCAGTTCTCTATCCAAGTCAATACCTTGCCCCCAATCCCATGTGCCTTAATTTTGCACGCTAACCTCTTATGCGGGACCTTATCGAAAGCCTTCTGAAAGTCCAAATACACCACATCCACTGGTTCTCCCTTATCTATTTTACCAGTTGCATCCTCAAAAATTCCAGTAGATTAGTCAAGCATGATTTACCTTTTGTAAATCCATATTGACTTTGTCCGATCCTGTCACTGCTTTCCAAGTGCTCTGCTATTACATCTTTTATAATGGACTCTAGCATTTTCCCCACTACCGATGTCAGGCTTACCGGTCTATAATTCCCCGCTTTTTCTCTGCCACCTTTTTTGAATAGTGGGGTAACATTAGCTACCCTCCAATCCATGGGTACTGTTCCAGAGTCTATCGAGTTCTGGAAGATGACCAGCAATGCATCTACTATTTCTAGGGCCACTTCCTTAAGTACCCTGGGATGTTGATTATCAGGCCCTGGGGATTTATCGGCCTTCAGTCCCATCAATTTTCCTAGCACCATTTCCCTACAAATACTGATTTCTTTCAGTTCCACCCTTTCATCAGACCCTATGTTCCGCAGGATTTCTGGGAGGTTATTTGTGTCCTCCTTTGTGAAGACAGAACCAAAATATGTATTTAGTTGGTCTGCCATTTCTTTGCTCCCCATTATAAATTCCCCCGATTCTGACTGCAAGGGACCTACGCTTGACTTCACCAATCTTTTTCTCTTTACATATCTATAAAAGCTTTTACAGTCAGTTTTTATGTTCCCAGCAAGCTTACTCTCATATTCTATTTTCCCTTTCTTAATTAATCCCTTTGTCCTCCTTTGTTGAATCCTAAACTGCTCCCAATCCTCAGGATTATTGCTTTTTCTGGCCAATTTGTATGTCCTCTCCTTGGATCTTATGCTATACCTAATTTCCCTTGTTAGCCACGATTGAGTCACCTTTTTTGTTTTATTTTTATGCCAAACTGGGATGAAC
Source organism: Somniosus microcephalus (assembly GCF_052327205.1). Classification (NCBI taxonomy): domain Eukaryota; kingdom Metazoa; phylum Chordata; class Chondrichthyes; order Squaliformes; family Somniosidae; genus Somniosus; species Somniosus microcephalus. The sequence continues at coordinate 374,594,004 of NC_140988.1, read as the reverse complement.
AAATTCTGTAGCTCATCCATTCGGTCTTTGAATGTTTGCCATTGCCTATCCACCGTCAACCCTTTGAGTGCCATTCCCCAATCAATCCTACCCAACTCGCTCCTCAGACCATCGTAGTTTCCTTTATTTAAAATAAGGACCCCAGTTTCTGAGTCAACTACTTCATTCTCCTTCTCAATGAAGAATTCGATCATATTATGATCGCTCCGACCCAAGGGGCCTCGTACAACAAGATTGCTAATTAATCCTTTCTTGTTACATAATACCCAGTCTAAGATGGCCTGATCTCTGGTTGGTTCCTCGACATATTGGTCCAGGAAACCATCCTGTAAACACTCCAGGAATTCCTCCTCCACAGTATTGTTACTAATTTGGTTAGCCCAATCTATATGTAGATTAAAGTCACCCATGATGACTGCTGTGCCCTTATTGCACGCTTCTTTAATTTCCCTTTTAATGCCATCCCCAATCTCCACCTTACTGTTTGGAGGTCTATATACCACTCCCACTAATGTTTTTTTCCCTTAGTATTTCTCAATTCTACCCATACAGATTCCACCTCATCAGAGCTAATATCCTTCATTACAATTGTGTTAATCCCTTCTTTAACCAGTAATGCTACCCCTCCTCCCTTTCCTTTTTGCCTATCTTTCTTGAATATCGAATACCCCTGGATTTTGAGTTCCCAGTCTTGGCCGTCCTTGAGCTACGTTTCCGTAATCCCAACCAAATCATATTCGTTTACCTCTATTTGCACAGCCAATTCATCCACCTTATTACACCTTGCACAAATGCTCCTCGCATTAAGACACAAAGCCTTCAGGCTTGTTTTTTTAACGCTCTTAGACCTATTAGAATTATTATTTACTGTGGCCACGTTTGATTTAAACCGTTGATTTCTCTGACTGCCACTTTTGTTTTTCTCCTTCCTATCTTTTGCTTTTATCCTTGTTTCCCTTTCCTCTGTCTCCCTGCTCAGGTTCCCAACCCGCTTCCATTTTAGTTTAAACCCTCCCCCACAGCACTAGCAAACACTCCCCCTAGGGCATCGGTTCCAGCCCTGCCCAGGTGCAGACCGTCCGGTTTGAACTGGTCCCACCTCCCCCAGAACCGGTTCCAATGTCCCAGGAACTTGAATCCCTCCCCCTGGCACCATTCCTCTAGCCACGTATTCATCTGAAGTATGCTTCTATTTCTACTCTGACTAGCACGTGGCACTGGTAGCAATCCTGAGATTACTACCTTTGAGGTCCTGTTTTTTAATTTACCTCCTAACTCCCTATATTCCGCTTTTAGGACCTCATCCCGCTTTTTACCTATATTGTTGGTGCCTATATGCACCACGACAACTGGCTGTTCACCCTCCCCTTCCAAAATGTTCTGCAGCCGCTCTGAGGCATCCTTGACCCTTGCACCAGGGAGGCAACACACCATCCTGGAGTCTCGTTTGCGGCCGCAGAAACGCCTTTCTATTACCCTTGCAATAGATTCCCCTATTACTATAGCTCTACCCCTCTTTTTCCTCCCGTCCTGTGCAGCAGAGCCACCCCTGGTGCCAGGAAGTTGGCTGCTGCTGCCTTCCTCTGATAAGCCATCCCCCCAACAGTACTCAAAGTGGTATATCTGTTGGAGAGGGGGATGGCCACAGGGGACCCCTGCACTACCTGCCTGCGCCTAGTACTCTGCCTGTTGGTCACCCGTTCCCTTTCTTCCTGTCCAACCTCTACCTGCGGTGTGTCCAACTCCGTAAACGTGCTATTCACGATGTCCCGAGCATCGTGAGTGCTCCAGTATGCATCCAATCGCAGCTCCAGTGCCGCAATGCAGTCTGTCAGTAGCTGCAGCTGGGTGCACTTCCTGCACATGTAGTTGTCAGGGACACAGGAAGTGTCCCTGAGTTCCCACATCTCACAGGAGGAGCAGATCACGGGGCCAGGCTGTCCTGCCATGACTTACCCTTTAATTAATTGAGTTTAAATTAAATCAATCAATCCCACTAATTACACTACAGTTAAATAGTTTACCAACAGTCCCCGCTACACCAGAGAGACCTTAGAAACTATAAAACAGAGTTAAAGTTTAAAAAAGAGAGAAATACTCACCAACCAATCACTTACCTGCTTCCTGCTGACGTCACACTTGGATTACTTTTTACCTCTCTCCCGGAACCTGGATTGGTACTCCTCGCTGCCTCGGGCTGCTCTTTAAGTAGCTCCGCCGCCTCTGGTGATCCCTCGCAGGTCCGCTGCCTCTCTGGTCTCGGGTCTCGAATCATAGAAATAGGAGCAGGAGTCGGCCATTCGGCCCTTCGAACTTGCTCCGCCATTCATTGAGATCATGGCTGATCTTCTGCCTCAATTCCATTCACCGGTCCTATCACCATATCCCTTCATGCCCTTACTAGTCAGAAATCTATCGACTTCTGTTTTGAACATACCCAATGATTGAGCCTCCACAGCCCTCTGGGGTAGAGAATTCCAAAAGATTCACCACCCTCTGTGTGAAGAAATTTCTTCTCATCTCAGTCCTGAATGGCCTACCCTTTATCCAGAGGCTGTGGCCCCTGGTTCTAGACTCCCCAGCCAAGGGAAACACTCTCCTAGCATCCACCCTATCAAGCCCTGTAATAATTTTGTATGCTTCAATGAGATCCCCTCTCATTCTTCTGAATTCAAGAGAATACAGGCCTAGATTACTCAATCTCTTCTCATACGACAGTCCTGTCATCCCAGGAATCAATCTCGTGAACCTTCGTTGCACTCCCTCTATGTCAAGTATATCCTTCCTGAGGTAACGAGACCAAAACTGTACACAGTACTCCAGGTGTGGTCTCACCAAGGCCCTATATAATTGGAGTATGACTTCTTTACTCCTGTACTCAAATCATCTTGTAATGAAGGCCAGCATACCATTTGCCTTCCTAATGGCTTGCTGCACCTGCAGAACCACTCTCAGTGACTCATGTACAAGGACACCCAGGTCCCTTTGAGCATCTGCATTCCCCAATCTTTCACCATTTAGGAAATACTCTGCCTTTCTGTTTTTTCTACCAAAGTGGATAATTTCACATTTATCCACATTATATTCCATCTGCCATGTTCTTGCCCACTCACTGAGCCTGCCGAGATCGCCTTGAAGCCTCTTCACATCCTCTTCGCAACTGACACTGCCACCTAGCTTTGTATCATCAGCAAATTTGGAAATGTTACATTTAGTCCCCTCATCCAAATCATTGATATAGATTGTTAATAGCTGGGGCCCAAATACCGATCCTTGCGGTAGCCCCCTAGTCACAGCCTGCCATCCTGAAAAAGACCCGTTTATCCCTACTCTTTGTTTTCTGTCTGTTAACCAATTCTCAATCCATGCTAGTATATTACCCCCAATTCCATGTGCCCTAATTTTGTTCACCAACCTCTTGTGTGGGACTTTATCGAAGGCCTTCTGAAAATCCAAATACACCACATCTAACGGTTCCCCTTTGTCTACTCCACTAGTTACACCCTCAAAAAACTCTAATAGGTTTGTTAAACAAGATTTCCCTTTCATAAATCCATGTTGACTCTGCCCAATCTTACTATTCGTTTCTAAGTGCCCAATTATTGCATCCTTTATAATAGATTCCAGCATTTTCCCAACTACTGATGTGAGTCTAACAGGTATGTAGTTCCCCATTTTCTCCCTCCCTCCTTTCTTAAATAGCGGGGTTACATTTGCTATCCTCCAAACTGCAAGAACCATTCCAGGATCTATAGAATTTTGGAAGATGAAAACCAAGGCGCCCACTATCCCAATGGTCACCTCTTTCAAAACCCTAGGATATAGGTCATCTGGTCCTTGGGATTTATCAACTTTTAGTCCCATTAATTTTGCTAGTCTTTTGCAAGGTGTTTTGATGTCACGATATGGGGTAACATAAATAGAATTTTGTTCTTTAACAAGTGCGCGCTATTAATTCAAAAAATGTTGTTTTTGCAAAATGTTGCTTTTCCAAAACCTGGATAAATTGGGAACTGATGGATGTTGCAGGTACAGGGTGAACAAAAAGGCTGTTGCTTCAGCAACAGAAATCTCTGGAAGTTTTTTCTTCACAGCAAATATTTTCAGGGCTGGAAGAGGAGGCCGAGGAGAGAGTTTTACTGCAGTGATTGGCACTTTCCGCGATCGATCCCTGCGTCACCACAATCTCATAAAGAGCCAAGGTCTCGTGTTCTCTTCATATCAAAGGTGAGGCTTGAGGTGGCGTCATTTAGTCAGTCAATGTTCAGGAATTCACAAGTCTGAATGGGCCATTGGGGCACCAAGGATTGAGGAAGCAAATGTGGCTCCAAACAGAGCTCAGGTAATTGGAAACAGAGTCTGTAAAAGTCAACAGAGCTAAACCTCTTGAGCGAAACATGCAGTGAAATGGAGACCTGCGCTGCTAAAGCTTCTCTTATTCGGGAGGCTTTTGACTCAGAGCTGTAGGTGTATGTGTGTGTGTGTACGTGTGTTTTAATGAGGGCAGTGTTCAATGTTCCAGCATTGAGCAGTGAGGGAGTGCTGCACTGTCAGAGGTGCCGTCTTTCAGATGAGACGTTAAACCAAGGCCCCGTCTGCTTTCTCGGGTGGATGTAAAAGATCCCAAGGCACTATTTTGAAGAAGAGCAGGGGAGCTCTCCCTGGAGTCCTGGGCCAATATTTATCCCTCAACCAACATAACAAAAACAGATTATCTGGTCATTATCATATTGCTGTTTGTGGGTGCTTACTGTGCGCAAACTGGCTGCCGCGTTTCCTACATTACAACAGTGACTACACTTCAAAAAGTACTTCATTGGTTGTAAAGCGCTTTGAGACGTCCAGTGGTCGTGAAAGGCGCTATAGAAATGCAAGTCTTTCTTTTTTGCACTTATGCATTGGAAGCCCACTCTCGATATGTTGTTATTTCGGATTTCGAGCATCTGCAGTATTTTGCTGTCGTACTCGATAATAATGCAGTCCGCTCTCTCTATCACTCTCTGGCGGCCACCTTCTTTTTCTTCTTGCGATCGCTTTGCGGGACGCCTCCGTTCGGTCAGCAGGCGCGCGATGCTGAGCTTCCGGTCGCTTGCCATTTTAATTCTCCGGCCCACTCCCACTCTGACCTCTCTGTCCTCGGCCTCCAACACTGTTCCTACGAGGGGGAACAGCACCTCGAGGGCCTCTAGGAATTGGTCTCAGTTCCATTGGGACTGGACTTCAGGCGCTGCGTGTAACGAGCGGCCGATCGGATACCGCCCGCTTTGCGCCACTGCCCGAGACGAATTTCTGGGCCCTCCTCTTTCGATTGGGCACTTTACAACCGTGCCGACTCAGCATCGAGTTCCATCATTTCAAATCATAACCACTGCTCCCATTTTTTCCAACAGCAAGTGCTGGTAAAGAGTGAGATCCTAAAGCCTCAAGCAGCACCACGAAAAGAAAACTGCTCGCCACCGGCCTTGTTCCAACAACTTGCTTTCATTGAGCACCTTTATGAGGGCTGTGGAGGCTCAGTCGTTGAGTGTATTCAAGACAGAGATCGATAGATTTTTGAATATTAAGGGAATCAAGGGATATGGGGATCGGGCAGGAAAGTGGAGTTGAGGTCGAAGATCGGCCATGATATTATTGAATGGCGGAGCAGGCTTGAGGGGCCGAATGGCCGACTCCTGCTCCTATTTCTTATGTTCTTATCATAGGAAAACCTCCCAAAATGTTTCACAGGAGCGTTATCAGACATGGATGGATGCCAAGCCAAAGAAAGGAGGGGTGACTAAAAGCTTGTTCAAAGGGGTGGGCTTTAAGGAAGCTTGTAGAACCATAGAATCCTAGAAAGTTACAGCACGGAAGGAGGCCGTTTCGGCCCATCGTGTCCGCGCCGGCCAACAAAGAGCTATCTAGCCTAATCCCACTTCCCAGCTCTTGGTCCGTAGCCCTGCAGGTTAGAGCATCCCAAATGCACATCCAAGTACTTTTTAAATGTGGTTCGGGTTCCTGCCTCTACCCCCCTTTCAGGCAGTGAGTTCCAGACCCCCACCACCCTCTGGGTGAAGAAATTTCCCCTCAAATCCCCTCTGAACCTTCCCCCAATTACTTTAAATCTGTGCCCCCTGGTTTTTGACCCTTCTGCTAAGGGAAATCGGTCCTTTCTATCCACTTTATCTTTGCCCCTCATAATTTTATACACCTCAATAAGGTCTCCCCTCAGCCTCCTCTATTTCAAGGAAAACAGATCCAGCCTATCTAGTCTTTCCTCATAGCTAAGATTCTCTACTCCCGGCAACATCCTTGTAAATCTCCTCTGTACCCCGTCTAGTGCAATCACATATTTCCAGTAATGTGGTGACCAGAACTGCACGCAGTAGTTTAGCTGATGCCTAACTAGTGTTTTATACAGTTGAAACGTAACCCCCCCGCTCTTGTATTCTATGCCATGGCAAGCATTCCGTAAGCCTTCTTAACCAACTAATCTACCTGGCCTGCCACCTTCAGGGATTTGTGGACATGCACTCCAAGGTCCCTCTGTTCCTCTACACTACTCAGTGTCCTACCATTTATTGTGTATTCCCTTGCCTTGTAAGCCCTCCCCAAATGCATTACCTCGCACTTCTCCAGATTGAATTCCATTTGCCACTGTTCTGCCCACCTGACCAATTTATTGATATTGCAAAGGAGGAGAGAGAGGCAGAGAGCTTTAGGGAGGGCATTCCTCAGCTAAACAGTGCTAATTAAAGGTCAGCGGCCTCATTCGGTGGCGCAAAGGTAACACACTGGATAGTCTCTCCTTTTCCTCCTTGCTTACCTTGGACACCAGCGCACACTTCACCTTCTTAAAGCAACACTTGCTCATCTAAACCACCCCTGTGTACTCTAGTTAAGGGCAGCTCTAACTTGGCTACAATGGCCTCATGTCCCCACATTCCTTGCTTTTAGTTCGCCCGTGCCACTTGAAAATTTTGAAATTTTTGAAAATATTCTGAGAGCCAGTCAGGCCTTTCCTCCTCAGTATCACATGGAATTACAGAATCGTAGAAGTTTACAGCACAGAAGGAGACCACCAGGCCCATCGTGTCCAAGCCAGCCTAATCCCACTTTTCAGCTCTTGGTCCGTAGCCTTGTAGGTTACGGCTCTTCAATGCACCTGGAACACTCCTCAATTTCAGCAGCACCTCCCAAACCCGCGACCTCCTCCACCTAGAAGGACAAGGGCAGCAGGCGCATGGGAACACCACCCCCTCCAAGTCACACACCATCCTGACTTGGAAATATATTGGCCGTTCCTTCATCGTCGCTGGATCAAAATCTTGAAACTCCCTCCCTAACAGCACTGAGTACCTTCACCACGCGAACTGCAGCGGTTCAAGAAGACGGCTCACCACCACCTTCCCAAGGGCAATTAGGGATGGACAATAAACACTGGCCCCACCAGCGATGCCCACATCCCAGAACGAATTAAAAAAAACCGCTAGCTTTACCCACATTCACTTTATCCTTTTAGAGTCATGGGCCTAGAAATTGGGTTTTGGCGCAGCGACGGCTTTAGCGCCGGAAGTTAGTGCCGGAGCTAAGTCGCGCTGGGCGGGCCAAAAATTCAATAGTTCTGCGCCCAAACGGCTGCCGGCGCTGCTGAGAGCTGTTTGCGCCTGAAAACTGGCGCTACGCGCTGAATTTCGGCGCTATTCCGGCGCTGCGGCGCCCGCTGCGGTGCGGCAGGTTCGGGAAGTGCAGGCCTCCTCCTTCCCTTAAGGAGGAGCTGCCTGCACCCGGCCGCGGCCCGCGAAAATCTTTTTAAAAATGAGCCCGGCACCTCGGACAAGTGCCGGGCTTGCTTCTGTTCCGGGGGGGGGGAGGGAAGTCCGGGGAGGGAGCTGCGGCCAGGCGTCCGGCGGGAAAGCGGCAGGCCGCCGCGGGGCCTTTAATGCGCCGGCGCAAAGTCATGTAAGACTCTGTTGCCAGAGTCTTAGTTGCGGCTGCCACGGGCGAGGCGGCCGCAACTGAATTTCGGCGCTGGGGCCCGTCGGCATGGCAACCGGGACGCTGCGCACACCGATGACGTCATCGGTGCCGGCGCAGCGCTACCGGTCTACCGCGGCGGAAGGGCCCCAGGCAATTTCGGCGCCGGCGCCAATTGCAGCGCTAGGCCCTCTAGCGCCGCAAAATCGGCGCTAAGGGCACTGAATTTCTAGGCCATAGAGTCATAGAGTTTTACAGCACAGAAAGAGGCCCTTCGGCCCATCGTGTCTGCGCCGCCCATCCATCCCTGTCCAGTCTAATCCCATTTTCCAGCATTTGGTCCGTAGCCTTGTATGCAATGGCATTCCAAGTGCTCATCCAAATGCTTCTTGAATGTTGTGAGGGTTCCTGCCTCTACCACCCTTTTGGGCATTGAGTTCCACATTCCAACCACTCTCTGGGTGAAAAAGTTCCTCCTCAAATCCCCTCTAAATCTCCTGCCCCTTACCCTGAATCTATGCCCCCTTGTTATTGACCCCCCTACTAAGGGGAAAAATTCCTCTTTGTCTACCCTATCTATGCCCCTCATCATTTTGTATACCTCAATCAGGTCCCCCCTCAGCCTTCTTTGCTCCAAGGAAAACAACCCCAGCCTGTTTAGTCTTTCTTCATAGCTGAGGCGCTCCATCCCAGGTAACATCCTGGTGAATCTTCTCTGCACCCTCTCCAAAGCAATCACATCCTTCCTATAGTGAGGCGACCAGAACTGCACACAGTACTCCAGCTGTGGCCTCACCAGCGTTTTGTACAGCTCCATCATAACCTCCCTGCTCTTATATTCTATGCCTCGGCTAATGAAGGCAAGTATCCCATATGCCTTTTTAACCACCTTATCTACCTGTTCCGCTGCCTTCAGGGATCTATGTACATGTACACCAAGGTCCCTCTGACCCTCTGTACTTCCTAGGGTCCTACCACTCATTGTGTATTCCCTTGCCTTATTTGTCCGTCCAAAATGCATCACCTCGCACTTTTCAGGGTTAAATTCCATTTGCCACTTTTCCGCCCATCTGACCAACCCGTTTATATCGTCCTGTAGCCTGAGGCTTTCCTCCTCGCAATTGACCACCCCACCAATTTTCGTGTCATCTGCGAACTTGCTGATCATACCTTTTACATTCTCATCCAAATCATTTATGTAGATCACAAACAACAAGGGACCCAGCACCGATCCCTGAGGTACCCCACTGGACACAGGCTTCCAGTCACAAAAGCAACCTTCGACCATCACCCTCTGCCTCCTGCCACTCAGCCAGTTTGGGATCCAACGCGCCAAGGCACCCTGGATCCCATGGGCTCTTACCTTCTTGACCAGTCTCCTATGCGGGACTTTGTCAAAGGCTTTACTGACGTCCATGTAAACCACATCCACAGCATTTCCCTCATCCACCCCCCTAGTCACCCCCTCGAAAATTCAATCAGATTTGTCAGACATGATTTACCCTTGACAAAGCCATGCTGACTATCCCCAATTAATCCTTGCCTCTCCAAGTGGAGACTAATTTTGTCCCTCAGAATTTTTTCCAATAATTTCCCTACCACAGATGTTAGGCTCACTGGCCTGTAATTCCCTGGTTTATCCCTGCTACCCTTCTTGTATAATGGTACTACATTAGCTGTTCTCCAGTCCTCTGGTACATCCCCTGTGGCCAGAGAGGTTCTGAAAATTTGTGTCAGAGCCCCTGCAATCTCCTCCTTTGCCTCCCACAGCAGCCTGGGATACATCTCGTCCGGGCCTGGAGATTTATCCACTTTTTGGCCTGCTAAAACCGCTAGCACCTCCTCCCTCTCGATGCTAATATGTTGAAGTATGTCACAGTCCCCTTGCCCGATTTCTATGTCTGCATCGTCTTTCTCCATAGTGAACACAAATGCAAAAAATTCATTTAAAACCCCGCCTACATCATCTGGCTCCACACACAGATTGCCACTTTGGTCCCTAATGGGCCCTACCCTTTCCCTGGTTATCCTCTTGCCCTTAATATACTTATAAAACATCTTAGGATTTTCCTTTATTTTGCTCGCCAGTGTTATTTCATGGCCCCTCCTCGCCCTCCTAATTTCTTTTTTAAGTATGCCCCTGCACTTTTTATACTCCTCTAGGGCTTCTTCCGTCTTTAGTCTTTTGTAACTGCCAAAAGCCCCCCTTTTATTTCTAATGCATTTTTGTATATCCCTTGTCATCCAAGGTTCCCTTTGCTTGTTGGTCCCACCCTTGACCTTTACAGGAACATGTTGGCGCTGTACTCTCTCTATTTCCCTTCTGAAAGTCTCCCACTGTTTTGATGTGGATTTTCCTATAAGTAGCTGCTCCCAGTCCACTTTGGCCAGATCCTGCCTTATCATATTAAAATCGGCCTTCCCCCAATTTAGAACCCTTATTTCCGGGCCGTCTTTGTCTTTTTCCATGACCACCTTAAATCTCACCGAATTATGGTCACTGTCGCCAAAATGCTCTCCTACTGATACTTCCACCACTTGCCCGGCTACATTCCCCAGAATTAGGTCCAGTACCGCCCCCTCTCTTGTAGGACTTTCTACATGTTGGCTCAAAAAGCTCTCCTGGATGCACTTTAAGAATTCTGCACCCTCTAAGCCTTTCACACTCTGACTATCCCAATTTATATTGGGGAAGTTGAAATCCCCCACTATTATTACCCTATTATTTTCGCACTTCTCTGAGATTTGCCTACATATCTGTTCCTCTATCTCCCCCTGACTGTTTGGGGGCCTATAGTACACTCCCAGCAAAGTGCTTGCCCCCTTTTTGTTTTTAAGTTCTACCCATATGGCCTCATTAGAAGAACCCGCTAATATATCGTCCCTCCTTACAGCAGTAATTGACTCCTTAATTAATATTGCAACACCCCCTCCCCTTTTACACCCCCCTCTGTCTCGCCTGAAGATTCTATACCCCGGAATATTGAGCTGCCAGTCCTGACCCTCCCTCAACCATGTCTCCGTGATAGCAACAATATCGTACTCCCATGTGTTCAACAACAACTTCAGTTCATCCACCTTATTTGCAAGACTCCTTGCATTAAAATAAATGCCTTCCAGCCCTGCCATATTCCCTTTTGCCTTCACATATTTGCTCTGCCTTCCCAGCTGACTTGTTTTTTCCTCTGTATTTGGCTGTAAATCACCCCCTACTATAGCTCCACTCTGTACCCCATCCCCTTGCCAAGTTAGTTTAAACCCCCCCCAGCAGTGCTAGCAAACCTCCCCGCAAGGATATTGGTTCCCCTCTGGTTCAGGTGTAAACCGTCCGACTTGTACAAGTCCCACCTTTCCCAGAAGCAGACCCAGTGACCCAGGAAACTAAAGCCCTCCCCCCTGCACCATCCCTTTAGCCACGCATTCATCTGTTCTATCTTCCTATTCCTATACCCACTAGCACGTGGCACCGGGAGTAATCCAGAGATTACAACCTTTGAGGTCCTGCTCTTTAATCCTTCACCTAGCTCCTTAAATTCTTGCTGCAGGACCTCATCCCTCTTTTTACCTATGTCGTTGGTACCAATGTGGACCACGACCTCTGGCTGTTCACCCTCCCCCTCCAGAATGCCCTGCAGCCGCTCAGTGATATCCTTGACCCTGGCACCAGGGAGGCAACAAACCATCCTGGATTCACGTCTACGGCCACAGAAACGCCTATCTGTTCCCCTTACTATAGAATCCCCTACCACTATTGCTCTCCCACTCTTTTTCCCCCCTTTCTGGGCAGCAGGAGCACCCCCAGTGCCAGGAAGTTGGCTGCTGCTGCCTTCCCCTGGTGAGTCATACCCCCCAACAGTATCCAAAGCGGTATACTTGTTTGAGAGGGGAATGGTCACAGGGGTCTCCTGCACTACCTGCCTGTTTCTATTGCTCCGCCTGGTGGTCACCCATTTCCTGTCTTCCTGTGCAGCCCTTCCCTGCGGTGTGACCAACTCACTAAACGTGCTATCCACGACCCTCTCAGCATCATGAATGCTCAACAACCCATCCACCCGCAGCTCCAGCGCCTCAATGCGGTCTGCTAGTAGCTGCAGATGGATGCATCTCTGGCACACGTGGTCATCAGGGGCACCGGGGTCCCTGAATTCCCACATAGAGCAAGAGGAGCATATCACGGGGCTGGGCTCACCTGGCATGACCTTCCCTTTACTTAATTTAAATTAATTTACTACCACCAATTAAAAATATCTCTAAGGCGCTTGTATAGTCTACCAACAGTCCCTGCTACACCAGAAAAGACCCTAGTAACTATAAACTACAGAGTTAAAGTTTAAAATTTGGTTGGCATCATGTGCCAATTGCGAGACCAATTGGCACATGATGCCAACCAAAGGCATCCCCACCGTTAAACCCCTTACCCCATTTGAATAGAAGGCCATGGAGCCACGAGGCACCCACTGGACACTGCCCCTGGGAGATGGTGAGGTCGGTGACATAGTCCCGGTTCCAGGTTAGTGGCTGAGCACCTGCACCTTTGCGCTGACATCGCTGTGAAGCACCAACAGTCAGACACAACCTTCCACTCCCTTTCTCTGCCTCCTTAATCCTAAGGGAGTAATCCTTACCATCTGCCCTCCTTTCCTGCAGATCCACCACTGCAATGGGGGGCAGAGGAGGAGGAAGATGATGATGTTAAAAGGAAAAGAAAGACTTGCATTTCTACAGCGCCTTTTATAACCTCAGGACGTCCCAAAGCACTTTACAGCCAATGTAGTACTTTTTGAAGTGTAGTCACTGTTGTAATGTAGGAAGCGCAGCAGCCAATTTGTGCACAGCAAGCTCCCACAAACAGCAATGTGAGAGAATGACCAGATCATCTGTTTTAGTGATGTCGGTTGAGGAAAAGATATTGACCAAGACACCGGGGAGAACTCCCCTGGTCTTCTTTGAAATAGTGCCGCGGGATCTTTTACATCCACCCGAGAGGGCAGACGAAGCCTCGGTTTAACGTCTCATCTGAAAGACGGCATCTCTGACAGTGCAGCGCTCCCTCAGTACTGCACTGGAGTGTCAGCCTGGATTACGTACTCAGTTCCTGGAGTGGGGCTTCGAAACCATGACCGTCTGACTCAAAGGTGAGAGAGTGCTACCCACTGAGCCACAGGCTGAAGGGCAACAAGGCTGATGTGTCGCCATGTGGAAGGATAGGTGGTGGCTTAATGGAATGACCCTTTACTTGAAAGTAGGGGAAAAGGAGGCAAGGCTGTGGTGTCAAAGGTAGTCTGTGCTCCACAGATGAGAGGACATCAGTGATGAGACATGTTGGGGGAAAAATTGGATATCACCCATTTTGAGGTGCTAATGCTGTAGTGTATGTACCTTTAAGAGAGAACTACTTTTACAGCTCCTGTATACTGTAGTACCGTCAGTGACCACACCTGTATATAGCCTTGAGCATGCCTCTGTACCCCAGTCTTGAGACTACCCTACTCCAGTAAATACCTGTTGATTGTTAAGTTACAGCATCCGTGTGGTTATTGAAAAACATCATACTCTCAGAATCACGGATCTAACAGTGGCGACGAGTGTCGATTCGAATCTACCTGCAACTCTGCATTTCCCTTCGAGGATTCACTCCGGGAGGGCGGTGGAAGAAAGTCGAGGCCAGAAACACGGGCGTCGACCATGAGCAACCGCCCAGTTGTCCGGCAGAGAGTGAACATCGCAGGGGAGGCTGTGGAGAGCCGGGCTTGGTTCCCCAGCCACGACGATGAGCAATAGACTGATGACAGGTACAGCGCAGACCCTTCCTGGACAGCGGCGGCTGGAGCCGACCGACGGCGGAGAGAAAGCCAAGCAGCGTCGACAGGGTAAGACAGAGGGTGAAGCGCACAGGGCGCAGCCGGGGGTTGAAAACCGAGCGGCGTCGAGGAAAAACAAAACGGAGAGAGAGAGGGTAAAGCAACAGCCGGATTCAGGACCGAGCGGCGGAAACGGGAAAGGCGCGCAAAAAAAAAAAAGAACGCGCAGGGCTCAAGGGCTGAACAGTGTCCGCAGGGAGAAGAAGGAAGAGCGCGGGAGATGCCATTTTTAGAAGCCGCAGCGGAGAAGAAGGGCGAGCGGGGAAAGGAAGGAAAGCGCGGGAGATGCCATTTTGTGCCAGCGGAGAAGAAGGGGAAGCGCGGGAGACGCCATTTTTGACAGTTAAATCACACCCAGGGATGCAGAAGAGTGGCAGTATCTCTACGTTCGACAATGAAGTCGAAGATTGGGCGACATATGTGGAACGTATTGAGGTGTACTGCAGGGCGAATGAAGTGCCAGATGCTAGGAAAGCACTGGTTTTGTTAAATTCCATGGGTGCAAAAACTTATGGGTTACTGCGAAACCTAATAACCCCAGAGAAGCCTGTGAACAATAATTTCAAAAGCATAGTAGAAATCCTACAGGACCACTTAAACCCCACACCGCTGCTGATAGCAGAACGATTTAAGTTCCATAAAAGGAACCAACACAAAGACGAAAGCAATGCTGAGTACCTAACGGAACTGCGCAAGCTATCGAAACACTGCCAGTTTGGAGCGGGACTAGCAGATACGTTAAGGGACAAGTTTGTGTGTGGGCTGCAAAGTGAAGGAATCCAGACACGGCTTCTATCAGAAAAGGATCTTACGCTGGACAAGGCTTTCAGTATGGCAGTATCACACAAAGCAGCCGCAAGGAGCGCTGCAGAAATACAATGGAGACCGCAAGAATATGGCACCAATGAAATGTCCTTTGGAACAGGGAAGTGCTATCGCTGTGGCAGAACAACACACGACCAGAAGGATTGTTGGTTCAAGGACCAAGTGTGCAGACAGTGTGGAAAAGCAGGACACATAGCAAGAGTCTGCAGGTCTGGGAAGAAAACCAACAGTAAGAAATCTCCACAGGAGAAGTACAAAAAGGTACACAAGGTGATGGACAGTAGTTCAGATGAACAGAAAAGTGACACAGACTCCGGAAGCAAGGAGCTGGGTTGTCTGAAACTACATAAGCTAACCAAAATGGAGGATCACCAGACTATCTGGGTTACACTCAAGATAGACGGAGTCCAAGTGAAAATAGAATTGGACACAGGATCAGCCCTAACAGTCATAAACCAAAGGGACTACAAGCGGCTATTTTCACATATACCCTTGAAAGCTACAGAGATTGTCTTGAAGACGTACATGGGGCAAAAAGTCTACCCCAAAGGAAAAATAAGGGTGAAAGTGATATATAAAGGCCAGAAAATACCTAAAATGGATATATATGTATTGCCAGATGGAGGACCACCACTGCTAGGACGTGAATGGATCCGGAAGATACAATTAGATTGGTATTCCATACAGGCACTGAAAGTTGAGGCCAAAAAGGATGACGACGTCACACCTGGACGACTGTCAAAAATGCAAACTGATGCAAAAGAAGTGTTCCAGGAGGGACTCGGAACACTAAAAGGCATAACAGCAATGATTAAAAGAGAGGAAAATGCAAGCCCAAAGTTTCTTAAGGCCAGACCAGTGCCTTATGCGATCAGACCAGCTGTCGAAGCAGAGCTGGAAGGGTTGGAACGTTCAGGAGTACTGTCCAAAGTAGACTGGAGCGAGTGAGCTACACCCATCATTCCTGTAATGAAGAGGACGTTGAGTAATATGCCTGGGGAACCAAAGAAGGTCCGCTCTGTGGGGATTTTAAGGTGACAGTGAACCCAGTCCTTCACACGGTACAATATCCGCTTCCACGAATTGAGGATATTTTCGCCTCGCTATCTGGAGGTAAACGCTTCACCAAAATTGATCTAGCCCAGGCGTACTTGCAAATGGAGGTAGAAGAAACCTCGAAACAATACCTTACGATTAACACTCATAAAGGTCTCTATCAATACAACCGGCTGGTGTTCGGGGTAGCATCGGCTCCGGCTATTTGGCAAAGGGCAATGGATCAAGTCCTGCAAGGGATTCCAGGGACCCAGTATTATTTGGACGACATCCTGGTCATGGGCGAAAATGACAGTGATCACCTCGCCAGCTTGGAGAAGGTGCTCACCAGATTAAAGGAATATGGGCTACGAGCTAATCGCCACAAGTGCGAGTTTTTCCAGAAGCAGATCTCATATTGTGGCCATGTCATCGATGAAGAGGGGTTACATAAGTCCCCTGAAAAGATTGAGGCAGTAGTCAAGGCTCCAGCACCGGAAAATGTGTCACAACTGAGGTCGTTCCTCGGGCTGGTAAACTACTACCATAAATTCTTACCAAATTTGTCCACGGTATTACACCCACTGAACACCCTGCTGCAAACAGGGGTACCATGGAAGTGGATTGACAAACGTAGATGAGCTTTCCAGAAGTGTAAAGAATTGATCACATCAAAAGAGGTGTTGGCCCATTTCAACCCAGCACTACCAATTCGCTTGGCATGTGATTCATCACCCTATTATATTGGAGCGGTGCTGTCGCAAAAATTCCCAGACGGGTTGGAGAGGCCAGTAGCCTTTGCTTCTCGGTCACTAACCTCAGCTGAGCGCAACTACGCCCAGATTGACAGGGAGGCCCTCAGCCTAGTGTGGGGAGTAAAAAAATTCAACCACTATCTGCATGGGCAGAAGTTCACCTTGCTGACTGACCACCAACCACTTGTCTCCATCTTTAATCCTAAGAAGGGCGTTCCAGTAATGACGGCACAACGGTTACAAAGATGGTCCCTGTTTCTAGGGGCGAATCAATATGAAATAGAATATAAAGGCACGAAACAGCATGGAAACGCTGTTGGGCTATCGCGCCTGCCAGTGCCTACTGTGGAGGAAGCACCAGCAGTGGACCCTATCGAGATATTTTATTCGCCAATAATTGAACGATTGCCAGTAACGAACGCGGATATAGAGAAGGAGACCTGCAATGATCCGACGCTGTCTCGGGTATATGATTTGACGGTGAGGGGATGGCCAACACCTGGCGACTCACTGTTGCCAGCATTCTCATCCAGAAGAGAACAGCTGTCAGTATGCCAGGGGACAGTGATGTGTGGATCCAGAGTTGTGATTCCACCCAAGTTAAGGGAGAGCGTGCTAAATGAGCTACATGAAGGTCATCTGGGGGGAATGAAAATGAAAAGCCTTGCATTTGGATGAGCATTTGGATGAGCACTTGAAATGCCATAGCATACAAGGCTACGGACCAAATGCTGGAATATGGGATTAGATCAGGCAAGGCTTGATGGCCGGCGCGGACACGATGGGCCGAAGGGCCTCTATCCGTGCTGTATAACTCTATGACTCTATGACTCTATGCTAGGGCTTATGTGTGGTGGCCGGGAATCGATCAACAAATCGAAGACCTAACCAAGAGCTGCTCAGGATGCCAGAAGGTCCAAAATGCACCATCACATGCCCCTCTACACCCATGGGAGTGGCCCTCCTCTCCATGGCAACGGGTGCATATTGATTTTGCTGGTCCATTCATGGACTCAATATTTTTAATAGCAGTGGATGCTCATTCGAAGTGGCCTGAGGTGATAAAAATGCCCTCAACCACCACAGAGAAAACGATTGCAGTCCTACGGACCATATTTGCCAGAAACGGCTTGCCAGAGCAGATTTGCTCTGATAATGGACCACAGTTTGTGTCCGAAGAGTTTCGAAAATTTATGAGAAGGAATGGGGTAAGGCATTACACATCCGCCCCGTATCATCCAGCCACAAATGGATTGGCTGAGAGGTTCGTACAAACCTTTAAGAAGACGATAAAGGCCATGTGCGACGATGAAATTCCACTACAGCATAAGGTGGACAATTTCTTATTAGCCTACCGAAACGCGACACATGCAGTTACCAATCAGACCCCGGCCATGATGTTCTTTAACCGAAGGTTGCGATCTCGTCTGGACTTGCTTAGACCAAATGTGCGAAGAAATGTTGAGGATAAACAATTCCAGCACATCAATGAAAAGCCGACAAGAAGCTTCAAGGTAGGATAACCAGTCTTGGCCCGTGACTACCGAACAGAGAAATGGCAACCCGGAACGATATGCACACGGCAGGGGCCATTAATGTACACAGTGGATGTCGGGGAGAACATTGTGAGACGCCACGTTGATCAGATCTTAGCGTCACAGGAACGAGTCAACCCCATGTCTTGCGTACCTGGGGATGAACCCGACATACCGGTAGCATCTACCTCTGAACCAGTAGCAGTGGAACCCAATGAACTAACCGATGAAAAGGGGCCAGAATTGCCTCCGCACCAAGAACAAGTACCTCAGGAAAGGCGCTATCCCGAAAGGATCAGGTAGCCGCCCCAAAGACTGAATCTATAAATGGACTATTGTTGTTTAATGTACATGTTAAAGTGTTAATTATTATTTGAATATTATGGGCACTACTAATCTAAAAGGGGAGGAATTGTAGTGTATGTACCTTTAAGAGAGAACTACTTTTACAGCTCCTGTATACTGTAGTACCGTCAGTGACCACACCTGTATATAAGCCTTGAGCATGCCTCTGTACCCCAGTCTTGAGACTACCCTACTCCAGTAAATACCTGTTGATTGTTAAGTTACAGCATCCGTGTGGTTATTGAAAAACATCATACTCTCGGAATCACGGATCTAACAAATGCGGCACTAATTATCACCTCCGACTGCAAAATTTGCCTCTATCGCCCCTGGAGGTGATTTGAGCGCTAAATCAGGCGCTACACACCTCTTTTAAGGCACCAACGTCAGGGAGCAAGGCGCTACCTCAGAGCGCTACCGAAGCTCAAGCGATGTCCGTTACCATGGAAGCCAGACAGACTGGCGCCGTCCAGTTCTTAAAGGGGTGGGGCCATCTTGCTGGCCAGCCACTCACTGCTCATTGCAGCCTTGAATCTCGGCCTGGAGAGACCTCAAAAGCAATTGTGTTGGAAGCACTAATGGATAGGCTCAGGGAAAGAGCTCGGCACTTAGAAACCTCAAAAGTGGTGGAGGGCCAAAACTCCTTAGGACAGCGTTAAATCCCTCCAGACGTCGCTCTCCCTCTCAACCTGCGTGTACCAAAAACGTTGCCGACAAGAAAAAGGCAGGAAGCGCCCGTCTTTAAATAGCGCTCCCCCAGTCCCTTCCCGATTTGAAAACTTTTCCCTCTACCTGTCGTTCCTAGTGGCAGGCGCTAAGGCAGGGGGTGCGACTCAGTATCTGGTAAGTTGCACGCTTGCATGACGTCACGATCTGCGGGCGCAGGAGATCGTGGTGGTAGTGTTTAGCGCCAGCGCAAAACGACTGGTCAATTTCGCGGGCGGCGCTAAAATCGCCGCGCTCGCGCCCCCCCCGGAGACGCTAACAGGAGGCGCTAACCAACCAAATTTCTCCCCCCTTGTGTTGCCTCTTGCAGTAAACGCTGCCTCATTCTTCTTTGCTCCATCCTGTGGTGCTTCGCCTCCTCCATGATAATAGCCTCATTAATAACAACAACTTACAGTTATATAGTGCCTTTAACACTGTAAAAGGTCCCAAGATGCTTCACAGGAGCGTACATCAGGCAACGATTTACACTGGGCCGAAGAAGGAGATATTGAGCCAGATTTTGCACTCGGGGTGAACAAATGGCATCAGCCGTTCACTACACTTGCACACGCCCTCGGATTTTCTATGGGATTTTGCTCTGGACCTTACCGTAAATCAGAGAGCTAAAAATCTACAGGGGATCTGGGACCTGTGTGAACAGCGAAGGCAACTGTGTATCACCTTAACCAATCAGATTGAAGAATTGTTAATGAGCAGCGCAGAGTCTGAACCAGGAAGTGTCAGTTGGAATAAAAATAGAACCTACTGGAAATACTCAGCAGGTCAGGCAGCATCCGTAGAGAGAGAAACAGAGTTAATGGGCTGGATTTTAATCCCCAAGGGGGGTTGGAGTCAGGTTGCGTGGTGGGCGGGTTTGGGAGCTGCCTCTGGCGGGAACAGCTGCAGAGTTGCGATTTTGATTTCAGTACCTTGTTAATTTGATGGAGTCGCGCGGGCTGGTCCAATGAGTGGGATCGGGTCGGCTGGCCGCCTCTGATGACATCATCATAGCAGCTGCTTTTAAAGCTGCCTTCCAGCTCGAGTCCTTCCATTGTGAATTCCTGGACTTGATTTAAACGCTATGACTTCTTCCAGAGGCAAGGCAGCTCCTCGTTTTAATGATGAGTCCCTCCAAGTTCTTGTGGATGCTGTCAGAGGCCGCAGGGAGATTCTCTTCCCTCCTGATGGCCGGAGGAAGCCTCTTCAGCAGACCAAGGCTGCCTGGCTGCGCATTGCTCAGGAGGTGAGCGCAAAGTCCATTTATGTACGGTCATGGATCCAGTGCCGAAAAAGCTTTAATGATCTTGTGAGAACATCAAAAGTGAGTATCCCATCTCACTGGCCTTCACTCTGCTTCCCTTTTCTGCTCATCACCAGCACTCTGCATTGTAAGCCTCCTCCTTCACATCCCACCTTATTCTTAATTCCATTCCACCCATTCCTATCCATCTTTGTCTCTGCATTGAACCACTTCAGCATCCTACCTATGCACCTCTTAGACTCGCTCTCACTGTCATGCAGTGACAACAACTAACAATGCACAGGGAGCTACCTTCCTCTTGGTACCTTACACAATCATCTTCTCACTCAAAGCTTCTATGTTAGGGATTAATCACACTCACTCCATCACTGTGGCTGAAACACTGCTTGTGTCTCTCCTTGCAGGAAAAGATAGCCCACAATAAGAGGGAGAGAGCAATGACTGGAGGAGGAACACCTACACTTGCCACATTGACCAGTGCTGAGGAGGCAGCAAACGAGAATGTTGGAGGTGGCGAGAACCTGGAAGTGGGCGATGGAGAGACGGGCACACTAGAGGAAGCTGGTGATATAAGAGCTTTATCCCTCTCAGAAAGCAATGCAATATGATGTTCATAGAGAATTACTTTGTATCATCTGCTTAAAAGGATGTGTCTGCTACATCAATATCAGATGTCTAATTAATGTCTAATTAATGCTTTAATGCTCCCTCAGGACCATCGAGCGCCCCCCTTAATGTGAGGAGCATTCGTAATAAGATGGATGAATTAGCTGCGCAAATAGATGTAAACGGATATGAAATAATTGGGATTATGGAGACATGGCTCCAGGGTGACCAAGGCAGGGAATTCAACATCCAGGGGTATTCAATATTCAGGAAAGACAGGCAAAAAGGAAAAGGAGGTTGGGTAGCATTGCTGGTTAAAGAGGAGATTGACGTAATAATAAGGAAGGATATTAGCTCTGATGATGTGGAGTCTGTATGGGTAGAGCTGAGAAATACCAAGGGGCAGAAAACGTTAGTGGGAGTTGTAGTGTATGTGCCTTTAAGAGCCCCATGTGTACTGTAATGCCGGTAATGGCCACTCGGGCTATATAAGCCTGAGTATTGTGTTGTATCCGTTAGTTCCCCTCCAGACTTTGTTTAGTAAACACCTGTGAAACCAACTCCTGTCTTCAGTGTCTCTATCAACACACAGATACAACAGTGGCGACGAAGTGGAAATGGACTTACCTACAATTCGGCAGCACCTCAAGGACATCGATTCCTCTGGCGTCCAGAAGAATCAAGAAGTGAAAGAAGCTGTTGTTTCACCAGCTGGCCAAGCTGGTGGCAGGTACTGCGGTAATCCTTCCTGGGCGTCAGGCTGGGGCTCCAGCGGCTGGCTCTACAGCTGGGCCAAGCAGCGAAAGCGGAGGCAAGCAGTAACAGACGGGGAGGGAGCACTCGGGAGACGGCCGGCGTTGCAAGCAGGTCGGCGTTCAGACCTAGAGAGAGAGTCCGGCGGGAACGAGTCTCCAACTGTAAATAAATAAATAATAAAAAAAGAACGGAAACCGCGGGAAACAGCGTTGTCATCGGCAGCAGCGGCGGGAAAGCGCGGGAAGCGCCATATCTTTTCTAAGATGCCTAATTCTGGCAATATTGATGCTTTTGATAACGAGATAGAGGATTGGACCACATATGTGGAAAGAGTGGAGGTATATTGCACCGCAAATGGAATAGAAGGTAAAAAAAAAGCTTCAGTACTTCTAAATCTAATGGGCGCAAAGACATACAAGCTGTTACGAAACTTAATCACTCCAGCCGAACCGATGGACAAGAATTTTAAGGAGATTGTTGATACCCTACACTGCCAATTCGAGGCAGGACTGGCAGATTCTCTATGAGACAAATTTGTCTGCGGTCTCCTAAGTGTAGGAACACAAAAAAGGCTATTTTCTGAGAAAGATTTAACACTGGACAAGGCTTTCAGTGCAAGAGGAGCTGCAGAGATACAGCAAAAGCCACAGGACTTCGGCACCCATGAAATGACACGGGGTTTCGAGAGATGTTATCGCTGCAGCAGATCCACCCATGACCAGAGGGACTGCTGGTTCAAGGACAAAGCATGCAGGCAATGCGGAAAGATGGGACACATTACACGGGTATGCCGATCTGGAAACAAAAAATCCACTAACAGGAAAAAAATCAATAAGGAAAAGCACAGAAAGGTACAAATGATGACGGACAGTAGCTCCGAAGACCAGAAGAGCGATAGCGACTCCGGGAACAAGAGACTAAGCTCTCTCAAATTACATAATGTAATTGCCAAAGAAGATTACCAGACCATTTGGGTTACCCTCACAATAGCAGGGTCCCCAGTTAAAATGGAGCTAGATACAGGATCAGCTCTGACCGTCATAAATCGATGGGATTACGAGCGGCTATTTCCGCATATACCTTTGAAAGACACATCCATTATCTTGAAAACATATACGGGGCAGAAAGTATACCCCAAAGGAAAAATAAGGGTGCCTGTTGCATACAATGGCAAAGAAATACAGAAGTTGTATTTATACGTTCTACAAGATGGTGGTCCACCGCTGTTGGGACGTGAATGGATCAGGAAAATACGTTTAGACTGGCACTCCATTCAGGCACTGACGGTGACCAGTAAGGAAAAAAATGATGATGACGTCATACCTGAACGATTAAAAGACATCTTGGCCAACGCCAAGGACGTGTTTCGAGAGAAACTAGGAACCTTGAAAGGCATCACCGCCTCAATAAAAGTGGAAGATGCAGCAATTCCCAAGTTTTTTAAGGCAAGACCGGTGCCATACGCAATTCGTCCAGCAGTCGAGGCAGAGCTGGAGAATTTGGAAAAGGCAGGTGTATTATCTAAAATAGATTGGAGCGAGTGGGCATCACCCATCGTCCCAGTCATGAAGAAAGCATTGAAGAATGATAAATCTGAAGAACAGAGAAAAATTCGCATCTGTGGAGACTTCAAGGTGACTGTAAACCCGGTCCTTCACACGGTACAGTACCCTCGTCCGAGGATAAAAGATATTGGGCCAGAAATTCGTGAACGGGGCTTGCCGCGCGTGCAAGGTCCCGATTTGCACTTACCCGACGTACCTGCCGATCACCTCCAGGGACGCCTGAAATTCGTGTTTCAAAAAGAAGAATCCCGGGCAGCGTATGACGTCACGCCGCCCAGGAGTGCAGCCAGCGCGAAGCCTGTAGCGCGCTGTGCAACTGAGACACGCCCCTTGAGGTCTCAGTTTAACAGGACACGTCCCCAATGTTTCTGCCAAGCTGCTAAGCATTTTTACATGCAAAGCAGCAGTTTAAATAGGTTTTTGGAAGTTTTTTGAAGATTTTGGTAACTTTTATAAACTTTTAAAAACGTTTACATTATTTTGAAGAATCTGAAGTAGTTTTAAACAGAATTAAAGCAATTTAAAGAGTTTTAAAAGCCCTAAAAGAATTTTTTTAATTCCATTTATTTATTTAGCAATGTCGTCGTCATACGTGTCTTCACACTGTTCCCTTTGGGGAACTGTATGAAGTGGTGGAAGGATTTATGGCCATGATTAACGCTCATTCCGTGACCGTAACCATCTTTGAACCAGCCATTAGGGCGGTTAGTCCTATGGCGGGAGGGTTTTACGGGCTCCCACAAGCTATACAAGGAGGGGGGGCCACCCACACCCACGGACGCAAATATCCCACTGGATGTCAACCCAGAATTTAGAGCCGGAGCTCCGACTCCACTTGCCGGGACTGTCTGGAGCGGGGTTCGAAACCCTACCCTGATCTGGCCCAGCGGCGGGGATCCTACCGCTATGCCAAAGGCCCAATCAGATTAGCAACGTGAAATGGCTGGAATGAGCACAATTCACAGCATTAAAAGAACTCACAATTGAACTGATGATGACCTCAGCAATCTCCTCAAGGAGGTGGAGGCGCAGCGCCTGCTCATCATTGGTAATGAGAAGTCAAAGGCGCCGCAAAAAGGGCAGATGATAGCTTGGTCTTTCAAGTGGCAGCATAGAGCTCCAGTCACGGGGAGGGAAAAGGCGCAGGAAACGTATGGGTGTCACCTTTTGTGCGGAGTGGGCCTTTTGTGTAGCAGTAAGCATCCCCGCCGCTGGGCCAGAAGGAGTAGGGTTTCGCACCCCACTCCAGACAGTCCCGGCAAGTGGAGCCGGAGCTCCAACTATAAATTCTGGGTGGACATCCAGCGGGATACTTGCGTCCGTGGGTGTGGGTGGCCCCCCCCCTCAGATGGGTTGTGGGAGCCCGTAAAACCCTCACACCATAGGACTAACCACCCTAATGGCTGGTTCAAAGATGGTTACGGTTACGGAATGAGCGTTAATCACGGCCATAAATCCTTCCAC
The DNA here is from genome assembly GCF_052327205.1 of Somniosus microcephalus. Taxonomy (NCBI): domain Eukaryota; kingdom Metazoa; phylum Chordata; class Chondrichthyes; order Squaliformes; family Somniosidae; genus Somniosus; species Somniosus microcephalus. The sequence goes on along the minus strand of NC_140988.1, from coordinate 374,569,332 downwards.
CACTTCATACAGTTCCCGAAAGGGAACAGTGTGAGGATACGTACGACGATGACCTCCTGCGCAATGCACCTCCTTGGACCCTCAGTCACAGATGTGAGGGGGCAAATCGTGCAATTGTTAAATTTTTCATTTTATTGACATGTAAAATGTTGGCCCAGTAATTCCCTTCCAAATGCGTGAGTACGGTCGGGGTACTTACGCGTCTGGCCGGAGGAAATGCCGGTTTTCAGCATGCACAGCGCATGCGGGGAAAACCGGCATTTCCTGTCCTCTGAATGAAGGGGTTCAGAGGCAGAACGCGTGCGCAGTAAAATTCGCCGCTTTCATTCATGCTTTCAGTGAGGTCAAGCCCTTACAACTTACACATGAAAAAAGCATGGGTACAGTTCCTCCAGAGGCTGCGGAGGAAGATATTTCTTATTGTGGAGCTTCTGAAAGTATGTATGTCTGTATATATTCCTTTTGCGTGTTATGTATATATTCCTTTACTTATGTGTATGAATGTATTATTTAATTATGACTTTCAGAGAAAGTAACTTATTGAAAAATCATAATTAAAAACATACATTCATACACATAAGTAAAGGAATATAAAACATACATACATATACGTAAAGGAATATATGCGGACAGACATACATAATTAATTATTACTGATGAAAAGTTTCTTTCTTAAAAGTGCTGGAAATGTTACATTACTCATTTTAGAACACTCATTTTAACATTCCATTCACACAGCCACAATTGCTCCTTCTACCTACCGTTCTGAAAACCCGTTTAAAAAAAAAAATTCAAACTTTAAAACTTACTTAAAATTTCTTAAAATAACTTCCCTCCCTTTCCCAAACAAAAATATTGCCTTTCAGAAGCTCCACGATAAAATATATCTTCCTCCACAGCCTTGGAACAACTTTACACCTGCTTTTTTCAAGTGTAACTTGTAAGGACTTACCCTCACTGAATCCATGAATGAAATCTACGAAGTTCACTGCGCAAGCGCTGCCTGTGCAGTCGCACGCACTGTGCCTATGAACCCCTTCGTTCCGAGGTCTGGAAATGCCGGCGTTCCCCGCATGCACTGTGCATGCTGAACGCCGGCATTTCCAACGGCCAGATGCGTGAGTACCCCGACTGTACTCACGCATTTGGTCACGAATTTCTGGCCCATTTTCGCCTCACTATCCAGAGGGAAACGTTTCACCAAAATTGACTTGGCACAGGCATATCTACAGATGGAGGTTGAAGAGGCCTCTAAAAAATATCTCACGATAAATACACACAAAGGTCTGTACCAGTACAATCGACTGGTTTTCGGAGTAGCATCCGCTCCAGCTATCTGGCAAAGAACTATGGAGCAAGTCCTCCAAGGGATTCCGGGGACTCAATGCTACCTAGACGACATCCTTGTAACAGGAGAAAACGACAACGAGCACCTTGCCAATTTGGAGCAGGTGCTCACTAGGCTGAGGGAACGGGGCCTACGAGCAAATCGCCCCAAGTGCGAATTTTTCCAAAATCAAATATCATATTGTGGCCACATAATTAATAAGGAAGGGTTGCATAAGTCACCTGAAAAAATTGAAGCGGTCATAAAAGCCCCAGCACCTGAAAATGTTTCACAATTAAGGTCGTTCCTGGGATTAATAAATTACTATCATAAATTTTTACCGAACTTATCAACTCTTCTACACCCTCTTAATGAACTGCTACAAACAGGAGTAATTTGGAAATGGAGCGAAGACTGTAAACGTGCCTTCCATAAATGCAAAGACTTAATCACGTCCAAAGAAGTTTTGGCTCATTACAATCTATCACTGCCAATCAGACTGGTGTGCGATGCATCCCCTTACGGCATAGGAGCGGTATTATCGCATAAATTCCCTGATGGCTCGGAACGGCCGATAGCTTTTGCGTCACGCTCATTGAACTCAGCTGAGCGTAACTATGCCCAAATCGACAGGGAAGCACTCAGCCTGGTATGGGGAGTGAAGAAATTCAACCATTACCTACACGGACAAAAATTTACCTTGTTGACTGACCATCAACCCCTCATCTCCATATTCAACCCTAAAAAGGGTGTTCCCATTATGACAGCGCAAAGGCTACAGAGGTGGTCCCTTTTTCTAGGGGCACACCAATACAACATAGAATACAAAGGATCAAAACAGCATGGGAATGCTGATGGTTTATCACGCCTACCGTTGCCAACGGTAGAAGAGGCACCTACAGTAGACCCAGTGGCGATGTTCCACTCAACCATAGTGGAATGTCTACCAGTAACAAATTCTGCCATTGAAAAGGAAACGAGAAATGACCCGACTCTCTCACGAGTCTACGACTTAACGGTGAAGGGATGGCCAGCACATGGCGAACCACTGTTGCCAGCATTCTCGCAAAGAAGAGAACAGCTGTCAGTGTGCCGAGGAACCTTGATGTGTGGATCCAGAGTGGTGATTCCACCCAAACTCCAGGATAAAGTACTAAAGGAGCTTTACGAGGGGCATCTGGGTGGAATGAAAATGAAGAACCTAGCCAGAGCGTTTGTATGGTGGCCAGGTATCGATGGAGACATCGAAGAAATGACCAAGAGCTGCCTAGGATGCCAGAAGGTCCAAAACGCTCCACCCCAAGCCCATCTACATCCATGGGAGTAGCCCTCATCTCCCTGGCAAAGGGTACACATCGACTTTGCTGGTCCATTTATGGACTCAATGTTCTTAATCGCGGTTGATGCACACTCCAAGTGGCCAGAGGTAATCAAGATGTCCTCCACCACCACGGAAAAAACCATCACAGTATTAAGGACCATATTTGCCAGGAATGGGCTGCCGGAACAGATCTGTTCTGATAATGGACCGCAATTTGTGTCCGAAGAATTCAGGAAGTTCTTAAAAAGCAATGGGGTTAAGCACTACACGTCCGCCCCATACCATCCCGCCACCAATGGATTGGCTGAAAGGTTTGTCCAGACCTTCAAGAAGGCCATAAAGGCCATGGGTAATGAAAACATAAAACTTCAGCACAAGGTGGATAGCTTCTTGTTCGCATACAGGAATGCAACACATATGGTTACAAACCAAACTCCCGCCATGATGTTCTTCAATAGAAGCCTAAGATGCCGGCTGGATTTGATCAAGCCCAACGTCAGAAGGGAGGTAGAGAACCGGCAATTTCAAGGCATGAATGAAAGGCCAACTAGAACCTTCCAGATAGGTCAACAAGTTTTGGCCCGGGACTACCGTACCGAGAAATGGCAGCCTGGAACTATCTGCACACGACTAGGACCGCTGATGTATACCGTGGACATCGGAGAAAGCATAATAAGAGGCCATGCTGACCAAATCATAGAGTCATCCGAAAAGGGACAACCTACACCACAATTCTATACGCCTAACGATGAAGTAGAGATACCTATATCTACCTCCGATCCGGTGATACTGGAACCCGATGAACCCGACACTGTCATTCAAGCCGAATCAGCCTTGCCAAAAGAACCCACTACACCACCAGAAACTACTACACCACCGAGGTGTTATCCGGACCGAGTCAGGAAGCCTCCAGAGAGACTGACTTATAATTAATTAACTGCAGCAATGTATAGATTATTTTTCTTGTAACATGTAATTAATAATTACTTAAAATATTATGTACTGGTTAGCTAAAAGGGGAGGAATTGTAGCGTATGTGCCTTTAAGAGCCCCATGTGTACTGTAATGCCGGTAATGGCCACTCGGGCTATATAAGCTTGAGTATTGTGTTGTATCCATTAGTTCCCCTCCAGACTTTGTTTAGTAAACACCTATAAACCAACTCCTATCTTCAGTGTCTCTATCAACACACAGACACAACAGGAGTTGTATACAGACCCCCAAACAGTTGTGCTGAGGTTGGGGATGGCATTAAATGGGAAATTAGAGACGCATGCTATAAGGGCACAGCAGCTATCATGGGTGACTTTAATCTACATATAGATTGGACTAACCAAATTCGTAACAATACTGTGGAGGAGGAATTCCTAGAGTGTATACGGAATGGTTTCCTGGACCAATATGTTGAGGAACCAACTAGAGATCAGGCCATGTTAGGCTGGGTATTATGCAATGAGAAAGGATTAATTAGCAATCTTGTTGTGCGAGGCCCCTTGGGGAGGAGCGATCATAATATGATAGAATTCTTCATTAAGATGGAGAGTGAAGTAGTTGACTCAGAGACTAGGGTCCTGAATTTAAATAAAGGAAACTACGATGGTATGAGGCGCGAGTTGGGTAGGATGGATTGGGGAATGTTACTTAAAGGGTTGATGGTGGATAGGCAATGGCTAACATTTAAAGATCACGTGGTTGAACTACAGAATTTGTTCATCCCTGTTTGGCATAAAAATAAATAAGTAAAGGTGACTCAACCATGGCTAACAGGGAAATTAGGGATAGCATAAGATCCAAGGAGAGGACATATAAATTGGCCAGAAAAAGCAGCAAACCTGAGGATTGGGAGCAGTTTAGGACTCGGCAAAGGAGGACAAAGGGATTAATTAAGAGGGGGAAAATAGAGTATGAGAGTAAGCTTGCTGGGAACATAAAAACTGACTATAAAAGCTTCTCTAGATATGTGAAGAGAAAAAGATTGGTAAAGTCAAGCATAGGTCCCTTGCAGTCAGGATCAGGGGAATTTATAATGGGGAACAAAGAAATGGCAGACCTATTAAATACCTACTTTGGTTCTGTCTTCACAAAGAAGGACACAAATAACCTCCTAGAGATGTCGGGGAATATAGGATCTAATGAGAGGGAGGAACTGAATGAAATCAGTATTTGTAGGGAAATGGTGTTGGGGAAATTGATGGGCTTGAAGGCCGATAAATCCCCAGGGCCTGATAATCTACATCCTAGGGTATTAAAGACGTGGCCCTAGAAATAGTAGATGCATTGCTGATCATCTTCCAAAATTCTATAGACTCTGGAAGAGTTCCCATGGATTGGAGGGTAGCTAATGTAACCCCACTATTTAAAAAAGGTGGTAGAGAGAAAACGGGGAATTATAGACCAGTAAGCCTGACATCGGTAGTGGGGAAAATGCTAGAGTCCATTATAAAAGATGTAATAGCAGAGCACTTGGAAACAGTGACAGGATCGGACAAAGTTAACATGGATTTACTAAAGGTAAATCATGCTTGACTAATCTACTGGAATTGTTTGAGGATGTAACTAATCACACAACACCAGGTTATAGTCCAACAGCTTTATTTGAAATCACAAGCTTTCGGAGCGTTGCTCCTTCGTCAGGTGAAGTCTCCGTGAAGGAGCAGTGCTCCGAAAGCTTGTGATTTCAAATAAAGCTGTTGGACTATAACCTGGTGTTGTGTGATTTCTTACATTTGTCCACCCCAGTCCAACACCGGCATCTCCACACCGAGGATGTAACTGGTAGAATAGATAAGGGAGAACCAGTGGATGTGGTGTATTTGGACTTTCAGAAGGCTTTCGATAAGGTCCCGCATAAGAGAGTAGCATGCAAAGTTAAAGCACAAGGGATTAGGGGTACGGTACTGACTTGGATAGAGAACTGGTTGGCAGACAGGAAGCAAAGAGTTGGAATAAACGGGTCTTTTTCCGAGTGGCAAGCAGTGACTAGTGGGGTACCGCAGGGATCGGTGCTAGGACCGCAGCTATTCACAATATATATAAATGATCTAGATGAGGGAATGAGATGTAATAGCTCCAAGGTTGCAGATGGCACAAAGCTGGGTGGGTGTGTGTGCTGTGAGGAGGATGCCGAGAAACTCCAGGATGATTTGGACAGTTGGGTGATTGGGCAGATGCATGACAGATGCAGTATAATGTGGATAAATGCGAGGTTATCCACTTTGGTGGCATAAACAGGAAGGCAGATTATCATCTGAATGGCAATAGATTGGGAAAAGGGGAAGTGCAACAAGACCTGGGTGTCCTTGTGCACCAGTCGTTGAAGGTAAGCATGCAGGTGCAGCAGGCGGTTAAGAAGACAAATGGTATGTTGGCCTTCATAGCGAGAGGATTCGAGTACAGGAGCAAGGATGTCTTGCTGCAGTTGTACAGGGCCTTGGTGAGACCACACCTTGAGTATTGTGTACAGTTTTGGTCGCCTTATCTGAGGAAGGATGTTCTTGCCATAGAGGGAGTGCAGTGAAGTTTCACCAGACTGATACCTGGGATGGCAGGAATGACGTATGAAGAGAGATTGGGTTGATTGGGCTTGTATTCGCTAGAGTTTAGAAGAATGAGAGAGGATCTCATTGAAACTTATAAAATTCTTACAGGACTAGACAGACTAGATGCAGGAAGGATGTTCCCGATGGCGGGGAATCCAGAACCAGGTCACAGTCTAAGGATAAGGGATAAGCCATTTAGGACTGAGATGAGGAGGAATTTCTTCACCCAGAGAGTGGTGAACTTGTGGAATTCACTACCACAGAAGGCAGTTGAAGTCAATTCATTAAATATATTCAAGAAGGAGTTAGATATATTTCTTGAGTGCGTCGGCGGGAATTTCAGCGGCCGCAGCGAGACTATAAAAGGCTCCAGAGACCCAGGTAGGCCTCACAGCGTCGGCGGGAATTTCAGCGGCAGCAGCGGGGCTATATAAGGCTCCAGAGACCCAGGTAGGCCTACCAGTCTCCGAACTCAGAACTCAGAGGGAAGGAGAGAGGTAAAAATGAATCGAAGTGTGACGTCACCAGAAAGCTGGTAGGTGATTGGCTGGTTGGTGAGCACTTTTCCTTCCCTTTTAAACCTTTATAAGTTGGTAAGTTCAATTAAAAAGAAGTGTGATATTCATCATCTACAATCGGGGCAGAGGGTATTTAAAAAAAAAAATTAATAATAAATGTAATTAATTACATAGAATGGCAGAGCAGGTGATGTGTTACTGCTGCAATATGTGGGAGCTGGTGGACACCATTGATGTTCACGGTGATTACATTTGCAGTAAGAGTTGGCTGCTCGAGGAACTCTGGCTCCGTGTTGATGAGCTGGAGTCCGAGCTTCAAACACTGCGACACATCAGGGAGGGGGAGAGTTACCTGGACTCTGTGTTCCAGGAAGTAGTCACACCAATTAGATTAACTAATTCTGATGTAGTCCGTGGTCAGGGACAGGAGGGTGTGGCTATGAGTGAGGCAGGTGCGGGGATCCAGGAGGTAGTGTTGCAGGAGCCGCAGCCCTTGCAGGTTTGAGACTCTTACTCCCTGTGAGGACGGGAACGGGGACTGCAGGGAGGATGAGCAACCCGGCCACAACACCGTGGAACAAGGGGCCATTCAAGTGGGGGGAGTAAAAAGAAATGTTGTAGTGGTAGGGGATAGTATCATTAGGGGGATAGATAGGGTTCTTTGCAGCCGAGAGCGAGAGTCCCGAAGGCTGTGTTGCCTGCCCGGTGCCAGGGTTAAGGACATCTACTCTGGGCTGGAGAGAAACTTGGAGTGGGAGGGGGAGGATCCAGTTGTTGTGGTCCATATTGGTACCAACGACATAGATAGGACAAGGAAAGAGGTTCTGCTGAGGGAGTATGAGCAGCTAGGGGCCAAATTAAAAAGCAGAACCACAAGGGTAATAATCTCTGGATTGCTACCTGAGCCACGAGCAAATTTGGCTAGGGTAAATAACATCAGAGAGTTAAAATCGTGGCTCAAAGACTGGTGTGGGAGAAATGGGTTTTGCTTCTTGGGACACTGGCACCAGTACTGGGACAGGAGAGAGCTGTTCCGTTGGGACGGACTTCACTTGGCCAGTGCTGGGACTAGAATCCTGGCGAATCGAATAACTAGGGCTGTAGAGAGGGCTTTAAGCTAATTAGTGGGGGGGAGGTTTCAAGAGAGCGAAAAATAAAAATGTCAGCGGAGAAGGCAATAGAGCAAGGCAGCAGTGGGGGAATTAAAAACCAGAGCATGTCAGGAAGGGTCAGAATATATAAAGATAAAGGTAAAGTAGTAAAGGGGGTAAAAGCAGGAATAAATTGTCACAAAACATATTTAAAAGTTCTTTATCTGAATGCACGCAGCATTCGTAACAAAATAGACGAGTTGACGGTACAAATAACTACACATGGGTATGATCTGGTGGCCAATACAGAAACATGGCTGCAAGGTGACCATGACTGGGAACTAAACATCCAGGGGTATTTGACAATTAGGAAGGACAGACAGGAAGGGAAGGGAGGTGGGGTGGCTATGTTAATAAAGGATGGAATCACTGCAATAGTGAGAAATGATATTGGGTCAAAGGATCAGGATAGTGAAACAGTTTGGGTGGAGATAAGGAATAATAAGGGGAAAAAGTCACTTGTGGGTGTAGTCTATAGGCCTCCTAACAGTTGTAACTCTATTGGTCGGAGTATAAATCAGGAAATTGTTGGGGCTTGTAATAAGGGAACAGCTATAATCATGGGAGATTTTTAATTTCATATTGACTGGACAAATCAAATTGGGCAGGGCAGCTTTGAGGAAGAGTTCATAGAGTGCATTAGGGACGGGTTCCTTGAGCAGTATGTTACTGAACCAACCAGGGGGCAGGCAATCTTAGATCTGGTCCTGTGTAATGAGACAGGATTAATGAAAAATGTCCTAGTAAAGGATCCCCTTGGAATGAGTGACCATAACATGGTTGAATTCCAAATTCATTTGGAGGGTGAGAGAGTTGGATCTCAAACCAGCGTACTAAGCTTTAATAAAGGAGACTATGAAGGTATGAGAGCAGAGTTGACTAAAGTGGACTGGGAAAATAGATTAAGGAGTAAGACAGTACATGAGCAGTGGTGTGCATTCAAGGAGATATTTCACAACTTTCAAGAAAAATATATTCCACTGAGGAAAAAGGGGCGTAAAAGAAAAGATAGCCATCCGTGGCTAAGTAAAGTAATAAAGAATAGAAACCGACTGAAAACAACGGCATATAAAGTAGCCAAATCTAGTGGGAGGATAGAAGATTGGGAAACATTTAAAAGCCAGCAAAGAATAACTAAAAGATTAATTAAGAAAGGGAAGATAGATTATGAAAGTAAACTAGCAAAAAATATAAAAACAGATAGCAAGAGTTTCTAGTTATATAAAAAGAAAAAGGGTGGCCAAAGTGAATGTTCGTCCCTTAGAGGACGAGACCGGGAAATTAGTAGTGGGGAACATGGAGATGGCAAAAACGCTGAACAAATATTTTGTATCAGTCTTTACAGTAGAGGACACTAAAAATATCACAACACTGGACAAACAGGGGGCTATAGGGGAGGAGGAGCTAAACATGATTAAAATCACTAAGGAGATGGTACTCAGTAAGATAATGGGACTTAAGGCGGATAAATCCCCTGGACCTGATGGCTTACATCCTAGGGTCTTGAGAGAAGTAGCGGTAGGGATTGCGGATGCATTGGTGGTAATTTTCCAAAACTCCCTGGATTCAGGAAAGGTCCCAGCAGATTGGAAAACTGCTAATGTAACGCCCTTATTTAAAAAGGGAGGTAGACAGAAGGCTGGAAACTATAGACCAGTTAGCCTAACATCTGTGGTTGGTAAAATGTTGGAGTCCATTATTAAGGAAACAGTAACAGGACATTTGGATAAGCATAATTTAATTGGACAGAGTCAGCATGGTTTTATGAAGGGGAAGTCATGTTTGACAAATTTGCTTGAATTCTTTGAGGACGTAACAAACAGGGTGTAAGATTCACAAAATTGATATTGTATTAATAAGAGTCGATTGGCAGAAGAGGCCATGATTTTAAAGACTGTTTTAAAAGAAGCCCAGGAAAAAGGGGCATTCAAAATGGCCGCCAGACCACGTGACCAACTTATTGGGACACTTTAAAATGGTTCCTGCAGTCCTCAGACAGCTTTGTGGATTCAACCCACAGTAGGTTCTGGAAGCCGTTTCTGAGAAAACGAAACCAGACTTTAACTTATATACATCGAGATTGGATGCAGATCCAGTCAAGATCGGCCTGTAGATAAAGGCCATCTAAATGTTTACCCAGACAAAAGGGAGCAGTTTCATATTCATGAAAAGAGCATCAAGGACCTGTTAAGGACATCACCAGGACATTAAAAACAATGAAGGTCATTCCAGGCCAGAGATGGCCCTTTACCGGCCATCCCAAAGTATTTTAAAAGATAATAACTACCCCGTTGTGCTCCCAGCCCGCCAAAATTAAAACAAAAGACTAACCTGATTTGGCGCGAGATAAGGGCTTCTGATGAGAAGTATATCTGGGGAACCCGGGGGTAGCAGAAAGGACAGTCATCGTGGTGCTACCATTGCATGGGTGGCACCATCGCTTGAAGAAGAAGAAGAAGGTGGTTCGAGCCGGCGTCCTGCCCCGGGGTAAAACATCGGGAGATCATCGACCAACCCCGGGCCGTTGACGAAATGGGAGGTAGTAAAAGAAATACTGAAGAAACCTATATGAAAGCCGGCTAGGGGCTTCCAACCGTGGTCAAGCAGATGATCTCCGCCGACATCCAGGCCAGCCGGTGTCCAGCCATCCCCGACCCCCACCTCAGGAGAGAGGTGTGGCGCAGCTCGCTGGGGCTCCACTAACCACGTGGAGACAGGACGCCTGAAAGGATCAAAACACAGACCTGTTTCAAAACTCTATACTCTTCCCATTGGATTGGTGAGCATGTTTCTGGCCCTTCATAATTGGATCTAGATAGGAAAAAGGGGGTGGTCATTTTGGGTATAATTAACATGAGTTGTTGTCCCTCGATGTTCTGTGTGTTTCCCCATTTCATGATGACTTTTGTAAAGTATATTATGCCTGTATCTATTTTAGCTAGTATTGCATTGTTATGATTTGTTTTTCCCTCCCATGTATCCTCTTATTTGCTTGCATTTGATGTGTTTTTCCTTATGCAATAAAATTCCATTTTGATTCATTAAACTTGGTCTACAAGAGTCTTCTCTGCATTGTAGTTCCTGCACCTAAGTCCAGTGTCGAGAATCTAAGGGGTGAGTGGGTCGAACCACTCAAGGTTTTACTGTGCAAAAGAGAGAGAGAGGCCTCTTGCGAGAGAAACCTCTGTGACCTCGGAGAGAAAACCCCTTACAAGGGTGGATAAAGGGGAACAAGTGGATGTGGTGTATTTGGACTTCCAAAAGGCATTTGACAAGGTGCCACACAAAAGATTACTGCACAAGATAAAAAATCACGGGATTGGGGGTAATATACTGGCATGGGTGGAAGATTGGCTAACTAACAGAAAACAGAGAGTTGGGATAAATGGTTCATTCTCAGGTTGGCAATCAGTAACTAGTGATGTTCCGCAGGGGTCAGTGCTGGGACCCCAACTCTTTACAATCTATATTAACGATTTGGAGGAGGGGACCAAGTGCAACATATCCAAGTTTGCCGATGATACAAAGATGGGAGGGAAAGCAGTGAGTGAGGAGGACATAAAAAACCTGCAAAAGGACATAGGCAGGCTAAGTGAGTGGGCAGAAATTTGGCAGATGGAATATAATGTTGGAAAGTGTGAGGTTATGCACTTTGGCAGAAAAAATCAAAGAGCAAGTTATTATCTAAATGGAGAGAAACTGCAAAGTGCTACAGTACAAAGGGATCTGGGGGTCCTGGTGCATGAAACACAGAAGGTTAATATGCAGGTACAGCAGATGATCAGGAAGGCCAATGGAATCTTGGCTTTTATTGCAAGGGGTATGGAGTATAAAAGCAGGGAAGTCTTGCTTCAGTTATACAGGGTGCTGGGGAGGCCACACCTGGAATACTGCGTACAGTTTTGGTTTCCATATTTAAGAAAAGATATACTTGCTCTCGAGGCAGTTCAGAGAAGGTTCACTCGGTTGATTCCGGAGATGAGGGGGTTGACTTATGAGGAAACGTTGAGTAGGTTGGGCCTCTACTCATTGGAATTCAGAAGAATGAGAGGCGATCTTATCGAAACATATAAGATTGTGAGGGGGCTTGATCGGGTGGATGCGGGGAGGATGTTTCCACTGATGGGTGAGACTAGAACTAGGGGGCATAATCTTAGAATAAGGGGCTGCCCTTTCAAAACTGAGATGAGGAGAAACTTCTTCACTCAGAGGGTAGTAAATCTATGGAATTTGCTACCTCAGAGAGCTGTGGAAGCTGCGACATTAAATAAATTTAAAACAGAGATAGACAGTTTCCTAGCTGATAAGGGAATTAGGGGTTATGGGGAGCGGGCAGGGAAGTGGACGTGAGTCTAGGTTCAGATCAGCCATGATCCTATTGAATGGCAGAGCAGGCCCGAGGGGCCGTATGGCCTACTCCTGCTCCTACTTCTTATGTTCTTATGTTCTAAAGGGATCAAGGGATATGGGGAGAAAGCAGGGACAGGGTCCTGCATTTGGATGATCAGCCATGATCTCATTAATTGGCGGAACAGGCTCGAGGGGCCGAATGGCCTACTCCTGCTCCTATCTTCTATGTTTCTATGTTTCAATTTCATTTGAGTTAACAGTCTTGCAAGCGCACAGTCGAAGTGGCCTGAAAATATTCCATTCATGACACACTGCAGATGGGTGTCAGCTTGAACAGTCAAAAGGTCAGTAGATGTGCAAAATCTTATCCCATACCTACAGAAGCAAAGTTGTTCCATTTGAATGTCAGCCATGTTTCAGGGGCGCTTTTAAAGTGCTCCAGCAATGCATACAAATCATGTCCTCCATCAGCTCATCTCCTTGAACCTGGCCTGTTTTTGACAAGTCGGGAAACAGGAGCCAGAAGCAGGAAAATGGGAAACCACTATTAAAATAGGATTAGCAAGGCAATTAACAGGCTCTCAACTATCTGTCCCAACGGTTGGAGATGGGTCAGTTTGGGAGCGGCTAAACAGACACTCACGAAAATCGGGTGGGGGCGGGATGGAGGCAGGTTGGGTCTCGGAAGACATTTTTCCCAATTTTCCCAACAGATCCGCCTCCAAACCCGTCTCCTCAGGGCTATTAAAATTGAGCCCAATGTTTCAGGTCGATGACCCTTCATCAGAACTGGAAGTTGAAATATTTGTCAAATCAGGTACAGAAAGCGAAATAAAGAGAGGGAAAGAAAGATTGTTTTAAGAAAGAAAAAAGAGGCAGAAAGAAAAAGTAAAACATTTTTTTTTCTTAAATCTCCAACAATAATTAAAATCTGAAGGAATGAGACTCCACACTTTTAAAAGTTAATTTTCAGTGCCAGAGAGGGAGCTTGGCAGTAATTAAAACTTATCACGTTGTTAAGAGGGCGCTTACACCGGAATGGACAAACCCAACTTTTTTTTGGCAAATTTAGCCCTTATCTATCAGGTAAGCAATGTTCCCGCTAAGCTGCGTGGCCGCGCATCCGTGCAGCTGTCTGGATGTCCCGCGCAGGCCGCTTACCAGCTCTTTTTTGGGAGATTTCACGCAGTGTGCATATTGAATGGGCCGTGCAGCCCTATGAAGGGATCGCGCACCCAAAAAAAATTAGGGGAAACATTGCAGGTAAGTACAGTAACTTCACGCTGTCCAATGTATCCCAACGTCGAGTCTCTCAGTGAGATACTATTTAGAGCGCAGCTTCTGGAGGAGCAGGGCATCTCGGACAGCAACTTCCTGATTTCCACATTTAACTGCACATGTGTGGTTTCTGGAAGTTGCTGTCCAATTTGCACATAAATAACGGTAAGCGCTGTTAGCCTCACCGTTGTTCTACCGCAAAATCCGGCCCATTGGGACAGTCAAAGAGGTAGGTTTTAAGTAGAGTCTAAGGAGGAGCGACAGGCGAAGATGTTTAGGAAGGAAATTCCAGAGCTTAGAGCTGAAGGTGCGGAAATTCCAGAGCCTAGGCAGCTGAAGGCGCGGCCACCAATGGTGGAGCGAAGGAAGTGGGGGTCTGGGCAAGATGCCAGATTCAGAGGAATGCAGTGATTTCGGAGGGTTGTAGGGCTGGAGGGGGTTACAGAGGTAGGGAGGGGGAGAGGCCATGGACGGATTTGAACATAAAGATAAGAATTTTAAATTTAAGGCCTTGTTGGACCGGGAGCCAATGTAGGTCAGCATGCACAGGGGTGATGGGTGAATGGGACTTGGTGTGAGTTAGGACACGGGCATCCAAGGATATCCACCCATAGGGACAGCCACACCTGTTCCTGAGATGCCCTGACTGCGGGGAAAGAGGGTCAGAAAATCATCAGTCAAGCTGCAGAAAACACTGAATAAAGTTTCTGGTCTCTTTCAACTCCTTGCTTCTGCCCTGATCAGGTGGTCCTGGCAGCTGAAGCACCTCCCAAATCTCGGTCTAACTTACACAGAGAGCAACAGCAGTGAAAACCCAGGAAACTTGCAGAGACCGCGCCACTCTCTGCAGCTGCAAACGTGGGGACACGATGGGCGGAGCGTGGGACAGCACAATAAAAGCACAACCAAACTCGGGGGACGAGTTTTAAATCTGCACGACCAGTGAAAACAACTCCCGGCCGAATTATATCTGACATGAATCTTGTCATTCATGTGGAAATGACTTATGAAATGATACTGGGTGGCTTGCTGGTGGCGCTGTCCAGGGAGAGTATAAATACTCGGGCACGGGCCCAGCTTGCTCAGGACATTCTTTAACAGGAACTAGTGAAGGACACAACTAGATCTCCATGTTGAAAAACAGTTGATTAAAGCCTTGTTTAATATTCAGACCAAGTGCCGAGTAGTTTTCTTATGTCAATATCCTGTGCCTTTTATACACTGTTAGCAGGCTGAAACCGTGAAGGAATTTAGCTCGAATGTCTGTTTCTTGGTGTAACTCATCTGTGATATAATAATGCTGTGCAGGTTTTTCTTTCCACCTCGGGATGTGGGCGTCGCCCATCCCAAGTTGTTTGTAACAACTAGGACAGGGGCTAAGCCACTTCAGAGTGCAGTTAAGAGTCAACCACATTAGTGTGGAGTCACACATAGGCCCAAACCGGGTAAGGACAGCAGGTTTCCTTCCCTAAAGGACATTACTGAACCAGATGGGTTTTTACCACAATCCAACAGGTTCTTGGTCACTTTTACAGACACCAGCTTTTTATTTCCAGATTGTCTTAAAACTGAATTCAAATTCTCAAACAGCCATGGTTAGATTTGAAATTATGTTCTCTGGATTACTAGTCAAGTAACATTATTATTGGGTGTAACATTTATGTATTTTATAAAATAACACCCTGGGCATTACTGGGTATAACACTCCTGTTTATATTATAGAAGGCACACTGTGTTACTGGATATAACGCCACTGTTTATATAATAGAACACATACTGTGATACTGGGTATAACACTCCTGTTTATATTATAGAACATACACTGTGTTACTGGGTATGACACTCCTGTTTATATTATAGAACACACACTGTGTTACTGAGTATAACACTCCTGTTTATATTATAGAACACTCACTGTGTTGCTGGGTATAACACTCCTGTTTATATTATAGAAGGCACACTGTGTTGCTGGATATAACGCCACTGTTTATATAATAGAACACATACTGTGATACTGGGTATAACACTCCTGTTTATATTATAGAACACACACTGTGTTACTGGGTATAACACTCCTGTTTATATTATAGAACACACACTGTGTTACTGGGTATAACACTCCTGTTTATATTATAGAACACTCACTGTGTTACTGGGTATAACACTCCTGTTTATATTATAGAACACTCACTGTGTTACTGGGTATAACACTCCTGTTTATATTATAGAACACACACTGTGTTACTGGGTATAACACTCCTGTTTATATTATAGAACACTCACTGTGTTACTGGGTATAACACTCCTGTTTATATTATAGAACACACACTGTGTTACTGGGTATAACACTCCTGTTTATATTATAGAACACACACTGTGTTACTGGGTATAACACTCCTGTTTATATTATAGAACACACACTGTGTTACTGGGTATAACACTCCTGTTTATATTATAGAACACGCACTGTGTTACTGGGTATAACACTCCTGTTTATATTATAGAATACACACTGGCCTAGAAATTCAGTAAGGCCCCGCCAGGTCTTCAGCGCCCGAAATTTAGCGCTCGCCCGGATTCCCGCAGCGCCCGCCTGAAATTCAGTTGCGACGGGCCAAGACGGAGGCGGGCGCTACTGCAGGGTATGGTCGCCTCGCTTGGGGCGATGAAAGTCTATTTCAGGTGTCCAGCTGCCGCTGCGCCACCCGATGCGGTGCGGCAGGCTGGGGTACTGCAGGCCTCCTCCTTCTCTTAAGGAGGAGCTGCCTGCAGCCGTGAGATCGCCGCTGGATTCCCCCGGCAAATGAGCCCGGCACCACGGAGAAGTGCCGGGCTCGCAGGAGTCAGACAGCAATGCTGCGGGGGGGTGGTGCAGGAGTCCGGGGAGGGAGGTGCGGCCATGCGGCCGCCGGGAAAGCGGCCGGCCGCCCCTCCACATTTATGCGCCAGCCTCTCGGAGCTGCAAGGCCCCGTTTTCCAAACGTTGTTTGCGGCCGCTGCGGGCGAGGCGGCCGCAACTGAATTTGGCCTTCGGAACGGAATCGCTTTGGAACCGGGGCGCTGCACACACTGATGACGTCATCGGTGCCGGCGCAGCGCTACCGGCTAACGCCGATGTTAGGGCCCAACTTAATTTCGGGCACTAAAAAACTTCCGGCGCAACCCACTCTTTCGCCCCTAAGTGGGCGCAAACGCAACTGAATTTCTAGGCCACTGTGTTACTGGGTATAACACTCCTGTTTATATTATAGAACACTCACTGTGTTACTGGGTATCACACTCCTCTTTATATTATAGAACTCACTGTGTTACTGGGTATAACACTCCTGTTTATATTATAGAACACGCACTGTGTTACTGGGTATAACACTCCTGTTTATATTATACAACACTCACTGTGTTACTGGGTATAACACTCCTGTTTATATTATAAAACACACACTGTGTTACTGGGTATAACACTCCTGTTTATATTATAGAACACACACTGTGTTACTGGGTATAACACTCCTGTTTATATTATAGAACACACACTGTGTTACTGGGTATAACACTCCTGTTTATATTATAGAACACACACTGTGTTACTGGGTATAACACTCCTGTTTATATTATAGAACACTCACTGTGTTACTGGGTAAAACACTCCTGTTTATATTATAGAATACACACTGTGTTACTGGGTATAACACTCCTGTTGATATTATAGAACACACACTGTGTTACTGGGTATAACACTCCTGTTTATATTATAGGACACACACAGTGTTACTGGGTATAACACTCCTGTTTATATTATAGAACACACACTGTGTTACTGGGTATAACACTCCTGTTTATATTATAGAACACACACAGTGTTACTGGGTATAACACTCCTGTTTATATTATAGAACACTCACTGTGTTACTGGGTAAAACACTCCTGTTTATATTATAGGACACACACAGTGTGACTGGGTATAACACTCCTGTTTATATTATAGAACACACACTGTGTTACTGGGTATAACACTCCTGTTTATAATATAGAACACACACTGTGTTACTGGGTATACCACTCCTGTTGATATTATAGAACACTCACTGTGTTACTGGGTATAACACTCCTGTTAATATTATAGAACACTCACTGTGTTACTGGGTATAACACTCCTGTTTATATTATAGAACACTCACTGTGTTACTGGGTATAACATTCCTGTTTATATTATAGAACACACACTGTGTTACTGGGTATAACACTCCTGTTTATATTATAGAACACTCACTGTGTTACTGGGTATAACACTCCTGTTGATATTATAGAACACACACTGTGTTACTGGGTATAACACTCCTGTTGATATTATAGAACACACACTGTGTTACTGGGTATAACACTCCTGTTTATATTATAGAACACTCACTGTGTTACTGGGTATAACACTCCTGTTGATATTATAGAACACTCACTGTGTTACTGGGTATAACACTCCTGTTGATATTATAGAGCACACACTGTGTTACTGGGTATAACACTCCTGTTTATATTATAGAACACACACTGTGTTACTGGGTATAACACTCCTGTTTATATTATAGAACACACACTGTGTTACTGGGTATACCACTCCTGTTGATATTATAGAACACTCACTGTGTTACTGGGTATAACACTCCTGTTAATATTATAGAACACTCACTGTGTTACTGGGTATAACACTCCTGTTTATATTATAGAACACTCACTGTGTTACTGGGTATAACATTCCTGTTTATATTATAGAACACACACTGTGTTACTGGGTATAACACTCCTGTTTATATTATAGAACACTCACTGTGTTACTGGGTATAACACTCCTGTTGATATTATAGAACACTCACTGTGTTACTGGGTATAACACTCCTGTTGATATTATAGAACACACACTGTGTTACTGGGTATAACACTCCTGTTGATATTATAGAACACACACTGTGTTACTGGGTATAACACTCCTGTTTATATTATAGAACACTCACTGTGTTACTGGGTATAACACTCCTGTTGATATTATAGAACACTCACTGTGTTACTGGGTATAACACTCCTGTTGATATTATAGAGCACACACTGTGTTACTGGGTATAACACTCCTGTTTATATTATAGAACACACACTGTGTTACTGGGTATAACACTCCTGTTTATATTATAGAACACTCACCGTGTTACTGGGTATAACACTCCTGTTTATATTATAGAACACACACTGTGTTACTGGGTATAACACTCCTGTTTATATTATAGAACACTCACCGTGTTACTGGGTATAACATTTCTGTTTATATTATAGAACACACACTGTGTTACTGGGTATAACACTCCTGTTTATATTATAGAACACTCACCGTGTTGCTGGGTATAACACTCCTGTTTATATTATAGAACACACACTGTGTTACTGGGTATACCACTCCTGTTGATATTATAGAACACTCACTGTGTTACTGGGTATAACACTCCTGTTAATATTATAGAACACTCACTGTGTTACTGGGTATAACACTCCTGTTTATATTATAGAACACTCACTGTGTTACTGGGTATAACATTCCTGTTTATATTATAGAACACACACTGTGTTACTGGGTATAACACTCCTGTTTATATTATACAACACTCACTGTGTTACTGGGTATAACACTCCTGTTGATATTATAGAACACTCACTGTGTTACTGGGTATAACACTCCTGTTGATATTATAGAACACACACTGTGTTACTGGGTATAACACTCCTGTTGATATTATAGAACACACACTGTGTTACTGGGTATAACACTCCTGTTTATATTATAGAACACTCACTGTGTTACTGGGTATAACACTCCTGTTGATATTATAGAACACTCACTGTGTTACTGGGTATAACACTCCTGTTGATATTATAGAGCACACACTGTGTTACTGGGTATAACACTCCTGTTTATATTATAGAACACACACTGTGTTACTGGGTATAACACTCCTGTTTATATTATAGAACACTCACCGTGTTACTGGGTATAACACTCCTGTTTATATTATAGAACACACACTGTGTTACTGGGTATAACACTCCTGTTTATATTATAGAACACTCACCGTGTTACTGGGTATAACATTTCTGTTTATATTATAGAACACACACTGTGTTACTGGGTATAACACTCCTGTTTATATTATAGAACACTCACCGTGTTGCTGGGTATAACACTCCTGTTTATATTATGGAACACACACTGTGTTACTGGGTATAACACTCCAGTTTATATTATAGAACACTCACTGTGTTACTGGGTATAACACTCCTGTTTATATTATAGAACACACACTGTGTTACTGGGTATAACACTCCTGTTTATATTATAGAACACTCATTGTGTTACTGGGCATAACACTCCTGTTTATATTATAGAACACTCACTGTGTTACTGGGTATAACACTCCTGTTTATATTATAGAACACACACTGTGTTACTGGGTATAACACTCCTGTTTATATTATAGAACACACACTGTGTTACTGGGTGTAACATTCCTGTTTATATTATAGAACACTCACTGTGTTACTGGGTATAATACTCCTGTTTATATTATAGAACACGCACTGTGTTACTGGGTATAACACTCCTGTTTATATTATAGAACACGCACTGTGTTACTGGGTATAACACTCCTGTTTATATTATAGAATACACACTGGCCTAGAAATTCAGTAAGGCCCCGCAAGGTCTTCAGCGCCCGAAATTTAGCGCTCGCCCGGATTCCCGCAGCGCACGCCTGAAATTCAGTTGCGACGGGCCAAGACGGAGGCGGTCGCTACTGCAGGATTTGGCCGCCTCGCTTGGGGCGATGAAAGTCTATTTCAGGCGTCCAGCTGCCGCTGCGCCACCCGATGCGGTGCGGCAGACTGTGGTACTGCAGGCCTCCTCCTTCTCTTAAGGAGGAGCTGCCTGCAGCCGTGAGATCGCAGCTGGATTCCCCCGGCAAATGAGCCCAGCACCACGGAGAAGTGCCGGGCTCGCGGGAATCAGACAGCAATGCCGCGGGGGGGTGGTGCAGGAGTCCGGGGAGGGAGGTGCGGCCATGCGGCCGCCGGGAACGCGGCCGGCCGCCCCTCCACCTTTATGCGCCAGCCTCTCGGAGCTGCAAGGCCCCGTTTTCCAAACGTTGTTTGCAGCCGCTGCGGGTGAGGCGGCCGCAACTGAATTTGGCCTTCGGAACAGAATCGCGTTGGAACCGGGGCGCTGCGCACACCGATGACGTCATCGGTGCCGGCGCAGCGCTACCGGCTAACGCCGATGTTAGGGCCCAACTTAATTTCGGGCACTAAAAAACTTCCGGCGCAACCCACTCTTTCGCCCCTAAGTGGGTGCAAACGCAACTGAATTTCTAGGCACTGTGTTACTGGGTATAACACTCCTGTTTATATTATAAAACACTCACTGCGTTACTGGGTATCACACTCCTCTTTATATTATAGAACTCACAGTGTGTTACTGGGTATAACACTCCTGTTTATATTATAGAACACTCACCCTGTTACTGGGTATAACACCCCTGTTGATATTATAGAACACACACTGTGTTACTGGGTATAACACTCCTGTTTATATTATAGAACACTCACTGTGTTACTGGGTATACAACCCTTGTTTATATTATAGAACACTCATTGTGTTACTGGGTATAACACTCCTGTTTATATTATAGAACACTCACTGTGTTACTGGGTATAACACTCCTGTTTATATTATAGAACACACACTGTGTTACTGGGTATAACACTCCTGTTTATATTATAGAACACACACTGTGTTACTGGGTATAACACTCCTGTTTATATTATAGAACACTCACCGTGTTACTGGGTATAACACTCCTGTTTATATTATAGAACACTCACCGTGTTACTGGGTATAACACTCCTGTTTATATTATAGAACACACACTGTGTTACTGGGTATAACACTGCTGTTTATATTATAGAACACTCACCGTGTTACTGGGTATAACACTCCTGTTTATATTATAGAACACACAATGTGTTACTGGGTATAACACTCCTGTTTATATTATAGAACACGCACTGTGTTACTGGGTATAATACTCCTGTTTATATTATAGAACACGCAGTGTGTTACTGGGTATAACACTCCTGTTTATATTATAGAACACACTGTGTTACTGGGTATAACATTCCTGTTTATATTATAGAATACACACTGTGTTACTGGGTATACCACTCCTGTTGATATTATAGAACACTCACTGTGTTACTGGGTATAACTCTCCTGTTTATATTATAGAACACTCACTGTGTTACTGGGTATAACACTCCTGTTTATATTATAGAGCACACACTGTGTTACTCGGTATAACACTCCCGTTTATATTATAGAACACTCACTGTGTTACTGGGTATAACACTCCTGTTTATATTATAGAACACTCACTGTGTTACTGGGTATAACACTCCTGTTTATATTATAGAACACACTGTGTTACTGGGTATAACTGTCCTGTTGATATTATAGAACACACACTGTGTTACTGGGTAAAACACTACTGTTTATATTATAGAACACTCACTGTGTTACTGGGTATAACACTCCTGTTTATATTATAGAACACACACTGTGTTACTGGGTATAACACTCCTGTTTATATTATAGAACACTCACTGTGTTACTGGGTATAACACTCCTGTTTATATTATAGAACACACACTGTGTTACTGGGTATAACACTCCTGTTTATATTATAGAACACTCACCCTGTTACTGGGTATAACACCCCTGTTGATATTATAGAACACACACTGTGTTACTGGGTATAACACTCCTGTTTATATTATAGAACACTCACTGTGTTACTGGGTATACAACCCTTGTTTATATTATAGAACACTCATTGTGTTACTGGGTATAACACTCCTGTTTATATTATAGAACACTCACTGTGTTACTGGGTATAACACTCCTGTTTATATTATAGAACACACACTGTGTTACTGGGTATAACACTCCTGTTTATATTATAGAACACACACTGTGTTACTGGGTATAACACTCCTGTTTATATTATAGAACACTCACCGTGTTACTGGGTATAACACTCCTGTTTATATTATAGAACACTCACCGTGTTACTGGGTATAACACTCCTGTTTATATTATAGAACACACACTGTGTTACTGGGTATAACACTCCTGTTTATATTATAGAACACTCACCGTGTTGCTGGGTATAACACTCCTGTTTATATTATGGAACACACACTGTGTTACTGGGTATAACACTCCAGTTTATATTATAGAACACTCACTGTGTTACTGGGTATAACACTCCTGTTTATATTATAGAACACACACTGTGTTACTGGGTATAACACTCCTGTTTATATTATAGAACACGCACTGTGTTACTGGGTATAACACTCCTGTTTATATTATAGAATACACACTGGCCTAGAAATTCAGTAAGGCCCCGCCAGGTCTTCAGCGCCCGAAATTTAGCGCTCGCCCGGATTCCCGCAGCGCACGCCTGAAATTCAGTTGCGACGGGCCAAAACGGAGGCGGACGCTACTGCAGGGTTTGGCCGCCTCGCTTGGGGCGATGAAAGTCTATTTCAGGCGTCCAGCTGCCGCTGCGCCACCCGATGCGGTGCGGCAGGCTGGGGTACTGTAGGCCTCCTCCTTCTCTTAAGGAGGAGCTGCCTGCAGCCGTGAGATCGCCGCTGGATTCCCCCGGCAAATGAGCCCAGCACCACGGAGAAGTGCCGGGCTCGCGGGAATCAGACAGCAATGCCGCGGGGGGGTGGTGCAGGAGTCCGGGGAGGGAGGTGCGGCCATGCGGCCGCTGGGAAAGCGGCCGGCCGCCCCTCCACCTTTATGCGCCAGCCTCTCGGAGCTGCAAGGCCCCGTTTTCCAAACGTTGTTTGCGGCCGCTGCGGGTGAGGCGGCCGCAACTGAATTTGGCCTTCGGAACAGAATCGCGTTGGAACCGGGGCGCTGCGCACACCGATGACATCATCGGTGCCGGCGCAGCGCTACCGGCTAACGCCGATGTTAGGGCCCAACTTAATTTCGGGCACTAAAAAACTTCCAGCGCAACTCACTCTTTCGCCCCTAAGTGGGTGCAAACGCAACTGAATTTCTAGGCCCCTGTGTTACTGGGTATAACACTCCTGTTTATATTATAAAACACTCACTGTGTTACTGGGTATCACACTCCTCTTTATATTATAGAACTCACTGTGTTACTGGGTATAACACTCCTGTTTATATTATAGAACACACACAGTGTTACTGGCTATAACACTCCTGTTTATATTATAGAACACTCACCCTGTTACTGGGTATAACACCCCTGTTTATATTATAGAACACACACTGTGTTACTGGGTATAACACTCCTGTTTATATCAAAGAACACTCACCCTGTTACTGGGTAGAACACCCCTGTTGATATTATAGAACACACACTGTGTTACTGGGTATAACACTCCTGTTTATATTATAGAACACACACAGTGTTACTGGGTATAACACTCCTGTTTATATTATAGAACACTCACCGTGTTACTGGGTATAACACTCCTGTTTGTATTATACAACACTCACTGTGTTACTGGGTATAACACTCCTGTTTATATTATAGAACACACACTGTGTTATTGGGTATATAACTCCTGCTTATATTATAGAACACACACTGTGTTACTGGGTATAACACTCCTGTTTATATTATAGAACACACACTGTGTTACTGGGTATAAAACTCCTGCTTATATTATAGAACACTCACTGTGTTACCAGGTATAACACTCCTGTTGATATTATAGAACACACACTGTGTTACTGGGTATAACACCCCTGTTGATATTATAGAACACACACTGTGTTACTGGGTATAACACTCCTGTTTATATTATAGAACACTCACTGTGTTACTGGGTATACAACCCTTGTTTATATTATAGAACACACACTTTGTTACTGGGTATAACACTCCTGTTTGTATTATAGAACACACACTGTGTTACTGGGTATAACACTCCTGTTTATATTATAGAAGCCACACTGTGTTACTGGGTATAACACTCCTGTTTATATTATAGAACACTCACCGTGTTACTGGGTATAACACTCCTGTTTATATTATAGAACACACACTGTGTTACTGGCTATAACACTCCTGTTTATATTATAGAACACACTGTGTTACTGGGTATAACTCTCCTGTTTATATTATAGAGCTCTCACTGTGTTACTGGGTATAACAATCCTGTTTATATTATAGGACACACACTGTGTTACTGGGTATAACATTCCTGTTCATATTATAGAACACACACTGTATTACTGGGTATAACACTCCTGTTTATATTATAGAACACACACTGTGTTACAGTGCATAACACTCCTGTTTATATTATAGAACACTCACTGTGTTACTGGGTATAACACTCCTGTTTATATTATAGAACACACACTGTGTTACTGGGTATAACTCTCCTGTTTATATTATAGAACACTCACTGTGTTACTGGGTATAACACTCCTGTTTATATTATAGAGCACACACTGTGTTACTCGGTATAACACTCCCGTTTATATTATAGAACACTCACTGTGTTACTGGGTATAACACTCCTGTTTATATTATAGAACACTCACTGTGTTACTGGGTATAACACTCCTGTTTATATTATAGAACACACTGTGTTACTGGGTATAACTGTCCTGTTGATATTATAGAACACACACTGTGTTACTGGGTAAAACACTCCTGTTTATATTATAGAACACTCACTGTGTTACAGTGTATAACACTCCTGTTTATATTATAGAACACTCACTGTGTTACAGTGTATAACACTCCTGTTTATATTATAGAACACTCACTGTGTTACAGTGTATAACAGTCCTGTTTATATTATAGAACACACACTGTGTTGCTGGGTATAACACTCCTGTTTATATCATAGAACACACACTGTGTTACTGGGTATAACACTCCTGTTTATATTATAGAACACTCACCGTGTTACTGGGTATAACACTCCTGTTTATATTATAGAACACTCACTGTGTTACAGTGTATAACACTCCTGTTTATATTATAGAACACTCACTGTGTTACAGTGTATAACACTCCTGTTTATATTATAGAACACACACTGTGTTACTGGGTATAACTCTCCTGTTTATATTATAGAACACACACTGTGTTGCTGGGTATAACACTCCTGTTTATATCATAGAACACACACTGTGTTACTGGGTATAACACTCCTGTTTGTATTATAGAACACTCACCGTGTTGCTGGGTATAACACTCCTGTTTATATTATGGAACACACACTGTGTTACTGGGTATAACACTCCAGTTTATATTATAGAACACTCACTGTGTTACTGGGTATAACACTCCTGTTTATATTATAGAACACACACTGTGTTACTGGGTATAACACTCCTGTTTATATTATAGAACACGCACTGTGTTACTGGGTATAACACTCCTGTTTATATTATAGAACACGCACTGTGTTACTGGGTATAACACTCCTGTTTATATTATAGAACACGCACTGTGTTACTGGGTATAACACTCCTGTTTATATTATAGAATACACACTGGCCTAGAAATTCAGTAAGGCCCCGCCAGGTCTTCAGCGCCCGAAATTTAGCGCTCGCCCGGATTCCCGCAGCGCACGCCTGAAATTCAGTTGCGACGGGCCAAGACGGAGGCGGACGCTACTGCAGGGTTTGGCCGCCTCGCTTGGGGCGATGAAAGTCTATTTCAGGCGTCCAGCTGCCGCTGCGCCACCCGATGCGGTGCGGCAGGCTGGGGTACTGTAGGCCTCCTCCTTCTCTTTAGGAGGAGCTGCCTGCAGCCGTGAGATCGCCGCTGGATTCCCCCGGCAAATGAGCCCAGCACCACGGAGAAGTGCCGGGCTCGCGGGAATCAGACAGCAATGCCGCGGGGGGGTGGTGCAGGAGTCCGGGGAGGGAGGTGCGGCCATGCGGCCGCTGGGAAAGCGGCCGGCCGCCCCTCCACCTTTATGCGCCAGCCTCTCGGAGCTGCAAGGCCCCGTTTTCCAAACGTTGTTTGCGGCCGCTGCGGGTGAGGCGGCCGCAACTGAATTTGGCCTTCGGAACAGAATCGCGTTGGAACCGGGGCGCTGCGCACACCGATGACATCATCGGTGCCGGCGCAGCGCTACCGGCTAACGCCGATGTTAGGGCCCAACTTAATTTCGGGCACTAAAAAACTTCCAGCGCAACTCACTCTTTCGCCCCTAAGTGGGTGCAAACGCAACTGAATTTCTAGGCCCCTGTGTTACTGGGTATAACACTCCTGTTTATATTATAAAACACTCACTGTGTTACTGGGTATCACACTCCTCTTTATATTATAGAACTCACTGTGTTACTGGGTATAACACTCCTGTTTATATTATAGAACACACACAGTGTTACTGGCTATAACACTCCTGTTTATATTATAGAACACTCACCCTGTTACTGGGTATAACACCCCTGTTTATATTATAGAACACACACTGTGTTACTGGGTATAACACTCCTGTTTATATCAAAGAACACTCACCCTGTTACTGGGTAGAACACCCCTGTTGATATTATAGAACACACACTGTGTTACTGGGTATAACACTCCTGTTTATATTATAGAACACACACAGTGTTACTGGGTATAACACTCCTGTTTATATTATAGAACACTCACCGTGTTACTGGGTATAACACTCCTGTTTGTATTATACAACACTCACTGTGTTACTGGGTATAACACTCCTGTTTATATTATAGAACACACACTGTGTTATTGGGTATATAACTCCTGCTTATATTATAGAACACACACTGTGTTACTGGGTATAACACTCCTGTTTATATTATAGAACACACACTGTGTTACTGGGTATAAAACTCCTGCTTATATTATAGAACACTCACTGTGTTACCAGGTATAACACTCCTGTTGATATTATAGAACACACACTGTGTTACTGGGTATAACACCCCTGTTGATATTATAGAACACACACTGTGTTACTGGGTATAACACTCCTGTTTATATTATAGAACACTCACTGTGTTACTGGGTATACAACCCTTGTTTATATTATAGAACACACACTTTGTTACTGGGTATAACACTCCTGTTTGTATTATAGAACACACACTGTGTTACTGGGTATAACACTCCTGTTTATATTATAGAAGCCACACTGTGTTACTGGGTATAACACTCCTGTTTATATTATAGAACACTCACCGTGTTACTGGGTATAACACTCCTGTTTATATTATAGAACACACACTGTGTTACTGGCTATAACACTCCTGTTTATATTATAGAACACACTGTGTTACTGGGTATAACTCTCCTGTTTATATTATAGAGCTCTCACTGTGTTACTGGGTATAACAATCCTGTTTATATTATAGGACACACACTGTGTTACTGGGTATAACATTCCTGTTCATATTATAGAACACACACTGTATTACTGGGTATAACACTCCTGTTTATATTATAGAACACACACTGTGTTACAGTGCATAACACTCCTGTTTATATTATAGAACACTCACTGTGTTACTGGGTATAACACTCCTGTTTATATTATAGAACACACACTGTGTTACTGGGTATAACTCTCCTGTTTATATTATAGAACACTCACTGTGTTACTGGGTATAACACTCCTGTTTATATTATAGAGCACACACTGTGTTACTCGGTATAACACTCCCGTTTATATTATAGAACACTCACTGTGTTACTGGGTATAACACTCCTGTTTATATTATAGAACACTCACTGTGTTACTGGGTATAACACTCCTGTTTATATTATAGAACACACTGTGTTACTGGGTATAACTGTCCTGTTGATATTATAGAACACACACTGTGTTACTGGGTAAAACACTCCTGTTTATATTATAGAACACTCACTGTGTTACAGTGTATAACACTCCTGTTTATATTATAGAACACTCACTGTGTTACAGTGTATAACACTCCTGTTTATATTATAGAACACTCACTGTGTTACAGTGTATAACACTCCTGTTTATATTATAGAACACACACTGTGTTACTGGGTATAACTCTCCTGTTTATATTATAGAACACACACTGTGTTGCTGGGTATAACACTCCTGTTTATATCATAGAACACACACTGTGTTACTGGGTATAACACTCCTGTTTATATTATAGAACACTCACTGTGTTACTGGGTATAACACTCCTGTTTATATTATAGAACACACACTGTGTTACTGGGTACAACACTCCTGTTTATATTATAGAACACACTGTGTTACTGGGTATAACACTCCTGTTTATATTATAGAACACACTGTGTTAGTGGGTATAACACCCCTGTTTATATTATAGAACACACTGTGTTACTGGGTATTACACTCCTGTTTATATTATAGAACATACACTGTGTTACTGGGTATAACAATCCTGTTTATATTATAGAACACACACTGTGTAACTGGGTATTACACTCCTGTTTATATTATAGAACACACACTGTGTTGCTGGGTATAACACTCCTGTTTATATTATGGAACACGCACTGTGTTACTGGGTATAACACTCCTGTTTATATTATAGAACACACTGTGTTACTGGGTATAACTCTCCTGCTTATATTATAGAACACTCACTGTGTTACTGGGTATAACACTCCTGTTTATATTATAGAACACACACTGTGTTGCTGGGTATAACACTCCTGTTTATATTATAGAACACTCACCGTGTTACTGGGTATAACACTCCTGTTTATATTATAGAACACACAATGTGTTACTGGGTATAACACTCCTGTTTATATTATAGAACACTCACTGTGTTACTGGGTATAACATTCCTGTTTATATTATCGAACACTCACCGTGTTACTGGGTATAACACTCCTGTTTATATTATAGAACACACACTGTGTTACTGGGTATAACACTCCTGTTTATATTATAGAACACACTGTGTTACTGGGTATAACACTCCTGTTTATATTATAGAACACACACTGTGTTACTGGGTGTAACACTCCTGTTTATATTATAGAACACACACTGTGTTACTGGGTATAACACTCCTGTTTATATTATAGAACACACACTGTGTTACTGGGTATAACACTCCTGTTTATATTATAGAACACGCACTGTGTTACTGGGTATAACACCCCTGTTTATATTATGGAACACACACTGTGTTACTGGGTATAACACCCCTGTTTAAATTATAGAACACACACTGTGTTACTGGGTATAACACTCCTGTTTATATTATAGAACACACTGTGTTACTGGGTATAACACTCCTGTATATATTATAGAACACTCTGTGTTACTGGGTATAACACTCCTGTTAATATTATAGAACACACTGTGTTACTGGGTATAACTCTCCTGTGTATACTTTAGAACACACTGTGTTACTGGGTATAACACTCCCGTTTATATTGTAGAACACTCACTGTGTTACTGGGTATAACAGTCCTGTTTATATTATAGAACACACACTGTGTTACTGGGTATACAACCCTTGTTTATATTATAGAACACACACTGTGTTACTGGGTATAACACTCCTGTTTATATTATAGAACAGACACTGTGTTACTGGGTATAACACTCCTGTTTATATTATAGAACACATACTGTGTTACTGGGTATAACACTCCTGTTTATATTCTAGAACACACACTGTGTTACTGGGTATAACACTCCTGTTTATATTATAGAACACTGACCGTGTTACTGGGTATAACACTCCTGTTTATATTATAGAACACACACTGTGTTACTGGGTATAACACTCCTCTTTATATTATAGAACACACTGTGTTACTGTGTATAACTCTCCTGTTTATATTATAGAGCACTCACTGTGTTACTGGGTATAACATTCCTGTTTATATTATAGAACACACTGTGTTACTGTGTATAACTCTCCTGTTTATATTATAGAACACACACTGTGTTACTGGGTATAACACTCCTGTTTATATTATAGAACACACACTGTGTTACTGGGTATAACACTCCTGTTTATATTATAGAACACACTGTGTTACTGGGCATAACACTCCTGTTTACATTATAGAACACACACCGTGTTACTGGGTATAACACTCCTGTTTATATTATAGAACACTCACTGTGTTGCTGGGTATAACACTCCTGTTTATATTATAGAACACACACTGTGTTACTGGGAAAAGCACTCCTGTTCATATTATAGAACACACTGTGTTACTGGGTATAACACTCCTGTTTATATTATAGAACACACACTGTGTTACTGGGAAAAGCACTCCTGTTTATATTATAGAACACACTGTGTTACTGGGTATAACTGTCCTGTTTATATCATAGAACACTCACTGTGTTACTGGGTATAACACTCCTGTTTATATTATTGAACACACACTGTGTTACTGGGTATAACACTCCTGTTTATATTATAGAACACACACTGTGTTACTGGGTATATAACTCCTGCTTATATTATAGAACACACACTGTGTTACTGGGTATAACACTCCTGTTTATATTATAGAACACACACTGTGTTACTGGGTATAACACCCCTGTTGATATTATAGAACACACACTGTGTTACTGGGTATAACACTCCTGTTTATATTATAGAACACTCACTGTGTTACTGGGTATACAACCCTTGTTTATATTATAGAACACACACTTTGTTACTGGGTATAACACTCCTGTTGATATTATAGAACACACACTGTGTTACTGGCTATAACACTCCTGTTTATATTATAGAACACACTGTGTTACTGGGTATAACTCTCCTGTTTATATTATAGAGCTCTCACTGTGTTACTGGGTATAACAATCCTGTTTATATTATAGGACACACACTGTGTTACTGGGTATAACATTCCTGTTCATATTATAGAACACACACTGTATTACTGGGTATAACACTCCTGTTTATATTATAGAACACACACTGTGTTACAGTGCATAACACTCCTGTTTATATTATAGAACACTCACTGTGTTACTGGGTATAACACTCCTGTTTATATTATAGAACACACACTGAGTTACTGGGTATAACTCTCCTGTTTATATTATAGAACACTCACTGTGTTACTGGGTATAACACTCCTGTTTATATTATAGAGCACACACTGTGTTACTCGGTATAACACTCCCGTTTATATTATAGAACACTCACTGTGTTACTGGGTATAACACTCCTGTTTATATTATAGAACACTCACTGTGTTACTGGGTATAACACTCCTGTTTATATTATAGAACACACTGTGTTACTGGGTATAATTGTCCTGTTGATATTATAGAACACACACTGTGTTACTGGGTAAAACACTCCTGTTTATATTATAGAACACTCACTGTGTTACAGTGTATAACACTCCTGTTTATATTATAGAACACTCACTGTGTTACAGTGTATAACACTCCTGTTTATATTATAGAACACTCACTGTGTTACAGTGTATAACACTCCTGTTTATATTATAGAACACACACTGTGTTACTGGGTATAACTCTCCTGTTTATATTATAGAACACACACTGTGTTGCTGGGTATAACACTCCTGTTTATATCATAGAACACACACTGTGTTACTGGGTATAACACTCCTGTTTATATTATAGAACACTCACTGTGTTACTGGGTATAACACTCCTGTTTATATTATAGAACACACACTGTGTTACTGGGTACAACACTCCTGTTTATATTATAGAACACACTGTGTTACTGGGTATAACACTCCTGTTTATATTATAGAACACACTGTGTTAGTGGGTATAACACCCCTGTTTATATTATAGAACACACTGTGTTACTGGGTATTACACTCCTGTTTATATTATAGAACATACACTGTGTTACTGGGTATAACAATCCTGTTTATATTATAGAACACACACTGTGTAACTGGGTATTACACTCCTGTTTATATTATAGAACACACACTGTGTTACTGGGTATAACACTCCTGTTTATATTATAGAACACACACTGTGTTGCTGGGTATAACACTCCTGTTTATATTATGGAACACGCACTGTGTTACTGGGTATAACACTCCTGTTTATATTATAGAACACACTGTGTTACTGGGTATAACTCTCCTGCTTATATTATAGAACACTCACTGTGTTACTGGGTATAACACTCCTGTTTATATTATAGAACACACACTGTGTTGCTGGGTATAACACTCCTGTTTATATTATAGAACACTCACCGTGTTACTGGGTATAACACTCCTGTTTATATTATAGAACACACAATGTGTTACTGGGTATAACACTCCTGTTTATATTATAGAACACTCACTGTGTTACTGGGTATAACATTCCTGTTTATATTATAGAACACTCACCGTGTTACTGGGTATAACACTCCTGTTTATATTATAGAACACACACTGTGTTACTGGGTATAACACTCCTGTTTATATTATAGAACACACTGTGTTACTGGGTATAACACTCCTGTTTATATTATAGAACACACACTGTGTTACTGGGTGTAACACTCCTGTTTATATTATAGAACACACACTGTGTTACTGGGTATAACACTCCTGTTTATATTATAGAACACACACTGTGTTACTGGGTATAACAGTCCTGTTTAGATTATAGAACACACTGTGTTACTGGGTATAACACTCCTGTTTATATTATAGAACACTCACTGTGTTACTGGGGAAAACACTCCTGTTTATATTATAGAATACACACTGTGTTACTGGGTATTACACTCCTGTTGATATTATAGAACACACACTGTGTTACTGGGTATAACACTGTGGTGATTATTCCTTGATTAGTAAAGGTATTGTGATTCGTTGTTTGTTAACTGCCTTGGGATATGTGTTGTATTCTCATTGGTAGTTGATGATCACATGATGTATTGTGGCTACCTTAAATTCAGTCCTTTTCTAGCTTAGTTGGGACTGGATGTGGAAAGATATGCTGCTGATTTTAAAGTTAATAAAGCCTAGCTTTGGAAGACAAATCAATTCTTTATTTCAAACACCCCTGTTGATATTATAGAACACACATTGTGTTACTGGGTATAACACCCCTGTTTATATTATAGAACACACACCGTGTTACTGGGTATAACACTCCTGTTGATATTACAGAACACACACTGTGTTACTGGGCATAACACTCCTGTTTATATTATAGACCTGATATACCTATCAATTCATCCAATGAAAAGCGACGAGTTAAGAAAGTATCTATAGGTTTTTATTGGCTAAATAACAGAGCCCACCCTCGTGGGTGATCGGATACAACAAGGAGGAATGCCAGCCAGTCGACTACCTTTATACCTGGGCAGGTAGGTGGAGTCATGGGCGGAGTCAGCAGTGGTCAGCCCAGGTATAGCAGCGTGACAAGAGGCGACCTCGTATAGTGATACAACAGTGTGAACAGTGATAACCATGGAGTAACGATATAACAGTGATAACTATAGTGTAACGATAGTGAACGATAAAAGTGGTTTACCACATTCACCCCTTGTTTAGATTTGAGTCCGGCGGGGTGAAGTGTACTACCAGTTCTGGTATGTCAGTCTGTCCGGAGGCCTCGTAAGCCTTTCTGATCGTCGCAGCGGCGGTGTTGCATTATCCGGTGTTAATGCTGGTGTCTGCGTGGTCGGCGAAGGCTCGTGGGGTTCCGGCATGCCGTCTACCTGGTCTGGAATTGGGGGGGTGGTGGGGGGGGGGTGAAGGTGGTGTCTCCGGAGTGCCCGAGGGTGCGAGGTCTCGTAAGGAGACTGTGTCCTCCCGCCCGTCTGGGTATGCCACATAGGCGTACTGGGGGTTGGCGTGCAGGAGGTCCACCCTCTCGACCAGGGGGTCCATTTTATGGGCCCTCACGTGCTTTCGCAGCAAGACGGGCCCCGGAGAGGTCAGCCAGGTTGGTAGCGTGGTTCCCGTAGTCGACTTCCTGGGGAAAGCAAACATTCGTTCATGGGGGGTGGCGTTGATGGCAGTGCAAAGTAGTGACCGGGTGGAATGCAGCGCTGCCAGGAGGACTTCCTGCCAGCGGGAGGTTGGGAGGCCCTTAGACTTTAAGGCTAAGAGGACGGCCTTCCATATCGTCGCGTTCTCTCTTTCTACCTGGCCGTTCCCTCGGGGGTTGTAGCTGGTGGTCCTGCTTGCAGCAATGCCTCTCGCTAGTAGGAACTGACGGAGTTCCTCGCTCATGAAGGAGGAGCCCCGGTCACTATGTATATAGTTTGGGAACCCGAACAAGGCGAAGAGGTCGTTCAGGCATTTAATGACCGTGGTAC
The DNA here is from genome assembly GCF_052327205.1 of Somniosus microcephalus. Taxonomy (NCBI): domain Eukaryota; kingdom Metazoa; phylum Chordata; class Chondrichthyes; order Squaliformes; family Somniosidae; genus Somniosus; species Somniosus microcephalus. Next base: position 374,534,448 of record NC_140988.1, on the reverse strand, counting down.
TGGTCATGTCTGGGCAGGGGAAGGCAAAGGGGAAACGGGAGTACTCATCAACAATGTTGAGGAAGTACACATTACGGTCAGAGGACGGGAGGGGCCCCTTAAAGTCGATGCTCAGGTGCTCGAAGGGGCGGGTGGCCTTGATCAGGGTTGCTCTGTCCGGCCTAAAGAAGTGCGGTTTGCACTCGGCACAGGTCTGGCAGTTCCTGGTCATGGTCCTGACCTCCTCGATGGAGTAGGGCAGGTTGCGGGCCTTAATGAAGTGGTAAAGTCTGGTGACCCCGGGGTGGCAGAGGTCGTTGTGGAGGGTCTGAAGTCTATCACTTTGCGCGCTGGCGCATGTAATTCGTGACAGAGCATCGGGGGGTTCGTTCAGCTTACCTGGCCGGTACAAGATATCATAATCGTAGGTGGAGAGCTCGATTCTCCACCTCAAGATCTTGTCATTCTTGATTTTGCCCCTCAGCTTGTTATTAAACATAAAAGCGACCGAACGTTGGTCGGTAAGGAGGGTAAATCGTTTGACTGCCAGGTAGTGCCTCCAGCGTCGTACCGCCTCCACAATCGCCTGGGCCTCCTTCTCGACCGACGAGTGTCGGATCTCAGGGTCCTGTAGGGTCCTTGAGAAGAAGGCCACCGGTCTCCCCTCCTGGTTAAGGGTGGCGGCTAGGGCGAAGTCGGATGCATCGCTCTCGACTTGGAAGGGGATGGACTCATCCACTGCGTGCATAGTGGCCTTGGCAATGTCTCCCTTAATGAGGGAGAAGGCTGCGCACGCTTCCTCCGTAAGGGGGAAGGATGTGGACTTCATGAGGGGTCTGGCTTTGTCCGCATAATTGGGCACCCATTGGGCATAGTAGGCGAAGAGCCCCAGGGTTCCCTTCAGTGCCTTTGGACAGTGGGGGAGGGGTAGCTCCATGAGGGGTCGCATTCTTTCGGGTTCGGGGCCGATGACTCCGTTCTCTACTACACAGCCGAGGATGGCAAGGCGCGAGGTGTTAAACACACATTTATCCTTATTGTAGGTGAGGTTCAGCCGTTGGGCCGTACGGAGGAATCTCTCCAGATTAACATCGTGGTCCTGCCGGTCGCGGCCGCAGATGGTGACGTTATCTAGATAGGGGAACGTGGCGTGCAGCCCGTTCTGGTCAACCATCCGGTCCATCTCCCTTTGGAAGACCGAAACCCCGTTGGTGACGCCGAAGGGAACCCTAAGGAAGTGGTAGAGGCGGCCGTTCGCCTCGAAGGCTGTATACTGGCGGTCCTCAGGGCGGATAGGGAGTTGGTGATAGGCCGACTTAAGGTCGATGGTGGAGAATACCCGGTACTGCGCAATCTGATTGACCATGTCAGATATGCGGGGAAGGGGGTATGCGTCCAGCTGGGTGTACCTGTTTATGGTCTGGCTGTAGTCGATGACCAGGCGGTTTTTATTGCCGGTCTTAACGACCACGACCTGGGCACGCCAGGGGCTGGTGCTCCCCTCGATGATGCCCTCCTTCAGGAGACGCTGCACCTCAGAGCTAATGAAAGCTCTGTCCCCGGCGCTGTACCGCCTGCTCTTGGTAGCGACGGGTTTGCAGTCGGGGGTGAGGTTAGCGAACAGGGAAGGTGGCGGGACCTTGAGGGTGGATAGGCCGCAGTTGTTACGCGGTGGGCGGTTTAAAATCTGCTGGTTGTCGACTGTGAGTGGGGGGAGGGGTCCGCCGTATGCTAGCGTGACGCTTTGGAGGTGGGATTGGAAGTCTAGGCCTAGTAGGACGGCAGCGCATAGCTGGGGCAGGACGAGGAGTTTAAAATTTTTATACTCCGTACCCTTAACCGACAGGGTCACAACACAGTAGCCGCTGATGTCTGTGGCGTGTGACCTCGATGCCATCGAGATCCGGTTGCGCGTTGGCAGGACAGGGAGGGAGTAGTGGCTCACCGTGTCTGGGTGGATGAAGCTCTCCGTGCTTCCGCTGTCGAGCAGGCAGGTCGTGGCGTGGCCGTTTACTTTGATGTCCATCATCGACTTGGACAGGTGATGTGGGCGGGCCTGGTCCAGTGTGACGGAGGCTAGTGTATAGCTGAGCGAGTTGTTGTAGTCTGCGGTTGAGGCAGTAGTCAGGTCTAGAGGCACAGTGGCGGTCGGTCGTGGTGGGTAAAATGGCGTCTCCCACGAGGTTGGGCAAAATGGCGGAGAAGATGGCTGCCCCCATAACTCATATGAGGCACTGCTGGTGTCGGTTGCCTGTATCAAAGATGGCCACCCCCATGACTCACATGTGGGGATGCTGGCCTCTGTTGCCTTGAAGGAAGGTGGCCGCCCCCACAGCTCGCATGAGGCACTGCTGGCCTCTGATGATCCACCTCTGCAGGCCTTAGCGAAGTGGCCTTTCTTCATGCAGTTTGAGCAGGTAGAGTTCCTGGCTGGGCAGCGCGACCTCGGGTGTTTCGCCTGGCCGCAGAAGAAGCAGCCGGCGGCCCGATCGCGGGGGTCCGATGTCGGAGCCGGTACCGGGGGTGGCGGTCTCGATCGGGTCCGGGACGCCGACGCTGAGGTAGGTCCCAGGGGGGTTGCTGCGGGGGGTATCGCGGTCGGGGTCGGTCCCAAGTCCCAGGGTCGCGAGTTACAGTACCTTGAGTATGCCTCGAGGTCCCGATGGGCCACCTCTAGAGAGAGAGCGAGGGCTGCAGCTTTGTCCAGGTCGAGGTCCCTTGCTTCCAGTAGTCTTTGCCGTGAGTAGTCGGACCGCAGGCTTTTCACGAAGGCATCGCGGACATTGTCTTCAGTATTTTCTGACGCCGTTACCGCTTTAAAGTTACAGTCTCTGCCGAGTGCTTGTAGCACCCGTAAAAATTCCTCCACGGGCTCTCCTGGCTGTTGCGGGCGGGATCTTAGGAGGTGTCTGGCATACGTGGAATTTACCGGGGTTTGGTACTGTCTTTTCAGCCGGTTGATGGCGTCCTCGTATGTTTTAAGGTCCCGGATGAGTGCGAATACTTTAGGGCTCACTTGGGCATTCAGAACTCTTAGCATGGATTTCTGAGGCACGCCGGATTCTCCCAGGTAGGCTTCGAAGCAGCTCAGCCAGTGTTCGAAGTCGAGGGCTGAGTTTGCTGCCTGTGGGTTTAGATCCAGGTGTGGTGGTCTGAGGGCTCGCAGCCAGGCCGGCTGCTGTGGCTGTTGTAGCTGGGCGTCTGGCTGGTCGCTTGGCTGGTCGTTTGACTGCTCAGGTGTCGACATTTTAAAATTTAGCCAATAAAATTGATATACCTATCAATTCATCCAATGAAAAGCGATGAGTTAAGAAAGTAACTATAGGTTTTTATTGGCTAAATAACAGAGCCCACCCTCGTGGGTGATCGGATACAACAAGGAGGAATGCCAGCCAGTCAACTACCTTTATACCTGGGCAGGTAGGTGGAGTCATGGGCGGAGTCAGCAGTGGTCAGCCCAGGTATAGCAGCGTGACAAGAGGCGACCTCGTATAGTGATACAACAGTGTGAACAGTGATAACCATAGAGTAACGATATAACAGTGATAACTATAGCGTAACGATAGTGAACGATAAAAGTGGTTTACCACAAGAACACACACTGTGTTACTGGGTATAACACTCCTGTTTATATTATAGAACACTCATTGTGTTACTGGGTATAACACTCCTGTTTATATTATAGAACACTCACTGTGTTACTGGGTATAACACTCCTGTTGATATTATAGAACACACACTGTGTTACTGGGTATAACACTGTGGTGATTATTCCTTGATTAGTAAAAGTATTGTGATTCGTTGTTTGTTAACTGCCTTGGGATATGTGTTGTAATCTCATTGGTAGTTGATGATCACATGATGTGTTTTGGCTACCTTAAATTCAGTCCTTTTCTAGCTTAGTTGGGACTGGATGTGGAAAGATATGCTGCTGATTTTAAAGTTAATAAAGCCTAGCTTTGGAAGGCAAATCTATTCTTTATTTCAATTTATTAACTTTTTGTTAGAAAGGAGTGATATCTTCAACCAGAACGATTCAAGGCTGACCCCAATTCTGCTGGCGTGGATGATAAATGGAAACATTGGTATTGTACATTTAAAAACTTTTTGGGCGTGTTGGATCAAGAGGCTCTAAATAAGCTGAATATGCTGATCAACTACATTGACCCGGATGTATATAAATATATTTTGCACTGTAAAACTTATGAAGAGGCTATTTCTACATTGGAAAAGATTTTTGTTAAACCAAAGAATGAGGTATTTGCACGTCATCTTCTATCTGCCCGTAGGCAGCAGGTGGGAGAATCTTTGGATACTTATTTACAAGCACTTCGGTGCCTTAGTGTTGACTGTAATTATAGGGCTGTGACGGCTGAAGAACATAAGGACGAATCGGTACGGGATGCTTTTATTAATGGATTACTGTCTAGATCAATTCATCAGCGGTTGTTAGAAAATAAGACTCTGGATCTTAAAAGTGCTTTTGAGCAAGCTTCTACATTGGATGTGGCTCAGAGAAGTTCGGATTCTTATGCTCTTTTTAATCGGCCTGCGACTATGGTTTCGGCAGTTTCGGATGAAAAGGAATTATGTGGACTTAATGGGAGTGGTTTACTAGATTTTGAAACAGTTTCTACTTCGGCGGCCGTTGCCTCTAGGATTCAGAAGTGTTATTTTTGTGGGAATATCCGGCACCCTCGTCTGAAGTGTCCTGCTCGGGAGGCTGTGTGTAGTAAATGCGGCAAGAGAGGTCATTATGCACGTGTGTGCAAATCATCAGGTTCAATTACCTTCCCTTCTCCTGGTGTGGGAGGGTCTTCCTCCACTACCTCTTCTGTGACTATTCAGCCTTTAGATAGGGCGTTTATTGCATCAATTTCTGCTGCATTTGCTCATGGCCTAAACAAAGCTATAGTTACGGCTCAAGTTAATGGGTTGGAAGTGAAGGCCCTTATAGATACGGGCAGTACTGAGAGTTTTATGAGTCTTCAGTTTGCGAAGGAGAAGCATTTGAAAATTTCGCCTGTTACGTATCAGGTGTGTATGGCTCAGACGACCCTTACTTCACAAATAGCTGGTTGTTGCTTTGTGAAAATGGTTCTTCTGGGTAATACGTATACTGATATACGCCTATCTGTTTTGCCTAATCTCTGTGCGGATATTTTGATTGGACATGATGTGCTTCAGTTACACGAGTCTCTTAGTCTTTCATTTGGAGGGACTAAGCCACCTTTATCTATTTGTGGATTAACCTCTTTATCTATTCCTCCATTATCACTTTTTTCCAATTTGATGTCGGATTGTAAACCAATTGCTACCAAGTCAAGAAGATATAGTAGTCAGGATAGAGAATTTATTAATTCTGAAGTTCAACGTCTCTTATTGGAAGGGATCATTGAACCTAGTTGTTTGCCTTGGCGAGCACAGGTAGTTGTCACGACTAATGAGAGACACAAGAAACGAATGGTGATAGACTATTCCCAAACTATTAATAGGTATACTCAATTAGACGCGTACCCTTTGCCTAAGATTGATGAGCTTATCAATAAAGTATCTCAGTATAAAGTTTTTAGCACTATTGATTTAAAGAGTGCTTATCATCAGATTCCTATTGTTAAGAAGGATCAACCATATACGGCCTTTGAGGCTGGTGGAAAGCTGTATCAGTTTTGCCGAATACCATTTGGTGTTACTAATGGTGTTGCTTGTTTTCAACGGGCAATGGATGCTTTTATAAGTGATAACTCCCTCTCTGACACCTTTTCATACTTAGATGACATCACAGTGTGTGGCAAATCAAGGGTGGAGCATGATTCTAATTTTAAAAGATTCCTTCAAGCTGCGGAAAAAGTTGGTTTAACTTTTAACAAAGAGAAATGTATCTTTTCGACTACTGAGGTAAACCTATTGGGGTATATTATTTCGGGAAATAAGATTAAACCAGATCCAGAACGTCTGCGACCATTGATCGATTTACCTTGTCCTACTAATTCTAAGGCTTTGCAATGAGTTGTTGGACTGTTTTCTTATTATTCTAATTGGATTGCAAATTTTTCACAGAAGATCCGGCCTCTTATTCGGGTTACGACATATCCTCTATCATGGGAGGCCAGGGCATGTCATAGAGTCATAGAGTCATAGAGTTTTACAGCACAGAAAGAGGCCCTTCGGCCCATCGTGTCTGCGCCGCCCATCCATCCCTGTCCAGTCTAATCCCATTTTCCAGCATTTGGTCCATAGCCTTGTATGCAATGGCATTTCAAGTGCTCATCCAAATGCTTCTTGAATGTTGTGAGGGTTCCTGCCTCCACCACCCTTTCAGGCATTGAGTTCCACATTCCAACCACCCTCTGGGTGAAAAAGTTCCTCCTCAAATCCCCTCTAAATCTCCTGCCCCTTACCCTGAATCTATGCCCCCTTGTTATTGACCCCCCCACTAAGGGGAAAAGTTCCTCTTTATCTACCCTATCTATGCCCCTCATTATTTTGTACACCTCAATCAGGTCCCCCCTCAGCCTTCTCTGCTCCAAGGAAAACAACTCCAGCCTGTCCAGCCTCTCTTCACAGCTGAGGCGCTCCATCCCAGGTAACATCCTGGTGAATCTTCTCTGCACCCTCTCCAAAGCAATCGCATCCTTCCTATAGTGAGGCGACCAGAACTGCACACAGTACTCCAGCTGTGGCCTCACCAGCGTTTTGTACAGCTCCATCATAACCTCCCTGCTCTTAAACTCTATGCCTCGGCTAATGAAGGCAAGTATCCCATAAGCCTTTTTAACCACCTTATCTACCTGCTCCGCTGCCTTCAGGGATCTCTGTACATGTACACCAAGGTCCCTCTGACCCTCTGTACTTCCTAGGGTCCTACCACTCATTGTGTATTCCCTTGCCTTATTTGTCCGTCCAAAATGCATCACCTCGCACTTTTCAGGGTTAAATTCCATTTGCCACTTTTCCGCCCATCTGACCAACCCGTTTATATCGTCCTGTAGCCGGAGGCTTTCCTCCTCGCAATTTACCACCCTACCAATTTTCGTGTCATCTGCGAACTTACTGATCATACCTTTTACATTCTCATCCAAATCATTTATGTAGATCACAAACAATAAGGGACCCAGCACCGATCCCTGAGGTACCCCACTGGACACAGGCTTCCAGTCACAAAAGCAACCTTCGACCATCACCCTCTGCCTCCTGCCACTCAGCCAGTTTAGGATCCAACGCGCCAAGGCACCCTGGATCCCATGGGCTCTTACCTTCTTGACCAGTCTCCTATGCGGGACTTTGTCAAAAGCTTTACTGAAGTCCATGTAAACCACATCCACAGCATTTCCCTCATCCACCTCCCTAGTCACCCCCTCGAAAAATTCAATCAGATTTGTTAGACATGATTTACCCTTGACAAAGCCATGCTGACTATCCCCGATTAATCCTTGCCTCTCCAAGTGGAGATTAATTTTGTCCCTCAGAATTTTTTCCAATAATTTCCCCACCACAGATGTTAGACTCACTGGCCTGTAATTCCCTGGTTTATCCCTGCTACCCTTCTTGAATAATGGTACTACGTTAGCTGTTCTCCAGTCCTCTGGTACATCCCCTGTGGCCAGAGAGGTTCTGAAAATTAGTGTCAGAGCCCCTGCAATCTCCTCCCTTGCCTCCCACAGCAGCCTGGGATACATCTCATCCGGGCCTGGGGATTTATCCACTTTTTGGCCCGCTAAAACCGCTAGCACCTCCTCCCTCTCGATGCTAATATGTTCAAGTATGTCACAGTCCCCTTGCCCGATTTCTATGTCTGCATCGTCTTTCTCCATAGTGAACACAGATGCAAAAAATTCATTTAAAACCCCGCCTACATCCTCTGGCTCTACACACAGATTGCCACTTTGGTCCCTAATGGGCCCTACCCTTTCCCTGGTTATCCTCTTGCCCTTAATATACTTATAAAACATCTTAGGATTTTCCTTTATTTTGCTCGCCAGTGTTATTTCATGGCCCCTCCTCGCCCTCCTAATTTCTTTTTTAAATATGCCCCTGCACTTTTTATACTCCTCTAGGGCTTCTTCTGTCTTTAGTCTTTTGTAACTGCCAAAAGCCCCCCTTTTATTTCTAATGCATTTTTGTATATCCCTTGTCATCCAAGGTTCCCTTTGCTTGTTGGTCCCACCCTTGACCTTTACAGGAGCATGTTGGCGTTGTACTCTCTCTATTTCCCTTCTGAAAGTCTCCCACTGTTTTGATGTGGATTTTCCTATAAGCAGCTGCTCCCAGTCCACTTTGGCCAGATCCTGCCTTATCATATTAAAATCGGCCTTCCCCCAATTTAGAACCCTTATTTCCGGGCCGTCTTTGTCTTTTTCCATGACCACCTTAAATCTCACCGAATTATGGTCACTGTCGCCAAAATGCTCTCCTACTGACACTTCCACCACTTGCCCGGCTACATTCCCCAGAATTAGGTCCAGTACCGCCCCCTCTCTTGTAGGACTTTCTACATGTTGGCTCAAAAAGCTCTCCTGGATGCACTTTAAGAATTCTGCACCCTCTAAGCCTTTCACACTCTGACTGTCCCAATTTATATTGGGGAAGTTGAAATCCCCCACTATTATTACCCTATTATTTTTGCACTTCTCTGAGATTTGCCTACATATCTGTTCCTCTATCTCCCCCTGACTGTTTGGGGGCCTATAGTACACTCCCAGCAAAGTGCTTGCCCCCTTTTTGTTTTTAAGTTCTACCCATATGGCCTCATTAGAGGAACCCGCTAATATATCATCCCTCCTTACAGCAGTAATTGACTCCTTAATTAATATTGCAACACCCCCTCCCCTTTTACACCCCCCTCTGTCTCGCCTGAAGATTCTATACCCCGGAATATTGAGCTGCCAGTCCTGACCCCCCCTCAACCATGTCTCCGTGATAGCAACAATATGTGTTCAACAACAACTTCAGTTCATCCACCTTATTTGCAAGACTCCTTGCATTAAAATAAATGCCTTCCAGCCCTGCCATATTCTCTTTTGCCTTCACATATTTGCTCTGCCTTCCCAGCTGACTTGTTTTTCCCTCTGTATTTGTTTTGAGAATTTTAAAAAGGATATTTTAGGAGCAGTTGTGCATTCCATTGATGAGCAGGTTCCCTTTGTGATTGAGACGGATGTTTCAGATTTTGCAATTGGGGCTACTTTGAACCAAAATGGAAGACCTGTGGCCTTTTTCTCACGTACTTTGAATAATAGTGAAAAAAGGCATTCCTCAATAGAAAAAGAGGCATACGCAATAGTAGAAGCATTGCGTAAATGGAGACATTATTTATCGGGGCAACATTTCACGTTGGTAACTGATCAAAAATCTGTGTCCTTTATGTTTGATGTTAAACATTTTGGAAAGATTAAAAATGATAAAATAATGAGATGGAGGATTGAGTTGGCATGTTACCATTTTGACATAGTTTATCGTCTGGGGAAGGATAATGTTGCTGCTGATGCACTGTCGAGGGCTTATTGTTCTGTGATTCACGGAGATACGCTTATTAATCTTCACAATGCTTTATGTCATCCTGGGGTTACGAGGATGATACACTTTGTACGCAGTAAGAACTTGCCTTTTTCAGTTGAAGACGTCAAGCAGATGACTTCATCATGTTCTATCTGTGCTCGGTGTAAACCGAATTTCTTTAAGCCTCAACGAGCTCATCTTATAAAGGCTACTTCTCCTTTTGAACGTTTGAGTGTTGATTTTAAGGGACCTCTTCCTTCAACTACTCAAAACTGATATATATTTACTGTTGTGGACGAGTTTTCAAGGTTCCCTTTTGATTTTCCTTGTGCAGATGTATCAGCTGCTACAGTTATTAAATGTTTGACTCAACTTTTTGTCATCTTTGGGATGCCTGCGTATATCCATTCAGATCAGGGAAGTTCTTTTATGTCTTCCCAGTTGAAGGAATACCTTCAGAGTCGGGGAATTTCTACTAGTAGAACTACCCCGTATAATCCCCAGGGTAATGGACAGTGTGAACGATACAATGGGGTGATCTGGAAGGCAGTTATGTTGGCGTTGACATCCTTAAGAATACACAGTGGGAAATGGTGCTGCCTGATGCCCTGCATTCCATTAGATCATTGCTTTCAACGGCTACTAATGTGACCCCCCATGAAGGGCTCTTTAACTATCCGCGGAGATCTACTACGGGATATTCGGTACCTTCATGGCTTATTATGCAGGGACCTGTGTTGCTTCGACGTCATGTTAGATTGTCAAAATATGACCCCTTGGTGGAGGAGGTGGAGCTGTTGGAGGCAAATTCCCAATATGCTCATATTCGATTCCAAGATGGGAAAGAAAGTACTGTTTCAATTAAAGACTTGGCTCCTTGTGGGGGCCAGCCCTCTTCTGAGAATATTAATAATGGTCATGATTCGGATAATGTGGATGCTGTTACAGATACTACGAATATTTCCAATCCGATTGCAGATAATCATACTTCTATTAGTCAGCCTTTGATAGATGTTTATGACCATCCTAGTTCATCTTCTGATGGGATTTCGAATCCGGAAACCGTTGAGAATCGGGATATGGATAGCCTTCCTGTTGAAGATACTTCTGTGCCTTCTGGCGTGGGAGGGCAAGGAATTTCACCAAGGTTAAGAAGGTCGACACGAACAAGATATCCGGTCGACCGATTGAAAATGGACTTTTAAATTGATAGTAATGTTTTAAAAATTGTTGAAATATTATAGTGTATTGTTTTAGTTGAGAGATAATTAATACTTATGCGTAATGTTATTATTTGTTGTTGTTCATTTGGTATTGTGTTATGTAAATAGTTTTATTCTCGTGCATAGTTTAGTTGCTAATAATTAATTGTAAATTGTAAAAGTTATTAGGTTGGAGTATATTTTAAAAGGAGGGGTGAATGTGGTGATTATTCCTTGATTAGTAAAAGTATTGTGATTCGTTGTTTGTTAACTGCCTTGGGATATGTGTTGTAATCTCATTGGTAGTTGATGATCACATGATGTGTTGTGGCTACCTTAAATTCAGTCCTTTTCTAGCTTAGTTGGCACTGGATGTGGAAAGATATGCTGCTGATTTTAAAGTTAATAAAGCCTAGCTTTGGAAGGCAAATCTATTCTTTATTTCAAACACCCCTGTTGATATTATAGGACACACACTGTGTTACTGGGTATAACACCCCTGTTTATATTATGGAACACACACTGTGTTACTGGGTATAACACTCCTGTTTATATTATAGAACACACTGTTACTGGGTATAACACTCCTGTTTATATTGTAGAACACACACTGTGTTACTGGGTATAACACTCCTGTTTATATTATAGAACACACACTGTGTTACTGAGTATAACACCCCTGTTTATATTATAGAACACACACTGTGTTACTGGGTATAACACTCCTGTTTATATTATAGAACACACTGTGTTACTGGGTATAACACTCCTGTTTATATTATAGAACACACTGTGTTACTGGGTATAACACTCCTGTTTATATTATAGAACACACACTGTGTTACTGGGTAAAGCACTCCTGTATATTATTATAGAACACACACTGTGTTACTGGGTATAACACTCCTGTTTATATTATGGAACACACTGTGTTACTGGGTATAACACTCCTGTTTATATTATAGAACACTCACCGTGCTACTGGGTATAACACTCCTGTTTATATTATAGAACACTCACTGTGTTTCTGGGTATAACACTCCTGTTTATATTATAGAACACACACTGTGTTACTGGGTATAACACTCCTGTTTATATTATAGAACACACTGTGTTACTGGGTATAACTCTCCTGTTTATATTATAGAACACTCACTGTGTTACTGGGTATAACACTCCTGTTTATATTATAGAACACACACTGTGTTGCTGGGTATAACACTCCCGTTTATATTATAGAACACACACTGTGTTACTGGGTATAACACTCCTGTTTATATTATAGAACACACACTTTGTTACTGGGTATAACACTCCTGTTTATATTATAGAACACACTGTGTTACTGGGTATAACTCTCCTGTTTATATTATAGAACACTCATTGTGTTACTGGGTATAACACTCCCGTTTATATTATAGAACACACACTATGTTACTGGGTATAACACTCCTGTTTATATTATAGAACACACACTGTGTTACTGGGTGTAACACTCCTGTTTATATTATAGAACACACAATGTGTTACTGGGTATAACACTCCTGTTTATATTATAGAACACACACTGTTTTACTGGGTATAACACTCCTGTTTATATTATAGAACACTCACTGTGTTACTGGGTATAACACTCCTGTTGATATTATAGAACACACACTGTGTTACTGGGTGTAACACCCCTATTGATATTATAGAACACACACTGTGTTACTGGGCATAACACTCCTGTTTATATTATAGAACACACACTGTGTTACTGGGTGTAACACCCCTATTGATATTATAGAACACACACTGTGTTACTGGGTATAACACTCCTGTTTATATTATAGAACACTCACTGTGTTACTGGGTATAACACTCCTGTTTATATTATAGAACACTCACTGTGTGTAACACTCCTGTTTATATTATAGAACACACACTGTGTTACTGGGTATAACACCCCTGTTTATATTATGGAACACACGGTGTTACTGGGTATAACACTCCTGTTTATATTATAGAACACTCACTGTGTTACTGGGTATACAACTCTTGATTATATTATAGAACACACACTGTGTTACTGGGTATAACACCCCTATTGATATTATAGAACACACACTGTGTTACTGGGTATAACACTCCTGTTTATATTATAGAACACACACGGTGTTACTGGGTATAACACTCCTGTTTATATTATAGAACACTCACTGTGTTACTGGGTGTAACACCCCTATTGATATTATAGAACACTCACTGTGTTACTGGGTATACAACTCTTGATTATATTATAGAACACACACTGTGTTACTGGGTATAACACCCCTATTGATATTATAGAACACACACTGTGTTACTGGGTATAACACTCCTGTTTATATTATAGAACACACACTGTGTTACTGGGTATAACACCCCTATTGATATTATAGAACACACACTGTGTTACTGGGTATAACACTCCTGTTTATATTATAGAACACACACTGTGTTACTGGGTATAACACTCCTGTTTATATTATAGAACACACACTGTGTCACTGGGTATAACACTCCTGTTTATATTATAGAACACACACTGTGTTACTGGGTATAACACTCCTGTTTATATTATAGAACACACACTGTGTTACTGGGTATAACACTCCTGTTTATGTTATAGAATACGCTGTGTTACTGGGTATAACACTCCTGTTTATATTATAGAACACACACTGTGTTACTGGGTATAACAGTCCTGTTTATATTATAGAACACACGGTGTTACTGGGTATAACACTCCTGTTTATATTATAGAACACACACTGTGTTACTGGGTATAACAGTCCTGTTTATATTATTGAACACACACTGTGTTACTGGGTATAACACTCCTGTTTATATTATAGAATACGCTGTGTTACTGGGTATAACCCTCCTGTTTATATTATAGAACACACACTGTGTTACTGGGTATAACACTCCTGTTTATATTACAGAACACACACTGTGTCACTGGGTATAACACTCCTGTTTATATTATAGAACACACACTGTGTTACTGGGTAAAACACTCCTGTTTATATTCTAGAACACACTGTGTTACTGGGTATAACACTCCTGTTTATATTATAGAACACACTGTGTTACTGGGTATAACACTCCTGTTTATATTATAGAACACTCACCGTGTTACTGGGTATAACATTCCTGTTTATATTATAGAATACGCTGTGTTACTGGGTATAACCCTCCTGTTTATATTATAGAACACACACTGTGTTACTGGGTATAACAGTCCTGTTTATATTATAGAACACACTGTGTTACTGGGTATAACACTCCTGTTTATATTATAGAACACACACTGTGTTACTGGGTATAACACTCCTGTTTATATTATAGAACACACACTGTGTTACTGGGTATAACACTCCTGTTTATATTATAGAATACGCTGTGTTACTGGGTATAACACTCCTGTTTATATTATAGAACACACACTGTGTTACTGGGTATAACAGTCCTGTTTATATTATAGAACACACGGTGTTACTGGGTATAACACTCCTGTTTATATTATATAACACACACTGTGTTACTGGGTATAACAGTCCTGTTTATATTATTGAACACACACTGTGTTACTGGGTATAACACTCCTGTTTATATTATAGAATACGCTGTGTTACTGGGTATAACCCTCCTGTTTATATTATAGAACAAACACTGTGTTACTGGGTGTAACACTCCTGTTTAAATTATAGAACACACACTTTGTTACTGGGTATAACACTCCTTTTTATATTATAGAATACGCTGTGTTACTGGGTATAACACTCCTGTTTATATTATAGAACGCACTGTGTTACTGGGTGTAACACTCCTGTTTATATTATAGAACACGCACTGTGTTACTGGGTATAACACTCCTGTTTATATTATAGAACACACACTGTGTTACTGGGTGTAACACTCCTGTTTATATTATAGAACACACACTGTGTTACTGGGTATAACACACCTGTTCATATTATAGAACACATTGTGTTACTGGGTATAACCCTCCTGTTTATATTATAGAACACACACTTTGTTACTGGGTATAACACTCCTGTTCATATTATAGAATACACTGTGTTACTGGGTATAACACTCCTGTTTATATTATAGAATACACTGTATTATGTCCGTGTATAATTGAGACACGGACTGCAGGAGTTGGTTATAACAGGTCTTTACTGAGTGGAGACAACCTGGAACTACTGTGCAAAAGTTACTGCACAGGTTTATAAACAGGGGTGGTCACTACTGGTACTGCAGTATACAGGGGCTGCAGAATATAGTTCCTTCTGCAATGTGCATACACTACAATTCCCCCCTTTTAGCTAAACAGTACATAACATTCGATTAATAACTAAATAACATATTGACAATTACAGTTGCTAGATACATTAGTTGAAGTTAAGCAATTATAAGTTCAGTCTTTGAGGAGGCTTCCTGATTCTGTCTGGATAACGCCTCTTTGGGGTATCAGGTTCTTCTGGCAAAGTTGATTCGGGATCAATGTCGTTGTTTGGTTCGTCTGCTTCCAATATCACCGATTCTGAGGTAGATGCAATTGGTACTTCGGTTTCATCACCAGGTGTATCGGATCGTGGTGTGGAATTGACGTTTTCCAGGGACTCTAGAATCTGGTCAGCATGGCGTCTTACAATGCTCTCTCCAACGTCCACGCTATACATTAGAGGTCCTTGCCGTGTACAGATCATTCCTGGCTGCCATTTCTCTGTGCGGTAGTCCCGGGCCAAAACTGGTTGACCTATCTTAAAACTCCTGGTTGGCCTTTCATTCATATTCTGATACTGCCTGTTCTCCACATCTCTTCTGATGTTTGGCTTAACCAAATCCAAGCGGCATCGTAGTCTTCGATTGAAGAACATCATGGCTGGAGTTTGGTTGGTAACCGCATGTGTCGCATTCCAAAAGGCAAACAAGAAGTTATCCACCTTGTGTTGTAAGGGTATGTCTTCATTACACATTGCCTTGATAGCCTTCTTGAATGTTTGAACGAACCTCTCAGCCAATCCATTGGTGGCTGGATGATATGGGGCGGATGTGTAATGCTTAACACCATTGTTCTTTAAGAACCTCCGGAACTCTTCAGACACAAACTGTGGTCCATTGTCGGAGCAAATCTGTTCAGGCAGCCCATTTCTGGCGAATATGGTTCGTAAGACTGTGATAGTTTTTTCTGTGGTGGTTGAGGACATTTTTATTACCTCTGGCCACTTTGAATGTGCATCCACCGCAATTAAAAACATCGAGTCCACAAATGGACCAGCAAAATCAATGTGCACCCTTTGCCATGGAGATGAGGGCCACTCCCATGGATGTAGAGGGGCTTGTGGTGGGGCGTTTTGGACCTTCTGGCATCCTGTACAGCTCTTGGTCATCTCTTCGATTTCTCTATCGATTCCCGGCCACCACACAAACGCTCTTGCTAAGTTCTTCATTTTTACCCCTCCCAGATGACCCTCATGAAGCTCATAGAGTGCTCAATCCTTCAATTTGGGTGGAATTACTACTCTGGATCCACACATCAATGTTCCTCTGCACACTGACAGCTATTCTCTTCTCAGCGAGAATGCTGGCAGCAGTGGTTCGCCATGTGCTGGCCATCCCTTCACCGTTAAATCATAGACCCCGGAGAGTGTCGGGTCATTTCGTGTTTCCTTTTCTATGTTTGCATTCGTCACAGGGAGACATTCGACGATGGTCGAGTGGAATATCTCCACTGGATCCACTGCAGGTGCTTCTTCCACCGTCGGCAACGGTAGGCGCGACAATCCATCAGCATTCCCATGCTGTTTAGTTCCTTTGTACTCGATGTCATATTGGTGTGCCCCTAGGAAAAGGGACCACCTCTGTAGCCGTTGTGCTGTCATTATCGGGACGCCCTTCTGAGGGTTGAAAATGGAGACAAGAGGTTGATGATCAGTTAGTAGAGTAAATTTCTGACCGTGCAGGTAGTGATTGAACTTCTTCACCCCCCACACCAGGCTGAGGGCCTCTCTGTCAATCTGGGCGCAGTTACGCTCGGCTGAAGTTAACGAGCGTGACGCAAAAGCTATCGGCCTCTCTGAACCATCAAGGAATTTATGTGACAGTACCGCTCCAATGCCATAGGGAGATGCATCACACGCCAGTCTTATCAGTAGTGATGGTTTGTAGTGAGCCAATACTTCTCTTGAAGTGATTAGATCCTTCCTCTTCTGAAAGGCCCGCTTACATTCATCGCTCCATTTCCATGCTGCTCTCGTTTGTAGTAGGGCGTTCAGTGGGTGCAGAATTGTGGACAAATTCGGCAAAAACTTATGGTAGTAATTCACCAATCCGAGGAATGACCTCAGTTGCGACACATTTTCAGGTGCTGGAGCCTTAACTACCGCTTCAATTTTGTCAGCGGACTTATGTAACCCCTCTTCATCAATCACGTGGCCACAATACGATATCTGTTTCTTAAAAAACTCGCACTTGGGGCGATTGGCTCATAGCCCATGTTCTCTTAGTCTAGTGAGCACCTGCTCTAGGTTGGCAAGGTGTTCACTGTCGTCTTCACCTGTCACTAGGATGTCGTCCAAGTAACACTGAGTCCCCGGAATCCCTTGCAGGACTTGTTCCATCGCTCTTTGCCATATCGCCGGAGCTGATGCTACTCCGAATACCAGTCAATTATACTGGTAAAAACCTTTGTGAGTGCTTATCATGAGATACTTCCTAGAGGATTCTTCAACCTCCATCTGCAAATATGCTTGTGCTAGGTCATCTTTTGTAAAACGCTTCCCTCCAGATAGTGAGGCGAAGATATCTTCTATCCTCGGAAGAGGATATTGTACTGTGTGAAGGACTGGGTTCACCGTCACCTTGAAGTCCCCACAGATGTGAAACTTCCTTGGCTCCTCAGACTTATTGTTTAACGTTTTCTTCATGACAGGAACGATGGGTGTCACCCACTCACTCCAGTCTACCTTAGATAACATGCCTCCATTCTCCAGATTCTCCAGCTCTGCCTCGACGGCTGGGCGAATTGCATATGGTACCGGTCTTGCTTTGAAAAACTTGGGAATTGCATTCTCTTCTATTTTTATCGAGGCGGTTACGCCTTTAAGAGTTCCCAGTTCTTGTTGAAATACCTCTTTGGCGTTAGCTAAGATTGTTGACAATCGTCCAGGAGTGACGTCGTCATCCTTTTTACCAGCCACCGTCAGTGCCTGAATGGAGTGCCAGTCTAAACTTATCTTTCTGATCCATTCACATCCCAATAATGGTGGTCCACCATCTTGCAGTATGCACAGATACAATTTCTGTATTTCCTTGCCGTTGTATTCGACAGGCACCCTTATTTTTCCTCTGGGGTATACTTTTTGCCCCGTATACGTCTTCAAGACAATAGATGTCTCTTTCAAGGGTATGTGTGAGAATAGCCGCTCGTAGTCTCATCGATTCATGACGGTCAGACCTGATCCTGTATCCGATTCCATTTTGACTTGGGACCCTGCTATCGTGATGGTGACCCAAATGGTTCGGTGATCCTCTTTTGTGATTACGTTGTGAAGTTTGAGACAGCTTAGTCTCTTGTTCTCGGATTCACTATCGCTCTTCTGGTCTTCGGAACTACTGTCCGTCATCTTTTGTACTTTCCTGTACTGTTCCTTAGTAGCCTTTTTGTTGTCGTTAGTCTTCTTCCCAGATGTGCAAACTCGTGCAATGTGTCCCATCTTTCCGCATTGCCTGCATATTTTGTCCTTGGACCAGCAGTCCTTCTGGTCATGGGTTGTTCTGCCACAGCGATAACATTTTTCAGATCCCCGTGTCATTTCGTGGGTGCCGTATTCCTGTGGCTTTTGCTGTATTTCCGCAGCTCCCCTTGCTGCTGCTTCGTATGATACTGCCACGCTGAAAGCCTTGTCTAGCGTCAGCTCTTTCTCTGAGAGTAACCTCTTCTGGGTTCCTTCACTCAGGAGTCCACAGACAAATTTGTCCCGTAGGGTATCTGCCAGTCCTGCTCTGAACTGGCAGTGCTTTGATAGCTTGTGTAGTTCCGTAAGGTAATCAGCATTGCTCTCATCTTTATGCTGATTTCTCCTGTGGAATTTAAATCTTTCTGCTATCAGCAGCGGTGTAGGATTTAGGTGTTCCTGTAGGATATCAACAATTTCGTTAAAACTCTTCGCCTTCGGTTTGGCTGGCGTAATCAGGTTCCGCAATAGGCCGTACGTTCTTGCGCCCATTAAGTTTAGTAGTTCCGATGCCTTTTTCTCATCGGCTACTTCGTTTGCCTCGCAATATACCTTGACTCTTTCCACATACATGGTCCAGTCTTCTATTGCATTATCGAAGGCAGTGATATTGCCAGTCTTCGGCATCTTGGAAATCTAAGATGGTGCCTCCCACGCTTTGCCTTCTTCCCCGCTGGATTAAGATGGCGCCTCCCGCGCTTTCTGTCTTCTCCGCTGCTGCTAGCGCTGTTGCTGGCGTTTTATGCCTTGATGGCGATGCCCTATGGTCTTCGCGCACTTCCACCCCACGGATCCCGTGGCAAACTGCAACTCCTCGCGGCTTTCTGCGCTTCTAATTTTTATTATTTCCCCGTTGTCGGAGCAACCCTGCAGAACACTTGCCTTCCTCTTCTCGGGTCTGTACGCTGCCCGGCTTCGTAGCACCGGCCGCGCCCTGTGTGCTCCACCCTCTCTCTCTCTCTCCTCTTCCCGACAATGCTGCTCAGCCCCATTGAAAAGCCACCCGATCGAGCTCTAGACCGCCGCAGCCCAGGAAGGATCAGTGTACTACCTGCCACCAGCCCGATTAGCTGAAACACCATCGACAGGATAACCTAGCCCCGCTCTCGACAGCCTCTCCTGCAAATCTTCAACTCCGATGAATCAGAGGCGGATGCCCATGGTCGACGCCCGTTTCTTCTGTTCGTTTATTTTTTTTTTCTTTCTTCTGGCCTCGACCTCTGATAACTTCGCTTCAGGGATGGATCCCATGAGATGGTGCAGACTGTAGATAAGTTCGGATCTGCTCGTCGCCAGTATTATGTCCGTGTATAATTGAGACACGGACTGCAGGAGTTGGTTATAACAGGTCTTTACTGAGTGGAGACAACCTGGAACTACTATGCAAAAGTTACTACACAGGCTTATATACAGGGGTGGTCACTACTGGTACTGCAGTATACAGGGGCTGCAGAATATAGTTCCTTCTGCAAAGTACATACACTACACACTGTGTTACTGGGTATAACACTCCTGTTTATATTATAGAACACTCACTGTGTTACTGGGTATAACACTCCTGTTTATATTATAGAACACACTGTGTTACTGGGTATAACATTCCTGTTTATATTATAGAACACACACTGTGTTACTGGGTATTACACTCCTGTTTATATTATAGAACACTCACTGTGTTACTGGGTATAACACTCCTGTTTATATTATAGAACACACACTGTGTTACTGGGTATAACATTCCCGTTTATATTATAGAACACTCACTGTGTTACTGGGTATAACACTCCTGTTTATATTATAGAACACACACTGTGTTACTGGGTATAACACTCCTGTTTATATTATAGAACACACACTGTGTTACTGGGTATTACACTCCTGTTTATATTATAGAACACTCACTGTGTTACTGGGTATAACACTCCTGTTTATATTATAGAACACTCACTGTGTTACTGGGTATAACACACCTGTTTATATTATAGAACACACACTGTGTTACTGGGTATTACACTCCTGTTTATATTATAGAACACTCACTGTGTTACTGGGTATAACACTCCTGTTTATATTATAGAACACACTGTGTTACTGGGTATAACACTCCTGTTTATATTATAGAACACACTGTGTTACTGGGTATAACACTCCTGTTTATATTATAGAACACACTGTGTTACTGGGTATAACACTCCTGTTTATATTATAGAACACACTGTGTTACTGGGTATAACATTCCCGTTTATATTATAGAACACACACTGTGTTACTGGGTATAACACTCATGTTTATATTATAGAACACACACTGTGTTAGTGGGTATAACACTTCTGTTTATATTTTCGAAGGCACACTGTGTTACTGGGTATTACACTCCTGTTTATATTATAGAACACTCACTGTGTTACTGGGTATAACACTCCTGTTTATATTATAGAACACACACTGTGTTACTGGGTATTACACTCCTGTTTATATTATAGAACACTCACTGTGTTACTGGGTATACCACGCCTGTTTATATTATAGAACACACACTGTGTTACTGGGTATAACACTCCTGTTTATATTATAGAACATCATCGGTGTGCGCAGCGCCCCGCTATCGCCCCGCTGGCCATATTTGGTTGCTGCCCCCTCCCCCGCGCCGGCCGCAAACAGCGACCGGTACACGGGGCCTACCTGTGCCGGTAGTGGGGAGAGTTATGGTGGAGGTGCGGCCGGCCGCTTTTTCGGCGGCCGCCTGCCCGCGCCTCCGTCCCCGGCCTCCTACACCCCCCCCAGGCGGCATTGCCGGCTGTTTCCAGAGAGCCCGGCACTTCTCCTTGGTGCCGGGCTCATTTGCCGGCACTCGCGAGCGGGGATCGCGCTGTTGCAGGCACCTCCCCCTTAAGAGTGAGAGGAAGGCCTGCAGTACCGCAGGCTGCCGTGCCGCAGCGGGTGGTGCTGCGGCACTTTGCACGCCGATATTCAGTTTCAGCGCCCCAAGCGGGGCGCCGAAACCCTTGTTTAGCGGCCGGCTTCCACTTGGGGCGCTGAAACTGAATATCCCGCTGGCGCAAGTGGCTCTGCGCGCAGCGGTAATTCCGGCGCCCAGGCGAGCTGGGCGCCCCTAACTGAATTTCTAGGCCTCACTGTGTTACTGGGTATAACACTCCTGTTTATATTATAGAACACTCACTGTGTTACTGGGTATAACACTCCTGTTTATATTATAGAACACTCACTGTGTTACTGGGTATAACACTCCTGTTTATATTATAGAACACTCACTGTGTTACTGGGTATAACACTCCTGTTTATATTATAGAACACACACTGTGTTACTGGGTATAACACTCCTGTTTATATTATAGAACACACACTGTGTTACTGGGTATAACACTCCTGTTTATATTATAGAACACACACTGTGTTACTGGGTATAACACTCCTGTTTATATTATAGAACACACACTGTGTTACTGGGTATAACACTCCTGTTTATATTATAGAACACTCACTGTGTTACTGGGTATAACACGCCTGTTTATATTATAGAACACACACTGTGTTACTGGGTATAACACTCCTGTTTATATTATAGAACACACACTGTGTTACTGGGTATAACACTCCTGTTTATATTATAGAACACTCACTGTGTTACTGGGTATAACACTCCTGTTTATATTATAGAACACTCACTGTGTTACTGGGTATAACACTCCTGTTTATATTATAGAACACACACTATGTTACTGGGTATAACACTCCTGTTTATATTATAGAACACTCACTGTGTTACTGGGTATAACACTCCTGTTTATATTATAGAACACACACTGTGTTACTGGGTATAACACTCCTGTTTATATTATAGAACACTCACTGTGTTACTGGGTATAACACTCCTGTTTCCATTATAGAACACACACTGTGTTACTGGGTATAACTCTCCTGTTTATATTGTAAAACACACACTGGGTTACTGGATATAACACTCCTGTTTATATTTTCGAAGACACACTGTGTTACTCCTGTTTATATTTTTGAACACTCACTGTGTTTCTGGGTACCACACACCTCTATATACTATATAACACTGTATTACTTGCTACAGGTTGAGCGTCCTGAACCCGGCAACCTCGGGACCGAGGCCGAGCCGGTTTTAGTTTTTTCTGGACTTCCATTCGTGTTCCTGATGTCCAAAATCTGGAACTATCGCAACCTGGGTTCGGGCGTTTCCGGACGTCGGACATCAGAAACACATTCCGAGTCCAGATATGCCTGGGCCGCTCCGCATAGCGCTGATGCGTTTCTCCGCCCCTCCCCTTCTGTTAAAGGGGAGGGACACTTCGAGCTCTGCAGAGCATCCGATGGCCCACACTAGACCACCAGGGTAGCGTGGTGCTGTGGCCACAGCCTGGCGGAAACACTTAGTGGAGCTGCGCAGATCAAGGAGGATAAAATGTAAGGGGTTTTCCTTGAGAGATTTCCCTGAGGTTTCTCTCTCTAGAGGCCTCTCTCTCTTGCACAGTAAAACCGTGAGTGGTTCGACCCACTCGCCCCTTAGATTCTATACTCTGGACTTTGGGGCAGGAACTACAATGTAGAGAAAACTCGTGTAGACCAAGTTTGATGAAACAAAATGAAATTTTATTGGATAAGGAAAAATATCAAATCAAATGTAAGCAGATAAGGGAGTACATGGGAGGGAAAAATACATAAACAAATCATAACGACACAGTTCTAACTAAAGCAAATACAGGCATCTTATACTCTACAAAGATCATCATGAAATAAGGAAACACACAGAACATCGAGGGACAACAACTCATGTTAATTGTACCCTTAAATCCATCCCCTTATTAAACCTATCCAGATCTGATTGTGAAGGGCCAGAAACATGCTCACCAATCCAACTAGGAAGTGCAAGGCTTTGAAATCGAGTCTGTGTTTGGTCCTTTCAGGCGTTTCGTCTCCACGTGGATCGTGGAGCCCCTGCGAGCTGCGCCACACCTCTCTCCTGAGGTGGGGATCAGCGGCAGCTGGACACCGGCGGGCCTGGATGTCGGCGGGGTCGAGGAGCATTGGCTCGACCCTGGTCAGAGGAGCCTTGGGCTGGCTCCCATCGCTTCTTCAGTTTTTTATCTCTTCTCCCGAGCCGGGGTGGCTGGAAGATTTCTCCTCTTGGGGTTTTTATTTTTTTTGTCTCTTCTCCAAGTTGGGTCGATGGCCTCTTGTTCCGGCAACGGCCCGGGGACTGTCGATGATCTCCCGATGTGCTTCCCCGGGGCGGAACGCCGGTTTCGAGACGGCCTTCTCGATGTTGGCTTTCTTCTTCCTCCTGCGAGTGCCTGCTTCTTCTTCTGGGTGTCCGGATTCGAGCTGTGTGTTTCCAGCTCTCCAACCCTGCATGTCTGTGTTCAAGCTCAAGCTCGCCAACTCTGCTCCAACTGCCGAAAAGTCTTCCAGATATACTTTCTTCCAGAAACCTCCGTCTCCCGCCCAAAATTAGGTTAGTCTTTGTTTTACTTTTGGCGGGCTGGGAGCACAGTGGGGTAGTCATTATATTTTAAAATGTCTTAGATGGCTGGTAAAAGGCCCATCTCTGGTCTGGAATTACCTTCATTGTTTTTAATGTCCTGCTGATCTCGTTATCTAGTCCTGGGTGCTGTTCTCATGAATATGAAATTGTCCCCTTTTGTCTGGGTCAACATTTTGATGGCCTCTGTCTCCAGGCCGATCTTGACTAGATCTGCATCTAATCCATATGTATACCTGTGGGTCTGGTTTCGTTCTCTCAGAAACGGCTTCCAGAACTTGCTGTAGGTTGAATCCACAAAGCTGTCTGAGGTTGCGCAGGAACCATTTTAAAGTGTCCCAATAAGCTGGTCACATGGTATGGTGGCCATTTTGTATGCCCCTTTTCTGGGCTTCTTTTAAAACAGTCTTTAAAGTCATGGCCTCTTCTGCCATTTGACCCTTATTAATACAGAGTCCAATTTTGCGAATCCTACACTCCCCCCTGATGATACTGGAGCTTGCTTGAAGTATCATAATTCTGGGTGAGCAAAATATTCTGACTTTCCACAATCCAACCATCCCCAGTATTTACCTCTCTATGACCCCACGACACATGCATTTCCCATTTCAGAAAAATCTAGTGTACATTAAGCATCTATAGATTGCAATACCTTGGAGTTAAAAAATCTAACAACTTACTTCCAGGCATGGAGGGGGTCCTTATACCCCTACATCACCTAATGTATACACATTACTTTCTAATAATAACATCACATCTAATAAAACTTCAATCAGAAAATAAAGTACATACATGAAAATTCAAAAATACACATGAATACATATCAAAAATAATAGAGGAGGGAGCGAAAATTTTAACTTTATACAAAGCAGCAAAATCTAAATGGGTGTCTCTTCTTCTACCCGCACATAATGCTCCCTCCATTCCCCTCTATTCTCATACTTTTGCGAACGTTTGACCTTTTTACAGTGTACATACAGTAAATAAACTACAATGACAACCTGGCACACTACCAGAATGTGGGAGGCTATCCTAATCCAGGAAGGGACTTCTATATTAGTGAACAGGTCCCACCACGGTGGGGTCACTATATCCAATATGTCTGCCCCTATCTCTAAAGTCTTCTGCTCCAGTGTGTAGAAGTGTTTCTGTGAAACAACAGCGGCTTTTAATATCTTGGTGAGGTGTTCAGGGAGAGGGGGAATGATATACCCAAAATGTGCGACGAATCGCTACAGATCGGTGAAATTCTCTTTGACAGTGATGTGAACAGTGGAAGGATCAGGAATGGGGACAATTCGCTCTTGGGCCACTTGAACTTCTGCCCTGGGCTTGAAACAGAAGCTGCTGTCACTAACCGGACACCAACCGTGCTGTCCATGCTGGTAGTGGGGCGCTGCAGTGGTGACACAGTATGTCCCACCTCCTATATATGCCACCTGCGGGGGCACATGGCCTTGTGCCATTGCCTCCATGGTGCAATTTATAGGCTTCGCGCCAGCAGTTCTGAACCCGCACTGTGGTTTTGAATGGGCATTCAAGTGCTGGGGACACAGGATGATGTGTGCTCCCCGGCTCTGGCACTCCAAGAGGTCGGTACCCATCATTGCATGCTCCCATCAAATGATGTAAGGTGGGACCCCCGTGTAGCGAATGTGCGCACCCCACTGAATGACTCCAATGTTCTCCACCCTGTATACCGGGGCGGGTTTTGATGTCTTTCCCATCACCGGCATTCTTACCACTATACCTATAATGGTGTGATTAGACCGTCCACAGTCCACTGGGACTGGGTAGGCCTCTGAAGCTAGTCTGAGCTGGCACGGACTCAATGTATTCTCAAAAGGGTGGAGGGCTGCGAGGTGCTTGTTGCTGATCCAGGAGGGGACTAAATCTTGTTTTAAATCCTCCAGATTACTGCGGCCCTCGCCCAGTAACTACGCCCCGTATAGCACACAAGCTTCGTTCTGCGCAGCCTGATCGGACGCATTCCGATCCTCCCTGATGAGGGCATTTACCGTTCTGGCGTGTTTCTCCAGCTCAGCTATTATCTCTTTTAAGTGTAGTGTCATGGCCTGGTCCTCATGTAACTCAGAACCCACTACCTTATTCCCATCAGTCAGTATCTTTCTTAACTGTGTTTTCAAACCATTGATCTGAGTTTGCAGCTCCACGTCATCCAGTGTGTTGATGACGGAAGTTCCTGTATTAAAAGCTGTGAAAATATCATTTACTGCACCCCTTCTTTGCCTCCCTATTCTGTCCAAGACCTCATGTGGTGTGGTGTACAATTCGGCTCTGTCGACATCGGCAAAGTCGAATTCGTAAAACTATTTAAACATGTTTGTTAACAGGACCTGGTATAATTGCTCCGTTTCCTTGGGGCACCATGCTGGCAATCGTACCTCGGTGAGATTTAAAATCACCAAAGCCACCGCGTAGTGGACCCCTTGGTACAGTACCTGATCTGTGGGTACCAATACCAATCCGCTCCCGGGTCCCTTTATTGTGGTGGGGCACCCTTCCTTGAGGGCTTTAGCTACCGGAACTGTGGGCAGGGGCTTGCGGGGTCAGGTGATGAGCTCAGTGGCGTTTACTGGGATCTGAGAGTATGGGACTCCGCATGCCCGTGTGCTGACGTCCCACCTCATTCCTTGTCCAGCATCCTGCCACTGTCTTTGGAAAAAGATGGAGACGCCTGTGGGGCAAGCACGTTCTGAACCCCACATACAGATGTAGATCCCCTCATCTGGTTCCCACCATTTGTCCCAACAAACACTCAACCCCCCGTGTGTTCCGTTATTGTCCGATGGGTGTTATTACCCAATCTTTCCCATTCCACTGTCGAGTTCTTCATGGTGCTGCTCAACTTGCGCAGCCACCACCAGCGGTCCAAAGGTACATGTCCCAAACAATTTAAGCAAATCTTCTTGCCCACGGTGACGCTGATTCTGGACGCAATGATCCGCACCCTGGGGCACATCAGAGACGTTTCTCTGTATGCAAACCCCGTCTGGCTGGAGTATTCAGTAGAGTTCGACCCCAGCCAGCCTGGCCATCTCCCTTCATGGAAGTAGGCAGCAGTCTCTTCAGCGTCCCGTGAGCCGGTTCCGTCAGTCGCGATGGGGCCTCTATTTCCAGAGCACCCGTAGATGGTGGAGTCCTTGGTGCGGCCCCGATAGGCCCAGCTCCATCTGACCATCACGAACGCGACGAGGATCCCTCTCATCTTTCTCCTGGTTCCTGCAATAAATCAAACAATATAGCCAGGCTCCCGAGAGATTCTGGCTTAGGTGACGGCATGATCGGGTCTTTCGACCTCGATCCAAAACACACACATACTGGGCAGATTTTAAACTACTTAAACTCTAATCATATTAATATTTACACACCTAAACTTAAACTTAAAACCTAACTTATGTACAGCGCCGCCCATCCCCGGGCGGCTTGCCTAATCCCTGATTGGACTGCAGCTCGCCGCTCCCTGTGGCGGGGCTGCAGTGACCTGTGGCTCGGGTTCCCTGCAGCCTTTTGCTGTTAATCGGGGACTGTGTTTTTTCATGGATTTCTGAAGTCAGCATCTACTGAGAACGGGGGAATCGGGCCAAGGTTTTACAGGCTGAGGCGTTCGAGTCGACCTGCGAAAAGGTACTTTGGACGTGGCTCCCTTAGCGAGTGCACCTTCGGGTGGGACCTTAGCTCTCACAGTCCGTGGCTCTTCCACAACTGTAGGCTTCGGCTCCCTTCCCTCAGGCTCCGCCCCTTTGGGATTCGGGCAGGCTCCCTTGGCGAGTGGACCTTCGGGTGGGACTTTAGCTCTCACAGCCCATGGCTCTTCCACGACTGTGGGCTTCGGCTCCCTCCCCTCAGGCTCCGCCCCTTCGGGAATTGGGCCTGTGGCAGACGGCTCCTCCTCACCTGTCCCTACAGGTGGAGGATCTCTGCCCCCAATTTCTACCTCCCCCACGCTCGAGTCGAGGGTGGGACCTCTGTCCTCCGACTCCACCTCTTCCAGAATCGTGTCGAGGGCGGGACCTTGTTGTTCGGGCCCCTCCTCGTCCGAGTCCCAGGCCATCGGAGAAACCTCCCCCAAGGTGGGCGGGACAGCTTCTCCTTCCAAGCAGGCTACAATGCCAGCTTGTGTGGTCTGTGACTCATCGCGCGCCTCAGGCTGAGGATCTTTACCCTCAGACCTGGCTTCGGTTGCTGATACTCTTGCACCCGGCTTAAACAGTTTGCACTGATTGATGTGAAACCATTTACAAGCCCTTAGCTGACCCTCTAAACTGCCAGCCCTCGCTGTTAACCTGGCGTTCTCCTCCCTTAAAGCCTGCTCAACTAACTTAGCCTCCGCAACCTGGCACCGCAGGTATTCCTCCATTTTACAGGAGGTCTCTTCCTGTGCGTGTCTTTCTGGGGGACACAGGTTGACAGGCTGCGCTGGCTCTAGTCATTTGGGCACAGCGGTTGGGGTTTCAGGAGCGACAAGACCGGTGGTGACAGCTATTTTCCCCTGTGAAATCATCAGAGACCGCATTGTCTCTAAAATTGATTCAATCGCAGCGGGGTCCACTACTGCACCAGCTCCTTGCGCTGGGGCAGGAGCTACGGCTTGGGCTTGGGCTGCGGAAAATCTCCCTTTATTATCCTTCCACGGATTTCTACAGTCCTTGCACCAATGTCCATCCTT
Organism: Somniosus microcephalus; assembly: GCF_052327205.1. NCBI lineage: Eukaryota > Metazoa > Chordata > Chondrichthyes > Squaliformes > Somniosidae > Somniosus > Somniosus microcephalus. The sequence goes on along the minus strand of NC_140988.1, from coordinate 374,505,780 downwards.
CCCGCACCCGTAGCAATTGAGCTTGGCTTGGATAGGGCGATTCCCCTCCTGATGCCACTCCTTCTTGCTTGGGGCTGCGGGTTTTGCCTCGTGCACCTTTCCCTTCTGGGGAGGTGTTTCCTGGCCCCTACAATTCTTGTACGCCACATTTTGCTGACGGAGCACCGTCTCCTCCGTGACACCGGGACCTTGGGGATCAAACCAAGATCTGGCTAGGGCCCGTATCTCTGGCAAGCTGTTGGTAACCAAACAACAGAGCCAATGAACCCACTGTTCGTTGTGCATTAGAGCCCGTTCAGGCATACCCGGACAGCTGCGTCGATATACTGGCCACAGCCTTTCTGCGAAAACCCGTGGGGGTTCTCCAGATAGCTGCACGGTCCCTTCTACACGGTCGAACGGACTACCGTCGTCCACTCCCATTACCTCTAAAACTTCCTCCCTGAGATCCGCATACCCTTTCCATCCCCTCTTACCATCCTCTGAGAGGCACTGAAGGATTGTGGAATCCAGGGAGAAAAGCAACAGTTTCACCTGTTCCTGATCATCACAGTCATTGATGGCTGCTGTTTCCTCTATCTCCCTGAAATGAAGCGAGGGATCTCCCTTTACTGTGAGTCGTGCGAGCTGGCTCACCATGGACCTTAATTGCCGACCAGCGTAGGGCACCACGAGATGGTTCTGGTGGGGTCCGACACTGCCATCGGCAGCGTTGGGACCGAACCTCTGGTGCCGAGCGGGACACATCAGTGCCGGTCCCGGCTTTGCGACCAGTGGCTCCTCCTCACACTCCACCTCGGCTACCTCCTCTTTCGCTACCCCCTCCTTTTCCAACCAAGTCTCACTATAGCTCGGCGGTGCTGAGGGCTCGGTGGCTGGTACCACAATTACCTCAGCTGGAATCGGCTGTTTTGATTCCTTTAAAAAGTCCATGTGACTGGCTTTCGGGCTGACGAGACACACCATGCCTCTTGCCTTAACTAGGGCTGTTCTTAGGCCCTCTATGGTCTTTTGGCAGGGTCCGTGGTCTGTGCTCTCAAACCCGTGCTCGAGGGCCAGCTTGTAAGCTGCCTTAACCTCCACTACTCTCTCCTCCTGCGCTCTTAGCTTTTGTGCGAGGCGGGCGCTTTTCTCCCGTATCCTCATTTCATTGATCTTTGCCTCAGTAACCTGGCACTCCAGGTACTCTATCCTAGCCTGATGTTGACTAGCTACCACTTGGCGTTCCTGATTCAGCGCGTGAAGCGCTGTGATGAGTTTTTCCCCACCCATGGCCTTTTCCTCTATCTCTGCTGCCTGGGTTGTGATCTTGGCTGCCTGTGCTGCAACGACCCGGTCCAAGATCTGGACCTGCTTCTTGTAACACATCAGCCACACTGCCTTCTCCACTGACTTCTTATGCTCTTTGCTCTCTGTCCACCTGATGGCTGCATCCACCGGACGCCCATCCAGCAAGAGATCGGAAATCCACTGTTTAGTGAGATTTACCTTGCCAAAGACATAGGCCTAGAAATTGAGTGCCCTTAGCACCGATTTTGCGGCGCTAGAGGGCCTAGCGCTGCATTTGGCGCCGGCGCCGAAATTGCCTGGGGCCCTTACGCCGCGGTAGACCGGTAGCGCTGCGCCGGCACCGATGACGTCATCGGTGTGCGCAGCGTCCCGGTTGCCATGCCGACGGGCCCCAGCGCCGAAATTCAGTTGCGGCCGCCTCGCCCGTGACAGCCGCAACTAAGACTCTGGCAACAGAGTCTTGCGAGTCTTTGCGCCGGCGCATTAAAGGCCCCGTGGCGGCCGGCCGCTTTCCCGCCGGCCGCCTGGCCGCAGCTCCCTCCCCGGACTTCCCCACCACCCCCCCCCGGAACAGAAGCAAGCCCGACACTTGTCCGAGGTGCCGGGCTCATTTTTTAAAAGATTTTCGCGGGCCGCGATCGGGTGCAGGCAGCTCCTCCTTAAGGGAAGGAGGAGGCCTGCACTTCCCGAGCCTGCCGCACCGCATCGGGTGCCGCAGCGCCGGAATTGCGGCGCGAAACGGCAGTTAGCGCCGATTTACCGCCGCAAAGACCCTTCAGTAGCGCCGGCAGCCGTTTGGGCGCGGCCCTGCTGAATTTTTGGCGTGCGCAGGGGGACTTAGCGCCGGCACTAACTTCCGGCGCTAAAGCCCTGGCTAAGCCAAAACTCAATTTCTAGGCCATAATCCGCTATCCTCTCATCCATTGCATTTCGACCATTCAAACTTGGATCTACTACATTGCAATCCTGCTGCCAGAGTCCTGCCGCGGTCGCCATTTTCTGTAAGGGGTTTTGTCCTCGAGAGGTTTCCCTGAGGTTTCTCTCTCTAGAGGCCTCTCTCTCTTGCACAGTAAACCTTGAGTGGTTCGGCCCACTCGCCCCTTAGATTCTATACTTTGGTCTTAGGGGCAGGAACTACAATGTAGAGAAAACTCTTGTAGACCAAGTTTGATGAAACAAAATGAAATTTTGTTGCATAAGGAAAAATATCAAATCAAATGCAAGCAGATAAGGGAGTACATGGGAGGGAAAAACACACAAACAAATCATAACGACACAGTGCTAACTAAAGCAAATACCGGCATCTTATACTCTACAAAGATCATCATGAAATAAGGAAACACACGGAACATCGAGGGACAACAAATCATGTTAATTGTACCCTTAAATCCACCCCCTTATTAAACCTATCTAGATCTGATTGTGAAGGGCCAGAAACATGCTCACCAATCCCACTAGGAAGTGCAAGGTTTTGAAATCAAGTCTGTGTTTGGTCCTTTCAGGCGTTTCATCTCCACGTGGATCGTGGAACCCCTGCGAGTTGTGCCACACCTCTCTCCTGAGGTGGGGGTCGGGGGTGGCTGGACACCGGCGGGCCTGGATGTCGGCGGGGTCGAGGATTGTCGGCTCGACCCTGGTCAGAGGAGCCTTGGGCTGGCTCCCATCGCTTCTTCAGTTTTTTATCTCTTCTCCCGAGCCGGGGTGGCTGGAAGGTTTCTTTTCTTGGGACCTTTATTTTTTTTGTTTCTTCTCCAAGTTGGGTCGATGGGCTCTCGTTCCGGCAATGGCCCGGGGATGGTCGATGATCTCCCGATGTGTTTCCCCAGGACGGGACGCCGGCTTCGAGACGGCCTTCTCGATGTTGGCTTTCTTCTTCCTCCTGCGAGTGCCTGCTTCTTCTTCTGGGTGTCCGGATTCGAGCTGTGTGTTTCCAGCTCTCCAACCCTACGTGTCTGTGTTCAAGCTCAAGCTCGCCAACTCTGCTCCAACTGCCGAAAAGTCTTCCAGATATACTTTCTTCCAGAAACCTCTGTCTCCTGCCCAAAATCAGTTTAGTCTTTGTTTTACTTTTGGCGGGCTGGGAGCACAGTGGGGTAGTCATTATATTTTAAAATGTCTTAAACAGCTGGTAAAAGGCCCATCTCTGGTCTGGAATTACCTTCATTGTTTTTAATGTCCTGCTGATCTCGTTATCTAGTCCTGGGTGCTGTTCTCATGAATATGAAATTGTCCCCTTTTGTCTGGGCCAACATTTTGATGGCCTCTGTCTCCAGGCTGATCTTGACTAGATCTGCATCTAATCCATATGCATACGTGTGGGAGTCTGGTTTCGTTCTCTCAGAAACGGCTTCCAGAACTTACTGTGGGTTGAATCCACAAAGCTGTCTGAGGTTGCGCAGGAACCATTTTAAAGTGTCCCAATAAGCTGGTCACATGGTATGGTGGCCATTTTGTATGCCCCTTTTCTGGGCTTCTTTTAAAACAGTCATTAAAATCACGGCCTCTTCTGCCATTTGACCCTTATTAATACAAAGTCCAATTTTGCGAATCCTACAAAAACACAACACTAAGGTTTTATTGCATCACTCGCATTTTTCATAGGATTTTTCAAAAAGAGAGAACAAAAGTTAATGGCTGTTTGAAGTACAGGTTGAGCGTCCAAAATCCAGAGTTCTGGATTCTGGATCATTTTACGGATTCCAGACGACCCTGCCACCAATTGTCCCGGATTCCGGTTTCCAGAACTCCGGATTTTGGACGCTCAACCTGTATAACACTCCTGTGTAAATTATATAATAATAACACAACGTGTGTTACCGGTTGTAAATGTTCTTTTTATATTATATGGAGTTACAATTTGCTTATCTATACTTTCCTGAAACAGAAGTTTTGATTACTCGGTCTGTCATGAATTTGATGTAACTGGTCAAAACTCTAATGTCAATAACACTGTGTCAAAACACCCCATAAAAAATGAAATTAAAAAGCAAAAAGCCAGCAGGACGTAAAGAAAAACCCTGAATGAAAACGGAACCCCCATTAAATAAACTGTAGAAATGACTTTTTGTAAACATGAAAAATGGCTGGTGACAGTTTGAAACACTCGGTGAACTTTTTTGATATAAAACAAAGTTTACTAGTTGTTTCATTTTAATGAAAACAGTTTTCAGTCGGAGCTATTAAAGCTAAATAAACAATTGACTTGTTTGAGGGTTAATATGTCTGCACGGTCCCTAGTCATAGGGCAACCGTCTGCATTTTTGGAGAGCGTAATGATCTTCTCACGTTACCTTGAACTCTGAGGCCAGGTCCTTTTTTACCTCAGATTAATCTTCCCTTGTAGCACTCTGTAATCCGCCATTATCAAAACCATTAAACTCCCAAGACTTATTCAGGGCTCTTTAGTCCTTCATGTGGAGGCTGTGAGGAAAGAGGTTGATAGAGGGTGGCTGTTGGAGTTGGGGCGGGAGGGGTGGGTGGAGAGGATGTCGGGTGGGTGGGGGAGACAATGAAGGCCCGAATGTTGTGCGCCAGGCCACGCATCAACCGACAGGTACTTACAGCTCTTCTCTCGGGGGTCAAAGGGCATCCCAAAGCAAACAATGATGATTAATGAGGAAATTCAGCTTTTGTTTCATCTCCAGAAAGCCCCGGCCTGTGAGTAATTACACAAGTGATGTCCAGTCAGCCAACGAGAAATGGAAACTGGGCCCTTCTGTGGCCTAAATTCAAGTGGTTGATTGTGTTTCCCAAATGAAGATCTTTGAGTTTGTCAACGGGGCCTCGGGTTTCAGATAAACTACCTCAATGGGTGACAGGTGAAAGTTGATTCTTTTTTAAACTGGAGGCCGAAAGCACTGCAGCTCAGCTGCATTTCCCTCATGGATTCAGAAAACACTTTCCTTCAACAGCCTGACACTGCACTTCATGGGATGGTGATAATGTAGATGCGAGCCGCTTATATAACATGGGCTGTGAGCTCATACTTTACCGGAGGTGGGTGTGAGGTTAACAAGACTCGAGAAAGATTTGAGACTAAAAGAAAGTTCATCCCCCCTGCAAACTATTATTTTTAGGAGTCTGACACACATGGACTCCAGTCGCCATCATCAACAGCTTCGGAGTTTTTGCTTCCTTAATATAGGGCACACGCTCTTCGCAGAGATACGCACCACTTATCTACTTCCACGGGCTTGAAACTCAGCAGTGGTTGTGGGATGGGGAGAGGGTCGGGTGGGGGGGGCAGCGGTCTCCCAAGCCCAACAAGGTTACTAAGTAGTCCACCGGAATGCCTGTGAATCTCCTGGCTCACTATCTCTAAATATAACCGCCCAGAAAAGTCAGGAGCAGCCTATTTTTGGATGCGGGCAGTAGGGTTGCCAACTCTGGTTGGACGTATCCCTGGAGGTTTCATCACATGACCGCCTGCTTCCTACAGCCCCGCCCCCCCGCACTCCCGCCATTGGTCGCCTGACATGCCCATCCCCGCGGTGCCCCACCTTCCCACGGCCAATCGGAAAGCCAACAGATGTAGTTTTTTCCCCCACGTGCAATATTTTTTTATAACTAATGAGCAAAAGAGTTCAAAGAAAATTTTTCAAAGCGCGATTATTCGACCTATTCGGTTTTCAATTCCAGGAGACCCCAGGGCAATCTGCAGGGTTGGCAACAGTAGCGGACGGTGAGCAGTAAACATTGTCCTTTCACCTTTGTGAGCTGGGATTGAAATCAGTCCACATTATGGGATGGCAGACCCTTGCTCTCCCCCGTTGGCCATAAAGACCCTGGGGCCGAAAACCATGCGCTTTTTTTTTTCAACTTAAAAGCCGGCTCACTGGCTGCGCAGGACCACCGGAGCACTGCGCGGCCGTGCAGCTTAACGGTGCCCATGTGTGTCAGACACCTAATAAAATAGTTTGCTGATACCCTACTCGCTCAGCAGAAACCTCCGCACTTACTCAGGGTAGCAATCTCCGCACTTGATCGGGTGGATGCGGTGAGGATGTTCCCAATGATGGGTGAAACTAGAACTAGGGGGCATAATCTTAGAATAAGGGGCTGCTCTTTCAAAACTGAGATGAGGAGAAACTTCTTCACTCAGAGGGTAGTAGGTCTGTGGAATTTGCTGCCCCAGAAAGCTGTGGAAGCTACATCATCAAATAAATTTAAAACAGAAATAGACAGTTTCTTAGAAGTAAAGGGAATTAGGGGTTACGGGGATCGGGCAGGAAATTGGACATGAGTCTATGTTCGGAACGGTCATGGCCCTGTGGGTAACAGAGCGGGCCCAGGGGCCGTGTAGCCTGGTTCTGCTCCTACTTCTTGTGTTCTAATTATGTGTTAGATTTCAGGAGATGGTTCTATTCCTGTTCCTGGCTGGGGTGGAGATCACCTTTTACAGAAGGTAAGTACTGTAGAAAATATAGGGACAGTGATCTCCTGGACGAGTTTCGATCACCTAGATGGGTCGGAGAGGAATTTCCCAGATTTTTTTCTCCCAAATTGGCCATTGGGTTTTTTATCTGGTTTTTCGCCTCTCCCGGGAGATCACATGGGTTCGGGAGGGATGTAGAGTGATAGAAGATTTGAGGTTAGGATCAGATCAGCCATGATCTTATTGAATGGTGGAGCAGGCTCGAGGGGCCGATTGGCCTACTCCTGCTCCTATTTCTTATGTTCTTATGTTCTACCCAGGGTACGGTAGTGCAGTGGCCATGTCACTGGACCAGTTAATCTCGGCAGTTTGAGAATTTGAATTCAGTGTAAAAAAAAACTGGAAATAAAAAGCTGGAATCAGTAAAAATTACCCTGAAGCTGTCGGATTGGCATTAAAACCCAACTAATGTCCTGTAGGAAAGAAAACTTGCTGTCCTTACCTAGTGGTAATGTTCAAAGGTTAGATTATGAAGAAACATAGAAACATAGAAGATAGGAGCAGGAGTAGGCCATTCGGCCCCTCGAGCCTGCTCCGCCATTCAATGCGATCATGGCTGATCATTCAAATTCAGTACCCTGTCCCTGCTTTCTCCCCATACCCCGTGATCCCTTTAGCCTTAAAAAATATATCTAACTCCTTCTTGAATATATTTAATGAATTGGCCTCCACTGCCTTCTGTGGTAGAGAATTCCACAGGTTCACCACTCTCTGGGTGAAGAAATTCCTCTTCATCCCTAAGAGAGATTACATAAACTTGGTTTTTATTCCCTGGTATATAGAAGGTTAAGGGGTGGTTTGATTGAGGTTTTTAGGAATTGATAGGGCAATTAGGGATGGGCAATAAATGCTGGCCTTGCCAGCGAAGCCCACATCCCATAAACAAATTTAAAAAAAGGTGGGGGAGTCTCGGACAAGGGGCTATAACCTTAAAACCAGAGCCAGGTAATTCAGGAGAGCAGTTCAGAAACATTTCTTCACAGAAAGGGTGCTAGTGTCAGCTGTGGCTCAGTTGGCAGCACACATGCCTCTGAGTCAGAGTTCGCAAGTCCCACTCCAGGGGCTTGAGCACATAAAGCTAGGCTGACACTCCAGTGCAGTGCTGAGGGAGCGCTGCACTGTCGGAGGTGCCGTCTTTAGGATGAGATGTTAAGCCGAGGCCCCGTCTGCTCTCTCAGGTGGACGTAAAAGATCCTATGGCACTATTTCAAAGAAGAGCAGGGGAGTTATCCCTGGTGTCCTGGCCAATATTTATCTCTCAGCCAACATAACAAAACAGATTATCTGGTCATTATCACATTGCTGTTTGGGGGTGCTTGCTGTGCGCAAATGTGTTGCCGCGTTTCCCACATTACAACAGTGACTCCACTTCAAAAGTGCTTCCTTGGCTGTAAAGCGCTTTGAGGCGTACGGTGGCCGTGAAAGGCGCTATATAAATACAAGTCTTTCTTTTTAGAAGTGTGGCAATCTCTCACACAGAAAGCAGTAGATGCTAGCTCAATTAATAATTTTAAATCTGAGAGCGATAGATTTTTGCTGGACAAGGGTATAAAAGGAAATGGAACCACGGCGGGTGGACGGAGTTAAGATGCAGATCAGATGAACGGTAGCATAGTGGTTATGTTACTCGACTAGTTAATCCAGAGGCCTGGATTAATGACCCGGGGGAAGATGAGTTCAAATCCCATCACAGCAGCTGTGGAATTTAAATTCAGTTAATTAAATAAAATCTGGAATTAAAAAACTAGTATTAGTAATGATGACCATGAAACCACTGGATTGTTGTAAAAACACACCTGGTTCACTAATGCCCTTTATGGAAGGAAATCTGCCGTCCTTACCCAGCCTGGACCTGTGCAAGACTCCAGACTCCACACACCAACATGGTTGGAAGGTATACACGGAGTGTAGAGGATCGTAACTCAGGTGCGATGCCCTCTCCCCTGCCCACACTGGGCAATGAATGTTACGAGACCCAAGTGAGGCCTCGTACACAGCGAGCGGCCTATCAGGGAATTGCAGGCCAGGCACGGTGACACGGATAGATCTGCTCCTCGCTGTCTCGGCCCTTGGGCGCAGTACTGGGAGAGGCGTTGTTTCCCGGGGAACCAGAACCCGGTTAGAGTCAGCGGTGGGGGAGTCCAAACTCAGGGACATAAATATAAGACAGTCATTAATAAATCCAATCGGGAATTCAGGAGAAACCTGAATGGGTAGAATTCGGAACTCCCTATTACATGCAGTGGTTGAGGCAAATAACATAGGTGTGTTTAAGGGGAAGCGAGATAGATACATGAGGGCGAAAGGAATTGTAAGGGGTTTTCAATCGCAGAGGTTTCTCTCTCTAGAGGCCTCTCTCTCTTGCACAATAAAAACCTTGAGTGGTTCGATCCACTCGCCCCTTAGGTTCTATACACTGGACTTTGAGGCAGGAACTACAATGCAGAGAATACTCTATAGATCAGGTTTAATGAAAACGAAATGAAATTTTATTCCATAAAAGAACAAATTGAATGTAAACCAATAAGGTACATGGGAGGGAAAAACAAATCATAATACAGGACTAACCAACGTATATACAGGCATGTTATACTTTACAAAAGGCATCTCGAAATGGGGAAACACACGGAACATCGAGGGACAACAACTCATAATTAATTATACCCAAATGCCCACCCCCTAAGCCTAGCTAGATCAGATTATGAGGGGCCAGAAACATGCTCACCAATCCAATGAGAAAGTATAAGATTTTGAAAGGTCTGCGTTTTGATCCTCTCAGGGGTCCTGTCTCCACGTGGTCAACGCTGCGGACTGCAACACTCTCTCTTCTTCCTCGAGGTGAAGGTCACGGACAGGCTGGATGCTGGCAGGCCTGGACATCGGCGTGGACGGAGACCACCTATTTGATCATGGCCAGATAGGTTTCTTCGCAGAGCCCAGCTGGTTTACCATTTTCAGATAGGTTTCTTCTGAAGGGCTGCTGTCCTTTGTCTCGTCAACGGCCCGGGGTTTGTCGATGATCTCCCGATGGTTACCCCGGGGCGGGACGCAGACTCGAATCACCTTCTTGGCTGGTCTCCGGATCGACGTTCCTCTTGAAAAAGCAAGCTAGCTCAAAAATACCGATCAAGCTGCAAAAGCTCCAAGCTCCAAAAAGCTACCCGCTACAAGCTACCGATGGCTACCCCGGGACTCCAGTTATACTTTTCCGTGGAGGCCCTTATCTCCCGCCAAATCAAGGTTAGTCTTTGTTTAACTTTTGGCAGGCTTGTAGCACAGCGGGGTAGTCTTTGTTTTTGAAGTATCTTCGGATGGCCGGTTACTGCCATCTCTGGTCTGGAACGACCCTGTATTGTCTTTAATGTCCTTCTGATGTCTTAAAATGGTGCTTGATGTTCCCCCTATGAATATGAAACTGTTTCCCTTTGTCTGGGTAAACATTTTGATGGCCTTTATCTACAGGCCGATCTGATCGGATCTGCATCCAAGCTATATGTATGGGGCTCTGTCTGGTTTCGTTTTCCCTGAAACTGCCTTCCAGAACCTACTGTGGGCTGAATCCACATAAAGCTGTCTGGGGACTGCAGGAACCATTTTAAAGTGTCCCAAAGGCTGGTCACGGGGTCTGGTGGCCATTTTGTGTGTCCCTTTTTCTGGGCTTCTTTTAAAACAGTCTTTAAAAGTTAAGGCCTTTTCTGCCAATAGACCCTTATAGGGCAATGTTCAATTTTGCGAATTCTACAGTCCCCCCTGGTGATACTATAACTTGCTTGAAGTATCATAATTCGGGGTGAGCAAAATTTTCTGACTCTCCACAATCCAACCACCCCCTGTATTTTCCTATCTATGACCCCACGACACATGCTTTTCCCATTTCAGAGAAAACCCACAGTGTACATTAAGCATCTATAGATGGCAATACATTGGAATTAAAATCTGATACACACATTTCCAGGCATGGAGGGGGGCCTAATACCCCCACACCACCTGGTTCATGCATATTATTTTTATTAACAACAACACACATAATAAACTTCAATAAAAATAATAAAGAAAGAAAATACACACAAAATCACACATGAATACGATCAAAAATAGAGGAGGGAGGGAAATTTTAACTCTATACATAGCAGCAAAAATCTAAACGGGTGTCTCCTCGTCTACCCGCACATAATGCTCCCTCCATTCTCCCCTGTTCTCATACTCCTGTAAACGTTTGTCCTTTTTACAGTGTACAAATAGTAAATAAATCACAATGACAATTTGGCATACTACGAGGAAGTGAGAGGCTATCCTAATCCAAGAAGGGACTTCTATATTAGTAAACAGGTCCCACCACTGTGGGGTCACTACATCTAATATGTCTGCCCCTATTTCTAATGTCTTCTGCTCCAGCGTGTAAAATGTTTCTGTGAAACGGCAACGTCTTTTAGTATCTTGGTGAGGTGTTCAGGGAGAGGGGTAATGATATAGCCAAAATGTGCAACGAATTGTTAAAAATCGGTGAAATTTTCCTTGACAGTGATGTGAACTGTGGAAGGTTCAGGAATGGGGACAATTCGCTCTTGGGTCACTTGAAATTCTGCCCTAGGTTTGAAGCAGAAACTGCTGTCACTGACTGGACACGAGCCGTGCTGTCCATGTTGGTAGTGAGGCACTGCAGTGGTGACACAGTATGCCCCACCTCCTATATATGCCACCTGCGGGGGCACATGGCCTTGTGCCATTGCCTCCATGGTGCAATTTATAGGCTTCGCGCCAGCAGTTCTGAACCCGCACTGTGGTTTTGAATAGGCATTCAAGTGCTGGGGACACAGGATGATGTGTGCTCCCCGGCTCCGGCACCCCGAGAGGCTGGTACCCATCATTGCATGCTCCCATCGAATGACGTACGGTGGGACCGCTGTGTAGCGAATGTGTGCACCCCCTTGAATGACTCCAATGTTCTCCACCCTGGATACCGGGGTGGGTTTAGCTGTCTTTCCCATAACCGGCATTCTTACCACTATACCCATAATGGTGTGATTAGACCTCCCACAGTCCACTGGGACTGGGTAGGCCTCTGAAGCTAGTCTGAGCTGGCACGGACTTAATGCGTTCTCAAAAGGGTGGAGGGCTGCGAGGTGCTTATTGCCGATCCAGGAGGGGACCAAACCTTGTTTTAAATCCTCCAGATTACTGCGGCCCTTGCCCAGTAACCATGCCCCATACAGCATGCACGCTTCGTTCTGCGCAGCCTGATCTGACGCATTCCGATCCTCTCTGATGAGAGCATTTACCGTTTTAGCGTGTTTCTCCAGCTCAGCTATGATTTCCTTTAAGTGTAGTGTCATGGCCTGGTCCTCATTTAACTCAGAACCCACTACCTTATTCTCATCCATCAGTATCTTTCTTAACCGCCCTTTTAAATCATTGATCTGAGTCTGCAGCTCCATGTCATCCAGAGTGTTGATGACGTAAGTCCCTGTGTTGAAGGCTGTAAAAATGTCATTGGCTGTACCCCTTCTTTGTCTCCCTACTCTGGCCAAGACCTCATGTGGTGTGGTGTATAATCCGGCTCTGTTGACATCGGCAAAGTCGAACTCATAAAATTGTCTGAACATGTTTGTTAACAGGACTTGGTACAATTGCTCCGTTTCCTTGGGGCACCATTCTGGCAATCGCACCTCGGTGAGGTTTAAAATCACTGAGGCTACCACATAGTGCCCCCCTTGGTACAGCACCTGACCTGTGGGCACTAATACCAATCCGTTCCTGGGTCCCTTGGTAGTGGTGGGGCACCCTTCCTTGCGGGCTTTGGCTACCGGAATCGTGGGCAGGGGCTTGCGGGGGCGGGTGATGAGCTCAGTGGCATTCACCGGGATCTGAGAGTACAGGACTCCGCACGCCCGTGTGCTGACGTCCCACCTCATCCCTTTCCCAACATCCTGCCACTGTCTTTGGAAAAAGATGGAGACGCCTGTGGGGCAGACGCGTTTTGAACCCTACATACAGATGTAAATTCCCTCATCTGGTTCCCACCATTTGTCCCAACAGACACTCAATCCCCCCTGAGTCCCTGTAATAGTCCGATGGGTATTGTTACCCAGTCGCTCTCACTCGACCGTGGAGTTCTTCATGGTCTTGCTCAGCTTCCTGAGCCACCACCATCTGTCCAAAGGAACATGTCCGTTACACACCAAGCAAATCTTTCTTCCGACGGTGACGCTGACCCTCGGCGCGATGATCCTCACCCTGGGACACATTAGAGAAGCCTCTACGTATGCGAATCCGGACTGGCTGGAGTATTCCGTAGAGTTCGACCCCAGCCATCCTGGCCACCTCCCCTCGTGGAAATAGGTAGCTGTTTCTTCAACGTCCCGTTTGCCTGTCCCATCGGTTGCGATGGGGGCTGTGTCCCCAGAACATCCATAAACTATGGAGTCCTTGGTGTAGCCCCGATAGGCCAAGCTACACCCGATCACCGTGAACACGATGAGAATCTTTTCCATAGTGCCTTAGGTTCCTACAACAGATTAAGCGATACAGCCAGGCTCCCGAGAGATTCTGGCCTAGGTGAAGGCATGATCGGGTCTTTCGACCTCGATACAAACAAACACATATGATGGGCAGATTCTAAAACTACTCCTTATAACACCCATCACCTTAAAATTTACACACCTTAAACTTAACCAAACTTAAACTCAACTAAACTTATGTACAGCGCCGCCCGTCCCCGGGCGGCCTACCTAATCCCTGTTCGAACTGCAGCTCACCTCTCCCTGTGACGGGGCCGCACTGACCTGTAGCTTGAGTCCCCCGCAGCCTTTTGCTGCCAATTGGGGACTGCGTCTTTCTAGGGATTTCCCAAGTCGGTGTCTGCTGAATTAGGGGGAATCGGGCCAGAGCTTTATTGGCTGAGGCGTCCGAGACGACCTGCGAGGGGTGCCTTGGGCGAGGCTCCCTTAGCGAGTGGACCTGCGGTTGGGACTTTAGCCCTCACAGCCCGTGGCTCCACCACGACTGCCGGCTTCGGCTCCCTTCCCTCAGGCTCCGCCCCTTTGGGATTTGGGTCTGTGGCAGACGACTTCTCCCTACCTGTCCCTACAGGTGGAGAATCTCCGCCCCCAAGTTCTACCTCCCCTAAGCTTGAGTCGAGGGCGGGACCTCCGTCCTCCGACTCCACCTCCTCCAGAATCGTGTCAAGGGCGGGGCCTAGCTGTTCGGGCTCTTCCCCGTCCGAGTCCCAGGCCAATGGGGAAACCTCCCAGGTGGGCGGGATAGCTCCTCCCCTCAAGCAGGCTGCGGTTCCAGCCTGTGTGGTCTGTGACTCTGCACGCCTCAGGCTGAGGATTTTTACCCTCAGACCTGGCTTCGGTTGTTGGCTCTTTTGCACCCGGCTTAAATAGTTTGCACTGATTTACGTGAAACCATTTAGTGCGCCGGGGCAACTTCACTGCGTAAACCATGGGGCTGGCTTTGTCTACAATACTGTAGGGCCCCATGTACAGTGGTTCTAAACTCCCCACTCGGGCATAGTTTCCTACCATGACCTTGTCTCCTACTTTCCACTTCTGGGCTACGGTGGTGGGGACCGGTGGGTCTTGCACCGATTCCCGTCTAGCCTTGTCTATGGCTCTCTCTCCAGCGCGGATGGTCAGGCCCAGGAATTTTACTTCCTGCTGGCCGATCCGTGCCTTCTTCGGGTTCACCTTGAAACCCTTTCTGCCTAACAGCTCCAATAGCTCGGCCAATAGTGGGCCATGCTCCTCTCTGGAATCTGTGAACAGGAGCAGGTCGTCCACATACTGCACTAGCTGATTGGCCTGGCTGAACTCTTTTAAGCTTCCTGCCATACATTGATGGAAAATTCTGGGGCTGTTATGGAAACCCTGTGGCAAGCAGTTCCAGGTGTACTGTTGCCCTTTAAAAGTAAAGGCAAACTTGTGCTGATCCTCCCTCCTTAAAGGGATGGAACAAAACCCATTGGAAATATCCAGCACCGTGAACGTGGTCGCGGATGCTGGAATACTCCCTATCAGGTCGGCAGCTGCTGCTACCGTCGGCGCGCAGGCTGGGATGTTACTATTGAGGACTCTATAGTCCACCGTGGCTCTCCATGAAGTGTCCGGCTTCTTCACCGGCCACAAAGGAGAGTTTACGTGGGTGGCTATCGGCCTCAACACGCCCTGCTGCACCAGTGAAGACATTGCTGTCTCCATGTAGGGCTCCACTTCCCTGGGGGAAGTTGTACTGTTTTTGGGGTCGGGCCATGGGGTCCCCGTCTACTCTGACCTCAAACCCGGTGACCCTCCCGCAATCGTGTTTGTGAGTGGCAAATGTAGTCAGGTGGTCTGACACGAATGCCTGCAGATCTTGTGGGACACTTGCAACCATGAGCTCGAGGTCGTAGCCCTCTTTTAGCTTCACGGTGCACAGGGATCCTTTCCCTTTCTTTTCTGGGATGATGACTACCTCACCTCTCTTACCCGTGCTCGCTCCCCAGAGACAGTGATTTCTAAGATCCACGAGAATCCCGTATTCTACTAAGAAATCGGACCCAAGGATCCCTTTTCCACCCTCCACCTCCCACTTCATCAGTATACACTTTCACATGGTGCGGAGTGGTCCTAAATGAATGGAGAGAGGGATGGAGAATGCGCCAGCCTGTTCTTTACCTGTGAAGCCCGACAGAATATATGCAACCCCGGTGGACAGAGGTGAGGTGGTAGGGTTAGCTGTGTGGATCACGGTGCACGATGCCCCCGTATCCAACAGATAGGTCCCCCTTTCCTGCTCTACTTCCATCTCCACGAGGGGTCGTCTCCATAAATCATATCACAGCGAACACAGGTAAACGGGCTGCGCTGGCTCTAGTCATTGGGGTGAAGCGGTCGGGTTTGCGAGAACGACAGGGCCGGTGGTGGCTGCTACCCTCCCCTGCGAGATCCTAAGAGACCGCATTGTCTCTAAAATTGACTCTATTGCAGCGGGATCCATAGCTGCACTGGTTCCCTTTTCTGGGGCGGCGGTCTGGGCTTGGGCTTGGGCTGCAGGAGATTTTCCCTTATTATCCTTCCACGGATTTTTACAGTCCCTGCGCCAATGTCCATCCTTCCCACACCCGTAGCAATTGAGCTTGGCCTGAGGAGGGCGATTCCCCTCCTGATGCCACTCCTTTTTGCTTGGGGCTGCGGGTTTTGCCTCATGCACTTTTCCCTTAGAGGGAGGTGCCTCCTGACCCCTGCAATTCTTGTATGCAATGGTGAGCTGTCGGAGCACTGTCTCCTCTGTGGTACCGGGACCTTGGGGGTCAAACCAAGATTTGGCTTGGGCCTGTATCTGTGGTGAGCTGTTGGCAACCAGGCAGCGGAGCCAATGAACCCGCTGGATGTTGTTCATTGCGGCCCGTTCCGGCACACCCGGACAGCTGCGCCGATACACTGGCCATAGCCTTTCTGCGAAAACCCGTGGGGGTTCTCCAATTAGCTGCAGTCCCTTCCACATGGAAGAACGGATTGCCGTCGTCAACTCCCATAACCTCCAGGACCTCGTCCCTGAGTTCCACATACCCATTCCGTCCCCTCTTACTCCCGTCTGAGAGGCACTGAAGGATTGTGCTATCCAGGGAGAACAGCAACATCTTCGCCTGTTCAAGATCATCACAATCATTGACGGCGGCTGTCTCCTCTATCTCCCTGAAATGAACTGAGGGATCTCCCTTCTCAGTGAGTTTTGGGAGGTCGTTAACCATCGCTCTGAGTTGTTGGGCACCGTGGGGCAGCATGATCTGGTTCATGTGGGGTCCGTCCGCGCCATTTGCGTCGGTGGGACCGTACCTCTGGTGCCGAGTAGGACACATTGGTGCCGGCTCCGGCTTTACTACCAGGGGTTGTTCCTCCTCCGGTTCTACCTCGGCTTCCTCCCCTTCTACCACACCCTCTTCGGGCCAAACCTCGTTATAGCTCGGCGGTGCTGAGGGTTCAGTGGCTGGTGCCACAACTACTTCGTGTGGAATCGGTCTTTTGGATTCCTTCAGGAAGTCTATTTGACTCACTTTTGGGCTTACGAGGCATACCATGCCTTTTGCCTTTGCCAGGGCCATTCTTAGGTCTTCTAATGCCTTCTGGCAGGGGCTGTGGTCTGCGCTCTCAAACCTGTTCTCAATGGCCAGCTTGTAAGCTGCCTTGACCTCTACTACTCTCTCCTCCTGCGCTCTTAGCTGTTGTGTGAGGCGGGCGCTTTTCTCTTGTACCCTCGCTTCATGCAACTTTGCCTCAGTAACCTGACATTCCAGGTACTCTATTTTAGCCTGATGTTGGCTGGCTACAGTTTGGCATTCCTGATTCAGCGCGTGAAGCGCTGCGATGAGTTTTTCCCCACCCATGGCCTTTTCCTCTATCTCTGAAGCCTGGGTTTTGATCTTGGCTGCCTGCGCTGCAACGACTTTGTCCAAAATCTGGACTTGTCTTTTGTAGCACATCAGCCACACTGCCTTTTCGACTGACTTTTTATGTTCTTTACTCTCTGTCCACCTGATGGCTGCGTCTACCGGACGCCCATCCCGTAAGAGATCGGAAATCCACTGTTTAGTGAGATTTACCTTACCAAAAACATAATGGGCTATCTTCTCATCCATAACATTTCAGCCATTTAAACTTGGGTCTAATACATTGCAATCCTGCTGCCAGTGTCCTGCCGCGGTCGCCATTTTCTGTAAGGGGTTTTCGATCGCAGAGGTTTCTCTCTCTAGAGGCCTCTCTCTCTTGCACAGTAAAAACATTGAGTGGTTCAACCCACTCGCCCCTTAGGTTCTATACACTGGACTTTGAGGCAGGAACTACAATGCAGAGAATACTCTATAGATCAGGTTTAATGAAAACGAAATGAAATTTTATTGCATAAAAGAACAAACTGAATGTAAGCCAATAAGGTACATGGGAGGAAAAAACAAATCATAGTACAGGACTAACCAACGTATATACAGGCATGTTATACTTTACAAAAGTCATCTCGAAATGGGGAAACACACGGAACATCGAGGGACAACAACTCATAATTAATTATACCCAAATGCCCACCCCCTAAGCCTAGCTAGAGCAGATTATGAGGGGCCTTAAACATGCTCACCAATCCAATGAGAAAGTATAAGATTTTGAAAGTTCTGCGTTTTGATCCTCTCAGGCGTCCTGTCTCCACGTGGTCAACGCTGCGGACTGCGACACTCTCTCTTCCTCCTCGAGGTGAAGGTCACGGACAGGCTGGATGCTGGCAGGCCTGGACGTCGGCATGAACGGAGACCACCTATTTGATCATGGTCAGATAGGTTTCTTCGCAGAGCCCAGCTGGTTTACCATTTTCAGATAGGTTTCTTCTGAAGGGCTGCTGTCCTTTGTCTCGTCAACAGCCCGGGGTTTGTCGATGATCTCCCAATGGTTACCCCGGGGCGGGACGCAGACTCGAATCGCCTTCTTGGCTGGTCTCCGGATCGACGTTCCTCTTGAAAAAGCAAGCTAGCTCAAAAATACCGATCAAGCTGCAAAAGCTCCAAGCTCCAAAAAGCTACCCGTTACAAGCTACCGATGGCTACCCCGGGACTCCAGTTATACTTTTCTGTGGAGGCCCTTATCTCCCGCCAAATCAAGGTTAGTCTTTGTTTAACTTTTGGCGGGCTTGTAGCACAGCGGGGTAGTCTTTGTTTTTAAAATATCTTCGGATGGCCGGTAACTGCCATCTCTGGTCTGGAACGACCCTGTATTGTCTTTAATGTCCCTCTGATGTCTTAAAATGGTGCTTGATGTTCCCCCTATGAATATGAAACTGTTTCCCTTTGTCTGGGTAAACATTTTGATGGCCTTTATCTACAGGCCGATCTGATCGGATCTGCATCCAATCTATATGTATGGGGCTCTGTCTGGTTTCGTTTTCCCTGAAACTGCCTTCCAGAACCTACTGTGGGCTGAATCCACAAAAAGCTGTCTGGGGACTGCAGGAACCATTTTAAAGTGTCCCAAAGGCTGGTCACGGGGTCTGGCAGCCATTTTGTGTGTCCCTTTCTCTGGGCTTCTTTTAAAACAGTCTTTAAAAGTTAAGGCCTTTTCTGCCAATAGACCCTTATAGGACAATGTTCAATTTTGCGAATTCTACAGAATAGAAGGATATGTTTAAGATGATTAAAGGAATTGATAGGGGAGATAGAGAGAAGCTATTTCCTCTGGTGGAGGGAGTCCAGAACAAGGGGGCATAACCTTAGAATTAGAGCCAGGCCGTTCAGGGATAATGTCAGGAAGCACTTCTTCACACAAAGGGTAGGGGAAATCTAGAACTCTCCCTCCCAAAAAGCTGTGTTTGCACTGGGGGGTGAATTGAAAATTTCAAAACTGAGATTGCTAGATTTTTGTTAGGCAAGGGTATCAAGAAATTGAGAATCAAGGCGGGTAATATGGAGTTAAGCTACAGATCAGCCACGATCTAATTGAATGATGGAACAGGCTGAATGGCCTTCCTGTGTTTCTATGATATGTCAGTAGGGTGAGATGAAGTAAATAAGGTGTGAGGCATGGAGCATAAACATAGCAGCCTGCTTCTATGCTGTAGAATTTCTATGTAAATTGCGTGGTAAAATAACGATCAGAATTACTCGGAATGAAATAGAAATGCTCTGATAGCCTCGGCCGGCTCTGAAATTGAAAAGAATAAAAGACTCGTTGAGTTATTAATTTGTTTTAATTTGCCACAAGTAACTTTCAATAGAGTTGTACCAGCTGCACGGAAATGAGGATAGCGGTGTCTCCAGAGCAACTGACTAGGAACCATTTCCGGGTCAGAGGTTAATGAAGAATTATATCTGAGATGTTATAGCTGCGGGGTATTTATCGAGGGAGCTTCGATGGTTCCCCTGGTGAGGTGCACCGCACAGTCAGGGATGGAAGCCGGCAGAAGATTAAACTGATTTCACGGGAGAGGAATGAAGTTGTAATTATTTCTGTGTCGCACGTCCAGTAATATTGCAGGCTCGGGGGGGGAGGGGTGAAGTGGGGGAGTGGGGCGGGGGCGGTGGGGGAGCGGGGGAGGTGGGGTGGTGGTGGGGGTGGTGTGGGGCAGGCGTGGTATCGACAGGCCTCCAAGGTTCCATAAGAAACGGAAGAATTCTCGCCCACGGGGACAGACCTCCAGGCCTCAGTGAAGCCTAACCCTTTTGTTTTCTTTCCCTTGGGTTGATTTATAGAATCACACAGCACAGGAGGAGGCCATTAGGCCCATCATGCCTGTGCTGGTTCTGCGAAAGAGCGATTCAATTAGTCCCACTCCCCTGCTCTTCCCCCATAGTCCTGCAAATTTTTCCTTTTCAAGTATATATCATAGGATTTCATAGAACATACAGCACAGGAACAGGCCATTCAGCCTAACCAGTCCATGCCGGCATTTATGCTCCACTCGAGCCTCCTCCCATCCTTCCTCATCTATCAGTGTAACCCTCTATTCCCTTCTCCCTCATATGTTTGTCTAGCCTCCCCTTAAAGGCATCTATACTATTCGCTTCAACCACTCCCTGTGGTAGCGAGTTCCACATTCACACCACTCTCTGGGTAAAGAGGTTTCTCCAGAGACTTGAGCACAAAAATCTAGGCTGACACTCCAGTGCAGTGCTGAGGGAGTGCTGCATTGTTGGAGACGCCGCCTTTCAGATGAAATGTTTAACTGAGGCCCCATATGCTCGCTCAGGTGGATATGAAAGATCCCATTGTGCTATTTCGAAGAAGAGCAGGGGAGTTCTCCTGGTGTCCTGGCCAATATCACTAAAACAGATTATTTGGTCATTTTCACATTGCAGTTTGTGGGAGCTTGCTGTGCGCAAATTGGCTGCCGCGTTTCCTACATTACAACAGTGACTACACTTCAAAAAGTACTTCATTGGCTGTAAAGTGCTTTGGGATGTCCTGAAGTCATGAAAGGCACTGTGTAAATGCAGGACTTTCTTTCTTATTCCTGTTCCTATGTCTGGCCTATATGTGAATCCAGTCCCATACCAACGTGGGTGACTCGCTGAAGAGACCTAGCAAGCCAGTAGGATTGGGCAATAATTGCCAGTGAAACCCACTTGTTGATAATACTTTTAAAAAGCGCTACCTTTCTCTCTTGTTCCAATCATCCTATGTTGTCTTTCATACCTGACAAATGGTGGTAGGGACCACTGATCAAGCGGACTGCTCTGTCCCAGCAGGGTCCCCGTGATGCTTTCATTGGTCAAGTGTGGTTACTGAGTCATTGAGACCAGAAGTTGCCCCACGGAGGTACATAACCAGTTTACACCCAGTGCATTGAGTCGGGGAACTCAACTACAGGAGCTTCTTACCTTGAGGGAGCTCATCAAACAGTACTGGACAGGCAGTAATATATAGAGTGGGAGATCAGGAGGATGAGTGACTGTTCATTGAGTGTCCCGTAATTCATCCCAGTCAGGCTCAGTAACCCCTTCCCCCGACCCCCAGTTCTCTGTAACCCCTCTCCCCCAGCGCCCTGTGTCACTGACTGTATCTCTACTGATGTTAATCCAGCTCCCTCACACTGTCAATTCAATTCAATTCAATGCAAATCACTTTATTGGCATGACAAGGTACATCTTATGTTGCCAAAGCATCGAAAAACATTCATGGTTGTACACAAAAATACAGATCTATCCATACAGTGTACAAAGAGATATATCCCTGAGTGTATAAATATACATTCATATAATTTGTATATACTCTTTTCTTATATTTAGTGGTTGTCCCTCTGTTTATGGCAAGCTGTAACGTAGTGTGCCGCTAAGGTTACACAATTTCTCTCTTCCCCTAGTAGGTATGGGAGTTTTTGGTCGTCATTCAAATTTCTGAATTCCGGGCATATTTTTGTGAATTTTGGGTAGAAATTCTCCCTTATGCCCTGATATTTTCTACAAGCTGTGAGGAAGTGCATCTCTGTCTCCACCACTCCCTGACTGCAGTGAGAGCATATCCTGTCCTCTCTTGGTAGCCGGGTCTGCCTGTGTCTACCTTTTTCGATCGCCAGGCTATGTTCACTAAGTCTGTACATTGTCAAGGTTTTTCTCAGTTTGCTATCCTTTACCCTGGTCAGGTAATCAGCCATGTTGTATTGTCTGTTTAGGGCCAAGTAGCATTTGAGTTTGCTTTGGGTTTTTGTTGTTTCTGCCCAATATGACAGATATTTTTCCTTTTGCTTAGTGACGATTGTGTTGGGTCGAATTCTTTGTGTTACGCTGTCACTGTCCTGGGGCTGGTTATTGTTAATAGTTACTTCACTGAGTCCCAGGACTAGTTGACTGAGGGTATTCTTCTTTATGGTCCTCTCTTGGCATTTCAGGGCTTCGTAATGATAGCATTGGGGGTTGCTCATTTCTAGGTGTTTCCAAAATTTGGTGGCTCTTTTTTGGATAGTGATTATTAATGGATATTGGCCTAGTTCTGCCCTGCATGCATTGTTTACGGTTTTCCTTTGAGTCCGGAGGATACTTTTACAGAATTCTGCATGTAGGATCTCAATTGGATGTTTGTCCCATTTTGCAAATTCTTGTTGTGTTAGCGGTCCCCACACCTCACTGTCATAGAGTGCAATTGGTTCAATTACTGATTTGAACATTTTGAGCCAAATGCTAATTGGGATTTCGATTTGGATTGATTTTTTAATGGCATAGAAAGCCCTTCTTGCTTTTTCTTTCAGTTCATTCACAGCCAGATGAAAATTTCCCGTAGAACTGATTTTTAAGCCCAAGTATGTGTAGTTAGTGGTTTGATCAATTTTGGTTGTTCCTAGTGTGAAATTTATTTTGGGTCCCTGATGTCTGGATCTTTGCTGGAACACAAGGACTTTGGTTTTTTGGGGATTTATTGTCAGGGCCCAGGTCTGGCAGAACGACTCCAGCAGATCCAGGTTCTGCTGTAGACTCTCCTTAGTTGGTGACAACAGAACCAGGTCATCTGCATAGAGGAGGAATTTAACCTTGGATTCATGTAGGGTGAGGCCGGGTGCTGTAGATTGTTCAAGTAGTTTTGCCAATTCATTTATGTAAATATTAAAGCGTGTCGGTGAGATGGGCGAGCCCTGCATCACCCCCTGCCCCTGTGGGAAGTATTTTGTTTGTTTGTCTCCAATTTTAACTGCACATTTGTTGTTTATATACATTGATTTAATTACATCATATGTTTTTCCCCCTACCCCGCTTTCGATAAGTTTCAGGAATAAACCATCGTGCCAGATGGAATCGAAAGCCTTCTGGAAATCTATAAAGCATGCGTAGATTTTGCTTTTGTTTTGATGAACGTGTTTGTCAATTAGGGTCTGTAGGGTGAAGATATGGTCTGATGTTCTATAGTTTGGCAGGAATCCAATTTGGCTTTTACTCAAGACATTGTGCTCCTCAAGGAAGTTTATAAGTCTTTTGTTTATGATACTACAGAATACCTTCCCCAGGTTACTGTTTACACAGATGCCTCGATAGTCACTCAGTAACACCTCTCCCCCAGCACTTTGCGTTACTGACTGTATCTCTACTGATGTTAATCCAGCTCTCTCACACTGTCACTCAGTAACCCCTCTCCCCCAGTGCCCTGCGTTACTGACTGTATCTCCACTGATGTTAATCCAGCTCTCTCACACTGTCACTCAGTAACCCCTCTCCCCCAGAGCCCTGTGTTACTGACTGTATCTCTCCTGATGTTAATCCAGCTCCCTCACACTGCCACTCAGTAACCCCTCTCCCCAGTGCCCTGTGTTACTGACTGTATCTCTACTGATGTTAATCCAGCTCCCTCACACTGTCACTCAGGAACCCCTCTGTAGTGTATGTACCTTTAAGGGGGAGAACTACTTTTTACAGCTCCTGTATCCTGTAGTATCGGCAGTGACCACACCTGTATATAAACCCTGAGTAGTGCTCTGTACAGTTAGTTGCAGTTTGAACCTCATTCAGTAAACACCTGTTGGTCGTTCCCTGCAGTCTTTGTCTCATTATTGAAGGACACAACATTAAGATACCCGGATCTAACATTGGCGACGAGAAGATTCGAACCTACCTGCAACTCTGCATCACCTCCCAGGGATTCGCTCCTGGAGAACAGTGGAAGGAGGTCGAGTCCAGAAGCACGGGCATCGCAGGGGCGGCTGTTGAGGGCCAGGCTTGGCTTTCCAGCCACGGTGGTCCAGCGAAACGGGCTGGCAACAGGTACTGCGCAGACCCTTCCCGGACAGCGGCGGCTAGAGCCGACCGACCGGCACAGAAAAAGGCCGAGCAGCATCGATGGGGGAGAGAGAGAGGGCAGAGCGCACGGACCGCAGCCGGTGTTCAAGGGCCGAGCAGCGTCAACAAGAGAGAGCAGAGCGCAGCCGGTGTTCAGGACTAAGCGGCGTCAATGGGGGAGAGAGGTGAGAGAGAGCAGAGCGCAGCCGGTGTTCAAGGGCCGAGCAGCGTCAACGGGGGAGAGAGGCGTGCAGGAAAATGCGAGGCGCTGCCATTGCCACGAGGACCATGGAGAGCGGCATTGGCAGCAGCACAGGAGCAGCGCACGAAACCCACAGAGCGTCGCCATTTGCCAGGAGGACCGCCGAGAGCGGCGTTGGCAGCAGCGTGGGAGATGCCATTTTAAGCCGCTGCGGGGAAGAAAGGAAAGCGCAGGAGACGCCATTTTAAGCCGCAGCGGGGAAGAAAGGAAAGTGCGGGAGACCGCAAGAAAATGGCACAAATGAAATGTCATACGGAACAGTGAAGTGCTATCACTGCGGCAGAACAACACACGACCATAATGATTGCTGGTTCAAGGACCAAGTGTGCAGACAGTGTGGAAAAGTAGGACACATAGCAAGAGTCTGCAGGTCGGGAAAGAAAACCAGCAGCAAGAAATCTCCACAGGAGAAGTACAAGAAGGTACATAAGGTGACGGAGAGTAGTTCAGATGAACAGAAGAGTGATACAGACTCCAGAAGCAAGGAGCTGGGATGTCTGAAACTACATAATGTAATCAAAACAGAGGATCACCAAACTATCTGGGTCACGCTCAAGATAGCAGGAGTCCAAGTGAAAATGGAATTGGACACAGGATCAGCCCTAACAGTCAGAAACCGAAGGGACTACAAGCAGCTATTCTCACATATACCCTTGAGAGATACAAAGATTGTCTTGAAGACGTACACGGGGCAAAAAGTCTACCCCAAAGGAAAAATAAGGATGAACGTTATATATAACAGCAAGGAAACACTAAAAATGGACCTTTATGTATTGCCAGATGGAGGACCTCCACTACTAGGACGTGAATGGATCCGGAAGGTCCAGCTAGATTGGCATTCCATACAAGCACTGACTGTAGATGCGAAAAAGGATGATGACGTCACACCTGGACGACTGTCAAAAATGCTAACTGACGCACAAGAAGTGTTCCAGCAGGGACGCGGAACACTAAAAGGCATAACAGCGACGATCAAAATAGAGGAAAATGCAAGCCCAAAGTTTTTTAAGGCCAGACCGGTACCTTATGCGATCGTCCCAGCCGTCGAAGCAGAGCTGGAAGGTTTGGAACCTTCTGGAGTACTGTTCAAAGTAGACTGGAGCGAGTGGGCTACACCCATCGTTCTTGTAATGAAGAGGTCGTTGAGTAATACGCCTGGGGAACCAAAGAAGGTTCGCATCTGTGGGGACTTTAAGGTGACAGTGAACCCAATCCTTCACACTGTACAATATCCGCTTCCGCGGATTGAATATATTTTCGCCTCGCTGTCTGGAGGGAAACGCTTCACTAAGATTGATCTGGCCCAGGCGTACCTGCAAATGGAGGTAGAAGAAGCCTCAAAACAGTACCTCACGATCAACACTCATAAAGGTCTCTACCAATACAACCGGCTGGTGTTCGGGGTAGCATCAGCTCCGGCTATTTGGCAAAGGGCAATTGAACAAGTCCTGCAAGGGATTCCAGGGACCCAGTGTTATTTGGACGACATCCTGGTCACGGGCGAAAATGACAGTGATCACCTCGCCAACCTGGAGCAGGTGCTCACTAGATTGAAGGAATATGGGCTCCGAGCTAATCGCCACAAATGCGAGTTTTTCCAGGAGCAGATCTCGTATTTTGGCCACGTTATTGATAAAGAGGGGTTACATAAGTCCCCTGAAAAGATTGAGGCAGTAGTCAAGGCTCCAGCACTGGAAAATGTGTCACAACTGAGGTCGTTCCTCGGGCTGGTGAACTACTACCATAAGTTCTTGCCGAAATTGTCTACCATACTACACCCACTGAACACCCTACTACAAACGGGGGTACCATGGAAGTGGAGTGATGAATGTAAACGAGCTTTCCAGAAGAGCAAAGCATTGATCACATCAAAAGAGGTGTTGGCTCATTTCAACCCAGCACTACCAATTCGGTTGGTGTGTGATGCATCACTCTATGGCATTGGAGCGGTGCTGTCGCACAAATTCCTGGACGGCTTGGAGAGGCCAGTAGCCTTTGTGTCTCGGTCACTAACCTCAGCCGAGCATAACTACGCCCAGATTGACAGGGAGGCCCTCAGCCTAGTGTGGGGAGTGAAAAAGTTCAATCACTATCTGCACGGGCAGAAGTTCACCTTGCTGACTGACCACCAACCACTTGTCTCCATCTTTAATCCAAAGAAGGGAGTTCCAGTGATGACTGCGCAATGGCTACAAAGATGGTCCCTTTTTCTAGGGGCGCACCAATATGATATCAAGTATAAGGGCACGAAACAGCATGGAAACGCTGATGGGCTATCACGCCTGCCACTGCCTACGGCGGAGGAAGCACCAGCAGTGGATCCTGTCGAAATATTTAATTCGACTATAATTGAATGCTTGCCAGTAACTAACACTGGTATAGAGAAGGAGACCCGAAATGACCCGACACTGTCTCGGGTATATGATTTGACGGTGAAGGGATGGCCAGCACATGGAGACTCACTGTTGCCAGCATTCTCATCCAGAAGAGAACAGCTGTCAGTATGCCAGGGGACCTTGATGTGTGGATCCCGAGTGGTAATTCCAACCAAGTTAAGGGAGAGAGTGCTCAATGAGCTTCACGAAGGTCATCTGGGAGGGGTGAAAATGAAAAGCCTTGCTAGGGCTTATGTGTGGTGGCCGGGGATCGATCAGCAAATCGAGAACCTGACAAAGAGCTGCTCAGGATGCCAGAAGGTCCAAAATGCACCACCACATGCCCCTCTACACCCATGGGAGTGGCCCTCATCTCCATGGCAATGGGTGTATATTGATTTTGCTGGTCCATTCATGGACTCAATGTTTTTAATAGCTGTGGATGCGTACTCGAAATGGCCTGAGGTGATCAAAATGTACTCCACCACCACGGAGAAAACTATTGCAGTCCTACTAACCATTTTTGCCAGGAACGGCTTGCCAGAGCAGATTTGCTCTGATAACGGACCACAGTTTGTGTCCGAAGAGTTTCAAAGATTTATGAAAAGGAATGGGGTAAGGAATTATACATCCGCCCCGTATCATCCAGCCACAAATGGATTAGCTGAGAGATTCGTACAAACCTTTAAAAAAGCAGTAAAAGCCATGTGTGATGACGACATTCCACTGCAGCATAAGGTGGACAATTTCCTGTTAGCCTACAGAAATGCGACACATGCAGTCACCAACCAGGCCCCGGCCATGATGTTCTTTAACCGAAGGTTAAGATCTCGTCTGGATTTGCTCAGACCAAATGTACGAAGAGATGTTGAGAATAAGCAATCCAGCACATCAATGAGAAGCCGACAAGGAGCTTCAATGTAGGGCAACCAGTCTTGGCCCGCGACTACCGAACAGAGAAATGGCAACCAGGAACGATATGCACACGGCAGGGGCCACTAATGTACACAGTGGATGTTGGGGAGAAAATTGTGAGATGCCGTGCTGACCAGATCCTAGAGTCACAGGAATGAGCCAACCCCATGTCTCGGCCATACATACCTGGTGAGGAACCCGACGTACAGGTCGCATCTACCTCAGAAACAATAGCATTGGAAGCTGATGAATCAACTGACGACAGGGTGTTAGAATCGCCTCCGCACCAAGAGCGAGACACTCGGGAAAGGCGTTATCCAGAAAGAATCAGGAAGCCTCCCCAAAGACTGAATTTATAAATAGACTATTTCCAGTTAATGTTGCATGTTAAAAGTGTTAATTGTAATTAGTTTGATATTTAATTGTTAAATGAGTGTTATGGTACTGTTAATCTAAAAGGGGAGGAATTGTAGTGTATGTACCTTTAAGGGGGAGAACTACTTTTTACAGCTCCTGTATCCTGTAGTACCGGCTGTGACCACACCTGTATATAAACCCTGAGTAGTGGTCTGTACATTCAGTTGCAGTTTGAACCTCATTCAGTAAACACCTGTTGATCGTTCCCTGCAGTCTTTGTCTGATTATTGAAGGACACAACATTAAGATACCCGGATCTAACACCCTCTTCCCAGCACCATGTTTTACTGACTGTATCTCTACTGATGTTAATCCAGCTCCCTCACACTGTCACTCAGTAACCCCTCCCCCAGCGCTCTGTGTTACTGACTGTATCTCTACTGATGTCAATCCAGCTCCCTCACACTGTCACTCAGGAACCCCTCCCCCCAGCGCCCTGTGTTACTGACTGTATCTCTACTGATGTTAATCCAGCTCTCTCACACTGTCACTCAGTAACTCCTGCCCCCAGCGCCCTGTGTTACTGACTGCACCTACTTAGTACCTCTCCCGAGTGGCAATTCTGTAACATGGACTATTAAGTGGACTGTTCAACTGTGCGGGCATCACAGTCAAGACCAATCCTCTCCTCCTTTAATGTCCGTGTACACACATTTCTTAGCAAGGGCCAGAATGTAGCGAGGAGGGATAGGAGCCTGTCCACGCTAACCCACAGACACTGGTGTCCTCAATGCTTCCCTCCCTCCCTCTGCACTCCCCGCCCATCGTTCCCCCGCCCGCACAGCAAGAACTTGTGATTAAACCTGCTGCTTTCCTGGTCTGTTCCACACCAGCTGGTGCATTTATCCAGTGACCCACCGAACAAGCTGCATTTTTCTGGTGAAAGTTCAAGAACTGGATTAAGTGAGTCTCGGTTACCAAGCAACGGTTAACTTTTAAAGCATCACTCCTGCACTGATCACAGGTATCTATTTCAGCTGTGACTGGTGCTGTTTCCATAGCGATCTATGGGCCATTTCTCTGACGCTCTGTTAAGTCTATGAAACTCTTTCCACGTAATCCATTGGGTCCATTAATCAAGCTGATCGGTTGGTTCTAATTAGCACCGCATGTTTCTTGTGGTTATCTCTGGAACACCAAGTTTGCTCACTATTGGATTACATCGGATTACATCAGATACACGGCACAGAAACAGGCCATTCGGCCCAACCAGTCCATGCCGGCGTTTATGCTCCACTCGAGCCTCCTCCCGTCTTTCCTCATCTAACTCTATCAGCAGAACCCTCTATTCCCTTCTCCCTCATATGCTTATCTAGCCTCCCCTTAAATGCATCTATACTATTCGACTCAACCACTCCCTGTGGTAGCGAGTTGCACATTCTCACCACTCTCTGGGTAAAGAAGTTTCTTCTGAATTCCCTATTTGATTTATTGGTGACTATCTTATATTGATGGCCTCTGGTTTTGCTCTTCCCCACAACTCTACGCTATCAAAACATTCATAATTTTAAAGACCTCTATTAGGTCACCCTTCAGCCTTCTCTTTTCAAGAGAAAAGAGACCCAGCCTGTTCATCCTTTCCTGATATGTATACCCTCGCATTTCTGGTATCATCCTTGTAAATCGTCTCGGCACCCTCTCCAGTGCCTCTATATGCTTTTTATAATATGGCGATCAAAATTGTACGCAGTACTCCAAGTGTGGTCTAACGAAGGGTCGATACAGGTTTAACATAACTTCCCTGCTTTTCAATTCTATCCCTCGAGAAATAAACCCTAGTGCTTGGTTTGCCTATTTATGGCGTTGTTAAACTGTGTCGATACTTTTAGTGATTTGTGTATTTTACTCTGAGATCCCTTTGCTCCTCTACCCCATTTAGATTCTTATTCTCCAAGTAATATGTGACCTCCCTTTTTGTCTTACCACAATGTAATACCTCACATTTATCTGTGTTGAATTTTATTTGCCAATTATATGCCCATTCTACAAGTTTATTAATGTCTTCTTGTAATTTGTTGCAGTCCTCATCAGTATTGACTATCCCCCCAATTTGGTATCGTCCACAAATTTAGAAATTGTGTTTTTGATTCCAAAGTCTAAATCGTTAATCTAAATTGTGAACAACAGTGGTCCCAGCACTGATCCTTGTGGAACACCACTTCCCACCTTCTGCCACTCTGAATAACTACTCTTTACCCCTACTCTCTGCTTTCTGTCTTGAAGCCAACCAGCTATCCATTCTGCTACTTGTCCCCTGACTCCACATTTCCTGACCTTATTCATTAGTCTATTATGTGGTACCTTATCGAAGGCCTTTTGAAAATCTAGATAAATTACATCTATGGCACTACCCTTAGGTTGATTAAGCAAGACTTTCCCTTTTGAAATTCATGCTGACTATTTATTATTATCGTTTTGGTTTCTAGATGTTCTTCCATTTTCTCCTTTAGTAGGGATTCCATTATTTTTCATACCACCGATGTTAAGCTGACTGATCTATAGTTCCTTGGACATGTTTTATCTCCCTTCTTAAATATAGGTATTACGTTAGCGATCAACCAGTCCTCTGGCACTATACCTTTTCTAACGAATTATTAAATATGTGTAGTAATGCCTCTGCTATATCCTCCCTAGATTCTTTTAAAATGCACCGATGAAATCCGTCCGGACCAGGGGTTTTATCCTCTTTGAGTTTCATTCGTTTATTTAATATATCTCCTTGTTTTAATTTAAATGCACTAATCTCATTACTAATCTCATCATCCAATGCCATTTCCACCTGTTTTATCTCCCTGGAAAATACTGAAGCAAAGTAATTATTTAATATCTCTGCCATCTCTCTATTGCTGCCTTTGGTATTATCCTGTCTATCCCTTAGTGGCCTTAGTCCCATCCTGACCTTCCTTTTTTTATTGATGTGCCTGTAAAATATTTTACTATTTTGTTTTATGTTCCTTCATAATTTAATTTCATAGTTCCTCTTTGCCTTCCTAATTGTTTTGTTGACTTCTCTCCTAATCTCTTCATATTCTCCCTTATCATGCTCTCCCCTGCTGTCCATGTACTTGGTGTATGCCTCTTTCCTTACCCTCAATTTTTCCCTTATGGCTTTATTCATCCATGGTGTCTCATTAGTGTTTAGCTTGTTCTTGTTTATTAGCTGAATATATTTTTCCTGGCCTCTGTTGAAAACCATTTTAAATGTTTCCCATTGCTGTTGGATTTCGGTTCAAACCTTGGATCAAGATTATTTAAATTTCAGCCATTCAGAATCCCCATTCTTCTTTTAAAATTCATTCTCGGGATGTGGGCATCGCTGGCAAGGCCGGCATTTGTGGCAACTGTGGTTCAGTGGGTAGCACACTCGCCTCTGAGTCAGGAGGTTGCGGGTTCAAGTCCCACTCTAGGGACTTGAGCACAAAAATCTAGGCTGACACTCCAGGGTAGTGCTGAGGGAGTGCTGCACTGTCAGAGGTGCCATCTTTCAGATGAGACGTTAAACTGAGGCCCCGTCTGCTCTCTCAGGTGGATGTAAAAGATCCCACGGCCACTTCTTCGAAGAAGAGCGGGGGGAGTTTCCCCCGGTGTCCTGGCCAATATTTATCCCTCAACCAACATCACTAAAAACAGATTATCTGGCAATTATCATATTGCTGTTTGTAGGAGCTTGCTGTGCACAAATTGGCTGCCACGTTTTCTACAGGAAACTTTTTTTATCCGGCACCGACAGGACCGACGTGGTGCCGGTTCATCAAAAATTCCGGATAACTGAAAGCTATAGTAAAAGATACGGAGAGCTGAGAGCTCCGTATAAAGCAACAAACCCTGTTGCTTAGCAACAGGTTCAGAACAATGGCCACAAGTTCCAAGCGTCTCTGTAGTTTAGCAACAGCTGCAGCCACACCCTTGCACAGCAACAGATCGAGGAAGGCAAGTACAATATGAAGTAAAACTTACCTGAACCTACTCCTGAATTTTGCCGGTTAACCGAGCTTTCCGGTTAGTTAGGTGCTGGTAAATCGAAAGTTTCCTGTACATTAGAATAGTGACTGCACTTCAAAAGTACTTCATTGGTTGTAAATCACTTTGGGCTGTCCTGTGGTCGTGAAAGGCGTCGTATAAATGCAAGTCCTTCTATTTGTTGCCCATCCCTAGTTGCCCTTGAGAAGGTGGTGGTGAGCCGCCTTCTTGAACTGCTGCAGTCCGTGTGGTGAAGGTACTCCCACAGAGCTGTTAGGGAGAGAGTTCCAGGATTATGACTCAGCAACGATGAAGGAATGCTGTATATGTAAGATGGTGTGTGTGACTTTGAGGGAAAGTTGGAGGTGGCAGTGTTCCCATGCCCCTGCTACCCTCGTTCTTCTAGGTAGCGGAATCGGTGGGAATGGGAGGTGCTGTCGGAGAAGCTTGGGCGAGATTTAAAGCCCAATTTGATCCAAGGTGACGGTAATCGGGATGAACACGAGCGGTCCTGTCACTATCGGCTCTCCTCCCAGAGAGTGGGAGCGAGAGGAATGCGCTCGAGCTCTCGATCCGTGCTGAGCCAAGCGATTTCAACCAGGGCAGCGCTTTTAGTTGATCAGAACATAGTCCTGGGCAAGGGAGGGGAGCAAAACCCGCCAGGGTTCCGGTTCCTGATTGCTCGGCAGCGACTCTTTGCTGGAAAGTATATGCGGCTGTCCGGTCGGGGCGTGATCAGGCTCAGGAGCGACGCTCACCCCAGTCAAATAGCACCGCCCCGCTCACAGTCTAGGATCACACACGGATAGATGGCCAGCTGAACAAGGTAGTGGAGGACAGCCAGCAGTGCTGCTGAGAGAAGGAGAATTAACTAGCGGACAAGGCGCAAAGAAAACTCCAGACATTCTATACACTATATACAGACAGGCGTGCATTTCTATAGCGCCTTTCACGACCAGCGGACGTCTCAAAGCGCTTTACAGCCAATGAAGTACTTTTGAAGTGGAGTCACTGTTGTAATGTCGGAAACGCAGCAGCCAATTTGTGCACAGCAAGGTCCCACAAAACAGCAATGTGATAATGACCAGATAATCTGTTTTTGTTATGGTGGTTGAGGGATAAATATTGGCCGGGACACCGGGGATAACTCCCCTGCTTTTCTTCCCCTGCAATAGTGCCATGGAATCTTTTACGTCCACCTGAGAGAGCAGACGGGGCCTCGGTTTAACATCTCATCCGAAAGACGGCACCTCCAACAGTGCAGCACTCCCTCAGCACTGCACTGGTGTATATGATTGGGTAATGGAATAGGTGTCAGACATGGCTCAATGGATCACTCTCCCGCCTCTGAGTCAGAAGGTTGTGGGTTCAAGTTCCACTTCAGAGACTTGAGCACATAATCAAGGTTGACACTCCCAGTGCAGTGCTGAGGGAGTGCTGCACTGTCGGAGGTGCTGGTGAGCTGTCGAATGAGACGTTAAACCACTGTCTCGGGTGGATGTAAAAGATCCCACGGCAGTAGTTCGAAGAACAGCAGGGGAGTTCTCCCATGAATGTGTGCTGTAACATTATTACCAAAGCAGAAAGATTTAATGGGCTCATCAATTTAACTTAATTGAGCTTATCATACAATCACATTATGGACAATATTTATCCATCAACCAATGCCACTAAAATCAGATTATCTGGTCGTTACTGTTTGTGGGAGCTTGCTGTGCGCAAATTGGCTGCCACGTTTCCCTACATTACAACAGTGACTACACTTCAAAAAGTACTTCACTGGCTGTTGAACGCTTCGGAACGTCCTGAGGTTGTGAAAGGTGCTATAGAAATACTGCACAAGTAAACTAAAATAGGGGACAACCGATTAAAAAAAAACACGAGGCAATCACTGAGGGCGCAGTTCTAGGTTGTGACTGAGTGCACCGTGCAGCGCAGTAGGGGACAGAGGGCTGGTTACTACCAACAGGCCGATAAACTGAACAGCAAGCTGCAATGTATGATTGAGTGATCTCTACAATGGAATCAGGGACACGGAGCTAATTAAAGCACGAGGATGCTGGCGTATATGATTGAGTGGGCCGGGCAATGCAAGAGGGGACAGAAAGCTGATTAAAGGCACAAAGCAGTAGGCAGGCGATGTAATTAGCTGGAATCCCTTAGTTCAGAGGGACCCAGACTGCAGCCACTAATGGATTATTTAACTGAGCTAATTCATAGAATAATAGGGGGAAAAAGTGGGTTGGTTAGCGCCCTGGCGTGGCGCCATTAACGCCTCTCGCATAATTCAGCGGGAGATTAGTGGCGGCGATAGTCGGTAGCGCCCTGTGGCGCTGCATCGGTGGTGATGACGTCATCGCTGTGCACAGCGCCCCAGCCGCAACCTTGGGTTGCGCCCCCTGACCTATCGCTGGACGATATGTCCGCCAGCGTCAGGGGGGCGTTTTTGCAGCCGCGGCGATGCTACTTAAAGGGCAGGTGTCAGGCGGCCATTTTTGGTTGGCCGACTTCCAGCACCTGCCCCTTCCCCTTTGTTTCCCGGGGTGCCGGCCGCGATCGCTCAACCTGGCGCTCCTCGAGTGCCAGGCTGTTTTCACGGCACTCCGCTCCCTGGTGGTCTAGCAGGGCCCCGGTGTGCGCAGTGCTAGCCCCCTCCCCTTTAATCAGAGTAGGAGGCCTGCAATGACGCAATGCTATGTGCTGACGCGTGTGATGCTGTTGCACGTAGCGCCGCGATATTCAGTTCTAGTGCCCCAAGAAGCAGGCAGAGCACTTCCAGTAGCTCTCCACCTCCTGCTTGGGGCACTACAACTGAATTTCATGCGGAGGGGAGCTACCTTTTTCAGGGCGCTAAAGTCCCGGCAATGTTAGCACCCCTAAAGGGGTGACACTGAACTTTTCCCCCAGAGAATCTTACAGCACAGAAGGAGGCCATTCGGCCCATTGTGCCTGTACCGGCTCTTTGAAAGAGCTGTCCAATTAGTCCCACCCCCCCCCTGCCCATTCCCCATAGCCCTGCATTTTTTTTCCTTTACTAGTATTTATCCAATTCCCCTTTTGAAAGTTACTATTGAATCTGCTTCCACCACATATTTAGGTGTCAGCTGTGGCTCAGTGGGTAGCGCCCTTGCATCTGAGTCAGAAGGTTGTGGGGTCACAGTCCCACTCCAGAGACTTGAGCACACAAATCCAGGCTGACACTCCAGTGCAGTGCTGAGGGAGCGCTGCACTGTCGAAGGTGCCCTCTTTCGGATGAGACATTAAACTGATAGTCCCGTCTGCTCTTCCAGGTGGGTGTGAAAGACCCTATGGCACTATACTGAAGAAGAGTAGAGGCGTTCATCCCGGTGCCCTGGGACAATATTTATCCCTCAATCAACATCACAAAAAGCAGATTATCGGGTCATTATCACATTGCTGTTTGTGGGAGCTTGCTGTGTGCAAATTATCTGCCGCATCTCCTACATTACACAGTGACCACACTTCAAAAAAGTACTTCATTGGCTGCAAAGCGCTTTGGAACGTCTGGTGGTCGTGAAAGGCGCTATAGGAATACAAGTCTTTCTTCCTTTCAGGCAGTACATTTCAGAAGATAACATCTCGCTGCATAAAAAACATTTCTCCCCATCTCCCCTCTGGTTCTTTTGCCAATCGCCTTAAATCCGTGCCCTCTGGTTGCGAACGCTCCTGCCAGTGGAAACAGTTTCTCCTTATTTACTCTGTCAAAATCCCTCATAATTTTGAAGACCTCTATTAAATTTCTTAATTAGCTGTTTCAAATTGATCTGCAAATACATTTAATGAATATTGCAGCATTGGTTTATGCAGGAATAGACAGACCTTGATCAGGTTAAGACCTTACATTTCAATCAACTCTGAGCTCCCCCATCACAGAAAAAATTACCCTAGGGCACTGGTTAATAACGCAATAATATCAGGTTAGAGGGGACTCTCTCGCCTGTTGACTGCGTAGCCTTACGATTCCCTGCATGTTCAATACAATAGAGAGGCCTTAAACCGAAGAATTCCCTAGTGCATGAAGAAGGCAATATGATAAAGTCTGATCATGTTGAAAACTGCCTGACAGGTCTTACAAACACTGAGATCGATAGATTTGAGTTAGGTAAGGGTATCAAGGGATATGGAGCAAAAGCGAGTAGATAAAGTTGAGGCCCAGATCAGCCGCGATCTAATTGAATGGTGGAACAGGCTCGAGGGACTGAATGGCCTCCTCCTGTTCCTATTTCAATGAATGATTCCCTCACTACAGAGATTTGAGCACCTAATCCAGGCTGACACTCCGGTGCCAGTACTGAGGGAGTGCTGCACTGTCAGAGGATGAACCAAGGCCCTGTCTGCCCTCCCTGGTGGACATAAAAGATCCCATGGCACTATTTGAAGAAGAGCAAGGGAGTTGTCCCTGGTGTTCTGGTCAATATTTATCGCTCAACCAACACCCAAAACAGGTCATTATCTCATCGCTGTTTGTGGAATCTGGCTGTGCGCAAATTGCCTGCCGCATTTCCTACATTACAGCAGCGACTACACGTCAAAAGTACTTCATTGGCTGTAAAGCGCTTTGGGATGCCCTGAGATTGTGAAAGGCGTTATATAAATGCAAGTCCTCCCCGTCCCTTTATTTAGTGGTGTATAGAACTGCCTAAAATTCATGGTTGAAATAAAAAATATTTCTTTTAAATCCCAACACAAGCTGCGCATAGCAGGCCTGCCAAGATCTGTAAAGACAAGCAATAGCTCAATTAACATGATGGTGGTCGGCCCTTCATGAGACTGGCGACTGGGCTACTCTCGAGAAGTTAGCCTGTCTATTCGGACACCTGGGAGCATAGGAGCAGGAGGAGACCATTCAGCCCCTCGAGCCTGTTCTGCATTAGCTGGTCTGTATCTTAACTCCAGCTACCCGCCTTGGTTCTGTAACCCTCAGTATCCTTGCCAAACGAAAATCTATCTGCCACGCTTTTGAAATTTTCAATTGACCCCCAGCCACAACAGCTTTTTGGAGGGGGGGAGAGTTCCAGATTTCCACTACCATTTGTGTGAAGAAGTGCTTCCTGACGTCACCTGCTGAACGGCCTAGCTCTTATTTTAAGGTTATGCCCCCCCTTGTTCTGGACTCCCCCCACCAGAAGGAAATCGTTTCTCTCTATCTAGTTTAGAAGTTTAGGAGTTTAGAAGAATGAGAGGGGATCTCATTGAAACTTATAAAATTCTAACAGGACTAGACAGACTAAATGCAGGAAGGATGTTCCCGATGGTTAGGGAGCCCAGAACCAGGGGTCACAGTCTAAGGATAAGGGGTAGGCCATTTAGGACAGAGATGAGGAGGAATTTCTTCACCCAGAGAGTGGTGAACCTGTGGAATTCTCTACCACAGAAGGCAGTTGAGGCCAATTCATTAAATATATTCAAGAAGGAGTTGGATATATTTCTTAAGGCTAAGGGGATCAAGGGATATGAGGAGAAAGCAGGGACAGGGTACTGAATTTGGATGATCAGCCATGATCTCATTAAATGGCGGAGCAGGCTCGACGGGCCGAATGGCCTACTCCTGCTCCTATCTTCTATGTTTCTATGTTTCTATCTACCCATCAACTCCTTTAGTCATCTTAAAAACCTCAGTTAGATCACCCCTTAAGCTTCTAAACTCGAGGGAATACAAGCCTAGCCTATGTAACCTGTCTTCATAATTTAACCCTTTTAAACCTTGGTATCATATCTGCGCTGCTCCCCTTCCAAGGCTAGTATAACCTTCCTGAGGTGCGGTGCCCAGTGTTAGATCCGTGTTGATGATGTTGTGTGTCCTTCAATAATTAGACAAGAAACTGCAGGGAACTATCAACAGGTGTTTACTGGATGAGGGTTACTCTAAAACTAACTATACAGATCCCTACTCAGGGTTTATATACAGGTGTGGTCACTGCTGGTACTACAGGATACAGGAGCTGCAAAAAGTAGTTCTCCCCTTAAAGGTACATACACTACAATTCCTCCCCTTTTAGATTAACAGTACCATAACATTCATTTAACAATTAAATATCAACTAATTACAATTAACACTTTTAACATGCAACATCAACTGAAAATAGTCTATTTATAAATTCAGCCTTTGGGGCGGCTTCCTGATCCTTTCTGGATAGCGCCTTTCCTGAGTGTCTTGCTCTTGGTGCGGAGGCGATTCTGGCCCCCTGTCGTCGGTTGGTTCATCAGCTTCCGATGCTACTGTTTCTGGGGTAGATGCTACCTGTATGTCGGGTTCATCACCAGGTATGCGAGACATGGGGTTGACTCGTTCCTGTGACTCTAGGATCTGGTCAACATGGCGTCTCACAATGTTCTCCCCAACATCCACTGTGTACATTAGTGGCCCCTGCCGTGTGCATATCGTTCCTGGTTGCCATTTCTCTGTTCGGTAGTCGCGGGCCAAGACTGGTTGCCCTACATTGAAGCTCCTTGTCAGCTTCTCATTGATGTGCTGGAATTGCTTATTCTCAACATCTCTTCGTACATTTGGTCTGAGCAAATCCAGATGAGATCTCAACCTTCGGTTAAAGAACATCATGGCCGGGGTCTGGTTGGTGACTGCATGTGTCGCATTTCTGTAGGCTAACAGGAAATTGTCCACCTTATGCTGCAGTGGAATGTCGTCATCACACATGGCCCTTACTGCTTTTTTAAAGGTTTGTACGAACCTCTCAGCCCATCCATTTGTGGCTGGATGATACGGGGCGGATGTGTAATGCCTTACCCCATTCCTTTTCATAAATCTTCGAAACTCTTCGGACACAAACTGTGGTCCGTTATCAGAGCAAATCTGCTCTGGCAAGCCGTTCCTGGCAAATATGGTCCGTAGGACTGCAATAGTTTTCTCCGTGGTGGTGGAGGACATTTTGATCACCTCAGGCCATTTCGAGTGCGCATCCACGGCTATTGAGTCCATGAATGGACCAGCAAAATCAATATGCACCCGTTGCCATGGAGATGAGGGCCACTCACATGGGTGTAGAGGGGCATGTGATGGTGCATTTTGGACCTTCTGGCATCCTGAGCAGCTCTTTGTCAGGTCCTCGATTTGCTGATCGATCCCCGGCCACCACACATAAGCCCTAGCAAGGCTTTTCATTTTCACCCCTCCCAGATGGCCTTCGTGAAGCTCATTGAGCACTCTCTCCCTTAACTTGGGTGGAATTACCACTCGGGATCCACACATCAAGGTCCCCTGGCATACTGACAGCTGTTCTCTTCTGGATGAGAATGCTGGCAACAGTGAGTCGCCATGTGTTGGCCATCCCTTCACCGTCAAGTCATATACCCGAGACAGTGTCGGGTCATTTCGGGTCTCCTTCTCTATAGCAGCGTTAGTTACTGGCAAGCGTTCAATTATAGTCAAAAAAATATTTCGACAGGGTCCACTGCTGGTGCTTCCTCCGCAGTAGGCAGTGGCAGGCGTGATAGCCCATCAGCGTTTCCATGCTGTTTCGTGCCCTTTTACTCGATTTCATATTGGTTCGCCCCTAGAAAAAGGGACCATCTTTGTAGCCGTTGCACAGTCATCACCGGAACGCCCTTCTTTGGATTAAAGATGGAGACTAGTGGTTGGTGGTCAGTCAGCAAGGTGAACTTCTGCCCGTGCAGATAGTGGTTGAACTTTTTCACTCCCCACAATAGGCTGAGGGCCTCCCTGTCAATCTGGGCGTAGTTATGCTCGGCTGAGGTTAGTGATCGAGACGCAAAGGCTACTGGCCTCTCCGAGCCGTCCGGAAATTTGTGCGACAGCACCGCTCCAATGCCATAGGGTGATGCATCACACGCCAACCGAATTGGTAGTGCTGGGTTGAAATGAGCCAACACCTCTTTTGATGTGATCAATTCTTTGCTCTTCTGGAAAGCTCGTTTACATTCATCATTCCACTTCCATGGTACCCCCGTTTGCAGTAGGGTGTTCAGTGGGTGCAGTACTGTAGACAAATTCGGCAAGAATTTATGGTATTATGGTAGTAGTTCACCAGCCCGAGGAACGACCTCAGTTGTGACACATTTTCCGGTGCTGGAGCCTTGACTACTGCCTCAATCTTTTCAGGGGACTTATGTAACCCCTCTTCATCAATAACGTGGCCACAATACGAGATCTGCTTCTGGAAAAACTCGCATTTGTGGCGATTAGCTCGGAGCCCATATTCCTTCAATCTAGTGAGCACCTGCTCCAGGTTGGCGAGGTGATCACTGTCATTTTTGCCCGTGACCAGGATGTCGTCCAAATAACACTGGGTCCCTGGAATCCCTTGCAGGACTTGATCCATTGCCCTTTGCCAAATAGCCGGAACTGATGCTACCCCGAACACCAGCCGGTTGTATTGGTAGAGACCTTTATGAGTGTTGATCGTGAGGTACTGTTTCGAGGCTTCTTCTACCTCCATTTGCAGGTACGCCTGGGCCAGATCAATCTTAGTGAAGCGTTTCCCTCCAGATAGCGAGGCGAAAATATCTTCAATCCGCGGAAGCGGATATTGTACAGTGTGAAGGACTGGGTTCACTGTCACCTTAAAGTCCCCACAGATGCGAACCTTCTTTGGTTCCCCAGGCGTATTACTCAATGACCTCTTCATTACAGGAACAATGGGTGTAGCCCACTCGCTCCAGTCCACTTTGGACAGTGCTCCTGAACGTTCCAAACCTTCCAGCT
Source organism: Somniosus microcephalus (assembly GCF_052327205.1). Classification (NCBI taxonomy): domain Eukaryota; kingdom Metazoa; phylum Chordata; class Chondrichthyes; order Squaliformes; family Somniosidae; genus Somniosus; species Somniosus microcephalus. The sequence continues at coordinate 374,465,211 of NC_140988.1, read as the reverse complement.
CTGCTTCGACGGCTGGGCGGATCACATAAGGTACCGGTCTGGCCTTAAAAAACTTTGGACTTGCATTTTCCTCTATTTTGATCGTCGCTGTTATGCCTTTTAGTGTTCCGAGTCCCTCCTGGAACACTTCTTGTGCGTCAGTTAGCATTTTTGACAGTCGTCCAGGTGTGACGTCGTCATCCTTTTTGGCATCTACAGTCAGTGCTTGTATGGAATGCCAATCTATCTGTATCTTCCGGATCCATTCACGTCCTAGTAGTGGTGGTCCTCCCTCTGGCAATACATATTGGTCCATTTTTGGTGCTCCCTTGCCGTTATATATAATGTTCACCCTTATTTTTCCTTTGGGGTAGACTTTTTGCCCCGTTTACGCCTTCAAGACAATCTCTGTATCTCTCAAGGGTATATGTGAGAATAGCCGCTTGTAGTCCCTTCGGTTTATGACTGTTAGGGCTGATCCTGTGTCCAATTCCATTTTCACTTGGACTCTGGCTATCTTGAGCGTGACCCAGATAGTTTGGTGATCCTCCATTTTGATCACATTATGTAGTTTCAGACAACCCAGCTCCTTGCTTCCAGAGTCTGTATCACTTTTCTGTTCGTCTGCACTACTCTCCGTCACCTTATGTACCTTCTTGTACTTCTCCTATGGGGATTTCTTGCTGCTGGTTTTCTTTTCCGAGCTGCAGACTCTTGCTATGTGTCCTACTTTTCCACACTGTCTGCACACTTGGTCCTTGAACCAGCAATCCTTATGGTCGTGTGTTGTTCTGCCGCAGCGATAGCACTTCACTGTTCCGTATGACATTTCATTTGTGCCATATTCTTGCGGTCTCCGTTGTATCTCAGCCGCGCCCCGTGCTGCTGCTTCGTGTGATACTGCAATGCTGAAAGCCTTGTCCAGCGTAAGATCCTTTTCTGATAGAAGCCGTTTCTGGGTTCCTTCACTTTGAAGCCCACATACAAACTTGTCCCTTAAAGTATCTGCTAGTCCCGTTCCAAACTGGCAGTGTTTCGATAGCTTGTGCAGTTCCGTTAAAAACTCAGCATTACTTTCATCTTTATGCTGGTTCCTTTTGTGAAACTTAAATCTTTCCGCTATCAGCAGCGGTGTGGGGTCTAAGTGGTCCTGTAGGATTGACACTATGTTTTCAACATCCTTTTCCACTGGCTTCTCTGGGGTTACTAGGTTTCGCAGTAAGCCATACGTTTTTGCACCCATTGAATTCAACAATACCAGCGCTTTCCTGTCATCTGGCACTTCATTCGCCTTGCAGTACACTTCTATGCGTTCGACATATGTCGTCCAATCTTCGACTTCATTGTCGAACGCTGTGACACTGCCACTCTTCGGCATCCCTGGGTGTGGTTAGAGTGGCTCAAAATGGCGTCTCCCCCGCTCTCCCTTCCTCTCCGCTGTGGCTCAAAATGGCGTCTCCCGCGCTCTCCCTGCTTCTCCGCTGCGGCTCAAAATGGCGTCTCCCGCGCTTTCCTTTCTTCCCCGCTGACGCTGCTCGGCCCTTGATCACCGGTTGCGCCCTGTGCGCTCTACCCTCTCTCTTCTCCCATCGACGCTGCTCGGCCTTTTTCTGTGCCATCTGCCGGCTCTAGCCGCCGCTGTCCGGGAAGGGTCTGCGCCGTACCTGTTGCCAGCCCATTTCGCTGGACCACCGTGACTGGAGAACCAAGCCCAGCTCTCAACAGCCTCCCCTGCGATGCTCAAGTCTCCGCTGGATTGTCGACGCCCGTGCTTCTGGACTCAGCCTTCTTCTTTCACTGTTCTCCAGGAGCGAATCCCTGGGAGGTGATGCAGATTTGCAGGTAGGTTTGAATCTTCTCGTCGCCAATGTTAGATCCGTGTATCTTGATGTTGTGTGTCCTTCAATAATTAGACAAGAGACTGCAGGGAACAATCAACAGGTGTTTACTGGATGAGGGTTACTCTAAAACTAACTGTACAGATCCCTACTCAGGGTTTATATACAGGTGTGGTCACTGCCGGTACTACAGTATACAGGAGCTGTAAAAAATAGTTCTCCCCTTAAAGGTACATACACTACACCCAGAACTGAACCCAGTGCTCCAGATGAGGTCTGACCAGAGCTTTATATAACTCTAGCATAACTTCCACCCTTTGTATTCCAGCCCCCTTCCAGATAAAGGCCAACATTACATTAGCCTTTTTCATTATTTTTTTTGCACCTGACATGGGCTGACCTGTTGTGAATTTTAGTATTTGCGGGGGCGGGCGGTTTGAAACTCAGTCTGACTGTCCACCCTCTTCAATGCAAACTGTGAAAACTGAATTCAATAAATCTGGTGGTTTCTGGGTTGGCACCGGGTGCAGGAAAATTGCCCAATTGTCGTAAAAACCCAACAGGTTCACTGATCTCCTTCAGGGAAGGGAACCAGCCATTCCCCCTCCCCTCCACGTGACTCCAGTTCCACCCCAACCTGGTTGACTCTTAAAGCCCTCTGAAATGGCCGAGCAAGCCATGCAGTTGCAAAAGCAATCGCTTCAGGGCAAGTACCGATGGCCAGTAAACGCGGCCTTGCCGGCGCTGCCCACATCCCAGGCACAAAACAAAAAACCTTCAGCTCTCTGCCAAGCACCTGGCCCAACATCCCATCAAATGCTCTTAAATGTTATGTATTGTGTGTTCTCCTCCCACCTGTGGTGGCGCTGTCACAGGAGATAAATGGTTGGGTGTTCTCTCGGTTAAGTTTAGCTCTCTTTGTTCGGAACTTTCCAGAACTTCCTTTCCTTCCAATAAAGCACTTCATGTTTGAATCTCTGAGTTCTGAGTCCTAAATTGTGTCTAGGTAGAAAGGTACCGACACAACGTTAAGGGTAGGGACTTGATTCTGTAAGGTGCATCACACTTGCAATCTGATGTGATGGCTGCCATTGGAATGGCCATTTATCACTTGGTTGCACAAGTGCACCTCGAAGTTAGGATGCGGAAGTGTAGTGGTAATGTTATGGACTGGTAATCCAGAGGCCTGGACTAATGATCCAGCAACATGAGTTCAAATCTCCAACACGGCAGCTGGGCAATTTAAATTCAGTTAATTAAATAAATCTGGGATAAAAAGCTAATATCAGTAATGATGAACATGAAACTACTGGATTGCTGTAATCTGGTTCACTAATGTTCTTTAGGGGAGGAAATCTGCTGTCCTTACCTGGTCTGGCCTATATGTGACTCCAGCCCCACAGTAATGTGGTTGACTCTTAGCTGCCCTCCAGAATGGCCTAGCGAGCCACTCAGCTGTACTGAACCCCTACTAAGAAGTATAATGGCACTGTGGGAGTACCTTCGCCACATGGACTGCAGCGGTTCAAGAAGGTGGCTCACCACCACCTTCTCAAGGGGCAATTAGGGATGGGCAATAAATACCGGCCTTGCCAGTGACGCCCGCATCCTGCGAATGTGTGTCAACTGTACAGTCACTCACAACCAGTGAGTGGCCAGTGGGGTACCACAGGGATCGGTGCTGGGTCCCTTGCTGTTTGTGGTCTACATTAATGACTTGGATATGAATGTAAAAGGTATGATCAGTAAGTTCGCGGATGATACAAAAATTGGTAGGGTGGTAAATAGCGAGGAGGGTAGCCTCAGTCTGCAGGACGATATAGATGGGTTGGTCAGATGGGCGGAACAGTGGCAAATGGAATTTAACCCGGAAAGGTGCGAGGTGATGCACTTTGGGGGGACTAACAAGGCAAGGGAATACACAATGAATGGTAAGACCCTAGGCAAGACGGAGGGTCAGAGGGATCTGGGTGTGCAAGTACACAGATCCCTGAAGGCGGCGGAACAGGTGGATAAGGTGGTAAAAAAGGCATATGGGATACTTGCCTTCATTAGCCGAGGCATTGAATATAAGAGCAAGGAGGTTATGATGGAGCTGTATAAAACACTGGTTAGGCCACAGCTGGAATACTGTGTGCAGTTCTGGTCGCCACACTACAGGAAGGATGTGATCGCGTTGGAGAGGGTGCAGAGGAGGTTCACCAGGATGTTACCAGGGCTGGAGCGCTTCAGCTATGAAGAGAGACTGGGCAGATTGGGTTTGTTTTCCTTGGAGCAGAGGAGGCTGAGGGGGGACATGATTGAGGTGTACAAAATTATGAGGGGCATAGATAGGATGGATGCTGAGGAGCTTTTTCCCTTAGTAGAGGGGTCAATAACTAGGGGGCATAGATTCAAGGTAAAGGGCGGGAGGTTTAGAGGGGATTTGAGAAAGAACTTTTTCACCCAGAGGGTGGTTGGAGTCTGGAACTCACTGTCTGAAAGGGTTGTGGAGGCAGGAACCCTCACAACATTTAAGAAGCATTTGGATGAGCACTTGAAATGCCACAGCATACAAGGCTACGGACCAAATGCTGGAATATGGGATTAGATTAGACAGGGCTTGATGGCCGGCGCGGACACGATGGGCCGAAGGGCCTCTATCCGTGCTGTATAACTCTATAACTCCATGACTCTATGACTAACCTTCCCCAACATTTGGTGGCAGCCAGCGAAGTGGGGCTTTTGGTTGGAAATGATCAATTAATGGTCATGGTGCTTGCACGGCACAGAAGGAGGCCATTCAGCCCATCGAGTCTGCGCCGGCTCTATCGAAGAGTCCCACTCCCCGGCTCTTTCCCCGTATCCCAGCAATTTTATTTCCCTTAATAGGATATTGGCTGTGTTTGTATTAAGCCTTGTCCTCCTTCAGCACCATAAGCTCATGTAACAGGCGTTGAGCAAACAGAAGGCTACGTGGCAAGGGAAGGCGGAGTGGGTTCTGAGGGTCTGTTTACCAGAGTTCCAAATCAATAACCCAAATTGTGTAATCAGTCCTGGCAAGGGTGTGCCAGCTTTTGTTTGTATCTGCTTACATTTCCAAATCTACTGATGATACAAAGCTAGGTGGCAGTGTCAGTTGTGAAGAGGATGTGAAGAGGCTTCAAAGGGATTTCGACAGGCTCAGTGAGTGGGCGAGAACATGGCAGATGGAATATCATGTGGATAAATGATAAGTTATCCACTTTGGTAGAAAAAACAGAAAGGCAGAGTATTTCCCAAATGGTGAAAGATTGGGGAATGCAGATGCTCAAAGGGACCTGGGTGTCCTTGTACATGAATCACTGAAAGTGAATGTGCAGGTGCAGCAAGCCATTAGGAAGGCAAATGGTATGCTGGCCTTCATTACAAGAGAATTTGAGTACAGGAGTAAAGAAGTCTTACTCCAATTATATAGGGCCTTGGTGAGACCACACCTGGAGTACTGTGTACAGGAATAAAATCTACTCCTGCTCCTATTTCTTATGCTCTTATGTTCTTCTGATTCAGGAGGTGAGAGAGCTACTCACTGGGTCATGGCTGGCACCTTAGACTGGAGCAACTTCTTGCTTTTCTGATCTCCTAATTGTGGTAAGCATGTTGGGGCGGGGAGGGCAGAATCATGGCCTCGAGGTACTTAATTCTAGACAGGAGCTCGTGATATATAAGAAAAGAAAGACTCTTTAATCAAACACAAAAAAAAGATCAATAAGAGATCAGTTCTAAACATGAGGGTAGAGCAGGCCGATGGCTTTTGAAGGTTAACGTGTGTTTTTTTTAATAAGCCTCGCTGGAATTTTAGACTCGGATGCAGGTGCCCTGTTACAATAAAACTTTCTTCGGGAAAAGTTCCCGATAGTCTTTGTTATTGCCTGACCTTTCACAGTGTTAATCAAAGCCACTCTCCTGACATTTAAGAGAAAAGTTAAACTCCAAAAATCACAGGAGGAATTAGTTGTTCGTTTTGAGTGCGAGTGGTTTTTTTTCTCTCTCACTCTCTCCTTTACAACTTTTTCTATAATTTATTTTCTGCAGTAACAGGAGTTTATTGATTTGATCTCCCCCGACCTTCTCTAGTGCTCAACATGATCGCAATGAGTAACAGTGGCCCTGAGTTCGAAGCCTGAAAATCTGCGAGGACGTCTTAAGGTCAGGTAAAGCTGAAACGATTTGTTTCTTTTTTGAAGGCAGGTAGGTTGGCGAGGGGGTGAGGGGAGGTGGGGGGATGGGGGGGTCCGTATATTGAAAAATGTCTCGTTAAATCTTCCGTCCCCATTTCAAAGCTATGGAGGCGGCATGCCAATAACTTTGTGGACTTGCAATATCTCCTGCTCCTCCAAGGAGCTCCAGTCAAACGGCAAACCTTTTATCTTCCTCGACCGGAATCCGAAGCTCCCTCTGGAAAGGTTGATTGTAAAACAAAAACCGACCCAGCCCTTGTCTTTCCAACCCTCCTCAGGCTGACATTGCTCCCTCACCGCTTGAATTGAAGGCAGATGAGTCATCAAGTCCTGAAACTTCAAAGAGCAGCCATAGTCTCTGTGATGATGAATAATGATATTATTAAAGTCTCGTCTTAAATTTAAAAATATTTTGGGGGAGTAAGTGGGTGAGTAGCGCCACCTGTCAGCGCCTAAAGAGGCAGTCAGTGGCTGTAGCGCCACTGGCTGCGCCTCCCGCGATATTCAGCAGGGGTGCTAATGGTGGCGTTAGCCTTTTGCGCTGCACCGCCACCGATTACGTCATCGGTGTGCGCAGCACCCCATTCGTGCCCCGATCGCGATATTGGGTAGCGAACGCCGCTGTAGCGCCGTTCGCTACCCGCGCCCGGTTCATGGGGCCTTGCTGCACCGGCAGAAGCGCAAGTTAAGGTGGAGGTGTGGGGCGGCCGCTTTTTTGGCGGCCGCCTGCCAGCACCTCCGTCCCCGGCCTCCTGGTCCCCCCCCCCCCCCCCCCCCCCCCCCCCCCGCCGCAGCATTGCCGGCTGTTTCCCGAGAGACCGGCACTTCTGCTTGGTGCAGGGCTCTTTTGCCGGCACTCGCGATCGGGGCTCGCGCTGCAGCAGGCCCCTCCCCTTTAACAGTGGGAGGAAGGCCTGCAGTACCGCAGCGTGCCGTGCTGCAGTGTGTGGCGCTGCGGCACGTTGCGCTGCAAAATTCACTTTCAGCGCCCTAAGAGGGACGTGGAGCGCCTCGAGCCTCGCCCCGTCTCCCTCGAGGGGCACTGAAACTGAATTTCTGGCGATCGGTATCACTCCGATCGCTGCGCTAAATCCTGCGCTCAGCCGACTTTTGCGCCACTTTGGCGCCCCAACCCAATTTCTAGGCCTAAGAGTTTGCCAACAGCTTCCCTGCTGCCCAGGGATCACATCAGGTAATGAAGTCGGGTGTTGTGTCAGCATGGGATTATTTACTAACTTGACAGCTGCAAATGGTCTATAAAAGCTCCCATTTCATAGGTTTTCACTTTCCAAGGTTAGAAGCCGTTGCTTACTGCATTTGGAAGACAGATTGAGCTTTATGCAGCTTACAAGTGTTTGGAGCAAACTCTCTATCCAGTGTCACCCCATTGGAACAACTTCTCTCACCATTGACAGATCGCTTCTGTCATCTCAACCTCGCCTGCCATCTATTACATCAGCATCGGTGCCCTTTAAAAATTTTCACCTTGGTCCCCAGAATCCCACCACAATCAGCCCCAACACCAGCAGCACCAGGCACACCAGCAGCACCAACAACAACACCAAACTTCTCCGCAATCAGCTGGTGCTGCATAGGACGGAGGGCATCAGCACCCGACCATATCGCTGCCCGGGACGCCAGCGATGGCCTCACCCTGGCCAGATTTACTTCACTTGATGCTGTACACCCTGGCTGACGCATGATGTGCCAGGTTGGCACCACCCCACACCAACACCATAAAACATCCCTACAATGCCCAAGCTATTCCTTTCATCCTCATCACTATTGCCGGTGGGTACCGTTATGTCTCACCATTCACTGCAACTCACTAAGCCACTTCCAAAGATGCACACAAATCTGTACAAGAACGCAAAGTGTTGAAAATAAAGATTTTAATGTTTGGCAGCACGTTAACAGAAACTTCACATGAACATTGGCTAAAACACCCAAGTGCCTACCCTGGTGTATTGTTAGTTGGTATGATTGGACGAGGATGAGGGTGAGTGTGAGGGGTGGCTAGTGAGATGGGGATGTGATAATGTAGATAGAGAGGGATGGGTGGAGGTGCAAAGTAAGTTGGTGTGAGTAACGGTGTGCAGGAGTAGGGTAGGGAAGGCAGAGTGATAGGGATGCGATGAGTGGCACAGCAGGATGAGGTTGAATGTGGCTTTACAGTAACGTTTCGTGATCTACTGAGATCATTGAAAGGTTTGCGCCACTGCTGGCTGGTCCTCCTAATGACATCCCTGCTTGTGTCCTCCTGTGCACTGTGCAAGCAGACTGCGTTGATCTCCTGGGGAGGTCTATTCCGCCCATGGGAAGGGAAGAGGACCTCCCTGCGTGCTGTGACTGCCTCCATAAGCAGCACCTCAATGCTGTAGAACACTGACAGTACAACAGTCAATATCAATTTGCACATGGTCGCTTTAAGGAAACCGGCTGATGACGCATCATCAAGATGAATTCATCAGACTGCTGAGCCCCCTCCTCTACTCCCTCTTCACCCACGACTGTGTGGCTGTTAATGGTTCCAACACCATCATCAAGTTTGCGGATGATACCACGGTAGTAGGCCAGATCACCAACAACGATGAGTCAGCCTACAGGGAGGAGGTCCAGCATCTCGTGAAGTGGTGCGCCGATAACAACCTGGCCCTGAACATCAAGAAAACCAAAGAAATCATTGTGGACTTCAGGAAGTCTAAAGGCGGAAGTCACACCCCCATCCACATCAATGGGGCTGTGGTGGAAAGGGTGGACAGTTTTAAGTTCCTCAGAGTCCACATCACGGAAGACCTCTCCTGGTCCCTCAATACCTCCTCTCTGGTGAAGAAGGCCCAGCAGCGCCTATATTTCCTAAGGAGGCTGAAGGGATGTAACCTGTCACCCCTGATCCTCTCTAACTTTTACCGCTGCACAATGGAGAGCATCCTGACAAACTGTATCACAGTATGGTATGGCAGCTGTAGCTACTATGACCGGAAAGCCCTGCAGCGGGTAGTCAAAACTGCCCAACGCATTACCGGCACCCGGCTACCGACCATAGAGCACATATACCAGAAACGCTGTCTACGGAGGTCACGGTCCATCATCAAAGACCCTACCCACCCCAGCCACAGTCTGTTCGCCCTCCTGCCATCTGGGAGACGCTACAGATGCATTCGCACCGTACGACCAGATTTAGGAACAGCTTCTTTCCCAGGGCTGTGATCCTACTGAACTCCACAAATAAACTCTAAAGCCTGCACATCTGCCAATGCACTTTATTATGGTTATGCTTATGTTAATGTATTACAAGCCAAAAGTATGTTGAATGTTTAAATGTCTTAATCTAAATGTACACTCTCGGGAGCCGCAAGCCTACATTTCATTGTACTGCACTTGTGCACTAACAATGACAATAAAAGTTGATTTGATTTGATTTTTGATTTGATTTCCTTCAATTGGCCAGGAAACGCGCTGGGCGGGCTTAACAAGCCCAATCAGCGTAAAATTCATTTCACAGGGCGGGCTGGAGCCAGCAGCGAGGTCATACCCCGCCACCGACACCAGCTGCACCAAACCCGCCTCGGTAGGCAAAATCGCAGCCATAGAAACCTATAGCACAGAAGGAGGCCATTCAACCCATCATGCCTGTGCCGGCTCTTTGAAAGAGCTCTCCAATTAGTCCCACTCCCCCTGCTCTTTCCCCAGAGCTCTGCACAATTTTTCCTTTTCAAATATTTACCCAATTCCCTTTTGAAAGTTACTTTTGAATCTGCTTCCTTTCCGGCAATGGATTCCAGATCACAACAACTCGCTGTGTAAAAAAAAACACTCCTCATTCCCTCAATTGATTCTTTTGGCAATTATCTTAAATCTGTGTCCCGTGGCTACTGACCCTCCTGCCAATGGGAATGGTTTCTCCCAATCTTCTCTATCAAAATCCCTCATAATTTTGAGCACATCTCTTAAATCTCCCCTTGACCTTCTCTGCTGTAAGGAGAACAACCCCAGCTTCTTCAGTCTCTCCACATAATTAAAGGTCTTCATCCCTGGTACCATTCTGGTAAATCTCCTTCGCACCCCTCCAAGGCCTTGACATCCTAATCATGTCCTCTGTTCAGCCATTTCTCCAGCTAGTTTTGCCTTTCCTTAAAACTTTGGCCCCTGAGGAATCATCCTGAGACTTTCAAAGGGTCGCGTAGAATCATAAACGATTGCAGCACAGAAGGAGGCCATTCGGGCCATCGTGCTTGTGCTGGCTCTTTGAAAGAGCTGTGCCTCAGATAAAGTACCCGGCGGTCGTCCTTCCATCTGAGGACTGGAACTTGCTCCTCAGCTTTGTCATTGAGCTAGCCAAATCGCAGCAACACCCAACACTGAGCAGTGACTAACCATCTCCAATTTAAAAAAAATATATTATCAGATTTCAATTTTGAAAGAAGCTGCTGACTGCAGTGATGATGGTAAATTCTGTCTGGGTAGGTGGACAGTTTAATAATTCAGGAGCCCGAGATTAAAGCAGATCAGTAACCATTTTATTAAGAGCTGTTGCAATTAGTTTGAACAAAATAGCTGTAAAAACTGTCTCGACATTTCAATAAAGGAGAAAATTGCTTTAAGGGCATATTCAGCATATAATTTTCAAAAATGAAAACCAGCTTTTTTTTGTTTTATTGAAGTCTCATCCATTATTCAGTCACTCCCTCAATGCTGCACACAGCCATACGTACAGGGTACTCGACACTCAAATTGTCGTTATGCGGCCAGATAATATTCACAATGCAATGAGGAATTGTGCCTCTAATATAACAGAGGTTTTGTGGTTCGCAAAACCAGTTGCTTCGCATTTCTTCCTGCCCCGTCACTGACATTTCTCCTCTCTTCTCCTCCCCTGTAGGTGCTAACTCTTGTCGGGGCACCGACGGACTGGGCACAACGAGCCTTCTGGCACCTCGCCCGATTCAGAGCCACAGTGCTGAGCGTCGGCAGGCTGTTTGGCCACAGAAGTCGTCACGGCTGAGCCCAAACTGGTCATCGGACAAACTTCACAGGAGTCTCAGTGATCAGGAACGGGACCTCGCCCTTGCCCCTCACCCCAACCCAACGCCCCCCCCCCCCCCAAAATCCTGATTTTGAGGCTTTGTAACCCAGGGCGGAGAGACCAATCGTAACATCTCAACTGCTGTCCCAGCTTAGATCACCTCACTAAGGAGAGAATTGGAATCAAACCTGGGGCCTTTCTAGTCTGACCTATTGCACAGTGTTTACTCACTGGGCAATCCAGGGGCCCAAAAAGAAATTTAGATTGCGATCCGGTGTCCTGGCTAATATTGATTCCTTAACCAACATCACTAAAAGCAGATTTATGGCCATTACTGTTGGTGGGAGCTTGCTGCAATGTTTCCTACATTAAAACAGTGACAACACTTCAAAAAAGTACTTCATTGGCTGGGACATCCTGAGGGACACTATATAAATGCAACTTCTTTCTCTCAACCACTCCTGAAGGTGTAGGCTCTTCCTGGCATAGGGGCTGCTGGGCACTCCCTGCCCTATGGTACTTCACCCCGCCGACTATTCATCAGAAAGGTGCTACATAAATGCAAGTTCTTCCTTTCCTTCTTTCAAAGTTAAATATTTTCCCCATTTTCTTTTTTGAAACTTTGATTCTGTCATGATCTCATGAATATTATTTGTAGAGACAAGTGATTCATAGGACTGACATTCGCTGCCAATGAATTTGTTTCATTCTGTGTGTATTCATCCTTTCATTTCAGCTCAGCCCTCTGCTGACACGGTAAGAGGATAAGATAGAAAGAAAGAAAGAAATATACAAAGAAAGAGAGAGAGAAGGAAGGAAAGAAATAAAGATAAAGAAGGAAAGAACGGAAGAAAGAGAAGGAAAGAAAGAAAGAAAGAAAGGAAAGAATGGAAGAAAGAGAAAGAAAGAAAGAAAGAAAGAAGAAAGAAAGCAGAATTCCTAGATGAGAAAAGACCTCGGTCCATCTATCAACTTGGTAGTCACAGGAAGAAAGGTTTATTGTAGAACAAAGCTCCCTCTAGACTACTCCTTGCAACACCCCAGCTCAGGTACAGCACAGATTAAAACAGTAAGGCTCCCTCTACACTGTTCCATTAAACTCTCCAAGGGCAGGTACAGCACAGGTTAGATACAGAGTAAAGATCCCACTACACTGCCTGCCTATATCCCCTTGAAGCCTCTTTGCATCCTCCGCACAACTTACTTCCTCACCCAGCTTTGTATCATCAGCAAACTTGGATATATTACATTTGCTCCCCTCATCCAAATCATTGATGTAGATTGTGAATAGCTGAGGCCCAAGCACCGATCCTTGCGGTACCCCACTAGTTACAGCCTGCCAACCCAAAAATACTCACTTATTCCCACTCTCTGTATTCTGTTCGTCAACCAATCCTCAATCCATGCTAGTATATTACCCCCAAACCCATGAACCCTAATTTTGTTTAATAACCTCTTGTGTGGCACCTTATCGAATGCCTTCTGAAAATCCAAATACACCACATCCACTGGTTCCCCCTTATCTATTCTGTTAGTTACAACCATAAAAACTCTAACAGATTTGTCAAACATGATTTCCCTTTCATAAATCCATGCTGACTCTGTCCAATCCTATTATTATTTTCTAAGTACCTTGTTACCACGTCCTTAATAATAGATTCTAGCATTTTCCCTACTACTGATATCAGGCTAACTGGTCTGTAGTTCCCTGTTTTCTCTCTCCCTCCTTTCTTAAATAGTGGGGTTACATTTGCTACCTTCCAATCTGCGGCAACCATTCTAGAGTCTATGGAATTTTGGAAGATGAAAACCAATGCATCCACTATCTCTATAGCCACCTCTTTCAAAACCCTCGGATGTAGGCCATCAGGTCCAGGGGATTTATTGGTTTTCAGTCCTATTCATTTCTCCAGTACTATTTTTTTACTAATACTAATTTCTTTCAGTTCCTCATTCTCGCTAGACCCTTAGTTCTCCACTATCTGGGAGTTTTTTGCATCTTCTTCCATGAAGACAGACTCAAGTATTTGTTTAATTTCTCTACCATTTCCTTATTCCTTATTCTAATTTCCCCTGCCTCAGCCTGTAAGGGACCCACATTTACTTTCACTAATCTTTTCCTTTTTACATACCTATAGAAGGGTTTACAGCCTGTTTTTATGTCTCTTGCTAGTTTACTCTCATATGCTATTTTCCCTTTCTTTATCAATTTCTTGGTCCTCCTTTGCTGAATACTAAAATCCTCCCAATCCTCAGGCTTATGACACTTTTTTGCAACATTATAAGCCTCTTCCTTTGATCTCATACTATCTTTAACTTCTCTTGTTAGCAATGGTTGGACCACTTTTCCTGTGGGGTTTTTGTGCCTTAAATTCACTCGGTTAATCCCGGGGATGAGGGGATGGACATATGAGGAGAGGTTGAGTAGATTGGGACTCTACTCATTGGAGTTCAGAAGAATGAGAGGCGATCTTATTGAAACATATAAGATTGTGAAGGGGTTGGATCGGGTGGATGCGGGGAGGATGTTCCAGATGATGGGTGAAACTAGAACTAGGGGGCATAGTCTTAGAATAAGGGGCTGCTCTTTCAAAACTGAGATGAGGAGGAACTACTTCACTCAGAGGGTGGTAGGTCCATGGAATATGCTGCCCCAAAAAGCTGTCGAAGCTACATCATTACATAAATTTAAAACAGAAATAGACAGTTTCCTAGAAGAAAAGGGAATTAAGGGTTACGGGGAGCGGGCAGGAATTTGGACATGAGTTTAGGTGCGGATCGGTCATGGCCCTGTGGGTAGCGGAGCGGGCCCAGGGGCCGTGTAGCCTGATCCTGCTCCTGTTTCATGTGTCTAATTCTGTTAGATTCAGGAGATAGTCCTGTCATAGTGGATTGGCGGTTAGGATCAGATCAGCCATGATCTTATTGAATGGCGGAGCAGGCTCGAGGGGCCAATTGGCCTACTCCTGCTCCTATTTCTTATGTTCTTATGTTCTTAAGAAACGTATATTTGTTGTAAATTATGTATTGATTCTTTAAATGCTAGCCATTCCTTGTCAACCATCATTCCTTTTAATATAGTTTCCCAATCTAACTTAGTCAACTCGCCTCTCATACCTACATAGTTTGCTTTGGTTAGATATAAGACCCTAGTTTCGGATTTAACTAAATCACTTCGAACTTAATATAAAATTCTATTATATTATGGTCACTCTTCCCTAAAGGGCCCTTTACTGCAAGGTTATTAATTAACCCTTTCTCATTGCACAATATAGAGTAAAGATCTCTCTACACTGCCCAATCAAACACTCCCAGGGCAGGGACAGCACAGGTTAGATACAGAGTAAAGCTCCCTCTACACTGTCCCATCAAACACTCCCAGGGCAGGTACAGCACGGGTTAGATACAGAGTAAAAACTCCCACTACACTGTCCCATCAAACACTCCCAGGGCAGGTACAGCACGGGTTAGATACAGAGTAAAGCTCCCTCTACACTGTCCTATCAACACTCCCAGGGCAGGTACACCACGGGTTAGATACAGAGTAAAGCTCCCTCTACACTGCCCCATCAAACACTCCCAGGGCAGGTACAGCACAGGTTAGATACAGAGTAAAGCTCCCTCTACACTGCCCCATCAAACACTCCCAGGGCAGGTACAGCACGGGTTAGGTACAGAGTAAAGCTCCCTCTACACTGTCCTATCAACCACTCCCAGGGCAGGTACACCACGGGTTAGATACAGAGTAAAGCTCCCTCTACACTGTCCCATCAAACGCTCCCAGGGCAGGTACAGCACAGGTTAGATACAGAGTAAAGCTCCCTCTACACTGCCCTATCAAACACTCCCGGGGTAGGTACAGCACGGGTTAGATACAGAGTAAAGCTGCCTCTACACTATTGTTGGATCCGTGGTTCAGTGGATATGCTGTTATTAAATAATCACACGGATGCTGTACATCAATAATAAACAGGTCTTTACTGGAGGAGGGTAGTCTCAAGACAGTGGGTACAGAGGCATGCGCAAAGCTTATATACCGGTGTGGTCACTGCCGGTACTACAGTATACAGGAGCTGTAAAAGTAGTTCTGACTTAAAGGCACATACACTCCAACTATCCCATCAAACACTCCTATTCAGTCATCTGTAGCAGCTCCCTGAATGAACTATCCACTTCGTCCTATTCCTCTGCCCTTTCCACATATCTTATCATTTTTCTGTATTCCACTTTCCTTTTAAAAACTGTAATGGATTCTGCAGTTTCTGACTGATGATTGCATGTCCCAGCAACCCTCTGTGTCAAAGGATTTCTAGCCCCATTCTTTCAATCTTTTGATGCTGATCTTAGGTTAATGCCCTCGACGTATGGACTAACACAAATAGTACTTCCCGATTTACCTCATCAACTTCATTTCATTTTTAATGCTTCATGATTGTGACACTGCTTGTTCATGAGGTTTTGTTGGTCAGACTCTATCTTTAAGGAATACAGAGACTCTCCCTTTAAGGAGAACTGATGGTGAGACTCGCTTTAAGGGGAACTGATGGTGAGGCTCTCTCTTTAAGGGGAACTGAGGATGAGTCTCTCTCTTTAAGGGGAACTGATGGTGAGACTCTCTCTTTAAGGGGAACTGAGGGTGAGACTCTCTCTTTAAGGGGAACTAATAGTGAGACTCTTTAAGGGGAACTGATGGTGAGACTCTCTCTTTAAGGAGAACTGAGGGTGAGACTCTCTCTTTAAGGGGAACTGAGGGTGAGACTCTCTCTTTAAGGGGAACTGAGGGTGAGACTCTCTTTAAGGGGAACTGATGGTGAGACTCTCTAAGGGGAACTGATGGTGAGGCTTTCTCTTTAAGGGGAACTGATGGTGAGACTCTCTCTTTAAGGGGAACTGATGGTGAGGCTTTCTCTTTAAGGGGAACTGATGGTGAGACTCTCTCTTTAAGGGGAACTGAGGGTGAGACTTTCTTTAAGGGGAACTGAGGGTGAGACTCTCTTTAAGGGGAACTGATGGTGAGACTCTCTCTTTAAGGGGAACTGATGGTGAGACTCTCTTTAAGGGGAACTGATGGTGAGTCTCCCTCTTTAAGGGGAACTGATGGTGAGACTCTCTCTTTAAGGGGAACTGAGGGTGAGACTCTTTTTAAGGAGAATCGTTGGTGTGACTGTCTCTTTAAGAGGTACTCGGATTAACACTTTCCCTTTAAATAGGTACTGAGGGTAAGCCTTAAAGGGACCTGATTCTGCCTTAAAGAGACCTGATTCCCTCTTCTCACGTTGCTAAGTTGCAATTCTCCTTCTTTAATACCAATGGAATCAAATCCTGATTTGCGCCGGGGAATTAAGCTAAAGGGGTTAAGCTTTGGTAACATCATTGACATCCTGACAGGTCCCTCAGTCGCCGTGTGAAGAAGCTGCTGATTGTGCTCGGTGATAAGATTAAGTCTGGAGAAATATTGTCAGCTGTACTCCCAGTGACTTCACTGAGACAAAGAGCAAGTGTTCCTGGCTGACTCCAGGCTCCGCGCGCGTTTCAAGCTATTATGTTTTCCCTTGGCGTATTTACCAGAACTTTTATTTTTAATTAACCTTTACTTTGTGCGACACTGTAATTCCTCCCTCCGTGTCAGGCAGGTTAATGAATTATGTGACCCAAGGCAGGGGAGAGAGGGGACTTAGATCAATGAACCTCCATTTGATGTCCTTGTGCTTGGCGGTTTTCCCCTCAGCACAGATTGAAACACAAGAATCTCTTCTCAGTAATAACTCCCGGCCACCACTGTCTAGAGGGGCTGCGAAAGAAATTAAACACTTGTTTGAGGCCGACAATTGAGGCTTAAATTGGATTATCCTGCTTTGAGAAGCTGGGTGTCACTGTTCAGAAATGAAATGCAAGGGTTTGGATCTGCTGTGGTTGCAACTCAATTTGTCAGCTGATGTGGGGTGGAAAAATTGATAAAGCAATTTTATTTCATTGATATCTGCTACATGCAGAGTTTTTTTTTCCATGCTCCATTTTATATGCATGAGCAGTCAGGATGAATTAACTCTTTTGCTGGCCTGAATCTTCCTATTTAGTTTTGAAATATTAGCCTGGATTTTCTTTTCAGCTCCTCACCCTGCCCGCTCCCTCCAGGTTTCTCCCCTCCTGTCCTGACTATGCTGACCCATGCCAGAGGAACCCAGCAACACTGCCCCCCGCCCCGCCCCGCCCAGCCCAGCCCAAGAGTCAAAGGCCCAGTAAAAGTGACCTGACATAAAACGCCAACTAGTTCACTAAAGTCCCTTTAGGTGAAGGAAACCTGCCCGGTCCTTACCCGGTCTGGGCCTGCATAGGAACAGGAGTGGGCCATTCAGCCCCTCGAGCCTGTTCCGCCATTCAATTAGATCGTGGCTGATCTGTATATTAACCTACCCGCTTTGGTTCTGTAATCCTTATTACCCTTGACGAACAAAAATCTATCAATCTCAGTTTTGAAATTTTCAGTTGACTCCCCACCCTGAACAGCTTTTTGGGGGGAGAGAGTTCCAGATTTCCACTGCCCTTCGTGCGAAGGGGTGCTTCCTGAAGTCACCCCTGAATGACCTAGCTCTAATTTTAAGGTTACGCTCCCAATGTTCTTGACTCACAATTGCCCTCTGAAGTGGCCTAGCGAACCACTCGCTTGAAGAAGGCCCACCATGGGGCAACTAGGGATGGGCAATAAATGCCAGCTTTGACAGCGACGCCCACACCCTGAGAATATTTCATTTTTTATTTTTAAAAAGAGACCACCCATCTTTCACATTTAAGCCTAAACACGGAAGGGGCGATTCTGGTCTTCGGCGGTTTCGCAAGTCGGGCGGTAGCCAATCGTCAGTCCGTGTTTGTCCCCTGGCCGATTGCCTTTTCCCTCTGGCTGTCAATCCGCTATCGACCATTTGGCGCCGCCACCAATTTCAGCCCCAGAGTATTGGTGCTCTGTAAGACCACGTGTGTACATCACAGTCTTCTTAGGCAGTCCCTTGGAACCGAGGATGACTTGCTTCCACATTAAAAATGAGTTCGCAGGTGACTGATGAGTCCAATGCGGGACCTGCAGTCTCTGTCACAGGTGGGGCAGACGGTGGTTGAAGGGGCGGGTGGGTGGGGTGCTTGGGTTGTCATGCACTCCTTGTGCTGCCTGTGCTTGGCTTCCGCTTGCTCCCGGCGAAGAGGCTCGAGGTGTTCGGCGCCTTCCCGGATGCTTCTCCTCCACTTTGTGCTGTCTTGGGCCAGGGATTCCCAGGCGTCGGTGGGGATGTTTCACTTTTTCAAGGAGGCTTTGAGGGTGTCCTTGAAGCGTTTCCTCTGCCCACCTGGGGCTCTCTTGCCGTGCCGGAGCTCTGAATAGAGCGCTTGTTTTGGGAGTCTCGTATCGGGCATGCGGACAATGTGACCCGTCCATCGGTGCTGATTGAGTGTGGTCAGAGCTTCGATGCTGGGGATGTTGGCCTGAGCAAGAACACTGATGTTGGTGCGCCTATCCTGCCAATGGATTTGCAGGATCTTGCGGAGGCAGCGTTGGTGGCACCTCTCCAGTGCTTTGAGGTGCCTGCTGTACATGGTCCATGTCTCTGAGGCATACAGGAGGGCGGCTATCACTGCTGCTCTGTAGACCATGAGCTTAGTGCCGGGTTTGAGGTCCTGGTCTTCAAACACTCTCTTCCTCAGGCGACTGAAGGCTGCACTGGCACACTGAAGGAGGTGTTGGACTTCGTCGTCGACATCTGCCCTTGTTGACAGTAGGCTCCCGAGGTATGGAAAGTGGCCCAAGTTGTCCAAGGCCTTGTCGTGGATTTTGATAATCGGGGGGCAACAGTGACAGACCGGAACGCCGTACTGCTATCGTTGCCCGGGAGCTCAGACGCTTCGCCATTGACATCGCTGCCCTAAGTGAGACCCGGCGGGCAGGGGAAGGCCAGCTCAAGGAGCAAGGTGGTGGTTACACCTTCTTCTGGAAAGGCAAACCCAAAGAAGAATGCTGCCTCCATGGGGTAGGCTTCGCCATAAAAAATGAACTGGCCGGGCATCTCAGAGACTCCCCTAGTGGTATAAACGAGCGCCTCATGACTCTTCGACTCACCCTAGCCCGAAACCAGTCTGCTACGGTCATCAGTGTGTACGCCCCAACACTGGAAGCCACAGACGAGACCAAAGAGGAATTCTACTCTAGCCTCGAACAATCCCTGTCCCGAGTCCCAACGGGCGACAAGCTGATCCTCCTTGGCGACTTCAACGCCAGAGTTGGAAAGAACACAGACCTCTGGGGAGGTGTGATCGGCAGAGGGGGGGTAGGGAATGCCAACTCCAACGGTACCCTCCTCCTGTCGAAATGCTTAGAACATGGCCTCGTCATAACCAACACCTTGTTCCGTCAGAGAGACAAGTACAAGGCTTCATGGCAGCAGCCTCGTTCCAAGCACTGGCATCTGCTGGACTACGTCATCGTCCGAGCGAGGGACCGCAAGGACGCCCGCATCACCCACGCCATGACAGGAGCTGACGACTGCTGGGCAGACCACCGCTTAATCCGCTCTGTCATCTCCATCAATGTAGCCCCAAAACAGCGGCGGCAACAGAAACAATGCCGCAGGAAAATTAACGCTGGAGAACTCAAAGACCCCGCTAAGAAAGCCCTATTCAGCCTGCGCCTCACAAACAACCTGACAACACCCAGTGATGCAGAGACACAGAGTGCCCACAGCATCTGGTCTGCACTCAAGGCCTCCATAATCAGCACCTGTGAAGAGACGCTCGGTCACTCGACCAGGAAACACCAAGACTGGTTCGACGAGAATGACCAGGAGATCCAGGAGCTAATAAGCCGCAAGCGCAAGGCATTTCTGATCTGGAAACAGCAGCAGAACTCGAGAGCAAGAAAACAGCTCTACAGAAGCCTGAAGGCCGAGGTCCAACAAAAAACTCGCGACCTAAAGAACAGATGGTGGGTGGAGAAAGCGCAGGAGATCCAGCAGCTAGCCGACAACCACGACGTGCGTGGATGCTTTAGCGCAGTCAAGACCACCTACGGCCCAAGCACCCAAGGCCCTTCCCCACTGCGGGCCAAGAACGGAGAGGTACTCATCAAGGACATGGAAGCAGTCAGTGCCCGCTGGAAGGAGCACTGCGAAGATCTCCTTAACCATGACTCTGTCTTCGACACGAGTGTCCTCAACTCTATCCCACAGCATGCTACCCGCCACCATCTCAGCACAACCCCAGCCCGGCATGAGGTTGAAAAGGCCATCCGACAACTGAAGAACAACAAGGCCTCAGGAGCAGATGGAATCCCCGCCGGGGCACTAAAGCATGGCGGAGAAGCACTACTGGCGTGAATTCATGAACTAATTTCTCTTATCTGGAAGGAGGAGAGCATGCCAGGGGATCTCAGAGATGTCGTAATCATGACCATCTTCAAGAAAGGTGACAAGTCCGATTGCGGTAATTACAGAGGAGTTTCCCTGCTATCTGCCACAGGGAAAGTCATCGCAAGAATCCTCCTCAATCGCCTTCTCCCAGTGGCCGAAGAGCTCCTCCTAGAGTCGCAATGCGGATTCCGCCCACTAAGGGGCACAATGGACATGATCTTCACCGCACGTCAATTACAAGAGAAATGCAGGGAACAGGCCCAACCACTGTACATGGTTCTTTGATCTCACAAAGGCCTTCGACGCTGTCAACCGTGAGGGATTATGGAGTGTCCTCCTCAAATTCGGCTGCCCTCAAAAGTTTGTCACTATCCTCCGCCTGCTTCATGATGACATGCAAGCCATGATCCTGACCAACGGTTCCACCACAGACCCAATTCACGTACGAACCGGGGTCAAGCAAGGCTGTGTCATCGCACCAACGCTCTTCTCAATCTTCCTTGCTGCAATGCTCCAGCTCACCCTCAGTAAGCTCCCCACTGGAGTGGAGCTAATTTACAGAACAAACGGGAAACTCTTCAACCTCCGTCGCCTCCAGTCCAGATCCAAGGTCGTCCCATCCTCTGTCATCAAATTACAGTATGCAGACGATGCTTGCGTCTGCGCTCACTCGGAGGTCGAACTCCAAACCATCGTAAACACCTTCACCGAAGCATATGAGAGCATGGGCCTTACACTAAACATCCGTAAGACAAAGGTCCTCTACCAACCTGCCCCCGCCACACAGTGCTGCCCCCCGATTATCAAATCACAGCGTAGCCCGACTCTGGATAACAAGGGTGGTGAGGCCAGTTATCGCTCATCCACTGCATCCCTGTGGGGGGGGTCAGCTGACACAGCATAATTACCCTGGAGGGGGTAACCTCACCAGTCCACACTGCCAGCGGGGAACCCCCAGCAACATAAGAACATAAGACGTAGGAGCAGGAGTAGGTCATTTGAGGTTATCCACTTTGGAAGGGAGAATGAAAAAGCAAATTATTATTTAAATGGATTGAAACTACAAAATGCTGTGGTACAAAGGGATCCGGGGGTCCGAGTACATGAAACACAAAAGGTTAGCATGCAGGTACAGCAAGTATTTAGAAAGGTTAATGGAATGTTGGCCTTTATTGCAAGGGGTATGGAGTATAAAAGTAGGGAAGTTTTGATGCAACTTTACAGGGCGCTGGTGAGACCGCACCTGGAGTACTGCGTACAGTTGTGGTCTCCATATTTACATAAGAACATAAGAACATAAGATGTAGGAGCAGGAGTAGGTCATTCGGCCCCTCGAGCCTGCTCCACCATTCAATAAGATCATGGCTGGTCTGATCTTGGCCTCAACTCCAGTTCCCTGCCCGCTCCCCATAACCCTTGACTCCCTTATCGTTCAAAAATCTATCTATCTCCACCTTAAATATATTCAATGACCCAGTCTCCACAGCTCTCTGGGGAAGAGAATTCCAAAGATTCATGACCCTCTGAGAGAAGAAATTCCTCCTCATTTCCGATTAAAAAGGGTGTCCCCTTATTCTGAAATTATGCCCCCTAGTTCTAGATTCCCCCACGAGGGGAAACATCCTCTCTGCATCTACCCTGTCAAGCCCCTTCAGAATCT
The DNA here is from genome assembly GCF_052327205.1 of Somniosus microcephalus. Lineage (NCBI taxonomy): Eukaryota > Metazoa > Chordata > Chondrichthyes > Squaliformes > Somniosidae > Somniosus > Somniosus microcephalus. The sequence goes on along the minus strand of NC_140988.1, from coordinate 374,443,120 downwards.
TATATGTTTCAATAAGATCCCCTCTCATTCTTCTAAACTCCAATGAGTATCGGCCCAACCTGCTCAACCTTTCCTCATAAGACAACCCCAGCAACTGAAAGAAAGAACTTGTATTTTTACCGCGCCTTTCATGGCCTCAGGGCATCCCAAAGCTCTTTACAGTCAAAGAAGTGTATTCACTGTTGTAATGTAGGAAAAACAGCAACCAATTTGTGCACAGCAAGCTCCCACAAATAGCAATGTGATGGTGTTTTAGTGATGTTGGTTGAGGGATAAATATTGTCAAGGACACTGGGGAGGACCCCCTCTGCTCTTTTTCGAATACTGCCCTGGGATCTTTTACATCCACCCAAAGGGGCCTCGGTTTAACGTCTCATCCGAAAGACGGCACTTTGACAGTGCAGCACTCCCTTAGTACTGGCAGTGTCAGCCTGGATTTTGTGCTCAAGTCTCTGGAGTGGGGCTTGAACCCACGATCTTCTGACTCAGAAGAGAGAGCCATGGCCAACACCGTTCTGGGATCGCTTATGGGAAATTCCGACAAACACAACTTAAGATACGTGTCGCAGTCTCTCTCTCCCCACCCCACTGGTGCCTAGTGTTCACGCAGTGTTTAGATGGTTCCTGCCGAGGGGTCCAGGATTAATGGGAGCATCTCCATTTGCCTGGATGAGTGCAGCTCCAACAACACTCAAGAAGCTCAACACCATCCAGGACAAAGCAGCCCGCTTGATTGGCTCCCCATCCACCACCTTAAACATTCACTCCCTCCACCACCGGCGTACCGTGTCTGCAGTGTGTACCATCTACAAGATGCACTGCAGCAACTCGCCAAGGCTTCTTCGACAGCACCTTCCAAACCCAGCGACCTCTAACCCACGACCTCTAACACCTGGAAGGACAAGAGCAGCAGGCGCTTGGGAACACCACCACCTCCAAGCTCCCCTCCAAGTCACACACCATCCTGACTTGGAAGTATATCGGCCATTCCTTCATCGTCGCTGGGTCAAAATCCTGGAACTCCCTCCCTAGCAGCACTGTGGGTGTACCTTCAATGGTTCAAGAAGGCGGCTCACCACCACCTTCTCAAGGGCAATTAGGGATGGGCAATAAATGCTGGCCTTGCCAGCGATGCCCCCATCCAATAAAAATGAATTAAAAAAAAACACCAATGAGATCTTAGATATTTTTCAGCAGTGAACAGGTCTCAAGCAGTCATCAGGGTCTGAGGGGAATATTCTTTCTGTCAATACCAAAAGACCTTTGCACTAAAAGCATCGTCGGGTGGTTCATCCGTCCCTTACCCATCTCTGGTGTTCGTTTCGTAACTCAGGCAGTGTAGATAGGAACAGGACAGAAGAGCCCACCGTGCCTGCTGCACCACTCGGATAATGAGGGCAGCTCTGTCTTCCTGATCACAAACTCCTGCCTTTAACCTCGCAAGTAAGGATCCACCCTCCCCCCCCTCCACTTTCGAAGCATCTCAGATGATTCTGCATGGCCCTCTCTCAGGCACTTCACTCCACATTCCCACCACCGTTTGAAGGTATATTTATCTGGAGTCATTTGTTCCTGGATTGGTTTAAACTCTGAGATGATGGGATATGAGAGGGCTGTCCTATGAGGAGAGGTTGAGTAGAATGGGCCTATACTCTCGAGTTCAGAAGAATGAGAGGTGATCACATTGAAACATATATGATTCTGCGGGGGATTGACAGGGTTTTTTTTCTCCCCTGGCTGGAGAGTCTAGAACTAGGGGGCACAATCTCAGGATAAGGGGTCAGCCATTAAATTAATTAAAGAGCGGCGAGAGCGGCGGACCTGCGGGAGACTCGGCGGCGAGGCTATAAAGAGCGGCAGAGACCAGGTAGGCCTCAGAGTGGCGAGAGCGGCGGACCTGCGGGAGACTCGGCGGCGAGGCTATAAAGAGCGGCAGAGACCAGGTAGGCCTCAGAGCGGCGAGAGCGACGGACCTGCGGGAGACTCGGTGGCGAGGCTATAAAGAGCGGCAGAGACAAGGTAGGCCTCAGAGCGGCGGACCTGCGGGAGACTCGGTGGCGAGGCTATAAAGAGCGGCAGAGACAAGGTAGGCCTCAGAGCGGCGAGAGCGACGGACCTGCGGGAGACTCGGTGGCGAGGCTATAAAGAGCGGCAGAGACAAGGTAGGCCTCAGAGCGGCGAGAGCGACGGACCTGCGGGAGACTCGGTGGCGAGGCTATAAAGAGCAGCAGAGACAAGGTAGGCTTACTAATTTCCAATCTCCGAACTCAGAGGGAGGGAGGGAAGTAAAAAGTATTCGAAGTGTGACGTCACCAGAAAGCAGGTAAGTGATTGGTTGGTGAGTATTTCTCTCTTTTAGAAACATAGAAGATAGGAGCAGGAGTAGGCCATTCGGCCCCTCGAGCCTGCTCCGCCAGTCAATGAGATCATGGCTGATCATCCAAATTCAGTACCCTGTCCCTGCCTTCTCCCCATATCCCTTGATCCCTTTAGCCTTAAGAAATATATCCAACTCTTTCTTGAATATATTTAATGAACTGGCCTCCACCGCCCTCTGTGGCAGAGAATTCCACAGGTTCACCACTCTCTGGGTGAAGAAATTCCTCCTCATTTCAGTCCTAAATGGCTTACCCCTTATCCTTAGACTATGACCCCTGGTTCTGGACTCCCCGGCCATCAAAAACATCCTTCCTGCATCTAGTCTGTCCAGGCCTGACAGAATTTTATAGGTTTCGATGAGATCCCCTCTCAATGAATCTTTGTAATTCTCTGCCCCAGAGGGCTGTGAATGCTGAGTCTTTGAGTATATTCAAGGCTGAGAGCGATAGATTTTTGGACTCTAGGGGAATCGAGGGATATGGGGAGCGAGCAGGAAAATGGAGTTGAGGTAGAAGATCAGCCATGATTTTATTGAACAGGCTCGAAGGGCCGTATGGCCGACTCCTGCTCCTATTTCTTATGTTCTTATAATGCCCTTGATGGCGGAGTGAAAACCGGGCCACTGATTCGCCTTGCGCTACTTCCCAAGTGATGCTTATACCCCTATGATGATAGCAAAATACTGCAGATGTTGGAAATCCGAAATAACAACAGAAAATGCTGGAAAAACTCAGCAGGTCAGGCAACATCCGTGGAGAGAAATTTGAGTTGACGTTTCGGGTCAAAACCCTTCTTCAAAACTGGAAAGAAAAGAAAATAGATCGAAGGCAGGGCTGCGATCGGACAAAAGAAGTAAAAGAAACAAAAGAAGTAAAAGAGACAATAAAAGGTATTCGAAGCTAGATGAGATGGTAATAGGCTGAGATTAGGTGTAAAGTGTACTGGCAGGGCAAGAGATAGCTGCCAGGTGTGAGAGAGAAACAAAAGGAAAGGGGGTGGGGAGAGGAAAGGAGTGGAAAAATTATAAGAAAAAATGTGTAATAGGGGCCGAGGTTATGATCTGAAATTGTTGAACTCAATATTGAGTCCGAAAGGCTGCTGAGTGCCTAATCGGAAGATGAGGTGCTGTTCCTCGAGTTTACATTGAGCTTCCGTGGAACAATACAAGAGGCCAAGGACGGTGCGGTCCGAGTGGGAATGGAGCGGTGAATTAAAATGACAGGCGACCGGAAGCTCGGAGTCATCCTTACGGATCAGACTTCACTACTTTTACTAATATTTCAACTTTTTTTAATATTGCTGTAGGCACCAACCCTTTGTGTCGGAGGTGCCGTCTTGCGGATGAGACTTTAAACCGAGGCCCCGTCTGCCCTCTCAGGATGTAAAAGATCCCACGGCCACTATTTCGAGGAAGAGCGGCGGTGTTCCCTCCAGTGTCCTGGTCAATAATTTATCCCTCAACCAACACTTTAGAGAAAAAAAAACAGATGACCTGGACATATATTTCATTGTTATTTGTGGGATCTTGCTGTGCACACATTGGCTGCCATGTTTCCTACATTAGAACAGTGACTACACTTCAAAGCTTTTTCATTGGTTGGAAAGCACTTTGGGATATCCTGGGGTCATGACAGGTGCTATATAAATGTAAGTTTAATGATCACCATTTCTGATACTAGCTTTTCATTCCAATTTAATGAATTTAAATTCCCCAGCTGCCGTGGCAGGATTTGAACTCATATCTCTGGAACATTAACCTAGGCCTATATCTGGAGTACTAGTCCAGTAACATAACCACTGTGCTACCGTACCCTGCAATTGGAGCTAGTCCATTGCACCTGGGCGGGACCGGAACCAATGTCCTAGGAGGAGTGCTTGCTAGTGCTGGCGGGGAGGGTTTAAACTAAAATGGCAGGGGGTTGGGAACCTGTGCAGGGAGACAGAGGAAAGGGAAGCAAGGATAGAAACAAAAGACAGGAAGGAGAAAAGCAAAAGTGGAAGGTAGAGAAATCAAGGGTGTAAATCAAACAGGGCCACAGTAAATAATAATTCTAAAAGGACGAAGAGTGTTAAAAAATTAAGCCTGAAGGCTTTGGGGCAGAAATTCGGTATCGCCCCATTTGGGGCGCAATTATCGGCCGGGCGCAAAGTTTTGCGCCCGCACATTATCGCCACCTACTGTGAAATTGGTCTGTTTCGCCCCTGGAGCTGATTGCAGCGCTAAATCAGGCGCTGCACGACTCTCTTAAGGCGCTAAGCCGGAGGAGCGAGGCGCTAACTCAGATGGCGGGCGCAGCGCAGGTGCTGTCAGTTAGCGATTGCACACAGACACGCTGGCGCCGGTCAGCTCTTAAAGGGGAGGGTCAATCTTGATTTGCAGCCGCACCCTGCGCATCGGAGCCCTGAATCTCGGCCTGGACAGACCTGTTGCCAAACCCTGCAGCCAAGGACCATGGGGAGAGCCAGGGAGCGAATGCAGCATTTCAGCGAGGGGGCCTTGGAGGCTCTGTTTGGCGCGGTGGAGCGCAGGCGATCTCTCCTGTACCCAGAGAGTGGCAGGAGGCCTCTGCCCAGCGAGCACCGAAAAGCTTGGAGGGAGGTGGCTCACAGAGTGACCTCCAGCAGCATGGTGCCTAGGACCCCTGTGCAATGCAGGAAGAAGTTCAACGACCTCACTCGTGTCGTCAGGGTGAGTGCCTTTTTCAGAAACCTCTTCATCCCTCCATCTCGACCTCGTTTTATGGCCAAAGGGTTTTGAAAGCCAAAAATGCCCAGCACTCCTCCAACACCTATGGCCCTTTCAGGAAACTCACACGCACATTCAGCACTTTGCATACAGTAAGGGCTATTCGACCACGGGAGGCATTTCAGCCAAGATCATGGCTGCACACAGTAAGGGCTATTCGACCATGGGAGGCATTTCAGCCAAGATCATGGCTGCATCTTTACTCAGACCCCGTCCTTTCTCTTGCAGGCCAAGTTGGCGCATAATAGGAGGCAGCAGCAATGGACCAGGGGAGGCCGGCCTCACCTTCAAGCCCTGGCCAATCTGGAGCAGCGAGTCCACCGGATTGTGGCAAGCCGGATGCTTGGCCCCGTCACCACTGGAGACGCCGACCCCGTTCTGGCCAGCAATAGCAAGGTCATCACCTTTTTGACCTCTCTCCTTCCACTTGTTCCTCACAACAGCATCCTTTGACACTCTCGATACAAATCAATACATCGATGCACTCATGCCTCCCTTGCTGCCACCCTGTCCTCACGCTAAAGCCACTCTTGTACCTCCCTGCTTTCAGATGCTGATTCACCAGGTGAGGAGACGGGCCCTCAAGCTGCCACTGGGAGTGAATCTGAAGGCGAGGAGGAAGGGGAAGCCGGACCATCAGCGCAACCCTCTGCTGAGGCAGCCCATGGCCATACTGGGGACACGCCTTCCCTGGAGGGGAGCGGGGGGGAATGGTCTGATGAGGGTGAAGCTCCAGGACCCAGCGGGCTGCAGCAATGCGAGGGGGGTAGGGAGCTCGGGGGCCTTCTCCCCGGAGTGAGAGTATGGCCTCGAGTCCTGCTACAGTGAGCGCAGAAGAGGTGTGGCTCCTCGCTGAAATGAGCGCCCAGGCTGAGCAAAGGCACACTGAGCTCATGGCTGCAGTGGCAAGGATGCCCGAATCCATTGAGTCACTGGCAAGGAGTGTCCAGGTCTTCAGTGCAGCACAGGCGTCTGCCACGCAAATGCTAAGTGCTGCAATGCAGTCAGTGGCTGGTCTCATGTAGACGCAGATTGAGGCCACGCGAGCACTAACTGATGTCACCCTCGCTGGATCGGGCAGGTTTCCCCGGGCCCTCCCCGCGCCGCAGCAGGCCAGTAATCTGTGCTCCCGCAGATTGCTCCGCATGCTGAAGTGCTGCCCCGTGGGAGTGCCAGTGTGTCAGTCGAGCGGGGAGTTGCTGTCCTCTCTCAGGATGACAGCATTCCTGCTGCCAGCACTGCCACTTCTCCACTGCAGTTGCTACCACCTGTAGGACAGACTGGTGCCGCCCATGCAGAGTTGGAGCAGTCAGCAGCCAGGCCCTCCAGGCCCAGAGCTGGTCCAGGCCGCCCCTCAAGGGCATCTGCTGTCTCAGTTTCTGACACTCAGCAGCCTTCCCCCAGCCTTGCTGCAGCCACTGGGGTCCCAGTGCGGCAGAGCTGCAGGGTGGGAAGGGGGTAATCTCGCAAGGGAAGCAGATCACCCTCGAAGGGCAAAAAGTAGAAGGTGTGGCAAAATGTTGTTCATTGTTTTATTGAAGGCCGAGGATCGTGGTCATATTTTTGTTACTGTTTTGGACATTGTCTCCAGGTTGTGAGAGACAGTTATGTGATTGACTGTTTCTTTGTGTGTTTCTTTCTATTACTTTGTCATGCAGGAAGGATACACAGTTTTGTAAATAAAGAAGTGTCTTTATTCAAAATGTGCATGTTTGTTCTTTGCACTCATTGTTGCCTTGACTGGCTTAGGGATTGCGGCATGGTTCCATTCAGGTTCTTTGAATGGCAGAAGCCATTCCCTCAGTCGGGGCCTAGAAGCGACTTGCTATAAGCCTTTGACGGATGGCCCTTGCACTTTGTGCCTCCCTCCCGTCTTGGTGCTGCTGCTCCTTCTCCTCCTCCTCCTCCTCCTCTGCTCGTGCTCCAAGGCCCGGTGGCATTGGTTGGGTCCTGAGGATTGCCAGGTTATGCAGCATGCAGCACACAACAACGAAGTGGGAGACTCGCTCAGGTGAGTACTGCAGGGCTCCTCCAGAGTGGTCCAGACAGCGGAACCGTTGCTTGAGAACGCCGATTGTGTGCTCAACGATGTTCCTGGTAGCTTGATGGCTCTCGTTGTATCGTTCTTCTGCAGGGGTACTGGGCGAATGGAGCGGGGTCATCAGCCAGGTGCACAGAGGATAGCCCTTGTCCCCGAGAAGCCAGCCTCCTAGGTGAAGTGGGGCCTCGAAAAGGTCTGCCACAGAAGTCTGGCACAGGATGAAGGCATCGTGGCTGCTACCTGGAAAGTGGGAATTGACAGCGAGTATCAGCTGTCTGTGGTCACAGACCACAAGGAATGGAAGCCCTTTCGGTTGCGGAAATCCTCGGCATTCTCTTGCGGCGCCCGCAAAGCCACATGGGTGCAGTCAATGGCACCCTGCACCATGGGGAAGGCCGCTATTCTTGCAAAGCCCGTTGCGCGCTCTTGCTGCTTGTCCGGAGTCATGGGGAAAGAGATGTACTCTCGTCTCCTTTTAAAGAGGGCATTTGTGACTTGACGGATGCAGCAATGCACCGCGAACTGGGAGATATTGGCAATGTCCCCAGTAGCAGATTGAAAGGAGCCTGTGGCATAAAAGTTGAGAGCCACTGTTACCTTCACTGCCACCGACAGAGATGTCCTGCTCCTCAGTTGAGGTTGCAGATCTGGCTGGAGGAGGTGGCAGAGCTCAGTGACCACCTCCTTGCTGTATCGCAGCCTTCGCAAACACTGCTCCTCAGACATATTGATGTAGGAGAACTGTTGTCAAAAAACCCTGGGACGGTAAGGTCTCCTGTACCAAGGCCTGTTGGCCCTCCTCCGTCTGGCCATGATTGCCACTCTCTCTCTGCATCTCTGTGCCCTCTCAATGTGATGGAGAAGCACGACGTTCCCATTCATTGCAGCCCCCATAATATGTGGGCAATCAAAGTTATGCTAGTGGAAAAGCAAAGCAACTACAAAGTTATGGTCAGAAGCCAAAACTACCTCAGACAGCGTTGACTCAATGCAGAAGTCTCTCTTTCTCTCCTTTGTCTCTCTGCAAATCTCTCTCTCTCTCTCAGAACGAGTGGTCCAAAAATGGCTACCACAGAGAAGCCAGGAAGAGCCCCTTTTAAATAGCGCCCCCCCCAGCCCCACAGCGACTGGGAAGTGTTCCAGTCAACCTGTCGTTGGTAGCGACAGGCGGAAAAGAGGGGGGCGCCACTGAATTTCCGGTCCGGGGCGCCCCAAGGGCGCTGCACTCTGGAATGACGTCAAGATCTGCGTGCGCAGGAGAGCGGGCGGTATGGTTTAGCGCCGCCGCTAAATGTTCGCTCAATTTCGCGAGAGGCGCGGGTATCGCCACGCCCAGGTGCTAGTTGGTTAGCGCCCCACTTATCGCCCTCTTAAGGCGCTAATGGTTGGCGCTAACAACTGAATTTCTCCCCTTTGTGTCTTAATGCGAGGAGCATTCGTAATAAGGTGGATGAATTAGCTGCGCAAATAGATGTAAACGGATATAATATAATTGGGATTGTGGAGACATGGCTCCAGGGTGACCAAGACTGGGAATTCAACATCCAGGGGTATTCAATACTCAGGAAGGACAGGAAAAAAGGAAAAAGAGGTGGGGTAGCATTGCTGGTTAAAGAGGAGATGAACACAATAGTAAGGAAGGATATTATCTCTGATTATGTGGAATCTGTATGGGCAGAGCTGAGAAATACCAAGGGGCAGAAAACGTTAGTGGGAGTTGTATACAGACCCCCAAACAGTAATGCTGAGGTTGGGGATGGGATTTAATGGGAAATTAGAGACACGTGCAATAAGGGTACAGCAGTTATCATGGGTGACTTTAATCTACATATAGATTGGGCTAACCAAATCAGTAACAATACTGTGGAGGAGGAATTCCTAGAGTGTATACGGGATGGTTTCCTGGACCAATATGTCGAGGAACCAGCGAGAGTACAGGCCATCTTAAACTGGGTATTATGTAATGAGAAAGGATTAATTAGCAACCTTGTTGTGCGAGGCCCCTTGGGGAGGAGTGATCATAATACGATAGATTTCTTCATTAAAATGGAGAGTGAAGTAGTTGACTCAGAGACTTGGGTCCTGAATTTAAATATTGGAAACTATGATGGTATGAGGCACGAGTTGGCTAGGATAGATTGGGGCACGTTGCTCAAAGGGTTGACGGTGGATAGGCAATGGCAAACATTTAAAGATCGCATGGATGAGCTACAGAATTTGTTCATCCCTGTTTGGCATAAAAGTAAAACAAAAAAGGTGACTCAACCGTGGCTAACAACTCCAGCTTCTCCAGTCTATCAACATAACTGAAGTCCCTCATTCCTGGAATCATTCTCGTAAATCTTTTCTGCACCCTCTCTAAGGCCTTCACATCCTTCCTAAAGTGTGGTGCCCAGAATTGGACACAATACTCCAGTTGGGACTGAACCAGTGTTTTATAAAGGTTCATCATAATTTCCACGCTTTTGTACTCTATGGGCTGGATTTTGATACTGGAGGCGTGTAGGAGGCGGGACTACAACTTTCAGGGTTGTAGTCCCGCCTCCATCGAGTTCTAGCCAACCCACACGATTTTGACTTGATTGACCTTGTTGAGCCCGCCCAGTGGGCTCAGCAGGCCAATTAAGGGCCACCCGGCAACAGGTGACATCACAGATTGACATTTCATCTGTCAAGACATTTTGACAGATGAAATATCAGCGTTTGACAGCTGTCAAACACTGACAATCTGTACACTAAGTTAATTTCTTCCTCTCAGGATGATTTAGAGATCATCCCGGAACAGAAAACTGAATGCTGCAATTTTTGACAGATTGCGGCCATTCTGTTATCTGTGCCGGTGAAACATAGAAACATAGAAGATAGGAGCAGGAGTAGGCCATTCAGCCCCTCGAGCCTGATCCGCCATTCAATGTGATCATGGCTGATCATCCAAATTCAGTACCCGGTCCCTGCTTGAGATGAGGGACTCCCGAGACCTGAAGGAAGGAAAGCTGTAAAGGTAAGTAAAACTTCTTTAAACACTTTAAACACACCAAACACACTCATGCACCCATCACTCACCTGAACACCGGACATCTCGATCCCTCCAAACCCATCAGCCCGACAATGGTTTGCAGCCTTCGGGAATCCCACACTTCAGCTATGAAAATAGGGATTAGGCTAAAAACTGCCTGTTAACTACCTGTTAACAGGCAGTTAATTGGCACTAATCCCCTTCCCACCTCGGGTCGGGTACCTGCCTCCTTTGAAACTGGCATGGAGGCGGGTTGGGGGCGGGATGGGTTCATGCCCCCCGTTTTCGGGATTTTAACCCCCCGCATGCCTCCAATCCCGCCTCCACGGCTCAATGAAAATCCTGCCCTATGGGCTTGATTTTAACGCAGTCGATAGGTGGGCTTTTAGGCGTGTGGGGGGTAAAAATCGCAAAGCCTGGGGGTCGGGACCTCCCTGCCTGGCTCCTGCCTCCACGCCATTTTAACCTAGGTGTGCCTGATGGACCCAAATCAGGCCCGCCTACAACAGGCGGGACTGGTCTTTAGGGCCCTTAAACAGCACTAATTGGCCTTTATAATCCCATTTTAACAGGCGCTTGCCTGTTTAACCCTTTTCCCACATAAAACACGCCTGGTGGGGATCACGCCTGTGAAACCTGGCGTGAACACTATTGGCTTGCTGACTATCAGCTGCAGGCCCAACATTAAAGAGGATATTTGATCAGTCATCATTTGCAGGTAGCAGGACTTTGTTGTCTCAGGTCTGCGGCAACTTTTACCAGGCCTAACCACACCTGTGGAAGGTTAGAGCCTCACACACTTCTCCAGTGTGACCTCCTGCGAGACTCCTCTCGCCACCCTCACTCAGCGCTTCCTCAACTGAGGCATCTACCAGAAGAATGGGAGGCCTTTTTTTCCTTCCCCTCTTGGCATTAGAGGACCTCCAGCCCCATTCGCGAAATGACACACATAGAAACATAGAAACATAGAAGATAGGAGCAGGAGTAGGCCATTCAGCCCCTCGAGCCTGCTCCGCCATGCAATGCAATCATGGCTGATCATCCAAATTCAGTACCCTGGCCGTGCTTTCTCCCCATATCCCTTGATCCTTTTAGCCTTAAGAAATATGTCCAACTCCTTCTTGAATATATTTAATGAATTGGCCTCTACTGTCTTCTGTGGTAGAGAATTCCACAGGTTCACCACTCTCTGGGTGAAGAAATTCCTCCTCATCTCTGTCCTAAATGGCTTACCCCTTATCCTTAGACTGTGACCCCTGGTTCTGGACTCCCCGACCATCGGGAATATCCTTCCTGCATCTAGTCTGTCTAGTCCTGTTAGAATTTTATAAGTTTCAATGAGATCCCCTCTCATTCTTCTAAACTCCAGCGAGTACAAGCCCAATTGACCCAATCTCTCCTCATACGTCATTCCTGCCATCCCAGGTATCAGCCTGGTGAATCTTCGCTGCACTCCTTCCATGGCAAGAACATCCTTCCTCAGATAAGGCGACCAAAACCACACACAATATTCAAGATGTGGTCTCACCAAGACCCTGTACAACTGTAGCAAGACATCCTTGTTCCTGTACTCAAACCCTCTCGCTACGAAGGCCAACATACCATTTGCCTTCTTAACCGCCTGCTGCACCTGCATGCTTACCTTCAGCGACTGGTGCACAAGGATGCCCAGGTCTCGTTGCAGTTCCTCTTCTCCCAATCTATTGCCATTCAGATAATAATCTGCCTTCTTGTTTTTGACACCAAAGTGGATAACCTCGCATTTATCCACGTTATGTTGCATCTGCCATGCTTCTGCCCAATCACCCAACCTGTCCAAATCATACTGGAGTTTCTTGCCACACGCCACAACTGCAGAAGTTGCCATCAGAATTTTTATGAAAAACAAACAACTGATGGCATTTTTACAAAATACACACCATTTCACCGAAGTGACTATCTTTGTGACTATTTGTGCTTTATTTTCCTCTTACGCATGCTCCTACGTAGTGCTTCCCCTGTGGCTTCAGCAGATGTGGAGACCCCTTGCTCACTTTCCTGCTGCTCCTGTCTTGCCACTTTTGGCGGGCGTCCCCTGGGCTGGCGAGCCTGTGAGGGCTCGCCAGCAGTCTTCTGCTCCTGCGGCTGTGCAGGGGTTGAAACCTCTACCTCCGTTGGGTGTAGACTCCGGCGGAGCTCTGACCAAGGGCTCTGCAGTGGCATGGAAGTGTGAGCGCTTGGAGAGGAACTCCCACTTCCTTGAGGTCTGCCACCAACCTCCCTCTCATGCGTCAGGTCCCCCTCAGTGCCTGCAAGTGGCTTGAGAGCAACTTGCTGCACATCAGGGGGGCCATGGGGACCCGTATCTACAATGGCAATCCTACTCAGAAGGACTTCCATGAAGGTCTGGTTTCTCTGTTCAATAGATGCCCATCGCTCCTCAAGAGATGTCATTCTATTCTGAACACTCACCATGTTTTCCATACCCTGGTGACTAATCTCCTCCATGGCCGTATCCCTCCTCTCCTCTACCGTTGCCCTCCTCTCCTACATAAGAACATAAGAAATAGGAACAGGAGTAGGCCATACGGCCCCTCGGGCCTGCTCCGCCATTCAATAGGATCATGGCTGATCTGAATCTAGACTCACGTCCACTTCCCTGCCCTCTCCCCATAACCCCTAATTCCCTTATCTGCTAGGAAAATGTCTATCTCCATTTTAAATTTATTTAATGTTGCAGCTTCCACAGCTCTCTGGGGTAGCAAATTCCATAGATTTACTACCCTCTGAGTGAAGAAGTTTCTCCTCATCTCAGTTTTGAAAGAGCAGCCCCTTATTCTAAGATTATGCCCCCTAGTTCTAGTCTCACCCATCAGTGGAAACATCCTCCCCGCATCCACCCGATCAAGCCCCCTCACAATCTTATATGTTTCGATAAGATCGCCTCTCATTCTTCTGAACTCCAATGAGTAGAGTCCCAACCTACTCAACCTTTCCTCATACGTCAACCCCCTCATCTCTGGAATCAACCGAGTGAACCTTCTCTGAACCGCCTCGAGAGCAAGTATATCTTTTCTTAAATATGGAAACCAAAACTGCACGCAGTATTCCAGGTGTGGCCTCACCAATACCCTGTATAACTGCAGCAAGGCTTCCCTGTTTTTATACTCCATCCCCCTTCCAATAAAAGCCAAGATTCCATTGGCCTTCCTGATCACCTGCTGCACCTGCATACTAACTTTTTGTGTTTCATGCACCAGGACCCCCAGATCCCTTTGTACTGTAGCACTTTGCAGTTTCTCTCCATTTAGATAATAACTTGCTCTTTGATTTTTTCTGCCAAAGTGCATAACCTCACACTTTCCAACATTATATTGCATCTGCCAAATCTCTGCCCACTCACTTAGCCTGTCTATGTCCTTTTGCAGGTTTTTTATGTCCTCCTCACTCACTGCTTTCCCTCCCATCTTTGTATCGTCGGCAAACTTGGATATGTTGCACTCGGTCCCTTCCTCCAAATCGTTAATATAGATTGTAAAGAGTTGGGCTCCCAGCACTGACCCCTGCGGAACACCACTAGTTACTAATTGCCAGCCCGAGAATGAACCATTTATCCCAACTCTTTGTTCTCTGTTAGATAGCCAATCTTCCACCCATGCCAGTATATTACCCCCAATCCCGTGATTTTTTATCTTGATCAGTAATCTTTTGTGTGGAACCTTGTCAAATGCCTTTTGGAAGTCCAAATACACTACATCCACTGGTTCCCCTTTATCCACCCTGTATGTTACAGCCTCAAAGAATTCGAGCAAATTTGGCAAACATGACTTCCCCTTCGTAAAACCATGCTGACTCTGTCGTATTAAATTATGTTTATCCAAATGCTCTGTTACTGTTTCCTTAATAATGGACTCCAACATTTTGCCAAACACAGATGTTAGGCTAACTGGTCTATAGTTTCCAGCTTTTTGTCTACTTCTCTACCGTAGCCATCCTTTCCTCTACGGCAGCCATCCTCTCCTCTATGGTAGCCCTCCTCTCCTCTACCGTAGCCAGCCTTACCATGGAGGCAGCAATCATTTCCACGTAGGTAGCCATTCTTTCCATGTTGATGCGTTCATGCGCCACTGACTCCACAAGGGCTCTGCTCATGTTTGCTATGGACTCCTCCATTCGCTCCACACTCGCAGCGACCCTGGAGACAAAACCTGCCAGAGACTCCTGCATCTGTGCATGGAGTTCCATCACCTCTGATCTTAGGGATGGACCCAGAGGCAAAGGGTTGACACGCAGCTGAGCCGAGCTGGCAGAGTCCTGTGCCCTCCGACGAGGACTCTCCACTGTTGTCCCTGTCTCCACAATCTGCTGATGCTCACTTGTGAGCTGTGATACACCAGGTGACAACACTACTCTATGTCCTGAAGGTCCCACCGAGGTGTGAGTGTCTGCGCTGGTGCTGGGTGCGCTTATTTCTGCTGACGCTGCGCCCTCCAAGATTGCAGATTCCTCTGTGGAGTCTGGCTGCTCAGGCTCTTCCTCCTGCACACTGGGGACGGGGGCTCTTGATGGTCCTGTGGGGGAGTCAAGGAAAATGTTAGAGATGTGATCCCAAGGTTACATGCACATTGCATTTTGCAGATGATCATAAGTCCATATGATGTAGCTTCAGAATCATTATCAGCGACTCATGCAATGCCAATGAGAGAGATGGAAACTATTTTGTCACCAGCTTGCGGGGATGCTCCTGTCTGTCCTTCCCCAACATTCAGATCTCGGTCAGCCCCGGCAATCTCCAGGACGCGTTCCTCCCAGGGGGTGAGCTGGGCTACTGAGGGCAGCCCTCCTCCTGTCCTGGCTCGCTCTCTCCGGTTGTGAGCTCTCTTTTCCTGCAATGAGGGAGACAAGTGGAGGTTGAGTGAGAATGAAGGAGTGAGTGCAGAGATTGCATAGCATAGATACTTAGAAGGAGACAAAGGTGGAGTGAGGTTGCAATACCAAGGGCCCTCCCTGTGTGTAGTCAGTTGTGTTCAAAGCATCAGAGTGAGAGGGAGTGTGAGGGCTGCATGGTGGAATAGTTCTGTGAATGTGAGCACAGAGAGAGCGAGGGAATGGGTAAGGGTGCATGGATATGAGTGTCTAGTGGGATGTGCAGGAAGAGGTTGCTGAAGCCGAGTGCTGGTGAGGAAAGGCAATGGGGATCAGATTGAGGGTGATGGAAACTTCATACAGTACTTACTTTTCCAGTGCGAAGAAGGTCATGGAATCTTTTCCTGCACTGTAACCACATTCTTTGTGTGAGCCCCAAGCAGTTGACTTGACCTACCACCTGCAGCCAGACAGCCTTGGTCTGACTGGGACGCCTCTTCCTCCCTGAAGAAGGGAACAGGACCTCCCTGTGGGCCCTAGCAGCATCCAGTAATGCCTGGAGTGAAGCCTCATCAAATTTGGGGGCAGATTTGGCCCTCCCGCTGGCCGTTGCTCCTGCAGGCTCCTGTGCCATCTTAATGGTGAAGTTTGGGAGCCTGCAGAGGAAGCAAGGCTTGCTGTGGACCTTAAAACCAGCAGCAATGATGACGTCATATTCTGCGACTTTCTGACTGGAAATACTCAATTGCAAAAGCTTCCCACATGTTGGAAATCAATTGGCCAATTGAGTTAAAATTGCATCAATCTCACACACCCATTTAGAATCGTGTGGGAATCACTAAATTCGGGGAGTCTGCCAATTCCCCGCACCTGAGATAAAATCGACCCCTATATCTCTATTCATGAAGCCCAGGATCCTGTATGCTTTTTAAATGCTTTCTCAACCTGCCCTGCCACCTTCAACGATTTGTGCACATATACCCCCAGGTCTCTCTGTTCATGCACCCCGTTCAGGATTGTACCCTTTAGTTTATATGTCCTCCCTCATTCTTTCTACCAAAATGTATCACTTTGCACTTTTCGGCATTAAATTTCATCTGCCACGTGTCCGCCCATTTCACCAGCCTGTCTATGTCCTCTTGAAGTCTATCACTATCCTCCTCACAGTTCACTATACTTCCAAGTGTCGTGTCATCTGCAAATTTTGAAATTGTGCCCTGTACACCCACATCCAAGTCATTAATGGGCCAGAAATTTGAGTCGGAGGCTTCCCGCGGGCGCAAGCCCCCGACCTGCACTTACATAGCGCGCCTGCCATTGTGCTGTGGGCCTGCATGGGATTCCGATCCTGGGCCTCCTCCAGCTGCTGGCACACAGTGCTCGTGTATCCCAGGGGCGCAGTTAGTTCGCAGCATACCCTGGGATCACGTGGGCCATGGGGAGCCAATATATATAAAGAAAAGCAGTGGTCCTAGTACCGACCCCTGGAGAATACCACCGTATACCTTCCTCCAGTCCGAAAAACAACCGTTCACCACTACTCTCTGTTTCCTGTCACTTAGTCAATTTCGTATTCATGCTGCCACTGTCCCCTTTATTCCATGGGCTTTAACTTTGCTGGCAAGCCTATTACGTGGCACTTTGTTGAACGCTTTTTGGAAATCCATGTACACCACGTCAGCTGCATTGCCATCATCAACCCTCTCTGTTTCCTCATCAAAAAACTCGATTAATTTGGTTAAACATGATTTGCCTTAAACAAATCCGTGCTGGCTTTCCTTAATTAATCTGCACTTGTCCAAGTGACTGTTAATTTTGTCCCTGATTATTGTTTCTAAAAGCTTCCCCACTGGGCCTGTAGCTGCTGGGTTTATCTTTACACCCTTTTTTGAACAAGGGTGTAACATTTGCAATTCTCCAGTCCTCTGGCACCACCCCCATTTCTAAGGCGGATTGGAAGATTATGGTCAGTACCTCTGCGATTTCTTCCTTCACTTCCCTCAGCATCCCATCTGGTCCTGGTGACTTTATCTACTTTAGGTACAGCCAGCCTTTCTAGTAACTCCTCTTTATCAATTCTTATCCCATCCCATATCTCCTCTACCATCTCCTTTACTATGTCTGTGACCGCCTCCTCTTCCTTGGTGAAGACAGATGCAAAGTACTCATTTAGTAACTCAGCCATACCCTCTGCCTCCATGCATAGGTCTCCTTTTTGTCCCTAATCGGTCCCACCCTCCCCCTTACTACCCATTTACTATTTATATGCCTAGAGAAGACTTTTGGATTACCTTTTATGTTGGCTGCCATTCTATTCTCATACCCTCTCTTTGCCCCTCTTACTTTCTTTTTCACTTCTCCTTTGAACTTTCTATATTTATCCTGATTCTCAGATGTATTTGCAACCTGACATCTGTCATATGCGCTCTTTTTCTGCTTCATCTTACTCTCTATCTCTTTTGTCAGCCAGGGAGCCCTGACTTTAGTTGCCCTGCCTTTCCCCCTAGTGGGAATGTACCTCAACTGTACCTAAACTATTTCCTCTTTAAAGGAAACCCATTGTTCCATTACAGGTTTGCCTGCCAACCTATTATTCCAGTTTACCCAGGCCAGATCCATTCTCATCCCACTGAAATTTTCCTTCCTCCAATTAAGTATTTTTTACTCTAGATTTCTCCATGTCCTTCGCTAAACCTTATGATACCCATCCTCTGAAACATCCCGATCAATGGACCATTGAAATATATAATTTCTAGGGCCTCCGCTATTTCTTCCCCTATTTCATTCAGGTACCAGCGCTTTCAAAGAATGATACAGCACAGAAGGAGGCCATTCAGCCCATCGTGCCAATGCTGGCTCTTTGAAAGAGCGATCGAATTAGTCCCATTTCCCCTGTGCTTTCTCCATAGCCCAGCAAATTTTCCTTTTCCAGTATTTATCCAATTTCCTTTTGAAAATTACCAATGAATCTCCTTCCACCGCACTTTCAGGCAGTGCAGTCCAGATCACAACAACTCACTGAGAAATGTTTTTTCCCTCAGGTCGCCTCTGGTTAATTTGCCAATTACCTTAAAAAAGCAAAGACAATGACTGGATTTGATATCACGCTCTTACTGGATTAACTCGTCCAGTAACATAACCACCACACTACCGATCATACTTTGTTCACCTTAAGCTTAACAAACCTCACTTTTTTATCAATTATATCTTTCTTCTCACTTTCAACCAAACCTCTCCTTCAGGCAAATAACCTCACATGTAACAATTCTATGTTTACTGAGATATTTGTAGAATAATTAAATGATCCTTTTCATACTTTATTGATATTTTCTCCTTATGCATTTTAATTGCTTTACGTCTCCCTCTCTATCCTGATTTCTCAAATTCCCACTCATTTTTATGAGACGGAAAAACTCCATAAAACCTGTGTGTTCAACTGTAGGTTGTTTGTAATCTCATTGTTTAGTCAAAGCATCATGGCATTTTCTGTTTTAAAGGTATAGATTAATTCTTCAAATTTGCACTCAAAGCGCTGCAGGAATGTAAACAAAATTGAAGGAGTGAAAATGACACGGAAGGAACGCACCGCAGGCTAAAGGAACGCACTGCAGGCTGAAGGAATGCACTGCACACTGAAGGAATGCACTGCACACTGAAGGAATGCACTGCAGACTGAAGGAATGCACAGCACACTGAAGGAATGCACTGCACGCTGAAGAATGAACTGCACACAGAAGGAATGCACTGCAGGCTGAAAGATCATACTGCACACTAGTGGAATGCAATGCACACTGAAGGAATGCACTACACGCTGAAGGAATGCACTGCACGCTGAAGGAATGCACTGCACGCTGAAGGAATGCACTGCACACTGAAGGAATGCACTGCACACTGAAGGATTACATAGATACATAGAAGATAGGAGCAGGAGTAGGCCATTCGGCCCTTCGTGCCTGCTCCGCCATTCGATGAGATCATGGCTGATCCTTTAATTCAGTATCCCGTCCCCGCCTTCTCTCCGTAACCCTTAACCCCTTTTGCCCGTAGAAATATATCTAATTCCCTCTTAAATATATTTAATGAGCTGGCGTACACTGCCCTCTGTGGCAATGAGTTCCACAGGTTCACCACTCTCTGAGTGAAGAAATTCCCCCTCATCTCTGTCCTAAATGGTTTAGCCCTTATCCTTAAATTATGTCCTCTAGTTCTGTTCTCACCCGCCAAGGGAAACATTCCTTCTGCATCCAGTCTGTCTAGACCTGTCAGAATTTTATACACTTCTATGAGGTCCCCTCTCAATCTTCTAAACTCCAGTGTGTACATCCCTAAACTACATAGTCTCTCCTCATAGGTCATTCCCGCCATTCCTGGTATCAGCCTGGTGAATCGCCGCTGCACCCCCTCCATGGCAAGAACATCCTTCCTCAGATGAGGCGACCAAAACTGTACACAGTACTCGAGGTGTGGTCTCACCAGTGCCCTGTACAGCTGCAGCAAGGTATCCCTGTTCCTGTATTCTAACCCTTTTGCTATGAAGGCCAGCATACCGTTTGCCTTCTTGACCGCCTGTTGCACCTGCATGCTCGCCTTCAGTGACTGGTGTACAAGAACACCCAGGTCTCTCTGTACTTCCCCCTCTCCCAATCTATTGCCATTTAAATAATAATTTGCCCTCCCGTTCCTGCACCCAAGGTGGATAACTTCGCACTTGTCCACATTATAGTGCATCTGCCATTTATCCGCCCAATCGCCCAGTCTGTCCAAATCGCTCTGGAGCTTCCTGGTCTCTTCCTCTGAGCCCACCCCCCCTCCTAGTTTAGTGTCGTCTGCAAATTTGGAAATGCTGCATCCGACTCCCTGATCCAGGTCATTAATGTAAATTGTGAACAGCTGGGGGCCCAGGACAGATCCCTGTGGTACCCCACTTGTTACTGCCTGCCATTCAGAAAATGAGCCGTTTATTCCAACTCTCTGTTTTCTATCTGACAGCCAGTTCCCTATCCACGCCAAAACTTTCCCCTTTATCCCATGAGCCTCAATTTTCCATGCTAATCTTTTATGTGGGACCTTATCGAAGGCCTTTTGGAAGTCCAGGTACACCACATCTACTGGCTCTCCCCCATCTATTCTACCAGTTACTCCCTCAAAAAATTCCAATAGATTAGTCAAGCACGATTTACCCTTTGTAAATCCATGTTGACTCTGTCCTATCCTGTCCCCATTTGCTAAGTGCTCCGCTATTTCATCCTTAATGATGGACTCCAGCATTTTGCCCACAACTGATGTAAGGCTTACAGGTCTGTAATTACCTGCTTTTTCCCTACCCCCCTTTTTGAATAGTGGGGTAACGTTAGCTACCCTCCAATCCATCGGCACTGTTCCCGAGTCTAATGAATTCTGAAAAATCATCCTTAGTGCATCCGCTATCTCTAGGGCCACCTCCTTCAGTACACTAGGATGCATGTTATCAGGCCCTGGGGATTTGTCCACCTTCAATCCCTTTAGCTTCCTTAACACCATATCCTTAGAGATATTGATTTGCGTCAGTTCCTCCTTTGCCAATGTCCCTATTTTTCCCGATATCCCAGGGAGGTTTTTTGTGTCTTCCTTCGTAAAGACTGACCCAAAGTATGCATTTAGTTGATCTGCCATTTCCTTATTTCCCATTATATATTCCCCCGTATCTGACTGCAATGGACCAACTTTGGTTTTCACCAGTCTTTTCCTTTTGATATATTTATAAAAGCTTTTGGAGTTAGTTTTTATATTTTCCGCCAGCTTGTTTTCGTAAGCTATTTTGCCCCTCTTGATCATGCCCTTTGCCCTCCTTTGCTCTATCTTAAACTGTTCCCAATCTTCCGCTCTGGCGCTTTTTTTGGCTATTTTATACGCCCTATCTTTGGATTTTATGCTGTCTCTAATTTCCCCTGTTATCCACGGTTGAGTCACCTTTTTAGATTTCCTTTTATGCCAGATTGGTATAAACAATTTTTGCAATTTTGTCATTCTATCTTTAAATGTTTGCCATTGTTTATCTACCTCCAGTCCTCCCAGGAACGTTGTCCAATCAGACCTACTCAGTTCCCGTCTCATGGCATCATAATTCCCCTTGTTTAAATTCAGGACCTTAGTCTCTGAGTCAATTTCTTCGCTCTCCATTTCGAGTGAGAAATCGATCATGTTATGATCGCTCTGACCCAAGGGTCCCCGTACAACAAGATTACTGATTAGTCCCTTCTCATTGCACAGTACCCAGTCCAATATAGCCTGTTCCCGAGTTGGTTCCTCGAAATATTGATCCAGATAACCATCCCTTAAACACTCAAGGAATTCCTCCTCCTCATTATTTTTACTGATTAGGCTAGTCCAATCTATATGTAAGTTAAAGTCACCTATGATGACACTGAAGGAATGCACTGCACACTGAAGGATTGCACTGCACACTGAAGGAATGCACTGCACAGTGACGGAATGCACTGCACACTGAAGGAATGCACTGCACACTTGTGGAATGCACTACACACTGAAGGAAAGCACTGCACACTGAAGGAATGACTGCACACTGAAGGAATGCACTACACGCTGAGGGAATGCACTGCAGGCTCCAGGAAAGCATTGCACACTGAAGGAGTGCACTACACACTGAAGGTATGCACTGCACGCTGAAGGAATGCACTGCACACTGAAGGAATGCAAAGCACATTGAATGAATGCACTGCACGCTGAAGGAATGCACTGCATGCTGAAGGAATGCACTGGACACTGAAGGAATGCACTGCACACTGAAGGAATGCACTGCACACTGAAGGAAAGCACTGCACGCTGAAGGAATGGACTGCACACTGAAGGAATGCACTGCACGCTGAAGGAATGAACTGCACACTGAAGGAATGCACTGCACACTGAAGGAATGAACTGCACACTGAAGGAATGCACTGCACACTGAAGGAATGCACTGCAGGCTCCAGGAAAGCATTGCACACTGAAGGAATGTACTGCACGCAGAAGGAATGCACTGCACACTGAAGGAAAGCACTGCACGCTGAAGGAATGAACGGCACTCTGAAGGAATGCACTGCACACTGAAGGAATGCACTGCACACTGAAGGAATGCACTGCACACTGAAGGAAAGCACTGCACGCTGAAGGAATGAACGGCACTCTGAAGGAATGCACTGCACACTGAAGGAATGCACTGCACACTGAAGGAATGCACTGCACTCTGAAGGAATGCACTGCACACTGAAGGAATGCACTGCACACTGAAGGAATGCACTGCAGGCTCCAGGAAAGCATTGCACACTGAAGGAATGCAAGGCACTCTGAAGGAATGTACTGCACGCAGAAGGAATGCACTGCACACTGAAGGAACGCACTGCACACTGAAGGAATGCACTGCACGCTGAAGGAATGCCCTGCACACCAAGGAATGCACTGCACGCTGAAGGAATGCACTGCACACTGAAAGAATGCAATGCACACTGAAGGAATGCACTGCACACTGAAGGAATGCACTACACACTGAAGGAATGCACTGCAGGCTCCAGGAAAGCATTGCTCACTGAAGGAATGCACGGCACTCTGAAGGAATGCACGGCACGCTGAAGGAATGCACTGCACACTGAAGGAACGCAATGCACACGGAAGGAATGCACTGCACACTGAAGGAATGCACTGCACACCAAGGAATGCACTGCACGCTGAAGGAATGCACTGCATGCTGAAGGAATGCACTGCACGCTGAAGGAATGCACTGCACACTGAAGGAATGCACTGCACACTGAAGGAAAGCACTGCATGCTGAAGGAAAGCACTGCATGCTGAAGGAATGCACTGCACACTGAAGGAATGCACTGCACACTGAAGGAAAGCACTGCATGCTGAAGGAAAGCACTGCATGCTGAAGGAATGCACTGCATGCTGAAGGAATGCACTGCACACTGAAGGAATGCACTGCACGCTGAAGGAATGCACTGCACACTGAAGGAATGCACTGCACACTGAAGGAAAGCACTGCATGCTGAAGGAAAGCACTGCATGCTGAAGGAAGGCACTGCACGCTCAAGGAATGCCCTGCACACTGAAGGAAAGCACTGCACGCTGAAGGAATGCATGGCACTCTGAAGGAATGCACTGCACACTGAAGGAATGCACTGCATGCTGAAGGAATGCACTGCACACTGAAGGAATGCATGACATGCTGAAGGAATGCATACACACTGAAGGAATGCACTGCACACTGAAGGAATGCCCTGCACACTGAAGGAATGCACTGCACACTGAAGGAATGCATACACACTGAAGGAATGCCCTGCACACTGAAGGAATGCACTGCACACTGAAGGAATGCACTGCAGGCTGAAGGAATGCTGTGCGCACTGATGAAATAGATTGCACACTGAAGGAATGCACTGCACGCTGAGGGAATGCACTGCACACTGAAGGAATGCACTGCACACTGAAAGCATGCACTGCACACTGAAGGAATGCACTGCACACTCTAGGAATGCACTGCAGGCTGAAGGAATGCATTGTACACTGAAGGAATGCACTACACGCAGATGGAATGCACTGCAGGCTGAAGGAGTGCACTGCAGACTGAAGGAATGCACTGCACACTGAAGGAATGCACAACACGCTGAAGGAATGCACTGCAGGTTGAAGGAATGCACTACACGCTGACGGAATGCACTGCAGGCTGAAGGAATGCATTCTACAATGAAACAAAGCACTGCACAGTGAAGGAATGCACTGCACACCAAGGAATGCACTGCATGCTGAAGGATTGCACTGCACACTGAAGGAATACACTGCAAACTGAAGGAATGCACTGCACACTGAAGGAATGCACTGCACAATGAAGGAATGCACTGTAGGATGAAGGAATGTACTACACGCTGAAGGAATGCACTGCAGGCTGAAGGAATGCACTGCAGGCTGAAGGAATGCATTGCACACTGAAGGAATGCACGGCCCACTGAAGGAATGCATTGCACTCTGAAGGAATGCACTGCATGCATAGGAATGCACTGCAGGCTGAACGAAGGCACTGCAGGGGGAAAGAATGCATTACACGCTGAAGGAATGCACTACACGCTGAAGGAATGCATTGCACGCTGAAGGAATGCACTGCACACTGAAGGAATGCACTGCAGGCTGAAGGAATGCATTGCAGACTCAAGGAATGCACTGCATGCATAGGAATGCACTGCAGGCTGAAGGAATGCACAGCATGCTAAAGGAATGCAATACAGGCTGAAGGAATGCACTGCACAGTGAAGGAAGACACACCAGGCTGAGGGAATGCACTATAGGCTGAAGGAATACATTTGATGCTGAAGGAATGCACTGCAGGCTCAAGGAATGCACTGCACGCTGAAGGAATGCACAGCACACCGATGGAATGCACTACACAATGATGGAATGCACTGCAGGCTGAAGGAATGCATTGCAGGCTGAAGGAATGGACTGCACGCATAGGAATGCACTGCATGCTGAAGGAATGTATGCCATGCTGAAGGAATGCACTGCACGCTGGTGGAATGCCTTGCAGGCTATTGGAATGCACTGCACGCTGAAGGAATGCTCTGCACGCTGAAGGAATGCCCTGCAGGCATATGGAATGCACTGTAGGATGAAGGAATGCACTACATGCTGAAGGAATGCACTGCACACTGAAGGAATGCACTGCACGCTGAAGGAATGCATTACATACTGAAGGAACATAATGCACACCTTAGGAATGCAAAGCACATTGAAGGAATGCACTGCAGGCTGAGGAATGCACTGCAGGATGAAGGAATGTGCTGCACATTGAAGGAATGCACTGCATGCAGAAGGAATGCACTGCACACTGAAATAATGCACTGCAGGCTGAAGGAATGCACTGCACGCTGAAGGAATGCACTGCAGGCTGTAGGAAGTCACTGTACACTGAAGGAATGGACTGCGCACTGAAGGAATGCACTGCACACTGAAGGAATGCATTAAAAGTTAAGGGTTGCACTGCACGCTGAAGAATGCACTGCAGGCTGTAGGAATGCATTGCACACTGAAGGAATGCACTGCATGCTGAAGGAATGCACTGCATGCTGATGGAATGGACTGTGCACTGAAGGAATGCATTACATCCTGAAGGAATGCATGGTACATTGAAGGAATGCACTGCATGCTGAAGGAATGCAGTGCACACTGAAGGAATGCACTGCATGCCAAAGGAATGCACTGCACACTGATGGAATGTATTACATACTGAAGGAACATAATGCACACCTTAGGAATGCAAAGCACATTGAAGGAATGCACTGCAGGCTGAGGAATGCACTGCAGGATGAAGGAATGTGCTGCACATT
Source organism: Somniosus microcephalus (assembly GCF_052327205.1). Lineage (NCBI taxonomy): Eukaryota > Metazoa > Chordata > Chondrichthyes > Squaliformes > Somniosidae > Somniosus > Somniosus microcephalus. The sequence continues at coordinate 374,417,741 of NC_140988.1, read as the reverse complement.
GAAGGAATGCACTGCATGCAGAAGGAATGCACTGCACACTGAAATAATGCACTGCAGGCTGTAGGAATGCACTGCACACTGAAGGAATGCACTGCACACTGAAGGAATACACTGCACACTGCAGGAATGCATTACATGCTGAAGGAATGCACGGCACATTGAAGGAATGCACTGCATGCTGAAGGAGTGCACTGCACACTGAAGGAATGCACTGCACACTGAAGGAATGCACTGCAGGCTGAAGGAATGCACTGCAGGCTGAATGAATGCACTGCACGCTGAAGGAATGCACTGCATGCTGAAGGAATGGACTGCAGACTGAAGGAATGCATTACATACTGAAGATATGCACGGCACACTGAAGGAATACACTGCACACTGCAGGATTGCATTACATACTGAAGGAATGCACGGCACATTGAAGGAATGCACTGCATGTTGAAGGAATGCACTGCACGCTGAAGGAATGCACTGCATGCTGAAGGAATGGACTGCACACTGAAGGAATGCATTACATACTGAAGATATGCACGGCACACTGAAGGAATACACTGCACACTGCAGGATTGCATTACATACTGAAGGAATGCACGGCACATTGAAGGAATGCACTGCATGTTGAAGGAATGCACTGCACGCTGAAGGAATGCACTGCATGCTGAAGGAATGGACTGCGCACTGAAGGAATGCACTGCACACTGAAGGAATGCACTGCATGCTGAAGGAGTGCACTCCACACTGAAGGAATACACTGCACACTGAGGGAATGCATTACATACTGAAGGAATGCACGGCACATTGAAGGAATGCACTGCATGCTGAAGGAATGCACTGCATGCTGATGGAATGGACTGCGCACTGAAGGAATGCATTACATACTGAAGGAATGCACGGCACATTGAAGGAATGCACTGCATGCTGAAGAAATATTGTGCACATTCAAGGAATGCACTGTGTGCAGAAAGAATGCACTGCATGCTGAATGAATCCACTGTAGGCTGAAGGAATGCACTGCACGCTGAAGGAATGCACTGCAGGCTGTAGGAATACACTGCACACTGAAGGAATGGACTTCACACTGAAGGAATGCACTGCACGCTAAAGGAATACACTGCACACTGAAGGAATGCATTACACACTGAAGGAATGCACGGCACATTGAAGGAATGCACTGCATGCTGAAGGAATGCACTGCACGCTGAAGGAATGCACTGCACGCTGAAGGAATGCACTGCACGCTGAAGGAATGCACTGCACGCTGAAGGAATGCACTGCATGCTGAAGGAATGGACTGCACACTGAAGGAATGCATTACATACTGAAGGAATGCACGGCACATTGAAGGTATGCACTGCATGATGAAGGAATGTACTGCACGTTGAAGGAATGCACTGCATGCAATAGCAATGCACTGCATGCTGAAAGAATGCACTGCAGGCTGAAGGAATGCACTGCACACTGAAGGAATGCACTGCAGGCTGTAGGAATGCACTGCACACTGAAGGAATGGACTGCACACTGAAGGAATGCATAACAAGTTAAGGGTTCCACTGCATGCTGAAGAATGCACTCCAGGCTGTAGGAATGCACTGCATGCTGAAGGAATGCACTGCACACTGAAGGAATACACTGCATACTGAAGGAATACACTGCACACTGAAGGATTGCATTACATACTGAAGGAATGCACGGCACATTGAAGGAATGCACTGCATGCTGAAGGAATGCACTGCAAGCTGAAGGAATGCACTGCATGCTGAAGGAATGGGCTGCACACTGAAGGAATGCATTACATGCTGAAGAAATGTTCAGCACATTGAAGGAATGCACTGTGTGCAGAAGGAATGCACTTCATGCTGAAAGAATTGCACTCTAGGCTGAAGGAATGCACTGCACGCTGAAGGAATGCACTGCGGCTGTAGGAATGCACTGCACGCTGAAGGAATGGACTGCACAATGAAGGAATGCACTGCACGCTGAAGGAATACACTGCACACTGAAGGAAAGCATTACATACTGAATGAATGCACGGCACATTGAAGGAATGCACTGCATGCTGATGGAATGGACTGCACACTGAAGGAATGCATTACCTACTGAAGGAATGCATGGCACATTGAAGGAATGCACTGCATGCTGAAGAAATTTTCTGCACTTTGAAGGAATGCACTGTGTGCAGAAGGAATGCACTACATGCTGAAAGAATGCACTGTAGGCTGAAGGAATGGACTGCACACTGAAGGAATGCAATGCAGGCTGTAAGAATGCACTGCACGCTGAAGGAATGGACTGCAGACTGAAGGAATGCACTGCAGGTTGTAGGAATGCACTGCACGCTGAAGGAATGGACTGCACACTGAAGGAATGCACTGCACACTGAAGGAATGCATTAAAAGTTAAGGGTTGCACTGCACGCTGAAGAATGCATTGCAGGCTGTAGGAATGCACTGCACACTGAAGGAATACACTGCACACTGCAGGAATGCATTACATGCTGAAGGAATGCACGGCACATTGAAGGAATGCACTGCATGCTGAAGGAGTGCACTGCACACTGAAGGAATGCACTGCACACTGAAGGAATGCACTGCAGGCTGAAGGAATGCACTGCAGGCTGAATGAATGCACTGCACGCTGAAGGAATGCACTGCATGCTGAAGGAATGGACTGCACACTGAAGGAATGCATTACATACTGAAGATATGCACGGCACACTGAAGGAATACACTGCACACTGCAGGATTGCATTACATACTGAAGGAATGCACGGCACATTGAAGGAATGCACTGCATGTTGAAGGAATGCACTGCACGCTGAAGGAATGCACTGCATGCTGAAGGAATGGACTGTGCACTGAAGGAATGCACTGCACACTGAAGGAATGCATTAAAAGTTAAGGGTTGCACTGCACGCTGCAGAATGCACTGCAGGCTGTAGGAATGCACTGCACACTGAAGGAATGCACTGCATGCTGAAGGAGTGCACTCCACACTGAAGGAATACACTGCACACTGAGGGAATGCATTACATACTGAAGGAATGCACGGCACATTGAAGGAATGCACTGCATGCTGAAGGAATGCACTGCATGCTGATGGAATGGACTGCGCACTGAAGGAATGCATTACATACTGAAGGAATGCACGGCACATTGAAGGAATGCACTGCATGCTGAAGAAATATTGTGCACATTCAAGGAATGCACTGTGTGCAGAAAGAATGCACTGCATGCTGAATGAATCCACTGTAGGCTGAAGGAATGCACTGCACGCTGAAGGAATGCACTGCAGGCTGTAGGAATACACTGCACACTGAAGGAATGGACTTCACACTGAAGGAATGCACTGCACGCTAAAGGAATACACTGCACACTGAAGGAATGCATTACACACTGAAGGAATGCACGGCACATTGAAGGAATGCACTGCATGCTGAAGGAATGCACTGCACACTGAAGGAATGCACTGCACGCTGAAGGAATGCACTGCATGCTGAAGAAATTTTCTGCACTTTGAAGGAATGCACTGTGTGCAGAAGGAATGCACTACATGCTGAAAGAATGCACTGTAGGCTGAAGGAATGGACTGCACACTGAAGGAATGCAATGCAGGCTGTAAGAATGCACTGCACGCTGAGGGAATGGACTGCAGACTGAAGGAATGCACTGCAGGTTGTAGGAATGCACTGCACACTGAAGGAATGGACTGCACACTGAAGGAATGCACTGCACACTGAAGGAATGCATTAAAAGTTAAGGGTTGCACTGCACGCTGAATAATGCATTGCAGGCTGTAGGAATGCACTGCACACTGAAGGAATGCACTGCACACTGAAGGAATACACTGCACACTGCAGGAATGCATTACATGCTGAAGGAATGCACGGCACATTGAAGGAATGCACTGCATGCTGAAGGAGTGCACTGCACACTAAAGGAATGCACTGCACACTGAAGGAATGCACTGCAGGCTGAAGGAATGCACTGCAGGCTGAATGAATGCACTGCACGCTGAAGGAATGCACTGCATGCTGAAGGAATGGACTGCAGACTGAAGGAATGCATTACATACTGAAGATATGCACGGCACACTGAAGGAATACACTGCACACTGCAGGATTGCATTACATACTGAAGGAATGCACGGCACATTGAAGGAATGCACTGCATGTTGAAGGAATGCACTGCACGCTGAAGGAATGCACTGCATGCTGAAGGAATGGACTGCACACTGAAGGAATGCATTACATACTGAAGATATGCACGGCACACTGAAGGAATACACTGCACACTGCAGGATTGCATTACATACTGAAGGAATGCACGGCACATTGAAGGAATGCACTGCATGTTGAAGGAATGCACTGCACGCTGAAGGAATGCACTGCATGCTGAAGGAATGGACTGCGCACTGAAGGAATGCACTGCACACTGAAGGAATGCATTAAAAGTTAAGGGTTGCACTGCACGCTGAAGAATGCACTGCAGGCTGAAGAATGCACTGCACACTGAAGGAATGCACTGCATGCTGAAGGAGTGCACTCCACACTGAAGGAATACACTGCACACTGAGGGAATGCATTACATACTGAAGGAATGCACGGCACATTGAAGGAATGCACTGCATGCTGAAGGAATGCACTGCATGCTGATGGAATGGACTGCGCACTGAAGGAATGCATTACATACTGAAGGAATGCACGGCACATTGAAGGAATGCACTGCATGCTGAAGAAATATTGTGCACATTCAAGGAATGCACTGTGTGCAGAAAGAATGCACTGCATGCTGAATGAATCCACTGTAGGCTGAAGGAATGCACTGCACGCTGAAGGAATGCACTGCAGGCTGTAGGAATACACTGCACACTGAAGGAATGGACTTCACACTGAAGGAATGCACTGCACGCTAAAGGAATACACTGCACACTGAAGGAATGCATTACACACTGAAGGAATGCACGGCACATTGAAGGAATGCACTGCATGCTGAAGGAATGCACTGCACGCTGAAGGAATGCACTGCACGCTGAAGGAATGCACTGCACGCTGAAGGAATGCACTGCACGCTGAAGGAATGCACTGCATGCTGAAGGAATGGACTGCACACTGAAGGAATGCATTACATACTGAAGGAATGCACGGCACATTGAAGGTATGCACTGCATGATGAAGGAATGTACTGCACGTTGAAGGAATGCACTGCATGCAATAGCAATGCACTGCATGCTGAAAGAATGCACTGCAGGCTGAAGGAATGCACTGCACACTGAAGGAATGCACTGCAGGCTGTAGGAATGCACTGCACGCTGAAGGAATGGACTGCACACTGAAGGAATGCATAACAAGTTAAGGGTTCCACTGCATGCTGAAGAATGCACTCCAGGCTGTAGGAATGCACTGCATGCTGAAGGAATGCACTGCACACTGAAGGAATACACTGCATACTGAAGGAATACACTGCACACTGAAGGATTGCATTACATACTGAAGGAATGCACGGCACATTGAAGGAATGCACTGCATGCTGAAGGAATGCACTGCAAGCTGAAGGAATGCACTGCATGCTGAAGGAATGGGCTGCACACTGAAGGAATGCATTACATGCTGAAGAAATGTTCAGCACATTGAAGGAATGCACTGTGTGCAGAAGGAATGCACTTCATGCTGAAAGAATTGCACTGTAGGCTGAAGGAATGCACTGCACGCTGAAGGAATGCACTGCGGCTGTAGGAATGCACTGCACGCTGAAGGAATGGACTGCACAATGAAGGAATGCACTGCACGCTGAAGGAATACACTGCACACTGAAGGAAAGCATTACATACTGAATGAATGCACGGCACATTGAAGGAATGCACTGCATGCTGATGGAATGGACTGCACACTGAAGGAATGCATTACCTACTGATGGAATGCATGGCACATTGAAGGAATGCACTGCATGCTGAAGAAATTTTCTGCACTTTGAAGGAATGCACTGTGTGCAGAAGGAATGCACTACATGCTGAAAGAATGCACTGTAGGCTGAAGGAATGGACTGCACACTGAAGGAATGCAATGCAGGCTGTAAGAATGCACTGCACGCTGAAGGAATGGACTGCAGACTGAAGGAATGCACTGCAGGTTGTAGGAATGCACTGCACGCTGAAGGAATGGACTGCACACTGAAGGAATGCACTGCACACTGAAGGAATGCATTAAAAGTTAAGGGTTGCACTGCACGCTGAAGAATGCATTGCAGGCTGTAGGAATGCACTGCACACTGAAGGAATACACTGCACACTGCAGGAATGCATTACATGCTGAAGGAATGCACGGCACATTGAAGGAATGCACTGCATGCTGAAGGAGTGCACTGCACACTGAAGGAATGCACTGCACACTGAAGGAATGCACTGCAGGCTGAAGGAATGCACTGCAGGCTGAATGAATGCACTGCACGCTGAAGGAATGCACTGCATGCTGAAGGAATGGACTGCACACTGAAGGAATGCATTACATACTGAAGATATGCACGGCACACTGAAGGAATACACTGCACACTGCAGGATTGCATTACATACTGAAGGAATGCACGGCACATTGAAGGAATGCACTGCATGTTGAAGGAATGCACTGCACGCTGAAGGAATGCACTGCATGCTGAAGGAATGGACTGTGCACTGAAGGAATGCACTGCACACTGAAGGAATGCATTAAAAGTTAAGGGTTGCACTGCACGCTGCAGAATGCACTGCAGGCTGTAGGAATGCACTGCACACTGAAGGAATGCACTGCATGCTGAAGGAGTGCACTCCACACTGAAGGAATACACTGCACACTGAGGGAATGCATTACATACTGAAGGAATGCACGGCACATTGAAGGAATGCACTGCACGCTGAAGGAATGCTCTGCACGCTGAAGGAATGCCCTGCAGGCATATGGAATGCACTGTAGGATGAAGGAATGCGCTACATGCTGAAGGAATGCACTGCACACTGAAGGAATGCACTGCACGCTGAAGGAATGCATTACATACTGAAGGAACATAATGCACACCTTAGGAATGCAAAGCACACTGAAGGAATGCACTGCAGGCTGAGGAATGCACTGCAGGATGAAGGAATGTGCTACACGTTGAAGGAATGCACTGCATGCAGAAGGAATGCACTGCACACTGAAATAATGCACTGCAGGCTGAAGTAATGGACTGCGCACTGAAGGAATGCACTGCACACTGAAGGAATGCATTAAAAGTTAAGGGTTGCACTGCACACTGAAGAATGCACTGCAGGCTGTAGGAATGCACTGCACACTGAAGGAATGCACTGCATGCTGAAGGAATGCACTGCATGCTGATGGAATGGACTGTGCACTGAAGGAATGCATTACATACTGAAGGAATGCACGGCATATTGAAGGAATGCACTGTGTGCAGAAGGAATGCACTGCATGCTGAAAGAATGCACTGTAGGCTGAAGGAATGCACTGCACGCTGAAGGAATGCACTGCAGGCTGTAGGAATGCACTGCACGCTGAAGGAATGGACTGCGCACTGAAGGAATGCACTGCACACAGAAGGAATGCATTAAAAGTTAAGGGTTGCACTGCATGCTGAAGAATGCACTGCAGGCTGTAGGAATGCACTGCACACTGAAGGAATGCACTGCACACTGAAGGAATACACTGCACACTGAAGGAATGCATTACATACTGAAGGAATGCACGGCATATTGAAGGAATGCACTGCACGCTGAAGGAGTACACTGCACACTGAAGGATTGCATTACATACTGAAGGAATGCACGGCACATTGAAGGAATGCACTGCATGCTGAAGGAATGGACTGCGCACTGAAGGAATGCACTGCACACTGAAGGAATGCATTAAAAGTTAAGGGTTGCACTGCACGCTGAAGAATGCACTGCAGGCTGTAGTAATGCACTGCACACTGAAGGAATGCACTGCATGCTGAGGGAATGCATTAAATATTGAAGGAATGCACGACACATTGAAGGAATGCACTGCATGCTGAAGGAATGCACTGCATGCTGATGGAATGGACTGCGCACTGAAGGAATGCATTACATACTGAAGGAATGCACGGCACATTGAAGGAATGCACTGCATGCTGAAGAAATGTTCTGCACATTGAAGGAATGCACTGTGTGCAGAAGGAATGCACTGCATGCTGAAAGAATTGCACTGTAGGCTGAAGGAATGCACTGCATGCTGAAGGAATGCACTGCGGCTGTAGGAATGCACTGCACGCTGAAGGAATGAACTGCACAATGAAGGAATGCACTGCACGCTGAAGGAATACACTGCACACTGAAGGAAAGCATTACATACTGAATGAATGCACGGCACATTGAAGGAATGCACTGCATGCTGAAGGAATGCACTGCATGCTGATGGAATGGACTGCACACTGAAGGAATGCATTACCTACTGAAGGAATGCATGGCACATTGAAGGAAAGCACTGCATGCTGAAGAAATTTTCTGCACTTTGAAGGAATGCACTACATGCTGAAAGAATGCACTGTAGGCTGAAGGAATGGACTGCACACTGAAGGAATGCAATGCAGGCTGTAAGAATGCACTGCACGCTGAAGGAATGGACTGCAGACTGAAGGAATGCACTGCAGGCTGTAGGAATGCACTGCACGCTGAAGGAATGGACTGCACACTGAAGGAATGCACTGCACACTGAAGGAATGCATTAAAAGTTAAGGGTTGCACTGCACGCTGAAGAATGCACTGCAGGCTGTAGGAATGCACTGCACACTGAAGGAATGCACTGCACACTGAAGGAATACACTGCACACTGCAGGAATGCATTACATGCTGAAGGAATGCACGGCACATTGAAGGAATGCACTGCATGCTGAAGGAGTGCACTGCACACTGAAGGAATGTACTGCACACTGAAGGAATGCACTGCAGGCTGAAGGAATGCACTGCAGGCTGAATGAATGCACTGCACGCTGAAGGAATGCACTGCATGCTGAAGGAATGGACTGCACACTGAAGGAATGCATTACATACTGAAGGAATGCACGGCACATTGAAGGAATGCACTGCATGTTGAAGGAATGCACTGCACGCTGAAGGAATGCACTGCATGCTGAAGAAATATTGTGCACATTCAAGGAATGCACTGTGTGCAGAAAGAATGCACTGCATGCTGAATGAATCCACTGTAGGCTGAAGGAATGCACTGCACGCTGAAGGAATGCACTGCAGGCTGTAGGAATACACTGCACACTGAAGGAATGGACTTCACACTGAAGGAATGCACTGCACGCTAAAGGAATACACTGCACACTGAAGGAATGCATTACATACTGAAGGAATGCACGGCACATTGAAGGAATGCACTGCATGCTGAATGAATCCACTGTAGGCTGAAGGAATGCACTGCACGCTGAAGGAATGCACTGCAGGCTGTAGGAATGCACTGCACACTGAAGGAATGCACTGCATGCTGAAGGAATGCACTGCACACTGAAGGAATACACTGCACACTGAGGGAATGCATTACATACTGAAGGAATGCACTGCATGCTGAAGGAATGCACTGCATGCTGATGGAATGGACTGCGCACTGAAGGAATGCATTACATATTGAAGGAATGCACGGCACATTGAAGGAATGCACTGCATGCTGAAGAAATATTCTGCACATTGAAAGACTGCACTGTGTGCAGAAGGAATGCACTGCATGCTGAAAGAATGCACTGTAGGCTGAAGGAATGCACTGCACACTGAAGGAATACACTGCAGGCTGTAGGAATGCACTGCACGCTGAAGGTTTGGACTTCACACTGAAGGAATGCACTGCACGCTGAAGGAATACACTGCACACGGAAGGAATGCATTACATACTCAAGGAATGCACGGCACATTGAAGGAATGCACTGCATGCTGAAGGAATGCACTGCATGCTGATAGAATGGACTGCACACTGAAGGAATGCATTACATACTGAAGGAATGCACGGCACATTGAAGGAATGCACTGCATGCTGAAATGTTCTGCACATTGAAGGAATGCACTGTGTGCAGAAGGAATGCATTGCATGCTGAAAGAATGCACTGTAGGCTGAAGGAATGGACTGCACGCTGAAGGAATGCACTGCACGCTGAAGGAATGCACTGCAGGCTGAAGGATTGCAATGACCGCTGAAGGAATGCACTACACGCTGAAGGAATGTATTGCACTCTGAAGGATTGCATTACATACTGAAGGAATGCACGGCACATTGAAGGAATACACTGCATGCTGAAGAAATGCACTGCACGCTGAAGGAATGCACTGCATGCTGAAGGAATGGACCGCACACTGAAGGAATGCATTACATACTGAAGGAATGCACGGCACATTGAAGGAATACTCTGCATGATGAAGGAATGTACTGCACATTGTAGGAATGCACTGCATGCAGAAGGAATGCACTGCACGCTGAAAGAATGCACTGCAGGCTAAAGGAATGCACTGCACACTGAAGGAATGCACTGCAGGCTGTAGGAATGCACTGGAACGCTGAAGGAATGGACTGCACACTGACGGAATGCACTGCACACTGAAGGAATGCATTACTAATTAAGGGTTGCACTGCTCACTGAACAATGCATTGCAGGCTGTAGGAATGCACTGCACACTGAAGGAATGCACTGCATGCTGAAGGAATGCACTGCACACTGAAGGAATACACTGCACACTGAAGGAATGCATTACATACTGAAGAAATTCATGGTACATTGAAAGAATGCACTGCATGCTGAAGGAATGCACTGCACACTGAAGGAATGCACTGCACGCTGAAGGAATACACTGCACACTGCAGGAATGCACTGCATGCTGAAGGAATACACTGCACACTGAGGGAATACACTGCATGTTGAAGGAATGCACTGCACACTGAAGGAATGCACTGCACACTGAAGGAATGCACTGCAGGCTGAAGGAATGCACTGCATGCTGAAGGAATGCACTGCATGCTGAAGGAATACACTGCACACTGAAGGATTGCATTACATACTGAAGCAATGCACGGCACATTGAAGGAATGCACTGCATGTTGAAGGCATGCACTGCATGCTGAAGGAATGGACTGCGCACTGAAGGAATGCACTGCACACTTAAGGAATGCATTAAAAATTTAAGGGTTGCACTGCACGCTGAGGAATGCACTGCAGGCTGAAGGAATGCACTGCATGCTGATGGAATGGACTGCGCACTGAAGGAATGCATTGCATACTGAAGGAATGCACGGCACATTGAAGGAATGCACTGCATGCTGAAGAAATGTTCTGCACATTCAAGGAATGCACTGCATGCTGATAAAATGCACGGTAGGCTGAAGGAATGCACTGCACGCTGAAGGAATACACTGCAGGCTGTAGGAATGCACTGCACATTGAAGGATTGGACTGCACACTGAAGGAATGCACAGCACGCTGAAGGAACACACTGCACACTGAAGGAATGCATTACATACTGAAGGAATGCACGGCACATTGAAGGAATGCACTGCATGCTGAAGGAATGCACTGCACACTGAAGGAATGCACTGCACGCTGAAGGAATGCACTGCACGCTGAAGGAATGCACTGCATGCTGAAGGAATGGACTGCACACTGAAGGAATGCATTACATACTGAAGGAATGCACGGCACATTGAAGGAATGCACTGCATGATGAAGGAATGTACTGCACGTTGAAGGAATGCACTGCATGCAGAAGCAATGCACCGCATGCTGAAAGAATGCACTGCAGGCTGAAGGAATGCACTGCACACTGAAGGAATGCACTGCAGGCTGTAGGAATGCACTGCACGCTGAAGGAATGGACTGCACACTGAGGGAATGCATTACAAGTTAAGGGTTGCACTGCACGCTGAAGAATGCACTGCAGGCTGTAGGAATGCACTGCACACTGAAGGTATGCACTGCATGCTGAAGGAATGCACTGCACACTGACGGAATATACTGCACACTGAAGGATTGCATTACATACTGAAGGAATGCACGGCACATTGAAGGAATGCACGGCACATTGAAGGAATGCACTGCATGCTGAAGGAATGCACTGCAAGCTGAAGGAATGCACTGCATGCTGAAGGAATGGGCTGCACACTGAAGGAATGCATTACATACTGAAGGAATGCACGGCACATTGAAGGAATACACTGCATGATGAAGAAATGTACTGCACATTGAAGGAATGCACTGCATGCAGAAGGAATGTTGTGCACACTGAAATAATGCACTGCAGGCTAAAGGAATGCACTGCACGCTGAAGGAATGGACTGCACACTGAAGGAATGCACTGCACACTGAAGGAATGCATTAAAAGTTAAGGGTTGCACTGCACACTGAAGGAATGCATTACTTACTGAAGGAATGCACGGCACATTGAAGGAATGCACTGCATGCTGAAGGAATGCACTGCACACTGATGGAATGCACTGCATGCTGAAGGAATGCACTGCACACTGAAGGAATGCATTACATACTGAAGGAATGCACGGCACATTGAAGGAATGCACTGCAGGCTGTAGGAATGCACTGCACACTGATGGAATGCACTGCATGCTGAAAGAATGCACTGCAGGCTGTAGGAATGCACTGCACGCTGAAGGAATGGACTGCACACTGAGGGAATGCATTACAAGTTAAGGGTTGCACTGCACGCTGAAGAATGCACTGCAGGCTGTAGGAATGCACTGCACACTGAAGGTATGCACTGCATGCTGAAGGAATGCACTGCACACTGACGGAATATACTGCACACTGAAGGATTGCGTTACATACTGAAGGAATGCACGGCACATTGAAGGAATGCACTGCATGCTGAAGGAATGCACTGCAAGCTGAAGGAATGCACTGCATGCTGAAGGAATGGGCTGCACACTGAAGGAATGCATTACATACTGAAGGAATGCAAGGCACATTGAAGGAATACACTGCATGATGAAGAAATGTACTGCACATTGAAGGAATGCACTGCATGCAGAAGGAATGTTCTGCACACTGAAATAATGCACTGCAGGCTAAAGGAATGCACTGCACGCTGAAGGAATGGACTGCACACTGAAGGAATGCACTGCACACTGAAGGAATGCATTAAACGTTAAGGGTTGCACTGCACACTGAAGGAATGCACTGCATGCTGAAGGAATGCACTGCACACTGAAGGAATGCATTACATACTGAAGGAATGCACGGCACATTGAAGGAATTCACTGCATGCTGAAGGAATGTACTGCACGCTGAAGGAATACACTGCACACTGAAGGAATGCGTTACATACTGAAGGAATGCATGGTACATTGAAGGAATGCACTGCATGCTGAAGGAATGCACTGCACACTGAAGGAATGCACTGCATGCCGAAGGAATGCACTGCACACTGATGGAATGTATTACATACTGAAGGAATGCACGGCACATTGAAGGAATGCACTGCATGCTGAAGGAATGTACTGCATGCTGAAGGAATGCACTGCATGCTGAGGGAATGGACTGCACACTGAAGGAATACTTAACATGTTAAGGGTAGCAATGCATGCTGAAGGAGTGCCCTGCAGGCTGGTAGAATGCACAGCAGGCTGAAGGAACATAATGCACTCTGAAGGAATGCAAAGCACACTGTAGGATTGCACTGCAGGCTGAGAACTGCACTGCAGGATGAAGGAATGCACTGCACATTGAAGGAATGCACTGCATGCTGAAGTAATGCACTGCACGCTGAAGGAATGCACTGCAGGCTGAAGGATTGCAATAACCGCTGAAGGAATGCACTACACGCTGAAGGAATGCATTGCACGCTGAAGGAATGCACTACACACTGAAGGAATGTACTGCAGGCTGAAGGAATGCATTTCACACTGAAGGAATGCACTGCATGCATAGCAATGCACTGCAGGCTGAAGGAATGCACAGCTTGCTAAAGGAATGCAATACAGGCTGAAGGAATGCACTGCAGAGTGAAGGAAGACACAGCAGGCTGAGGGAATGCACTATACACTGAAGGAATATATTTGATGCTGAAGGAATGCACTGCAGGCTGAAGGAATGCACCACACAATGATGGAATGCACTGCAGGCTGAAGGAATGCATTACAGGCTGAAGGAATGGACTGCACGCATAGGAATGCACTGTATGCTGAAGGAATGGACTGCGCAGTGAAGGAATGCACTGCACACTGAAGGAATGCATTAAAAGTTAAGGGTTGCACTGCACGCTGAAGAATTCACTGCAGGCTGTAGGAATGCACTGCACACTGAAGGAATGCACTGCAAACTGAAGGAATGCACTGCACGCTGAAGGAATACACTGCACACTGAAGGAATGCATTAAATACTGAAGGAATGCACGGCACATTGAAGGAATGCACTGCATGCTGAAGGAATGCACTGCACACTGAAGGAATGCACTGCACACTGAAGGAATGCACTGCAGGCTGAAGGAATGCACTGCACGCTGAAGGAATGCACTGCATGCTGAAGGAATGGACTGCACACTGAAGGAATGCATTACATACTGAAGGAATGCATGGCACACTGAAGGATTGCATTGCATGCTGAAGGAATGCACTGCATGCTGAAGGAATGCACTGCATGCTGAAGGAATGCACTGCATGCTGAAGGAATGGACTGTGCACTGAAGGAATGCACTGCACACTGAAGGAATGCATTAAAAGTTAAGGGTTGCACTGCACACTGAAGAATGCACTGCAGGCTGAAGAATGCACTGCACACTGAAGAAATGCACTGCATGCTGAAGGAATGCACTGCACACTGAAGGAATACACTGCACACTGAGGGAATGCATTACATACTGAAGGAATGCACGGCACATTGAAGGAATGCACTGCATGCTGAAGGAATGCACTGCATGCTGATGGAAAGGACTGCGCACTGAAGGAATGCATTACATACGGAAGGAATGCACGGCACATTGAAGGAATGCACTGCATGCTGATGAAATATTCTGCACATTGAAGGAATGCACTGTGTGCAGAAGGAATGCACTGCATGCTGAAAGAATGCACTGTAGGCTGAAGGAATGCACTGCACGCTGAAGGAATGCACTGCAGGCTGTAGGAATGCAATGCATGCTGAAGTAATGGCCTGCACACTGAAGGAATGCACTGCACGCTGAAGGAATACACTGCACACTGAAGGAATGCATTACATACTGAAGCAATGCACGGCACATTGAAGGAATGCACTGCATGCTGATGGAATGGACTGCACACTGAAGGAATGCATTACATACTGAAGGAATGCACGGCACATTGAAGGAATGCACTGCATGCTGAAGGAATGCACTGCACACTGAAGGAATGCATTACATACTGAAGGAATGCACGGCACATTGAAGGAATGCACTGCATGCTGAAGGAATGCACTGCACGCTGAAGGAATGCACTGCATGCTGAAAGAAATGACTGTGCACTGAAGGAATGCACTGCACACTGAAGGAATGCATTAAAAGTTAAGGGTTGCACTGCATGCTGAAGAATGCACTGCAGGCTGTAGGAATGCACTGCACACTGAAGGAATGCACTGCATGCTGAAGGAATGCACTGCACACTGAAGGAATACACTGCACACTGAGGGAATGCATTACATACTGAAGGAATGCACGGCACATTGAAGGAATGCACTGCATGCTGAAGAGATATTCTGCACATTGAAGGAATGCACTGTGTGCAGAAGGAGTGCACTGCATGCTGAAAGAATGCACTGTAGGCTGAAGGAATGCACTGCACACTGAAGGAATACACTGCAGGCTGTAGGAATGCACTGCACGCTGAAGGTTTGGACTGCACACTGAAGGAATGCACTGCACGCTGAAGGAATACACTGCACACGGAAGGAATGCATTACATACTGAAGGAATGCACGGCACATTGAAGGAATGCACTGCATGCTGAAGGAATGCACTGCATGCTGATAGAATGGACTGCACACTGAAGGAATGCATTACATACCAAAGGAATGCACGGCACATTGAAGGAATGCACTGCATGCTGAAGAAATGTTCTGCACATTGAAGGAATGCACTGTGTGCAGAAGGAATGCATTGCATGCTGAAAGAATGCACTGCAGGCTGAAGGAATGGACTGCACGCTGAAGGAATGCACGGCACGCTGAAGGAATGCACTGCAGGCTGAAGGATTGCAATGACCGCTGAAGGAATGCACTACACGCTGAAGGAATGCATTGCACTCTGAAGGAATGCACTGCAGGCTGTAGGAATGCACTGCACGCTGAAGGAATGCACTGCATGCTGAAGGAATGGACTGCACACTGAAGGAATGCATTACATACTGAAGGAATGCAAGGCACACTGACAGAATACACTGCACACGTTAGGATTGCATTACATACTGAAGGAATGCACGGCACATTGAAGGAATGCACTGCATGCTGAAGGAATGCACTGCACGCTGAAGGAATGCACTGCATGCTGAAGGAATGGACTGCGCACTGAAGGAATGCACTGCACACTGAAGGAATGCATTAAAAGTTAAGGGTTGCACTGCACGCTGAAGAATGCACTGCAGGCTGTAGGAATGCACTGCACACTGAGGGAATGCATTACATACTGAAGGAATGCACGGCACATTGAAGGAACACACTGAATGCTGAAGGAATGCACTGCATGCTGATGGAATGGACTGCGCACTGAAGGAATGCGTTACATACTGAAGGAATGCACGGCACATTGAAGGAATGCACTGCATGCTGAAGAAATATTCTGCACATTGAACGAATGCACTGTGTGCAGAAGGAATGCACTGCATGCTGAAAGAATGCACTGTAGGCTGAAGGAATGCACTGCATGCTGAAGGAATGCACTGCACACTGAAGGAATGCATTACATACTGAAGGAATGCACGGCACATTGAAGGAATGCACTGCATGCTGAAGGAATGCACTGCATGCTGATGGAATGGACTGCGCACTGAAGGAATGCGTTACATACTGAAGGAATGCACGGCACATTGAAGGAATGCACTGCATGCTGAAGAAATATGCTGCACATTGAACGAATGCACTGTGTGCAGAAGGAATGCACTGCATGCTGAAGGAATGGACTGCACACTGAAGGAATGCACTGCACGCTGAAGGAATACACTGCACACTGAAGGAATGCATTACATACTGAAGGAATGCACGGCACATTGAAGGAATGCACTGCATGCTGAAGGAATGCACTGCATGCTGATGGAATGGACTGCACGCTGAAGGAATGCACTGCATGCTGAAGGAATGGACTGCGCACTGAAGGAATGCATTACATACTGATGGAATGCACTGCATGCTGAAGGAATGCACTGCATGCTGAAGGAATGGACTGCGCACTGAAGGAATGCACTGCACACTGAAGGAATGCATTAAAAGTTAAGGGTTGCACTGCACGCTGAAGAATGCACTGCAGGCTGTAGGAATGCACTGCACACTGAAGGAATGCATTACATACTGAAGGAATGCACGGCACATTGAAGGAATGCACTGCATGCTGAAGGAATGCACTGCACGCTGAAGGAATGCACTGCATGCTGAAGGAATGGACTGCGCACTGAAGGAATGCACTGCACACTGAAGGAATGCATTAAAAGTTAAGGGTTGCACTGCACGCTGAAGAATGCACTGCAGGCTGTAGGAATGCACTGCACACTGAAGGAATGCACTGCATGCTGAAGGAATGCACTGCACACTGAAGGAATACACTGCACACTGAGGGAATGCATTACATACTGAAGGAATGCACGGCACATTGAAGGAATGCACTGCATGCTGAAGGAATGCACTGCATGCTGATGGAATGGACTGCGCACTGAAGGAATGCATTACATACTGAAGGAATGCACGGCACATTGAAGGAATGCACTTCATGCTGAAGAAATATTCTGCACATTGAAGGAATGCACTGTGTGCAGAAGGAATGCACTGCATGCTGAAAGAATGCACTGTGGGCTGAAGGAATGCATTGCACACTGAAGGAATGCACTGCAGGCTGTAGGAATGCACTGCACGCTGATAGATTGGACTGCACACTGAAGGAATGCATTACATACTGAAGGAATGCACGGCACATTGAAGGAATGCACTGCATGCTGATGGAATGGACAGCGCACTGAAGGAATGCATTACATACTGAAGGAATGCATGGCACATTGAAGGAATGCACTGCATGCTGAAGAAATATTCTGCACATTGAAGGAATGCACTGTGTGCAGAAGGAGTGCACTGCATGCTGAAAGAATACAATGTAGGCTGAAGGAATGCACTGCACACTGAAGGAATGCACTGCAGGCTGTAGGAATGCACTGCACGCTGAAGGTTTGGACTGCACACTGAAGGAATGCACTGCACGCTGAAGGAATAGACTGCACACTGAAGGAATGCATTACATACTGAAGGAATGCACGGCACATTGAAGGAATGCACTGCATGCTGAAGGAATGCACTGCATGCTGATAGAATGGACAGCACACTGAAGGAATGCATTACATACTGAAGGAATGCACGGCCCATTGAAGGAATGCACTGCATGCTGAAGAAATGTTCTGCACATTGAAGGAATGCACTGTGTGCAGAAGGAATGCATTGCATGCTGAAATAATGCACTGTAGGCTGAAGGAATGACTGCAAGCTGAAGGAATGCACTGCACGCTGAAGGAATGCACTGCAGGCTGAAGGATTGCTATGACGGCTGAAGGAATGCACTTCAGGCTGAAGGAATGCATTTCACACTGAAGGAATGCACTGCATGCATAGCAATGCACTGCAGGCTGAAGGAATGCACGGCTTGGTAAAGGAATGCAATACAGGCTGAAGGAATGCACTGCAGAGTGAAGGAAGACACAGCAGGCTGAGGGAATGCACTATACACTGAAGGAATACATTTGATGCTGAAGGAATGCACTGCAGGCTGAAGGAATGCACTGCCTGTTGAAGGAATGCACTGCACACCGATGGAATGCACCACACAATGATGGAATGCACTGCAGGCTGAAGGAATGCATTATAGGCTGACGGAATGGACTGCACGCATAGGAATGCACTGCATTCTGAAGGAATGCACTGCACACTGAAGGAATGCACTGCACGCTGAAGGAATGCATTACATACTGAAGGAACATAATGCACACTTTAGGGATGCAAAGCACCCTGAAGGGATGCACTGCAGGCTGAGGAATGCACTGTATGCTAAAGGAATGGACTGCGCTCTGAAGGAATGCACTGCACACTGAAGGAATGCATTAAAAGTTAAGTGTTGCACTGCACGCTGAAGAATGCACTGCAGGCTGTAGGAATGCACTGCACACTGAAGGAATGCACTGCACACTGAAGGAATGCACTGCACGCTGAAGGAATACACTGCACACTGAAGGAATGCATTACATACTGAAGGAATGCACGGCACATTGAAGGAATGCACTGCACGCTGAAGGAATGCACTGCACACTGAAGGAATGCACTGCACACTGAAGGAATGCACTGCAAGCTGAAGGAATGCACTGCACACTGAGGGAATGCAGTACATACTGAAGGAATGCACGGCACATTGACGGAATGCACTGCATGCTGAAGGAATGCACTGCATGCTGATGGAATGGACTGCGCACTGAAGGAATGCATTACATACTGAAGGAATGCACGGCACATTGAAGGAATGCACTGCATTCTGAAGAAATATTCTGCACATTGAAGGAATGCACTGTCTGCAGAGGAATGCACTGCATGCTGAAAGAATGCACTGTAGGCTGAAGGAATGCACTGCACGCTGAAGGAATGCACTGCAGGTTGTAGGAATGCACTGCACGCTGAAGGAATGGACTGCACACTGAAGGAATGCACTGCACGCTGAAGGAATACACTGCACACTGAAGGAATGCATTACATACTGAAGGAATGCACGGCACATTGAAGGAATGCACTGCATGCTGAAGGAATGCACTGCATGCTGATGGAATGGACTGCACACTGAAGGAATGCATTACATACTGAAGGAATGCACGGCACATTGAAGGAATGCACTGCATGCTGAAGGAATGCACTGCACGCTGAAGGAATGCACTGCATGCTGAAGGAATGGACTGCGCACTGAAGGAGTGCACTGTACACTGAAGGAATGCATTAAAAGTTAAGGGTTGCACTGCACGCTGAAGAATGCACTGCAGGCTGTAGGAATGCACTGCACACTGAAGGAATGCATTACATACTGAAGGAATGCACGGCACATTGAAGGAATGCACTGCATGTTGAAGGAATGCACTGCCCGCTGAAGGAATGCACTGCATGCTGAAGGAATGGACTGCGCACTGAAGGAATGCACTGCACACTGAAGGAATGCATTAAAAGTTAAGGGTTGCACTGCACGCTGAAGAATTCACTGCAGGCTGTAGGAATGCACTGCACACTGAAGGAATGCACTGCATGCTGAAGGAATGCAATGCACACTGAAGGAATACACTGCACACTGAGGGAATGCATTACATACTGAAGGAATGCACGGCACATTGAAGGAATGCACAGCATGCTCAAGGAATGCACTGCATGCTGATGGAATGGACTGCGCACTGAAGGAATGCATTACATACTGAAGGAATGCACGGCACATTGAAGGAATGCACTTCATGCTGAAGAAATATTCTGCACATTGAAGGAATGCACTGTGTGCAGAAGTAATGCACTGCATGCTGAAAGAATGCACTGTGGGCTGAAGGAATGCATTGCACGCTGAAGGTTTGGACTGCACACTGAAGGAATGCACTGCACGCGGAAGGAATACACTGCACACTGAAGGAATGCATTATATACTGAAGGAATGCACGGCACATTGAAGGAATGCACTGCATGCTGAAGGAATGCACTGCATGCTGATAGAATGGACTGCACACTGAAGGAATGCATTACATACTGAAGGAATGCAAGGCACATTGAAGGAATGCACTGCATGCTGAAGGAATGCACTGCATGCTGATAGAATGGACTGCACACTGAAGGAATGCATTACATACTGAAGGAATGCACGGCACATTGAAGGAATGCACTGCATGCTGAAGAAATGTTCTGCACATTGAAGGAATGCACTGTGTGCAGAAGGAATGCATTGCATGCTGAAAGAATGCACTGTAGGCTGAAGGAATGGACTGCACGCTGAAGGAATGCACTGCAGGCTGTAGTAATGCACTGCACGCTGAAGGAATGGACTGCGCACTGAATGAATGCACTGCACACTGAAGGAATGCATTAAAAGTTAAGGGTTGCACTGCACACTGAAGGAATGCACTGCACGCTGAAGGAATACACTGCACACTGAAGGAATGCATTACATACTGAAGGAATGCACAGCACATTGAAGGAATGCACTGCATGCTGAAGGAATGCACTGCATGCTGATGGAATGTACTGCACACTGAAGGAATGCATTACATACTGAAGGAATGCACGGCACATTGAAGGAATGCACTGCATGCTGAAGGAATGCACTGCACGTTGAAGGAATGCACTGCATGCTGAAGGAATGGACTGCGCACTGAAGGAATGCACTGCACGCTGAAGGAATGCATTAAAAGTTAAGGGTTGCACTGCACGCTGAAGAATGCACTGCAGGCTGTAGGAATGCACTGCACACTGAAGGAATGCATTACATACTGAAGGAATGCACGGCACAATGAAGGAATGCACTGCATGTTGAAGGAATGCACTGCACGCTGAAGGAATGCACTGCATGCTGAAGGAATGGACTGCGAACTGAAGGAATGCACTGCACACTGAAGGAATGCATTAAAAGTTAAGGGTTGCACTGCACGCTGAAGAATGCACTGCAGGCTGTAGGAATGCACTGCACACTGAAGGATTGCATTACATACTGAAGGAATGCACGGCACATGGAAGGAATGCACTGCATGCTGAAGGAATGCACTGCATGCTGATGGAATGGACTGCGCACTGAAGGAATGCATTACATACTGAAGGAATGCACGGCACATTGAAGGAATGCACTGCATGCTGAAGAAATATTCTGCACATTCAAGGAATGCACTGTGTGCAGAAGTAATGCACTGCATGCTGAAAGAATGCACTGTAGGCTGAAGGAATGCACTGCACACTGAAGGAATGCACTGCACGCTGAAGGAATACACTGCACACTGAAGGAATGCATTACATACTGAAGGAATGCACGGCACATTGAAGGAATGCACTGCATGCTGAAGGAATACACTGCACACTGAAGGAATGCATTACATACTGAAGGAATGCACGGCACATTGAAGGAATGCACTGCATGCTGAAGGATTGCACTGCATGCTGATAGAATGGACTGCACACTGTAGGAATGCACTGCACGCTGAAGGAATACACTGCACACTGAAGGAATGCATTACATACTGAAGGAATGCACGGCACATTGAAGCAATGCACTGCATGCTGAAGCAATGCACTGCATGCTGATAGAATGGACTGCACACTGAAGGAATGCATTACATACTGAAGGAATGCACGGCACATTGAAGGAATGCACTGCATGCTGAAGAAATGTTCTGCACATTGAAGGAATGCACTGTTTGCAGAAGGAATGCATTGCATGCTGAAAGAATGCACTGTAGGCTGAAAGAATGGACTGCACGCTGAAGGAATGGACTGCACACTGAAGGAATGCATTAAAAGTTAAGGGTTGCACTGCACACTGAAGGAATGCACTGCACGCTGAAGGAATACACTGCACACTGAAGGAATGCATTACATACTGAAGGAATGCACGGCACATTGAAGGAATGCACTGCATGCTGAAGGAATGCACTGCATGCTGATGGAATGGACTGCACATTGAAGGAATGCATTACCTACTGAAGGAATGCACGGCACATTGAAGGAATGCACTGCATGCTGAAGGAATGGACTGCGCACTGAAGGAATGCACTGCACGCTGAAGGAATGCATTAAAAGTTACGGGTTGCACTGCACGCTGAAGAATGCACTGCAGGCTGTAGGAATGCACTGCACACTGAAGGAATGCATTACATACTGAAGGAATGCACGGCACATTGAAGGAATGCACTGCATGTTGAAGGAATGCACTGCACGCTGAAGGAATGCACTGCATGCTGAAGGAATGGACTGCGCACTGAAGGAATGCACTGCACACTGAAG
Organism: Somniosus microcephalus; assembly: GCF_052327205.1. Taxonomy (NCBI): domain Eukaryota; kingdom Metazoa; phylum Chordata; class Chondrichthyes; order Squaliformes; family Somniosidae; genus Somniosus; species Somniosus microcephalus. The sequence goes on along the minus strand of NC_140988.1, from coordinate 374,394,570 downwards.
GAATGCATTAAAAGTTAAGGGTTGCACTGCACGCTGAAGAATGCACTGCAGGCTGTAGGAGTGCACTGCACACTGAAGGAATGCACTGCATGCTGAAGGAATGCACTGCACACTGAAGGAATACACTGCACACTGAGGGAATGCATTACATACTGAAGGAATGCACGGCACATTGAAGGAATGCACTGCATGCTGAAGGAATGCACTGCATGCTGATGGAATGGACTGCGCACTGAAGGAATGCATTACATACTGAAGGAATGCACAGCACATTGAAGGAATGCACTGCATGCTGAAGAAATATTCTGCACATTCAAGGAATGCACTGTGTGCAAAAGTAATGCACTGCATGCTGAAAGAATGCACTGTAGGCTGAAGGAATGCACTGCACACTGAAGGAATGCACTGCACGCTGAAGGAATACACTGCACACTGAAGGAATGCATTACATACTGAAGGAATGCACGGCACATTGAAGGAATGCACTGCATGCTGAAGGAATACACTGCACACTGAAGGAATGCATTACATACTGAAGGAATGCACGGCACATTGAAGGAATGCACTGCATGCTGAAGGACTGCACTGCATGCTGATAGAATGGACTGCACACTGAAGGAATGCAGTGCACGCTGAAGGAATACACTGCACACTGAAGGAATGCATTACATACTGAAGGAATGCACGGCACATTGAAGGAATGCACTGCATGCTGAAGAAATGTTCTGCACATTGAAGGAATGCACTGTGTGCAGAACGAATGCATTGCATGCTGAAAGAATGCACTGTAGGCTGAAAGAATGGACTGCACGCTGAAGGAATGCACTGCAGGCTGTAAGAATGCACTGCACGCTGAAGGAATGGACTGCACACTGAAGGAATGCATTAAAAGTTAAGGGTTGCACTGCACACTGAAGGAATGCACTGCACGCTGAAGGAATACACTGCACACTGAAGGAATGCATTACATACGGAAGGAATGCACGGCACATTGAAGGAATGCACTGCATGCTGAAGGAATGCACTGCATGCTGATGGAATGGACTGCACATTGAAGGAATGCATTACCTACTGAAGGAATGCACGGCACATTGAAAGAATGCACTGCATGCTGAAGGAATGCACTGCACGTTGAAGGAATGCACTGCATGCTGAAGGAATGGACTGCGCACTGAAGGAATGCACTGCACGCTGAAGGAATGCATTAAAAGTTAAGGGTTGCACTGCACGCTGAAGAATGCACTGCAGGCTGTAGGAATGCACTGCACACTGAAGGAATGCATTACATACTGAAGGAATGCACGGCACATTGAAGGAATGCACTGCATGTTGAAGGAATGCACTGCACGCTGAAGGAATGCACTGCATGCTGAAGGAATGGACTGCGCACTGAAGGAATGCACTGCACACTGAAGGAATGCATTAAAAGTTAAGGGTTGCACTGCACGCTGAAGAATGCACTGCAGGCTGTAGGAGTGCACTGCACACTGAAGGAATGCACTGCATGCTGAAGGAATGCACTGCACACTGAAGGAATACACTGCACACTGAGGGAATGCATTACATACTGAAGGAATGCACGGCACATTGAAGGAATGCACTGCATGCTGAAGGAATGCACTGCATGCTGATGGAATGGACTGCGCACTGAAGGAATGCATTACATACTGAAGGAATGCACGGCACATTGAAGGAATGCACTGCATGCTGAAGAAATATTCTGCACATTCAAGGAATGCACTGTGTGCAAAAGTAATGCACTGCATGCTGAAAGAATGCACTGTAGGCTGAAGGAATGCACTGCACACTGAAGGAATGCACTGCACGCTGAAGGAATACACTGCACACTGAAGGAATGCATTACATACTGAAGGAATGCACGGCACATTGAAGGAATGCACTGCATGCTGAAGGAATACACTGCACACTGAAGGAATGCATTACATACTGAAGGAATGCACGGCACATTGAAGGAATGCACTGCATGCTGAAGGATTGCACTGCATGCTGATAGAATGGACTGCACACTGAAGGAATGCAGTGCACGCTGAAGGAATACACTGCACACTGAAGGAATGCATTACATACTGAAGGAATGCACGGCACATTGAAGGAATGCACTGCATGCTGAAGGAATGCACTGCATGCTGATAGAATGTGCTGCACACTGAAGGAATGCATTACATACTGAAGGAATGCACGGCACATTGAAGGAATGCACTGCATGCTGAAGAAATGTTCTGCACATTGAAGGAATGCACTGTGTGCAGAATGAATGCATTGCATGCTGAAAGAATGCACTGTAGGCTGAAAGAATGGACTGCACGCTGAAGGAATGCACTGCAGGCTGTAAGAATGCACTGCACGCTGAAGGAATGGACTGCACACTGAAGGAATGCACTGCAGGCTGTAGTAATGCACTGCACGCTGAAGGAATGGACTGCGCACTGAATGAATGCACTGCACACTGAAGGAATGCATTAAAAGTTAAGGGTTGCACTGCACACTGAAGAATGCACTGCAGTCTGTACGAATGCACTGCACACTGAAGGAATGCACTGCACACAGAAGGAGTGCACTGCACGCTGAAGGAATACATTGCACACTGCAGGAATGCATTACATACTGAAGGAATGCACGGCACATTGAAGGAATGCACTGCATGCTGAAGGAATGCACTGCACACTGAAGGAATGCACTGCACACTGAAGGAATGCACTGCACACTGAAGGAATGCACTGCACGCTGAAGGAATACACTGCACACTGAAGGAATGCATTACATACGGAAGGAATGCACGGCACATTGAAGGAATGCACTGCATGCTGAAGGAATGCACTGCATGCTGATGGAATGGACTGCACATTGAAGGAATGCATTACCTACTGAAGGAATGCACGGCACATTGAAAGAATGCACTGCATGCTGAAGGAATGCACTGCACGTTGAAGGAATGCACTGCATGCTGAAGGAATGGACTGCGCACTGAAGGAATGCACTGCACGCTGAAGGAATGCATTAAAAGTTAAGGGTTGCACTGCACGCTGAAGAATGCACTGCAGGCTGTAGGAATGCACTGCACACTGAAGGAATGCATTACATACTGAAGGAATGCACGGCACATTGAAGGAATGCACTGCATGTTGAAGGAATGCACTGCACGCTGAAGGAATGCACTGCATGCTGAAGGAATGGACTGCGCACTGAAGGAATGCACTGCACACTGAAGGAATGCATTAAAAGTTAAGGGTTGCACTGCACGCTGAAGAATGCACTGCAGGCTGTAGGAGTGCACTGCACACTGAAGGAATGCACTGCATGCTGAAGGAATGCACTGCACACTGAAGGAATACACTGCACACTGAGGGAATGCATTACATACTGAAGGAATGCACGGCACATTGAAGGAATGCACTGCATGCTGAAGGAATGCACTGCATGCTGATGGAATGGACTGCGCACTGAAGGAATGCATTACATACTGAAGGAATGCACGGCACATTGAAGGAATGCACTGCATGCTGAAGAAATATTCTGCACATTCAAGGAATGCACTGTGTGCAAAAGTAATGCACTGCATGCTGAAAGAATGCACTGTAGGCTGAAGGAATGCACTGCACACTGAAGGAATGCACTGCACGCTGAAGGAATACACTGCACACTGAAGGAATGCATTACATACTGAAGGAATGCACGGCACATTGAAGGAATGCACTGCATGCTGAAGGAATACACTGCACACTGAAGGAATGCATTACATACTGAAGGAATGCACGGCACATTGAAGGAATGCACTGCATGCTGAAGGATTGCACTGCATGCTGATAGAATGGACTGCACACTGAAGGAATGCAGTGCACGCTGAAGGAATACACTGCACACTGAAGGAATGCATTACATACTGAAGGAATGCACGGCACATTGAAGGAATGCACTGCATGCTGAAGGAATGCACTGCATGCTGATAGAATGTGCTGCACACTGAAGGAATGCATTACATACTGAAGGAATGCACGGCACATTGAAGGAATGCACTGCATGCTGAAGAAATGTTCTGCACATTGAAGGAATGCACTGTGTGCAGAATGAATGCATTGCATGCTGAAAGAATGCACTGTAGGCTGAAAGAATGGACTGCACGCTGAAGGAATGCACTGCAGGCTGTAAGAATGCACTGCACGCTGAAGGAATGGACTGCACACTGAAGGAATGCACTGCAGGCTGTAGTAATGCACTGCACGCTGAAGGAATGGACTGCGCACTGAATGAATGCACTGCACACTGAAGGAATGCATTAAAAGTTAAGGGTTGCACTGCACACTGAAGAATGCACTGCAGTCTGTACGAATGCACTGCACACTGAAGGAATGCACTGCACACAGAAGGAGTGCACTGCACGCTGAAGGAATACATTGCACACTGCAGGAATGCATTACATACTGAAGGAATGCACGGCACATTGAAGGAATGCACTGCATGCTGAAGGAATGCACTGCACACTGAAGGAATGCACTGCACACTGAAGGAATGCACTGGAGGCTGAAGGAATGCACTGCACGCTGAAGGAATGCACTGCATGCTGAAGGAATGGACTGCACACTGAAGGAATGCATTACATACTGAAGGAATGCAAGGCACACTGACAGAATACACTGCACACGTTAGGATTGCATTACATACTGAAGGAATGCACGGCACATTGAAGGAATGCACTGCATGCTGAAGGAATGCACTGCACGCTGAAGGAATGCACTGCATGCTGAAGGAATGGACTGCGCACTGAAGGAATGCACTGCACACTGAAGGAATGCATTAAAAGTTAAGGGTTGCACTGCACGCTGAAGAATGCACTGCAGGCTGTAGGAATGCACTGCACACTGAAGGAATGCACTGCATGCTTAAGGAATGCACTGCACACTAATGGAATGCATTACACACTGAAGGAAAGCACGACACATTGAAGGAATGCACTGCATGCTGAAGGAATGCACTGCATGCTGATGGAATGGACTGCACACTGAAGGAATGCATTACATACTGAAGGAATGCACGGCACATTGAAGGAATGCACTGCATGCTGAAGAAATGTTCTGCACATTGAAGGAATGCACTGTGTGCAGAAGGAATGCATTGCATGCTGAAAGAATGCAATGTCGGCTGAAGGAATGGACTGCACGCTGATGGAATGCACTGCAGGCTGTAAGAATGCACTGCACGCTGAAGGAATGAACTGCACACTGAAGGAATGCCCTGCAGGCTGTAGTAATGCACTGTACGCTGAAGGAATGTACTGAGCACTGTAGGAATGCACTGCACACTGAAGGAATGCATTAAAAGTTAAGGGTTGCACTGCACACTGAAGAATGCACTGCAGGCTGTAGGAATGCACTGCACACTGAAGGAATGCACTGCACACGGAAGGAATGCACTGCGCGCTGAAGGAATACACTGCCACTGCAGGAATGCATTCCATACAGAAGGAATGCACGGCACATTGAAGGAATGCACTGCATGCTGAAGGAATGCACTGCACACTGAAGGAATGCACTGCAGGCTGAAGGAATGCAGAGCACGCTGAAGGAATGCACTGCATGCTGAAGGAATGGACTGCACACTGAAGGAATGCATTACATACTGAAGGAATGCAAGGCACACTGACAGAATACACTGCACACGTTAGGATTGCATTACATACTGAAGGAATGCACGGCACATTGAAGGAATGCACTGCATGCTGAAGGAATGCACTGCACGGTGAAGGAATGCACTGCATGCTGAAGGAATGGACTGCGCACTGAAGGAATGCACTGCACACTGAAGGAATGCATTAAAAGTTAAGGGTTGCACTGCACACTGAAGGAATGCACTGCACACTGAAGGAATACACTGCACACTGAAGGAATGCATTACATACTGAAGGAATGCACAGCACATTGAAGGACTGCACTGCATGCTGAAGCAATGCACTGCATACTGATGGAATGGACTGCACACTGAAGGAATGCATTACATACTGAAGGAATGCACGGCACATGGAAGGAATGCACTGCATGCTGAAGGAATGCTCTGCATGCTGATGGAATGGACTGCACACTGAGGGAATGCATTACAAGTTAAGGGTTGCACTGCACGCTGAAGAATGCACTGCAGGCTGTAGGAATGCACTGCACACTGAAGGAATGCATTACATACTGAAGGAATGGACGGCACATTGAAGGAATGCACTGCATGTTGAAGGAATGCACTGCACGCTAAAGGAATGCACTGCATGCTGAAGGAATGGACTGCGCACTGAAGGAATGCTCTGCACACTGAAGGAATGCATTAAAAGTTAAGGGTTGCACTGCACGCTGAAGAATGCACTGCAGGCTGTAGGAATGCACTGCACACTGAAGGAATGCACTGCATGCTGAAGGAATGCACTGCACACTGAAGGAATACACTGCACACTGAGGGAATGCATTACATACTGAAGGAATGCACGGCACATTGAAGGAATGCACTACATGCTGAAGGTATGCACTGCATGCTGATGGAATGGACTGCGCACTGAAGAAATGCATTACATACTGAAGGAATGCACGGCACATTGAAGGAATGCACTGCATGCTGAAGAAATATTCTGCACATTCAAGGAATGCACTGTGTGCAGAAGTAATGCACTGCATGCTGAAAGAATGCACTGTAGGCTGAAGGAATGCACTGCACACTGAAGGAATTCACTGCAGGCTGTAGGAATGTACTGCACGCTGAAGGATTGGACTGCACACTGAAGGAATGCACTGCACGCTGAAGGAAAACACTGCACACTGAAGGAATGCATTACATACTGAAGGAATGCACGGCACATTGAAGGAATGCACTGCATGCTGAAGGAATGCACTGCACGTTGAAGGAATGCACTGCATGCTGAAGGAATGGACTGCGCACTGAAGGAATGCACTGCACGCTGAAGGAATGCATTAAAAGTTAAGGGTTGCACTGCACACTGAAGAATGAACTGCAGGCTGTAGGAATGCACTGCACACTGAAGGAATGCATTACATACTGAAGGAATGCACGGCACATTGAAGGAATGCACTGCATGTTGAAGGAATGCACTGCACGCTGAAGGAATGCACTGCATGCTGAAGGAATGGACTGCGCACTGAAGGAATGCACTGCACACTGAAGGAATGCATTAAAAGTTAAGGGTTGCACTGCACGCTGAAGAATGCACTGCAGGCTGTAGGAATGCACTGCACACTGAAGGAATGCACTGCATGCTGAAGGAATGCACTGCACACTGAAGGAATACACTGCACACTGAGGGAATGCATTACATACTGAAGGAATGCACGGCACATGGAAGGAATGCACTGCATGCTGAAGGAATGCACTGCATGCTGATGGAATGGACTGCGCACTGAAGGAATGCATTACATACTGAAGGAATGCACGGCACATTGAAGGAATGCACTGCATGCTGAAGAAATATTCTGCACATTCAAGGAATGCACTGTGTGCAGAAGTAATGCACTGCATGCTCTAATAATGCACTGTAGGCTGAAGGAATGCACTGCACACTGAAGGAATGCACTGCACGCTGAAGGAATACACTGCACACTGAAGGAATGCATTACATACTGAAGGAATGCACGGCACATTGAAGGAATGCACTGCATGCTGAAGGAATACACTGCACACTGAAGGAATGCATTACATACTGAAGGAATGCACGGCACATTGAAGGAATGCACTGCATGCTGAAGGATTGCACTGCATGCTGATAGAATGGACTGCACACTAAAGGAATGCACTGCACGCTGAAGGAATACACTGCACACTGAAGGAATGCATTACATACTGAAGGAATGCACGGCACATTGAAGGAATGCACTGCATGCTGAAGGAATGCACTGCATGCTGATAGAATGGACTGCATACTGAAGGAATGCATTACATACTGAAGGAATGCACGGCACATTGAAGGAATGCACTGCATGCTGATGAAATGTTCTGCACATTGCAGTAATGCACTGTGTGCAGAAGGAATGCACTGCACACTAAGGGAATGCATTACACACTGAAGGAAAGCACGGCACATTGAAGGAATGCACTGCATGCTGAAGGAATGGACTGCGCACTGAAGGAATGCACTGCACACAGAAGGAATGCATTAAAAGTTAAGGGTTGCACTGCACGCTGAAGAATGCACTGCAGGCTGTAGGAATGCACTGCACACTGAAGGAATCCACTGCATGCTGAAGGAATGCACTGCACACTAAGGGAATGCATTACACACTAAAGGAAAGCACGGCACATTGAAGGAATGCACTGCATGCTGAAGGAATGCACTGCATGCTGATGGAATGGACTGCGCACTGAAGGAATGCATTACATACTGAAGGAATGCACGGCACATTGAAGGGATGCACTGCATGCTGAAGAAATGTTCTGCACATTGAAGGAATGCACTGTGTGCAGAAGGAATGCATTGCATGCTGAAAGAATGCACTGCACACTGAAGGAATGCACTGCGCACGGAAGGAATGCACTGCACGCTGAAGGAATACACTGCACACTGCAGGAATTCATTACATACTGAAGGAATGCACGGCACATTGAAGGAATGCACTGCATGCTGAAGGAATACACTGCACACTGAAGGAATGCGCTGCACACTGAAGGAATGCACTGCAGGCTGAAGGAATGCACTGCAGGCTGAAGGAATGCACTGCATGCTGAAGGAATGGACTGCACACTGAAGGAATGCATTACGTACTGAAGGAATGCAAGGCACACGGACAGAGTACACTGCACACGTTAGGATTGCATTACATGCTGAAGGAATGCACTGCACGCTGAAGGAATGCACTGCATGCTGAAGGAATGGACTGCGCACACAAGGAATGCACTGCACACTGAAGGAATGCATTAAAAGTTAAGGGTTGCACTGCATGCTGAAGAATGCACTGCAGGCTGTAGGAATGCACTGCACACTGAAGGAATGCACTGCGCACGGAAGGAATGCACTGCACGCTGAAGGAATACACTGCACACTGCAGGAATTCATTACATACTGAAGGAATGCACGGCACATTGAAGGAATGCACTGCATGCTGAAGGAATACACTGCACACTGAAGGAATGCGCTGCACACTGAAGGAATGCACTGCAGGCTGAAGGAATGCACTGCAGGCTGAAGGAATGCACTGCATGCTGAAGGAATGGACTGCACACTGAAGGAATGCATTACATACTGAAGGAATGCAAGGCACACTGACAGAGTACACTGCACACGTTAGGATTGCATTACATGCTGAATGAATGCACTGCACGCTGAAGGAATGCACTGCATGCTGAAGGAATGGACTGCGCACACAAGGAATGCACTGCACACTGAAGGAATGCATTAAAAGTTAAGGGTTGCACTGCATGCTGAAGAATGCACTGCAGGCTGTAGGAATGCACTGCACACTGAAGGAATGCACTGCATGCTGAAGGAATGCACTGCACACTAAGGGAATGCATTACACACTGAAGGAAAACACGGCACATTGAAGGAATGCACTGCATGCTGAAGGAATGCACTGCATGCTGATGGAATGGACTGCGCACTGAAGGAATGCATTACATACTGAAGGAATGCACGGCACATTGAAGGAATGCACTGCATGCTGATGAAATGTTCTGCACATTGAAGGAATGTACTGTGTGCAGAAGGAAGGCACTGCATGCTGAAAGAATGCACTGTAGGCTGAAGGAATGCACTGCACCCTGAAGGAATGCACTGCAGGCTGTTGGAATGCACTGCACGCTGAAGGAATGCACTGCACACTGAAGGAATGCACTGCAAGCTGAAGGAATACACTGCACACTGATGGAATGCATTAGATACTGAAGGAATACACGGCACATTGCAGGAATGCACTGCAAGCTAAAGGAATGCACTGCATACTGAAGGAATGCACTGCACGCTGAAGGAATGCACTGCACGCTAAATGAATGCACTGCACGCTGAAGGAATGCACTGCATGCTGAAGGAATGGACTGCACACTGATGGAATGCATTACATACTGACGGAATGCACGGCACATTGAAGGAAAGCACTGCATGATGAAGGAATGTACTGCACGTTGAAGGAATGCACTGCAGGCTGAAGGAATGCGCTGCACACTGAAGGAATGCACTGCAGGCTGTAGGAATGCACTGCACGCTGAAGGAATGGACTGCACACTGAAGGAATGCATTACAAGATAAGGGTTGCACTGCACGCTGAAGAATGCACTGCAGGCTGTAGGAATGCACTGCACACTGAAGGTATGCACTGCATGCTGAAGGAATGCACTGCACACTGAAGGAATACACTGCACACTGAAGGATTGCATTACATACTGAAGGAATGCACGGCACATTGAAGGAATGCACTGCATGCTGAAGGAATGCACAGTACGCTGAAGGAATACACTGCATGCTGAAGGAATGGGCAGCACACTGAAGGACTGCATTACATACTGAAGGAATGCATGTGACATTGAAGGAATACACTGCATGATGAAGAAATGTACTGCATATTGAAGGAATGCACTGCATGCCGAAGGAATGCACTGCACACTGAAGGAATGCATTACATACTGAAGGAATGCACGGCACATTGAAGGAATGCACTGCATGGTGAAGGAATGTACTGCATGCTGAAGGAATGCACTGCATGCTGAGGGAATGCACTGCACACTGAAGGAATACTTAACATGTTAAGGATAGCAATGCATGCTGAAAGATTGCCCTGCAGGCTGGTGGAATGCACAGCAGGCTGAAGGAATGCACAGCACACTGAAGGAATACACTGCACACTGAAGGAATGCACTGCATGCCGAAGGAATGCACTGCACACTGAAGGAATGCATTACATACTGAAGGAATGCACGGCACATTGAAGGAATGCACTGCATGCTGAAGGAATGTACTGCATGCTGAAGGAATGCACTGCATGCTGAGGGAATGCACTGCACACTGAACGAATATTTAACATGTTAAGGATAGCAATGCCCGCTGAAGGAGTGCCCTGCAGGCTGGTGGAATGCACAGCAGGCTGAAGGAATGCACAGCACACTGAAGGAATACATGCACACTGAAGGAATGCATTACATACTGAAGCAATTCACGGCACATTGAAGGAATGCACTGCATGTTGAAGGAATGCACTGCATGCTGATGGAATGGACTGTGCACTGAAGGAATGCATTACATCCTGAAGGAATGCATTGCACACTGAAGGAATGCACTGCATGCTGAAGGAATGCACTGCACACTGAAGGAATGTTTTACATACTGAAGGAATGCACGGCACATTGAAGGAATGCACTGCATGCTGAAGGAATGTACTGCATGCTGAAGGAATGCACTGCATGCTGAGGGAATGCACTGCACACTGAAGGAATACTTAACTTGTTAAAGATAGCAATGCATGCTGAAGGAGTGCCCTGCAGGCTGGTGGAATGCACAGCAGGCTGAAGGAACATAATGCACTCTGAAGGAATGCAAAGCACATTGTAGGATTGCACTGCAGGCTGAGAACTGCACTGCAGGATGAAGGAATGCACTGCACATTGAAGGAATGCACTGCATGCTGAAGTAATGCACTGCATGCTGAAGGAATGCACTGCAGGCTGAAGGATTGCAATGACCGCTGAAGGAATGCACTACACGCTGAATGAATGCATTGCACTCTGAAGGAATGCACTACACACTGAAGGAATGCACTGCAGGCTGGAGGAATGCATTTCACACTGAAGGAATGCACTGCACGCATAGGAATGCACTGCAGGCTGAAGGAATGCACAGCTTGCTAATGGAATGCAATACAGGCTGAAGGAATGCACTGCACAGTGAAGGAAGACACAGCAGGATGAGGGAATGCACTATACACTGAAGGAATACATTTGATGCTGAAGGAATGCACTGCAGGCTGAAGGAATGCAATGCACGCTGAAGGAATGCACTGCACACCGATGGAATGCACTGCACAATGATGGAATGCACTGCAGGCTGAAGGAATGCATTACAGGCTGAAGGAATGGACTGCACGCATAGGAATGCACTGCATGCTGAAGGAATGCACTGCATACTGAAGGAATGCACTGCACGCTGAAGGAATACATTACATACTGAAGGAACATAATGCACACTTTAGGGATGCAAAGCACACTGAAGGGATGCACTGCAGGCTGAGGAATGCACTGTACGCTGAAGGAATTGACTGCGCACTGAAGGTATGCACTGCACACTGCAGGAATGCATTAAAAGTTAAGGGTTGCACTGCACACTGAAGAATGCACTGCAGGCTGTACGAATGCACTGCACACTGAAGGAATGCACTGCATGCTGAAGGAATGCACAGCACACTGAAGGAATACACTGCACATTGAAGGAATGCATTACATACTGAAGGAATACACGGCATATTGAAGGAATGCACTGCATGCTGAAAGAATGCACTGCATGCTGATGAAATGGACTGCGCACTGAAGGAATGCATTACATACTGATGGAATGCATGGCACATTGAAGGAATGCACTGCATGATGAAGGAATGTACTGCACATTGAAGGAATGCACTGTAAGCTGAAGGAATGCACTGCATGCTGAAAGAATGCACTGTCGGCTGAAGGAATGCACTGCACGCTGTAGGAATGCACTGCACGCTGAAGGAATGCATTAAAAGTTAAGGGTCGCACTGCATGCTGAAGAATGCACTGCAGGCTGTAGGAATGCACTGCACACTGAAGGAATGCACTGCATGCTGAAGGAATGCACTGGACACTGAAGGAATACACTGCACACTGAAGGAATGCACGGCACATTGAAGGAATGCACTGCATGCTGAAGGAATGCACTGCACACTGAAGGAATGCACTGCATGCTGAAGGAATGCACTGTACACTGAAGGAATGCACTGCACGCTGAAGGAATACACTGCACACTGCAGGAAGGCATTACATGCTGAAGGAATACACTGCACATTGAAGGAATGCACTGCACACTGAAGGAATGCACTGCAGGCTGAAGGAATGCACTGCACGCTGAAGGAATGCACTGCACGCTGAAGGAATGGACTGCACACTGAAGGAATGCAATACATGCTGAAGGAATGCACGGCACACTGAAGGAATACACTGCACACTGAAGGATTGCATTACATACTGAAGGAAAGCACGGCACATTGAAGGAATGCACTGCATGTTGAAGGAATGCACTGCACGCTGAAGGAATGCACTGCATGCTGAAGGAATGGACTGCGCACTGATGGAATGCACTGCACACTGAAGGAATGCATTAAAAGTTAAGGGTTGCACTGCACGCTGAAGAATGCACTGCAGGCTGTAGGAATGCTCTGCACACTGAAGGAATGCATTGCATACTGAAGGAATGCACGGCACATTGAAGGAATGCACTGCATGCTGAAGGAATGCACTGCATGCTGAAGGAATGGACTGCACACTGAAGGAACGCATTACATACTGAAGGAATGCACGGCACATTGAAGGAATACACTGCATGCTGAAGGAATGCACTACACGCTGAAAGAATGCACTGCATGCTGAAGGAATGGACTGCACACTGAAGGACTGCATTACATACTGAAGGAATGCATGGCACATTGAAGGAATACACTGTATGATGAAGAAATGTACTGCACATTGAAGGAATGCACTGCATGCTGAAGGAATGCACTGCACACTGAAGGAATGCATTACATACTGAAGGAATGCACGGCACATTGAAGGAATGCACTGCATGGTGAAGGAATGTACTGCATGCTGAAGGAATGCACTGCATGCTGAGGGAATGCACTGCACACTGAAGGAATACTTAACATGTTAAGGATAGCAATGCATGCTGTAAGATTGCACTGCAGGCTGGTGGAATGCACAGCAGGCTGAAGGAATGCACAGCACACTGAAGGAATACACTGCACACTGAAGGAATGCACTGCATGCCGAAGGAATACACTGCACACTGAAGGAATGCATTACATACTGAAGGAATGCACGGCACATTGAAGGAATGCACTGCATGCTGAAGGAATGTACTGCATGCTGAAGGAATGCACTGCATGCTGAGGGAATGCACTGCACACTGAAGGAATACTTAACATGTTAAGGATAGCAATGCATGCTGAAGAGTGCCCTGCAGGCTGGTGGAATGCACAGCAGGCTGAAGGAATGCACAGCACACTGAAGGAATACACTGCACACTGAAGGAATGCATTACATACTGAAGCAATTCACGGCACATTGAAGGAATGCACTACATGTTGAAGGAATGCACTGCATGCTGATGGAATGGACTGTGCACTGAAGGAATGCATTACATCCTGAAGGAATGCATGGTACATTGAAGGAATGCACTGCATGCTGAAGGAATGCATTGCACACTGAAGGAATGCACTGCATTCTGAAGGAATGCACTGCACACTGAAGGAATGTATTACATACTGAAGGAATGCACGGCACATTGAAGGAATGCACTGCATGCTGAAGGAATGTACTGCATGCTGAAGGAATGCACTGCATGCTGAGGGAATGCACTGCACACTGAAGGAATACTTAACATGTTAAAGGTAGCAATGCATGCTGAAGGAGTGCCCTGCAGGCTGGTGGAATGCACAGCAGGCTGAAGGAACATAATGCACTCTGAAGGAATGCAAAGCACACTGTAGGATTGCACTGCAGGCTGAGAACTGCACTGCAGGATGAAGGAATGCACTGCACATTGAAGGAATGCACTGCATGCTGAAGTAATGCACTGCACGCTGAAGGAATGCACTGCAGGCTGAAGGATTGCAATGACCGCTGAAGGAATGCACTACACGCTGAAGGAATGCATTGCACTCTGAAGGAATGCACTACACACTGAAGGAATGCACTGCAGGCTGAAGGAATGCATTACAGGCTGAAGGAATGGACTGCACGCATAGGAATGCACTGCATGCTGAAGGAATGCACTGCACACTGAAGGAATGCACTGCACGCTGAAGGAATGCATTACATACTGAAGGAACATAATGCACACTTTAGGGATGCAAAGCACACTGAAGGGATGCACTGCAGGCTGAGGAATGCACTGTACGCTGAAGGAATTGACTGCGCACTGAAGTTATGCACTGCACACTGAAGGAATGCATTAAAAGTTAAGGGTTGCACTGCACACTGAAGAATGCACTGCAGGCTGTACGAATGCACTGCACACTGAAGGAATGCACTGCATGCTGAAGGAATGCACAGCACACTGAAGGAATACACTGCACACTGAAGGAATGCATTACATACTGAAGGAATACACGGCATATTGAAGGAATGCACTGCATGCTGAAGGAATGCAATGCATGCTGATGAAATGGACTGCGCACTGAAGGAATGCATTACATACTGATGGAATGCACGGCACATTGAAGGAATGCACTGCATGATGAAGGAATGTATTGCACATTGAAGGAATGCTCTGTAAGCAGAAGGAATGCACTGCATGCTGAAAGAATGCACTGTAGGCTGAAGGAATGCACTGCACGCTGTAGGAATGCACTGCATGCTGAAGGAATGCATTAAAAGTTAAGGGTCGCACTGCATGCTGAAGAATGCACTGCAGGCTGTAGGAATGCACTGCACACTGAAGGAATGCACTGCATGCTGAAGGAATGCACTGGACACTGAAGGAATGCATTACATACTGAAGGAATGCACGGCACATTGAAGGAATGCACTGCATGCTGAAGGAATGTACTGCATGCTGAAGGAATGCACTGCATGCTGAGGGAATGCACTGCACACTGAACGAATATTTAACATGTTAAGGATAGCAATGCCCGCTGAAGGAGTGCCCTGCAGGCTGGTGGAATGCACAGCAGGCTGAAGGAATGCACAGCACACTGAAGGAATACATGCACACTGAAGGAATGCATTACATACTGAAGCAATTCACGGCACATTGAAGGAATGCACTGCATGTTGAAGGAATGCACTGCATGCTGATGGAATGGACTGTGCACTGAAGGAATGCATTACATCCTGAAGGAATGCATTGCACACTGAAGGAATGCACTGCATGCTGAAGGAATGCACTGCACACTGAAGGAATGTTTTACATACTGAAGGAATGCACGGCACATTGAAGGAATGCACTGCATGCTGAAGGAATGTACTGCATGCTGAAGGAATGCACTGCATGCTGAGGGAATGCACTGCACACTGAAGGAATACTTAACTTGTTAAAGATAGCAATGCATGCTGAAGGAGTGCCCTGCAGGCTGGTGGAATGCACAGCAGGCTGAAGGAACATAATGCACTCTGAAGGAATGCAAAGCACATTGTAGGATTGCACTGCAGGCTGAGAACTGCACTGCAGGATGAAGGAATGCACTGCACATTGAAGGAATGCACTGCATGCTGAAGTAATGCACTGCATGCTGAAGGAATGCACTGCAGGCTGAAGGATTGCAATGACCGCTGAAGGAATGCACTACACGCTGAATGAATGCATTGCACTCTGAAGGAATGCACTACACACTGAAGGAATGCACTGCAGGCTGGAGGAATGCATTTCACACTGAAGGAATGCACTGCACGCATAGGAATGCACTGCAGGCTGAAGGAATGCACAGCTTGCTAATGGAATGCAATACAGGCTGAAGGAATGCACTGCACAGTGAAGGAAGACACAGCAGGATGAGGGAATGCACTATACACTGAAGGAATACATTTGATGCTGAAGGAATGCACTGCAGGCTGAAGGAATGCAATGCACGCTGAAGGAATGCACTGCACACCGATGGAATGCACTGCACAATGATGGAATGCACTGCAGGCTGAAGGAATGCATTACAGGCTGAAGGAATGGACTGCACGCATAGGAATGCACTGCATGCTGAAGGAATGCACTGCATACTGAAGGAATGCACTGCACGCTGAAGGAATACATTACATACTGAAGGAACATAATGCACACTTTAGGGATGCAAAGCACACTGAAGGGATGCACTGCAGGCTGAGGAATGCACTGTACGCTGAAGGAATTGACTGCGCACTGAAGGTATGCACTGCACACTGCAGGAATGCATTAAAAGTTAAGGGTTGCACTGCACACTGAAGAATGCACTGCAGGCTGTACGAATGCACTGCACACTGAAGGAATGCACTGCATGCTGAAGGAATGCACAGCACACTGAAGGAATACACTGCACATTGAAGGAATGCATTACATACTGAAGGAATACACGGCATATTGAAGGAATGCACTGCATGCTGAAAGAATGCACTGCATGCTGATGAAATGGACTGCGCACTGAAGGAATGCATTACATACTGATGGAATGCATGGCACATTGAAGGAATGCACTGCATGATGAAGGAATGTACTGCACATTGAAGGAATGCACTGTAAGCTGAAGGAATGCACTGCATGCTGAAAGAATGCACTGTCGGCTGAAGGAATGCACTGCACGCTGTAGGAATGCACTGCACGCTGAAGGAATGCATTAAAAGTTAAGGGTCGCACTGCATGCTGAAGAATGCACTGCAGGCTGTAGGAATGCACTGCACACTGAAGGAATGCACTGCATGCTGAAGGAATGCACTGGACACTGAAGGAATACACTGCACACTGAAGGAATGCACGGCACATTGAAGGAATGCACTGCATGCTGAAGGAATGCACTGCACACTGAAGGAATGCACTGCATGCTGAAGGAATGCACTGTACACTGAAGGAATGCACTGCACGCTGAAGGAATACACTGCACACTGCAGGAAGGCATTACATGCTGAAGGAATACACTGCACATTGAAGGAATGCACTGCACACTGAAGGAATGCACTGCAGGCTGAAGGAATGCACTGCACGCTGAAGGAATGCACTGCACGCTGAAGGAATGGACTGCACACTGAAGGAATGCAATACATGCTGAAGGAATGCACGGCACACTGAAGGAATACACTGCACACTGAAGGATTGCATTACATACTGAAGGAAAGCACGGCACATTGAAGGAATGCACTGCATGTTGAAGGAATGCACTGCACGCTGAAGGAATGCACTGCATGCTGAAGGAATGGACTGCGCACTGATGGAATGCACTGCACACTGAAGGAATGCATTAAAAGTTAAGGGTTGCACTGCACGCTGAAGAATGCACTGCAGGCTGTAGGAATGCTCTGCACACTGAAGGAATGCATTGCATACTGAAGGAATGCACGGCACATTGAAGGAATGCACTGCATGCTGAAGGAATGCACTGCATGCTGAAGGAATGGACTGCACACTGAAGGAACGCATTACATACTGAAGGAATGCACGGCACATTGAAGGAATACACTGCATGCTGAAGGAATGCACTACACGCTGAAAGAATGCACTGCATGCTGAAGGAATGGACTGCACACTGAAGGACTGCATTACATACTGAAGGAATGCATGGCACATTGAAGGAATACACTGTATGATGAAGAAATGTACTGCACATTGAAGGAATGCACTGCATGCTGAAGGAATGCACTGCACACTGAAGGAATGCATTACATACTGAAGGAATGCACGGCACATTGAAGGAATGCACTGCATGGTGAAGGAATGTACTGCATGCTGAAGGAATGCACTGCATGCTGAGGGAATGCACTGCACACTGAAGGAATACTTAACATGTTAAGGATAGCAATGCATGCTGTAAGATTGCACTGCAGGCTGGTGGAATGCACAGCAGGCTGAAGGAATGCACAGCACACTGAAGGAATACACTGCACACTGAAGGAATGCACTGCATGCCGAAGGAATACACTGCACACTGAAGGAATGCATTACATACTGAAGGAATGCACGGCACATTGAAGGAATGCACTGCATGCTGAAGGAATGTACTGCATGCTGAAGGAATGCACTGCATGCTGAGGGAATGCACTGCACACTGAAGGAATACTTAACATGTTAAGGATAGCAATGCATGCTGAAGAGTGCCCTGCAGGCTGGTGGAATGCACAGCAGGCTGAAGGAATGCACAGCACACTGAAGGAATACACTGCACACTGAAGGAATGCATTACATACTGAAGCAATTCACGGCACATTGAAGGAATGCACTGCATGTTGAAGGAATGCACTGCATGCTGATGGAATGGACTGTGCACTGAAGGAATGCATTACATCCTGAAGGAATGCATGGTACATTGAAGGAATGCACTGCATGCTGAAGGAATGCATTGCACACTGAAGGAATGCACTGCATTCTGAAGGAATGCACTGCACACTGAAGGAATGTATTACATACTGAAGGAATGCACGGCACATTGAAGGAATGCACTGCATGCTGAAGGAATGTACTGCATGCTGAAGGAATGCACTGCATGCTGAGGGAATGCACTGCACACTGAAGGAATACTTAACATGTTAAAGGTAGCAATGCATGCTGAAGGAGTGCCCTGCAGGCTGGTGGAATGCACAGCAGGCTGAAGGAACATAATGCACTCTGAAGGAATGCAAAGCACACTGTAGGATTGCACTGCAGGCTGAGAACTGCACTGCAGGATGAAGGAATGCACTGCACATTGAAGGAATGCACTGCATGCTG
Source organism: Somniosus microcephalus (assembly GCF_052327205.1). Taxonomy (NCBI): domain Eukaryota; kingdom Metazoa; phylum Chordata; class Chondrichthyes; order Squaliformes; family Somniosidae; genus Somniosus; species Somniosus microcephalus. Next base: position 374,374,973 of record NC_140988.1, on the reverse strand, counting down.
AAGTAATGCACTGCACGCTGAAGGAATGCACTGCAGGTTGAAGGATTGCAATGACCGCTGAAGGAATGCACTACACGCTGAAGGAATGCATTGCACTCTGAAGGAATGCACTACACACTGAAGGAATGCACTGCAGGCTGAAGGAATGCATTACAGGCTGAAGGAATGGACTGCACGCATAGGAATGCACTGCATGCTGAAGGAATGCACTGCACACTGAAGGAATGCACTGCACGCTGAAGGAATGCATTACATACTGAAGGAACATAATGCACACTTTAGGGATGCAAAGCACACTGAAGGGATGCACTGCAGGCTGAGGAATGCACTGTACGCTGAAGGAATTGACTGCGCACTGAAGTTATGCACTGCACAGTGAAGGAATGCATTAAAAGTTAAGGGTTGCACTGCACACTGAAGAATGCACTGCAGGCTGTACGAATGCACTGCACACTGAAGGAATGCACTGCATGCTGAAGGAATGCACAGCACACTGAAGGAATACACTGCACACTGAAGGAATGCATTACATACTGAAGGAATACACGGCATATTGAAGGAATGCACTGCATGCTGAAGGAATGCAATGCATGCTGATGAAATGGACTGCGCACTGAAGGAATGCATTACATACTGATGGAATGCACGGCACATTGAAGGAATGCACTGCATGATGAAGGAATGTATTGCACATTGAAGGAATGCTCTGTAAGCAGAAGGAATGCACTGCATGCTGAAAGAATGCACTGTAGGCTGAAGGAATGCACTGCACGCTGTAGGAATGCACTGCATGCTGAAGGAATGCATTAAAAGTTAAGGGTCGCACTGCATGCTGAAGAATGCACTGCAGGCTGTAGGAATGCACTGCACACTGAAGGAATGCACTGCATGCTGAAGGAATGCACTGGACACTGAAGGAATACACTGCACACTGAAGGAATGCACGGCACATTGAAGGAATGCACTGCATGCTGAAGGAATGCACTGCACACTGAAGGAATGCACTGCACGCTGAAGGAATGCACTGTACACTGAAGGAATGCACTGCACGCTGAAGGAATACACTGCACACTGCAGGAAGGCATTACATGCTGAAGGAATACACTGCACACTGAAGGAATGCACTGCACACTGAAGGAATGCACTGCAGGCTGAAGGAATGCACTGCACGCTGAAGGAATGCACTGCACGCTGAAGGAATGGACTGCACACTGAAGGAATGCAGTTCATGCTGAAGGAATGCACGGCACACTGAAGGAATACACTGCACACTGAAGGATTGCATTACATACTGAAGGAATGCACGGCACATTGAAGGAATGCACTGCATGTTGAAGGAATGCACTGCACGCTGAAGGAATGCACTGCATGCTGAAGGAATGGACTGCGCACTGATGGAATGCACTGCACACTGAAGGAATGCATTAAAAGTTAAGGGTTGCACTGCACGCTGAAGAATGCACTGCAGGCTGTAGGAATGCACTGCACACTGACGGAATGCATTGCATACTGAAGGAATGCATGGCACATTGAAGGAATGCACTGCATGCTGAAGGAATGCACTGCATGCTGAAGGAATGGACTGCACACTGAAGGAACGCATTACATACTGAAGGAATGCACGGCACATTGAAGGAATACACTGCATGCTGAAGGAATGCACTGCATGCTGAAGGAATGCACTGCATGCTGAAGGAATGGACTGCACACTGAAGGAATGCATTACATACTGAAGGAATGCACGGCACATTGAAGGAATACTCTGCATGATGAAGGAATGTACTGCACATTGAAGGAATGCACTGCATGCAGAAGGAATGCACTGCACACTGAAAGAATGCACTGCAGGCTAAAGGAATGCACTGCAAGCTGAAGGAATGCACTGCAGGCTGTAGGAATGCACTGCACGCTGAAGGAATGGACTGCGCACTGAAGGAATGCACTGCACACTGAAGGAATGCATTACAAGTTAAGGGTTGCACTGCACACTGAAGAATGCATTGCAGGCTGTAGGAATGCACTGCACACTGAAGGAATGCACTGCACGCTGAAGGAATACACTGCACACTGCAGGAATGTATTACATGCTAAAGGAATGCACGGCACATTGAAGGAATGCACTGCATGCTGAAGGAATGCACTGCACACTGAAGGAATGCACTGCACACTGAAGGAATGCACTGCAGGCTGAAGGAATGCACTGCATGCTGAAGGAATGCACTGCATGCTGAAGGAATGGACTGCACACTGAAGGAATGCATTACATACTGAAGGAATGCACGGCACACTGAAGGAATACACTGCACACTGAAGGATTGCATTACATACCGAAGGAATGCACGGCATATTGAAGGAATGCACTGCATGTTGAAGGAATGCACTGCACGCTGAAGGAATGCACTGCATGCTGAAGGAATGGACTGCGCACTGAAGGAATGCACTGCACACTGAAGGAATGCATTAAAAGTTAAGGGTTGCACTGCACGCTGAAGAATGCACTGCAGGCTGTAGGAATGCACTGCACACTGAAGGAATGCATTACATACTGAAGGAATGCACGGCACATTGAAGGAATGCACTGCATGCTGAAGGAATGCACTGCATGCTGAAGGAATGGACTGAACACTGAAGGAATGCATTACATACTGACGGAATGCACGGCACATTGAAGGAATACACTGCATGCTGAAGGAATGCACTGCACGCTGAAGGAATACTCTGCATGATGAAGGAATGTACTGCACATTGAAGGAATGCACTGCATGCAGAAGGAATGCAATGCACGCTGAAAGGATGCACTGCAGGCTAAAGGAATGCACTGCACGCTGAAGGAATGCACTGCAGGCTGTAGGAATGCACTGCACGCTGAAAGAATGGACTGCACACTGAAGGAATGCACTGCACACTGAAGGAATGCATTACAAGTTACGGGTTGCACTGCACACTGAATAATGCATTGCAGGCTGTAGGAATGCACTGCACACTGAAGGAATGCACTGCACGCTGAAGGAATGCACTGCACACTGAAGGAATACACTGCACACTGAAGGAATGCATTACATACTGAAGAAATTCATGGTACATTGAAGGAATGCACTGCATGCTGAAGGAATGCACTGCACACTGAAGGAGTGCACTGCACGCTGAAGGAATACACTGCACACTGCAGCAATGCATTACATGCTGAAGGAATGCACAGCACATTGAAGGAATGCACTGCATGCTGAAGGACTGCACTGCACACTGAAGGAATGCACTGCAGGCTGAAGGAATGCACTGCACGCTGAAGGAATGCACTGCATGCAGAAGCAATGGACTGCACACTGAAGGAATGCATTACATACTGAAGGAATGCACGACACATTGAAGGAATGCACTGCATGTTGAAGGAATGCACTGCATGCTGATGGAATGGACTGTGCACTGAAGGAATGCATTACATCCTGAAGGAATGCATGGTACATTGAAGGAATGCACTGCATGCTGAAGGGATGCATTGCACACTGAAGGAATGCACTGCATGCTGAAGGAATGCACTGCACACTGAAGGAATGTATTACATACTGAAGGAATGCATGGTACATTGAAGGAATGCACTGCATGCTGAAGGAATGCATTGCACACTGAAGGAATGCACTGCATGCTGAAGGAATGCACTGCACACTGAAGGAATGTATTACATACTGAAGGAATGCACGGCACATTGGAGGAATGCACTGCATGCTGAAGGAATGTACTGCATGCTGAAGGAATGCACTGCATGCTGAGGGAATGCACTGCACACTGAAGGAATACTTACCATGTTAAAGGTAGCAATGCATGCTGAAGGAGTCCCCTGCAGGCTGGTGGAATGCACAGCAGGCTGAAGGAACATTATGCACTCTGAAGGAATGCAAAGCACACTGTAGGATTGCACTGCAGGCTGAGAACTGCACTGCAGGATGAAGGAATGCACTGCACATTGAAGGAATGCACTGCATGCTGAAGTAATGCACTGCACGTTGAAGGAATGCACTGCAGGCTGAAGGATTGCAATGACCGCTGAAGGAATGCACTGCACACTGAATGAATGCATTGCACTCTGAAGGAATGCACTACACACTGAAGGAATGCCCTGCAGGCTGAAGGAATGCATTTCACACTGAAGGAATGCACTGCATGCATAGCAATGCACTGCAGGCTGAAGGAATGCACAGCTTGCTAATGGAATGCAATACAGGCTGAAGGAATGCACTGCACAGTGAAGGAAGACACAGCAGGCTGAGGGAATGCACTATACACTGAAGGAATACATTTGATGCTGAAGGAATGCACTGCAGGCTGAAGGAATGCACTGTACGCTGAAGGAATGCACTGCACACCGATGGAATGCACTGCACAATGATGGAATGCACTGCAGGCTCAAGGAATGCATTACAGGCTGAAGGAATGGACTGCACGCATAGGAATGCACTGCATGCTGAAGGAATGCACTGCACACTGAAGGAATGCACTGCACGCTGAAAGAATGCATTACATACTGAAGGAACATAATGCACACTTTAGGGATGCAAAGCACACTGAAGGGATGCACTGCAGGCTGAGGAATGCACTGTACGCTGAAGGAATTGACTGCGCACTGAAGGTATGCACTGCACACTGAAGGAATGCATTAAAAGTTAAGGGTTGCACTGCACACTGAAGGAATGCACTGCATGCTGAAGGAATGCACAGCACATTGAAGGAATGCACTGCATGATGAAGGAATGTACTGCACATTGAAGGAATGCACTGCACACTGAAGGAATGCACTGCACACTGAAGGAATGCACTGCATGCTGAAGGAATGCACTGGACACTGAAGGAATACACTGCACACTGAAGGAATGCACGGCACATTGAAGGAATGCACTGCATGCTGAAGGAATGCACAGCACACTGAAGGAATGCACTGCACGCTGAAGGAATGCACTGTACACTGAAGGAATGCACTGCACGCTGAAGGAATACACTGCACACTGCAGGAAGGCATTACATGCTGAAGGAATACACTGCACACTGAAGGAATGCACTGCACACTGAAGGAATGCACTGCAGGCTGAAGGAACGCACTGCATGCTGAAGTAATGCACTGCACGCTGAAGGAATGGACTGCACACTGAAGGAATGCAGTACATGCTGAAGGAATGCACGGCACACTGAAGGAATACACTGCACACTGAAGGATTGCATTACATACTGAAGGAATGCACGGCACATTGAAGGAATGCACTGCATGTTGAAGGAATGCACTGCACGCTGAAGGAATGCACTGCATGCTGAAGGAATGGACTGCGCACTGATGGAATGCACTGCACACTGAAGGAATGCATTAAAAGTTAAGGGTTGCACTGCACGCTGAAGAATGCACTGCAGGCTGTAGGAATGAACTGCACACTGAAGGAATGCATTGCATACTGAAGGAATGCACGGCACATTGAAGGAATGCACTGCATGCTGAAGGAATGCACTGCATGCTGAAGGAATGGACTGCACACTGAAGGAACGCATTACATACTGAAGGAATGCACGGCACAATGAAGGAATACACTGCATGCTGAAGGAATGCGCTGCACGCTGAAGGAATGCACTGCATGCTGAAGGAATGGACTGCACACTGAAGGACTGCATTACATACTGAAGGAATGCATGGCACATTGAAGGAATACACTGCATGATGAAGAAATGTACTGCACATTGAAGGAATGCACTGCATGCTGAAGGAATGCACTGCACACTGAAGGAATGCATTACATACTGAAGGAATGCACGGCACATTGAAGGAATGCACTGCATGGTGAAGGAATGTACTGCATGCTGAAGGAATGCACTGCATGCTGAAGGAATGCACTGCACACTGAAGGAATACTTAACATGTTAAGGATAGCAATGCATGCTGAAAGATTGCCCAGCAGGCTGGTGGAATGCACAGCAGGCTGAAGGAATGCACAGCACACTGAAGGAATGCACTGCACACTGAAGGAATGCATTGCATACTGAAGGAATGCACGGCACATTGAAGGAATGCACTGCATGCTGAAGGAATGCACTGCATGCTGAAGGAATGGACTGCACACTGAAGGAACGCATTACATACTGAAGGAATGCACGGCACATTGAAGGAATACACTGCATGCTGAATGAATGCACTGCACGCTGAAGGAATGCACTGCATGCTGAAGGAATGGACTGCACACTGAAGGAATGCATTACATACTGAAGGAATGCACGGCACATTGAAGGAATACTCTGCATGATGAAGGAATGCACTGCACACTGAAAGAATGCACTGCAGGCTAAAGGAATGCACTGCAAGCTGAAGGAATGCACTGCGGGCTATAGGAATGCACTGCACGCTGAAGGAATGGAATGCACACTGAAGGAATGCACTGCACACTGAAAGAATGCATTACAAGTTACACTGAAGAATGCATTGCAGGCTGTAGGAATGCACTGCACACTGAAGGAATGCACTGCTCGCTGAAGGAATACACTGCACACTGCAGGGATGTATTACATGCTGAAGGAATGCACGGCACATTGAAGGAATGCACTGCATGCTGAAGGAATGCACTGCACACTGAAGGAATGCACTGCACACTGAAGGAATGCACTGCAGGCTGAAGGAATGCACTGCACGCTGAAGGAATGCACTGCATGCTGAAGGAATTGGCTGCACACTGAAGGAATGCATTACATACTGAAGGAATGCATGGCACACTGAAGGAATACACTGCACACTGAAGGATTGCATTACATACTGAAGGAATGCACGGCACATTGAAGGAATGCACTGCATGTTGAAGGAATGCACTGCACGCTGAAGGAATGCACTGCATGCTGAAGGAATGGACTGCGCACTGAAGGAATGCACTGCATACTGAAGGAATGCATTAAAAGTTAACGGTTGCACTGCACGCTGAAGAATGCACTGCAGGCTGTAGGAATGCACTGCACACTGAAGGAATGCATTACATACTGAAGGAATGCACGGCACATTGAAGGAATGCACTGCATGCTGAAGGAATGCAATGCATGCTGAAGGAATGGACTGAACACTGAAGGAATGCATTACATACTGACGGAATGCACGGCATATTGAAGGAATACACTGCATGATGAAGAAATGTACTTCACATTGAAGGAATGCACTGCATGCTGAAGGAATGCACTGCACACTGAAGGAATGCATTACATACTGAAGGAATGTAAGGCACATTGAAGGAATGCGTTACATACTGAAGGAATGCACGGTACATTGAAGGAATGCACTGCATGCTGAAGGAATGCACTGCACATTGAAGGAATGCACTGCATGCTGAAGGAATGTACTGCATGCGGAAGGAATGCACTGCATGCTGAGGGAATGCAGTGCACACTGAAGGAATGTATTACATACTGAAGGAATGCACGGCACATTGAAGGAATGCACTGCATGCTGAAGGAATGCAATGCATGCTGAAGGAATGGACTGAACACTGAAGGAATGCATTACATACTGACGGAATGCACGGCATATTGAAGGAATACACTGCATGCTGAAGGAATGCACTGCATGCTGAAGGAATGCACTGCATGCTGAAGGAATGGACTGCACACTGAAGGAATGCATTACATACTGAAGGAATGCACAGCACATTGAAGGAATACTCTGCATAATGAGGGAATGTACTGCACATTGAAGGAATGCACTGCATGCAGAAGGAATGCACTGCACGCTGAAAGGATGCACTGCAGGCTAAAGGAATGCACTGCACGCTGAAGGAATGCACTGCAGGCTGTAGGAATGCACTGCACACTGAAGGAATGGACTGCGCACTGAAGGCATGCACTGCACACTGAAGGAATGCATTACAAGTTAAGGGTTGCACTGCACACTGAAGAATGCATTGCAGGCTGTAGGAATGCACTGCACACTGAAGGAATGCACTGCATGCTGAAGGAATGCACTGCACACTGAAGGAATACACTGCACACTGAAGGAATGCATTACATGCTGAAGAAATTCATGGTACATTGAAGGAATGCACTGCATGCTGAAGGAATGCACTGCACACTGAAGGAATGCACAGCACGCTGAAGGAATACACTGCACATTGCAGCAATGCATTACATGCTGAAGGAATGCACGGCACATAGAAGGAATGCACTGCATGCTGAAGGACTGCACTGCACACTGAAGGAATGCACTGCAGGCTGAAAGAATGCACTGCACGCTGAAGGAATGCACTGCATGCTGAAGCAATGGACTGCACACTGAAGGAATGCATTACATACTGAAGGAATGCACAGCACACTGAAGGAATACACTGCACACTGAAGGATTGCATTACATACTGAAGGAATGCACGGCACATTGAAGGAATGCACTGCATGTTGAAGGAATGCACTGCACCCTGAAGGAATGCACTGCATGCTGAAGGAATGGACTGCGCACTGAAGGAATGCACTGCACACTGAAGGAATGCATTAAAAGTTAAGGGTTGCACTGCACGCTGAATAATGCACTGCAGGCTGTAGGAATGCACTGCACACTGAAGGAATGCACTGCATGCTGAAGGAATGCACTCCACACTGAAGGAATACACTGCACACTGAGGGAATGCATTACATACTGAAGGAATGCACGGCACATTGATGGAATGCACTGCATGCTGAAGGAATGCACTGCATGCTGATGGAATGGACTCTGCACTGAAGGAATGCATTACATGCTGATGGAATGCACGGCACATTGAAGGAATGCACTGCATGCTGAAGAAATGTTCTGCACATTCAAGGAATGCACTGTGTGCAGAAGGAATGCACTGCATGCTGAAAGAATGCACTGTAGGCTGAAGGAATGCACTGCACTCTGAAGGAATGCACTGCAGGCTGTAGGAATGCACTGCACACTGAAGGAATGGACAGCACACTGATGGAATGCACTGCACGCTGAAGGAATACACTGCACGCTGAAGGAATGCACTGCACGCTGAAGCAATGCACTGCATGCTGAAGGAATGCACTGCATGCTGAAGGAATGGACTGCACACTAAAGGAATGCATTACATACTGAAGGAATGCACGGCACATTGAAGGAACGCACTGCATGATGAAGGAATGTACTGCACGTTGAAGGAATGCACTGCATGCAGAAGCAATGCACTGCATGTTGAAAGAATGCACTGCAGGCTGAAGGAATGCACTGCACACTGAAGGAATGCAATGCAGGCTGTAGGAATGCACTGCATGCTGAAGGAATGGACTGCACACTGAAGGAATGCATTACAAGTTAAGGGTTGCACTGCACGCTGAAGAATGCACTGCAGGCTGTAGGAATGCACTGCACACTGAATGTATGCACTGCATGCTGAAGGAAGTCACTGCACACTGAAGGAATACACTGCACACTGAAGGATTGCATTACATACTGAAGGAATGCACGGCACATTGAAGGAATGCAATGCATGCTGAAGGAATGCACTGCAAGCTGAAGGAATGCACTGCATGCTGAAGGAATGGGCTGCACACTGATGGAATGCATTACAGACTGAAGGAATGCACTGCACGCTGAAGGAATGCACGGCACATTGAAGGAATGCACTGCATGCTGAAGGAATGCACTGCATGCTGATGGAATGGACTGCACATTGAAGGAATGCACTGTGTGCAGAAGGAATGCACTGCATGCTGAAAGAATGCACAGTAGGCTGAAGGAATGGACTGCACGCTGAAGGAATGCACTGCAGTCTGTAAGAATGAACTGCACGCTCAAGGAATGGACTGCACACTGAAGAAATGCACTGCAGGCTGTAGGAATGCACTGCACGCTGAAGGAATGGACTGCGCACTGAAGGAATACACTGCACACTGAAGGAATGCATTAAAAGTTAAGGGTTGCACTGCACACTGAAGAATGCACTGCAGGCTGTAGGAATGCACTGCACGCTGAAGGAATACACTGCACACTGCAGGAATGCATTACATACTGAAGGAATGCACGGCACATTGAAGGAATGCACTGCATGCTGAAGGAATGCACTGCACACTGAAGGAATGCACTGCACACTGAAGGAATGCAATGCAGGCTGAAGGAATGCACTGCATGCTGAAGGATTGCACTGCTTGCTGAAGGAATGGACTGCACACTGAAGGAATGCATTACATACTGAAGGAATGCACGGCACACTGAAAGAATACACTGCAAACTGAAGGATTGCATTACATACTGAAGGAATGCACGGCACATTGAAGGAGTGCATTAAAAGTTAAGGGTTGCACTGCACGCTGAAGAATGCACTGCAGGCTGTAGGAATGCACTGCACACTGAAGGAATGCACTGCACACTGAAGGAATGCACTGCATGCTGAAGGAATACACTGCACGCTGCAGGAATGCATTACATACTGAAGGATTGCACGGCACATTGAAGGAATGCACTGCATGCTGAAGGAATGCACTGCACACTGAAGGAATGCACTGCAAACTGAAGGAATGCACTGCAGGCTGAAGGAATGCACTGCATGCTGAAGGATTGCACTGCATGCTGATGGAATGGACTGCACACTGAAGGAATGCATTACATACTGAAGGAATGCACGGCAGATTGAGGGAATGCACTGCATGTTGAAGGAATGCACTGCATGCTGATGGAATGGACTGTGCACTGAAGGAATGCATTACATCCTGAAGGAATGCATGGTACATTGAAGGAATGCACTGCATGCTGAAGGAATGGGCTGCACACTGAAGGAATGCATTACCTACTGAAGGAATGCATGGCACATTGAAGGAATACACTGCATGATGAAGAAATGTACTTCACATTGAAGGAATGCACTGCATGCTGAAGGAATGCACTGCACACTGAAGGAATGCATTACATACTGAAGGAATGTAAGGCACATTGAAGGAATGCGTTACATACTGAAGGAATGCACGGTACATTGAAGGAATGCACTGCATGCTGAAGGAATGCACTGCACATTGAAGGAATGCACTGCATGCTGAAGGAATGTACTGCATGCGGAAGGAATGCACTGCATGCTGAGGGAATGCAGTGCACACTGAAGGAATGTATTACATACTGAAGGAATGCACGGCAGATTGAAGGAATGCACTGCATGCTGAAGGAATGCAATGCATGCTGAAGGAATGGACTGAACACTGAAGGAATGCATTACATACTGACGGAATGCACGGCATATTGAAGGAATACACTGCATGCTGAAGGAATGCACTGCATGCTGAAGGAATGCACTGCATGCTGAAGGAATGGACTGCACACTGAAGGAATGCATTACATACTGAAGGAATGCACAGCACATTGAAGGAATACTCTGCATAATGAGGGAATGTACTGCACATTGAAGGAATGCACTGCATGCAGAAGGAATGCACTGCACGCTGAAGGAATGCACTGCATGCTGAAGGAATGGACTGCGCACTGAAGGAATGCACTGCACACTGATGGAATGCATTAAAACTTAAGGGTTGCACTGCACGCTGAAGAATGCACTGCACACTGACGGAATGCATTACATACTGAAGGAATGGACGGCACATTGAAGGAATGCACTGCATGCTGAAGAAATATTCTGCACATTGAAGGAATACACTGTGTGCAGAAGGAATGCACTGCATGCTGGAAGAATGCACTGTAGGCTGAAGGAATGCACTGCACGCTGAAGGAATGCACTGCAGGCTGTAGGAATGCACTGCACGCTGAAGGAATGGACTGCACACTGAAGGAATGCACTGCACGCTGAAGGAATGCACGGCACATTGAAGGAATGCACTGCATGCTGAAGGAATGCACTGCATGCTGATGGAATGGACTGCACATTGAAGGAATGCACTGTGTGCAGAAGGAATGCACTGCATGCTGAAAGAATGCACAGTAGGCTGAAGGAATGGACTGCACGCTGAAGGAATGCACTGCAGTCTGTAAGAATGAACTGCACGCTCAAGGAATGGACTGCACACTGAAGAAATGCACTGCAGGCTGTAGGAATGCACTGCACGCTGAAGGAATGGACTGCGCACTGAAGGAATACACTGCACACTGAAGGAATGCATTAAAAGTTAAGGGTTGCACTGCACACTGAAGAATGCACTGCAGGCTGTAGGAATGCACTGCACGCTGAAGGAATACACTGCACACTGCAGGAATGCATTACATACTGAAGGAATGCACGGCACATTGAAGGAATGCACTGCATGCTGAAGGAATGCACTGCACACTGAAGGAATGCACTGCACACTGAAGGAATGCAATGCAGGCTGAAGGAATGCACTGCATGCTGAAGGATTGCACTGCTTGCTGAAGGAATGGACTGCACACTGAAGGAATGCATTACATACTGAAGGAATGCACGGCACACTGAAAGAATACACTGCAAACTGAAGGATTGCATTACATACTGAAGGAATGCACGGCACATTGAAGGAGTGCATTAAAAGTTAAGGGTTGCACTGCACGCTGAAGAATGCACTGCAGGCTGTAGGAATGCACTGCACACTGAAGGAATGCACTGCACACTGAAGGAATGCACTGCATGCTGAAGGAATACACTGCACGCTGCAGGAATGCATTACATACTGAAGGATTGCACGGCACATTGAAGGAATGCACTGCATGCTGAAGGAATGCACTGCACACTGAAGGAATGCACTGCAAACTGAAGGAATGCACTGCAGGCTGAAGGAATGCACTGCATGCTGAAGGATTGCACTGCATGCTGATGGAATGGACTGCACACTGAAGGAATGCATTACATACTGAAGGAATGCACGGCAGATTGAGGGAATGCACTGCATGTTGAAGGAATGCACTGCATGCTGATGGAATGGACTGTGCACTGAAGGAATGCATTACATCCTGAAGGAATGCATGGTACATTGAAGGAATGCACTGCATGCTGAAGGAATGGGCTGCACACTGAAGGAATGCATTACCTACTGAAGGAATGCATGGCACATTGAAGGAATACACTGCATGATGAAGAAATGTACTTCACATTGAAGGAATGCACTGCATGCTGAAGGAATGCACTGCACACTGAAGGAATGCATTACATACTGAAGGAATGTAAGGCACATTGAAGGAATGCGTTACATACTGAAGGAATGCACGGTACATTGAAGGAATGCACTGCATGCTGAAGGAATGCACTGCACATTGAAGGAATGCACTGCATGCTGAAGGAATGTACTGCATGCGGAAGGAATGCACTGCATGCTGAGGGAATGCAGTGCACACTGAAGGAATGTATTACATACTGAAGGAATGCACGGCACATTGAAGGAATGCACTGCATGCTGAAGGAATGCAATGCATGCTGAAGGAATGGACTGAACACTGAAGGAATGCATTACATACTGACGGAATGCACGGCATATTGAAGGAATACACTGCATGCTGAAGGAATGCACTGCATGCTGAAGGAATGCACTGCATGCTGAAGGAATGGACTGCACACTGAAGGAATGCATTACATACTGAAGGAATGCACAGCACATTGAAGGAATACTCTGCATAATGAGGGAATGTACTGCACATTGAAGGAATGCACTGCATGCAGAAGGAATGCACTGCACGCTGAAAGGATGCACTGCAGGCTAAAGGAATGCACTGCACGCTGAAGGAATGCACTGCAGGCTGTAGGAATGCACTGCACACTGAAGGAATGGACTGCGCACTGAAGGCATGCACTGCACACTGAAGGAATGCATTACAAGTTAAGGGTTGCACTGCACACTGAAGAATGCATTGCAGGCTGTAGGAATGCACTGCACACTGAAGGAATGCACTGCATGCTGAAGGAATGCACTGCACACTGAAGGAATACACTGCACACTGAAGGAATGCATTACATACTGAAGAAATTCATGGTACATTGAAGGAATGCACTGCATGCTGAAGGAATGCACTGCACACTGAAGGAATGCACAGCACGCTGAAGGAATACACTGCACATTGCAGCAATGCATTACATGCTGAAGGAATGCACGGCACATAGAAGGAATGCACTGCATGCTGAAGGACTGCACTGCACACTGAAGGAATGCACTGCAGGCTGAAGGAATGCACTGCACGCTGAAGGAATGCACTGCATGCTGAAGCAATGGACTGCACACTGAAGGAATGCATTACATACTGAAGGAATGCACAGCACACTGAAGGAATACACTGCACACTGAAGGATTGCATTACATACTGAAGGAATGCACGGCACATTGAAGGAATGCACTGCATGTTGAAGGAATGCACTGCACCCTGAAGGAATGCACTGCATGCTGAAGGAATGGACTGCGCACTGAAGGAATGCACTGCACACTGAAGGAATGCATTAAAAGTTAAGGGTTGCACTGCACGCTGAATAATGCACTGCAGGCTGTAGGAATGCACTGCACACTGAAGGAATGCACTGCATGCTGAAGGAATGCACTCCACACTGAAGGAATACACTGCACACTGAGGGAATGCATTACATACTGAAGGAATGCACGGCACATTGATGGAATGCACTGCATGCTGAAGGAATGCACTGCATGCTGATGGAATGGACTCTGCACTGAAGGAATGCATTACATGCTGATGGAATGCACGGCACATTGAAGGAATGCACTGCATGCTGAAGAAATGTTCTGCACATTCAAGGAATGCACTGTGTGCAGAAGGAATGCACTGCATGCTGAAAGAATGCACTGTAGGCTGAAGGAATGCACTGCACTCTGAAGGAATGCACTGCAGGCTGTAGGAATGCACTGCACACTGAAGGAATGGACAGCACACTGATGGAATGCACTGCACGCTGAAGGAATACACTGCACGCTGAAGGAATGCACTGCACGCTGAAGCAATGCACTGCATGCTGAAGGAATGCACTGCATGCTGAAGGAATGGACTGCACACTAAAGGAATGCATTACATACTGAAGGAATGCACGGCACATTGAAGGAACGCACTGCATGATGAAGGAATGTACTGCACGTTGAAGGAATGCACTGCATGCAGAAGCAATGCACTGCATGTTGAAAGAATGCACTGCAGGCTGAAGGAATGCACTGCACACTGAAGGAATGCAATGCAGGCTGTAGGAATGCACTGCATGCTGAAGGAATGGACTGCACACTGAAGGAATGCATTACAAGTTAAGGGTTGCACTGCACGCTGAAGAATGCACTGCAGGCTGTAGGAATGCACTGCACACTGAATGTATGCACTGCATGCTGAAGGAAGTCACTGCACACTGAAGGAATACACTGCACACTGAAGGATTGCATTACATACTGAAGGAATGCACGGCACATTGAAGGAATGCAATGCATGCTGAAGGAATGCACTGCAAGCTGAAGGAATGCACTGCATGCTGAAGGAATGGGCTGCACACTGATGGAATGCATTACATACTGAAGGAATGCACGGCGCATTGAAGGAATATACTGCATGATGAAGAAATGTACTGCACATTGAAGGAATGCACTGCATGCAGATGGAATGTTCTGCACACTGAAATAATGCACTGCAGGCTAAAGGAATGCACTGCACGCTGAAGGAATGGACTGCACACTGAAGAAATGCACTGCACACTGAAGGAATGCATTAAAAGTTAAGGGTTGCACTGCACACTG
Organism: Somniosus microcephalus; assembly: GCF_052327205.1. Taxonomy (NCBI): domain Eukaryota; kingdom Metazoa; phylum Chordata; class Chondrichthyes; order Squaliformes; family Somniosidae; genus Somniosus; species Somniosus microcephalus. The sequence continues at coordinate 374,359,337 of NC_140988.1, read as the reverse complement.
AAGGAATGCATTACATACTGAAGGAATGCACAGCACATTGAAGGAATGCACTGCATGCTGAAGGAATGCACTGCACACTGAAGGAATGCATTACACACTGAAGGAATTCATGGCACATTGAAGGAATTCACTGCACGCTGAAGGAATGTACTGCACCCTGAAGGAATACACTGCACACTGAAGGAATGCGTTACATACTGAAGGAATGCATGGTACATTGAAGGAATGCACTGCATGCTGAAGGAATGCACTGCACACTGAAGGAATGCACTGCATGCCGAAGGAATGCACTGCACACTGAAGGAATGTATTACATACTGAAGGAATGCACGGCAGATTGAAGGAATGCACTGCATGCTGAAGGAATGTACTGCATGCTGAAGGAATGCACTGCATGCTGAGGGAATGGACTGCACACTGAAGGAATACTTAATATGTTAAGGGTAGCAATGCACGCTGAAGGAGTGCCCTGCAGGCTGGTGGAATGCACAGCAGGCTGAAGGAACATTATGCACTCTGAAGGAATGCAAAGCACACTGTAGGATTGCACTGCAGGCTGAGAACTGCACTGCAGGATGAAGGAATGCACTGCACATTGAAGCAATGCACTGCATGCTGAAGTAATGCACTGCATGCTGAAGGAATGCACTGCAGGCTGAAGGATTGCAATGACCGCTGAAGGAATGCACTACACGCTGAAGGAATGCATTGCATTCTGAAGGAATGCACTACACACTGAAGGAATGCACTGCAGGCTGAAGGAATGCATTTCACACTGAAGGAATGCACTGCATGCATAGCAATGCACTGCAGGCTGAAGGAATGCACAGCTTGCCAAAAGGAATGCAATACAGGCTGAAGGAATGCACTGCAGAGTGAAGGAAGATACAGCAGGCTGAGGGAATGCACTATACACTGAAGGAATACATTTGATGCTGAAGGAATGCACTGCAGGCGGAAGGAATGCACTGCATGCTGAAGGAATGCACTGCACACCGATGGAATGCACCACACAATGATGGAATGCAGTGCAGGCTGAAGGAATGCACTGCACACTGAAGGAATGCACTGCACGCTGAAAGAATGCATTACATACTGAAGGAACATAATGCACACTTTAGGGATGCAAAGCACACTGACGGGATGCACTGCAGGCTGAGGAATGCACTGCATGCTGAAGGAATGGACTGCGCACTGAAGGAATGCACTGCACACTGAAGGAATGCATTAAAAGTTAAGGGTTGCACTGCACGCTGAAGAATGCACTGCAGGCTGTAGGAATGCATTGCACACTGAAGGAATGCACTGCACACTGAAGGAATGCACTGCATGCTGAAGGAATACACGGCACACTGAAGGAATGCATTACATACTGAAGGAATGCACAGCACATTGAAGGAATGCACTGCATGCTGAAGGAATGCACTGCACACTGAAGGAATGCACTGCACACTGAAGGAATGCATTGCAGGCTGAAGGAATGCACTGCACGCTGAAGGAATGCACTGCATACTGAAGGAATGGACTGCACACTGAAGGAATGCATTAAATAGTGAAGGAATGCATGGCACACTGAAGGAATACACTGCACACTGAAGGATTGCATTACATACTGAAGGAATGCACGGCACATTGAAGGAATGCACTGCATGCTGAAGGAATGCACTGCACGCTGAAGGAATGCACTGCATGCTGAAGGAATGCACTGCATGCTGATGGAATGGACTGCACACTGAAGGAATGCATTACATACTGAAGGAATGCACGGCACATTGAAGGAATGCCCTGCATGCTGAAGGAATGCACTGCACGCTGAAAGAATGCACTGCATGCTGAAGGAATGGACTGCATGCTGAAGGAATGGACTGCGTACTGAAGGAATGCACTGCACACTGAAGGAATGCATTAAAAGTTAAGGGTTGCACTGCACGCTGAAGAATGCACTGCATGCTGAAGGAATGCACTGCACGCTGAAGGAATGCACTGCATGCTGAAGGAATGGACTGCGCACTGAAGGAATGCACTGCACACTGATGGAATGCATTAAAACTTAAGGGTTGCACTGCACGCTGAAGAATGCACTGCACACTGACGGAATGCATTACATACTGAAGGAATGGACGGCACATTGAAGGAATGCACTGCATGCTGAAGAAATATTCTGCACATTGAAGGAATACACTGTGTGCAGAAGGAATGCACTGCATGCTGGAAGAATGCACTGTAGGCTGAAGGAATGCACTGCACGCTGAAGGAATGCACTGCAGGCTGTAGGAATGCACTGCACGCTGAAGGAATGCACTGCACACTGAAGGAATGCACTGCACGCTGAAGGAATGCACGGCACATTGAAGGAATGCACTGCATGCTGAAGGAATGCACTGCATGCTGATGGAATGGACTGCACATTGAAGGAATGCACTGTGTGCAGAAGGAATGCACTGCATGCTGAAAGAATGCACAGTAGGCTGAAGGAATGGACTGCACGCTGAAGGAATGCACTGCAGTCTGTAAGAATGAACTGCACGCTCAAGGAATGGACTGCACACTGAAGAAATGCACTGCAGGCTGTAGGAATGCACTGCACGCTGAAGGAATGGACTGCGCACTGAAGGAATACACTGCACACTGAAGGAATGCATTAAAAGTTAAGGGTTGCACTGCACACTGAAGAATGCACTGCAGGCTGTAGGAATGCACTGCACGCTGAAGGAATACACTGCACACTGCAGGAATGCATTACATACTGAAGGAATGCACGGCACATTGAAGGAATGCACTGCATGCTGAAGGAATGCACTGCACACTGAAGGAATGCACTGCACACTGAAGGAATGCAATGCAGGCTGAAGGAATGCACTGCATGCTGAAGGATTGCACTGCTTGCTGAAGGAATGGACTGCACACTGAAGGAATGCATTACATACTGAAGGAATGCACGGCACACTGAAAGAATACACTGCAAACTGAAGGATTGCATTACATACTGAAGGAATGCACGGCACATTGAAGGAGTGCATTAAAAGTTAAGGGTTGCACTGCACGCTGAAGAATGCACTGCAGGCTGTAGGAATGCACTGCACACTGAAGGAATGCACTGCACACTGAAGGAATGCACTGCATGCTGAAGGAATACACTGCACGCTGCAGGAATGCATTACATACTGAAGGATTGCACGGCACATTGAAGGAATGCACTGCATGCTGAAGGAATGCACTGCACACTGAAGGAATGCACTGCAAACTGAAGGAATGCACTGCAGGCTGAAGGAATGCACTGCATGCTGAAGGATTGCACTGCATGCTGATGGAATGGACTGCACACTGAAGGAATGCATTACATACTGAAGGAATGCACGGCAGATTGAGGGAATGCACTGCATGTTGAAGGAATGCACTGCATGCTGATGGAATGGACTGTGCACTGAAGGAATGCATTACATCCTGAAGGAATGCATGGTACATTGAAGGAATGCACTGCATGCTGAAGGAATGGGCTGCACACTGAAGGAATGCATTACCTACTGAAGGAATGCATGGCACATTGAAGGAATACACTGCATGATGAAGAAATGTACTTCACATTGAAGGAATGCACTGCATGCTGAAGGAATGCACTGCACACTGAAGGAATGCATTACATACTGAAGGAATGTAAGGCACATTGAAGGAATGCGTTACATACTGAAGGAATGCACGGTACATTGAAGGAATGCACTGCATGCTGAAGGAATGCACTGCACATTGAAGGAATGCACTGCATGCTGAAGGAATGTACTGCATGCGGAAGGAATGCACTGCATGCTGAGGGAATGCAGTGCACACTGAAGGAATACTTAACATGTTAAGGGTAGCAATGCATGTTGAAGGAGTGCCCTGCAGGCTGGTGGAATGCACAGCAGGCTGAAGGAATGCACAGCACACTGAAGGAATACACTGCACACTGAAGGAATGCATTACATACTGAAGGAATGCACGGCACATTGAGGGAATGCACTGCATGTTGAAGGAATGCACTGCATGCTGATGGAATGGACTGTGCGCTGAAGGAATGCATTACATCCTGAAGGAATGCATGGTACATTGAAGGAATGCACTGCATGCTGAAGGAATGGGCTGCACACTGAAGGAATGCATTACATACTGAAGGAATGCATGGCACATTGATGGAATACACTGCATGATGAAGAAATGTACTTCACATTGAAGGAATGCACTGCATGCTGAAGGAATGCACTGCACGCTGAAGGAATGCATTACATACTGAAGGAATGCACGGCACATTGAAGGAAAGCACTACATGCTGAAGGAATGTACTGCCTGCGGAAGGAATGCACTGCATGCTGAGGGAATGCACTGCACACTGAAGGAATACTTAACATGTTAAGGGTAGCAATGCATGCTGAAGGAGTGACCTGCAGGCTGGTGGAATGCACAGCAGGCTGAAGGAATGCAAAGCACACTGAAGGAATACACTGCACACTGAAGGAATGCATTACATACTGAAGGAATGCACGGCACATTGAGGGAATGCACTGCATGTTGAAGGAATGCACTGCATGCTGATGGAATGGACTGTGCACTGAAGGAATGCATTACATCCTGAAGGAATGCATGGTACATTGAAGGAATGCACTGCACACTGAGGGAATGCACTGCATGCCGAAGGAATGCACTGCACACTGAAGGAATGTATTACATACTGAAGGAACGCAAGGCACATTGAAGGAATGCACTGCATGCTGAAGGAATGTACTGCATGCTGAAGGAATGCACTGCATGCTGAGGGAATGCACTGCACACTGAAGGAATACTTAACATGTTAAGGGTAGCAATGCACGCTGAAGGAGTGCCCTGCAGGCTGGTGGAATGCACAGCAGGCTGAAGGAACATAATGCACTCTGAAGGAATGCAAAGCACACTGTAGGATTGCACTGCAGGCTGAGAACTGCACTGCAGGATGAAGGAATGCACTGCACATTGAAGGAATGCACTGCAGGCTGAAGGATTGCAATGACCGCTGAAGGAATGAACTACACGCTGAAGGAATGCATTGCACTCTGAAGGAATGCACTACACACTGAAGGAATGCACTGCAGGCTGAAGGAATGCATTTCACACTGAAGGAATGCACTGCATGCATAGCAATGCACTGCAGGCTGAAGGAATGCACAGCTTGCTAAAGGAATGCAATACAGGCTGAAGGAATGCACTGCAGAGTGAAGGAAGACACAGCAGGCTGAGGGAATGCACTATACACTGAAGGAATACATTTGATGCTGAAGGAATGCACTGCAGGCTGAAGGAATGCACTGCACGCTGAAGGAATGCACTGCACACCGATGGAATGCAGTACACAATGATGGAATGCACTGCAGGCTGAAGGAATGCATTACAGGCTGAAGGAATGGACTGCACGCATAGGAATGCTCTGCATGCTGAAGGAATGCACTGCACACTGAAGGAATGCACTGCACGCTGAAAGAATGCATTACATACTGAAGGAACATAATGCACACTTTAGGGATGCAAAGCACACTGAAGGGATGCACTGCAGGCTGAGGAATGCACTGTACGCTGAAGGGATGGACTGCGCACTGAAGGAATGCACTGCACACTGAAGGAATGCATTAAAAGTTAAGGGTTGCACTGCACGCTGAAGAATGCACTGCAGGCTGTAGGAATGCACTGCACACTGAAGGAATGCATTGCATGCTGAAGGAATGCACAGCACACTGAAGGAATACACTGCACACTGAAGGAATGCATTACATACTGAAGGAATACACGGCATATTGAAGGAATGCACTGCATGCTGAAGGAATGCACTGCATGCTGATGAAATGGACTGCGCACTGAAGGAATGCATTATATACTGAAGGAATGCACGGCACATTGAAGGAATGCACTGCATGTTGAAGGAATGTACTACACATTGAAGGAATGCACTGTAAGCAGAAGGAATGCACTGCATGCTGAAAGAATGTACTGTAGGCTGAAGGATTGCACTGCACGCAGAAGGAATGCACTGCAGGCTGTAGGAATGCACTGCACGCTGAAGGAATGCATTTAAAGTTAAGGGTTGAACTGCATGCTGAGGAATGCACTGCAGGCTGTAGGAATGCACTGCTCACTGAAGGAATGCACTGCATGCTGAAGGAATGCACTGCACACTGAAGGAATACACTGCACACTGAAGGAATGCACGGCACATTGAAGGAATGCACTGCATGCTGAAGGAATGCACTGCACACTGAAGGAATGCACTGCACGCTGAAGGAATGCACTGCACGCTGAAGGAATGCACTGCATGCTGAAGGAATGGACTGCACACTGAAGGAATGCATTACATACTGAAGGAATGCACGGCACATTGAAGCAATGCGCTGCCTGATGAAGGAATAGACTGCACATTGAAGGAATACACTGCATGCTGAAAGAATGCACTGCAGGCTGAAGGAATGCACTGCACACTGAAAGAATGCACTGCAGGCTGTAGGAATGCACAGCACACTGAAGGAATACACTGCAAACTGAAGGAATGCATTACATACTGAAGGAATCCACGGCACATTGAAGGAATGCACTGCATGCTGAAGGAATGCACTGCATGCTGATGGAATAGACTGCGCACTGAAGGAATGCATTACATCCTGAAGGAATGCACGGCACATTGGAGGAATGCACTGCATGCTGAAGGAATGTACTGCACATTGAAGGAATGCACTATAAGCAGAAGGAATGCACTGCATGCTGAAAGAATGCACTGTAGGCTGAAGGAATGCACTGCACGCTGAAGGAATGCACTGCAGGCTGTAGGAATGCACTGCACGCTGAAGGAATGCATTAAAAGTTAAGGGTTGCACTGCATGCTGAAGAATGCACTGCAGGCTGTAGGAATGCACTGCACACTGAAGGAATGCACTGCATGCTGATGGAATGCACTGCGCACTGATGGAATACACTGCAAACTGAAGGAATGCATTACATACTGAAGGAATGCACGGCACAATGTAGGAATGCACTGCACAATGAAGGAATGCACTGCACGCTGAAGGAATGCACTGCACGCTGAAGGCATGCACTGCATGCTGAAGGAATGGACTGCACACTGAAGGAATGCATTACATACTGATGGAATGCACGGCACATTGATGGAATGCACTGCCTGATGAAGGAATGTACTGCACGTTGAAGGAATGCATTGCATGCAGAAGGAATGCACTGCACGCTGAAAGAATGCACTGCAGGCTGAAGGAATGCACTGCACGCTGAAGGAATGCACTGCAGGCTGTAGGAATGCACAGCACGCGGAACAAATGGACTGCCCACTGAAGGAATTCATTACAAGTTAAGGGTTGCACTGCACACTGAAGAATGCACTGCAGGCTGTAGGAATGCACTGCACACTGAAGGTATGCACTGCATGCTGAAGGAATGCACTGCACACTGAAGGAATACACTGCACACTGAAGGATTGCATTACATACTGAAGGAATGCACGGCACATTGAAGGAATACACTGCATGCTGAAGGAATGCACTGCACGCTGACAGAATGCACTGCATGCTGAAGGAATGGACTGCACACTGAAGGAATGCATTACATATTGAAGGAATGCACGGCACTTTGAAGGATTACTCTGCATGATGAAGGAATGTACTGCACATTGAAGGAATGCACTGCATGCAGAAGGAATGCACTGCACGCTGAAAGAATGCACTGCAGGCTAAAGGAATGCACTGCACGCTGAAGGAATGCACTGCAGGCTGTAGGAATGCACTGCACGCTGAAGGAATGGATTGCGCACTGAAGGAATGCACTGCACACTGAAGGAATGCATTTCAAGTTAAGGTTTGCACTGCACACTGAAGAATGCATTGCAGGCTGTAGGAATGCACTGCACACTGAAGGAATGCACTGCATGCTGAAGGAATGCACTGCACACTGAAGGAATACACTGCACACTGAAGGAATGCATTACATACTGAAGAAATGCATGTTACATTGAAGGAATGCACTGCATGCTGAAGGAATGCACTGCACACTGAAGGAATGCACTGCATGCTGAAGGAATGCACTGCACATTGAAGGAATGCACTGCACATTGAAGGAATACATTACATACTGAAGGAATGCAAGGCACATTTGTGGTGTATGTAACCGTTCCACCTTTAAGAGAACTATTTTAAGAGTTGCACTACTTTATCTTGGCTGCTGTATACGGTAATACCGGTGGTGACTGATGTAAGAAAAAGGAGACTTACCATCAAGTAACTTTAAAGTAAGCTTTAAGTAACTTATAAACACACTATATACAAGAGAGGTCTTTACCATGCCTCTGGTAGAAGCCTCTTACAATACTGAACAGACCAGTATTTATACCAGTCCAACAGGAAGTGACATATGACAGGAAGTGAGGTATGTACACAGTTCACAGTTCATAGTTCACAGGAAGTGATGACATAACTTCCCGGAAGTTAGCATTTTTATCACATTCTTCCCTCCTGCAGGATTAGAAGGCTATGGTCTACCTTTTGGTCCGCAGCCGCCGAACAAGGAAGAGTCGCACCCGTTTGGATTCCCGTCGTAGAGGGTCGCTGGTCCGCTTACATGCGGTTGGCCATTGGTCAGAGTCTGTGTGGCCTGGATTGCCCTGTGAAGGGTCGGGGAGATCATGGCTTCGAGTACGAGCCCCAATAGGTTCAAAGTCGGACTGCCTCTGTTCAGAGGGAGGTGCAGAGCTGGTCTGTGGCGGATCAGTACTTTCATGCGCGGTACTGGGAGGGTCGCAACCTTGAGCACGGGGTTCTACCGGCACCAAGCTAGTTGGTGTCCGATCAGGATCCTGGAGAGGGGTACCCGATAGGTCCCAAGAGTTTCCTGGTGAAATGCCATCACCCGATGTCCCACTAGGTCCTGGTGGGCAGGGAGCCAGATCCCGTAATGATACGGTAGATTCTCGGCCGTCGGAATATCGTATGTTTGCATAGGTGGGGTTGGCATCGGTTAGTTCAACCTCGTCTACGAGAGGGTCATTTTTAGACGTCCGAACGTATCTTCAGAGTAATACAGGTCCAGGAGTAGTTAGCCATGACGGGAGTGATGTCCCATGAGATGAGCGACGCTGGAATCCAAAGAACCGCTCATGAGGTGTAGTATTTGTGGCTGTAGAAAGCAGGGACCGTATAGAGTGCAATGCATCCGGAAGCACTGTTTCCCATTGCTGGTCTGGTAGGCCCCGAGATCTTAAAGCGAGACGTACGGAATTCCAGATGATACCGTTATACCTCTCTACCTGCCCATTTCCGATGGGATGGTATGGTGTTGTTTTGCTTGTAGCAATTCCCCGTTCTGAGAGGTAGTCCTTGAGTTCCCTTGACATAAAGGATGGACCCTGATCTGAGTGAATATAAGCCGGCATGCCACAGAGAGAAAATACCTGCTCAAGGCAGCAGATTACTGTGGACGCCAGCATATTGGAGCAGGGGAAGGCAAACGGAAAACGTGAATATTCGTCGATCATGGTGAGCAAATATGTGTTCCGAGTTGAAGAGGGCACTGGGCCCTTAAAATCAATGCTAAGTCGTTGCATCGGTTGGGTTGCATGTATGAGTATACCAGCTGAGGGGCGGAAGAACTGAGGTTTTAATTCCGCACAAAGCCGGCATTCTGAGCATATTTTCTTTACATCTCCAGTGGAAAAAGGGAGATTCCGTGATCGTACGAAATGTAGCATGCGCGTAACGCCAGGATGACACAAACCATTGTGGACATCCATGAGAGTGGAGGATGACATAGTGGAGCAGAATGCCCGTGTGAGGGTGTCCGGGGCCACATTCTCCTTGCCAGGCCGATAGAGAATGGTATAACCAAAAGAGGCCAGTTCCATCCTCCAAAGTTGTATTTTATTATTCTTAATTTTGGTTCGTTTTCGATTATCGAGCATGAAGGCGACTGATCGTTGGTCCGTGATCAATGTAAAGTGCTGGCGAGCTAGAAAATGGTTCCACTTCCGTACTGCCTCTATGATGGCTGTGGCTTCTTTCTCAACCGGAGGATAATGTAGCTCGGCACCTTGTAAGGTCCTGGACATAAATGCTACAGGACGACCTTCCTGATTCAGAGTAGCCGAGATCGCCACCTCCGAGGCATCACATTCAACCACGAAAGGGAGATTCTCATCAATGGAGTGAAGAGCCGCTTTCTCCAACTGTTTTTTGAGAAGGTTAAAGGCTGCAACAGCCGCTGTTCCCAGTGGAAATGATCTAGCATGCAGCAAGGGTTGGATTTTGTCCGAAAAATGAGGAATCCATTTAGCGTAGTATGCAAACAGACCGAGAGCCCGACGTAAAGAAGTCGGATTCTTAGGTGACGGGAGCTCTTGGAGCGGGCGAAGTCTTTCTGGGTCTGGCTTAATGATACCATTGCCTACGCAGTAGCCAAGGATGTTGATGGTCGGTTGCGACTCAACAGATTTGGATTCATTCAGGGTCAAATTACGGCGATGGAGGGCATCCCGAAATTTTTGGAGGTTGGAGTCGTGTTCCTGTTGATCTTCACCTGCAATGGTAATGTTATCAAGATAGGGAAAAGTGTCCCTTAGGTTTTCCTGCTTAACCAGGCCATCCATTGCCCGTTGAAAGGCAGCCACTCCATTAGTAACCCCGAATGGGAGGCGACGAAATTGGTACAGCCGTCCATTAGCCTCAAAGGCTGTGTACTGCTTATCTGAGACCTTCAAGGGTAACTGATGATAGGCACTTTTTAAATCGTAAGTTGAGAACACTTTGTATTCGGCCAGTTTATTAACCATATCATCAATGCGTGGCAATGGGTAGGCGTCCAAGTCGGTATATTGATTGATGGTTTGCGAATAATCGATGCATAGTCGCTGTTTGTGAGGTTTTAGAGGGTTCTTGACAATGACGACTTGAGCCCGCCAGGGCGACGAACATGGTACAATGATATCCTCTGCTAGAAGTCGAGAGATTTCAGCCGCAATAAAAGATTGGTCTTCCTGATTAAAGCGCCGCGATTTCGTTATTATCGGTTGGCATTGAGGCGGAATACTGGCAAATAATGAGGGTTCATCAAGTGAAGCTGCTGATAATGCACAAAAAGGTAATTTAGATGGTATATTAGAAATAGTAAGTCCGGGTTTGGATCCACCAAACTCAATGGTGTGTTTCTTATGCTGTTTTTGGAAGTCCAGCCCTAAGAGGAGATCACTACATAAGTCTTTGAGCACCGAAAGTCGGGTGGAGGGATACATACGACCATGAAGTGTCATATCAACAACACAAAAGCCGGAGATTCTGGTATTAAGTGATGACTGGGCCATCGCAATTGCCTGGTCCGATGGGAAGACATGTAGTTTCAATTTCGCAACAATCTGTTCCTTAATGAAACTATCAGTACTTCCTGAGTCAATTAAGGCATCTAAGGTATGCCCTTTAATTGAAATTTTTGTGGCTGCCTGAGACAGGTTCTGTGGGCAAGCAGCTGTAATTGGTGTCGTTGCACAGAGAGTGGCTAAAACTCTCGGTGTGCTTCTTCGGGAGAGAGCTCGAGAGGAAGCTTGATAGGTCCTAGCTGGAGCATCTTGATAGGCCCTAATTGGGGCAGTTCGGTAGGTCTTAGCTGGATTGGCCCTCGTAGAGGCCCTTGATAGGCAAACTTTAGCAAAGTGTCCTTTTTTCCCGCAATAACTGCAGATTGCATTGCGAGCAGGGCAGGTTTTCCTAGGGTGAAAAGCATCTCCACAAAAGAAGCATTCCTTCCTAGATTGCCAAGAGGCTGCTAATGTGGGGTCGTCCTCCTCTTCTTCATCAGAATTATCAGAATTAGATTCCCCCATGATAGGGTTCACCTGAGACCGCTTGAATTGTCTGGTTGCAGCTACAGCAGCAGATCGAGATCTGGGCAGCTGATAGAGGTCTGCATTTCTCTTTGCCAAATCCAGTGAACAAGCTAGGTCAAAAGCTTTTTGTAGCTCAAGTGTTTTACTTTCTAGTAGACGCTGGCGTATAAATGGAGAGGCAATCCCGCAGATGAAAGCATCACGAATCATTTCTTGGCGGTACAGCTCAGCTGAGGCTGCCTGAAAGTTACAATCTACGCTGAGCCTGCGAAGTTCTTGCAGGAATTCGTCAATTGATTCCCCTGGCCCTTGTCGGGCTGTGGCCAGTAGATGTCTAGCATAGACCTCATTTGGGGTCTTCGCATACAGTTTCTTAAGTGCCCGAATCACCTCTTCGTAATTATCCCAGTCATCAACATATTCGAACACTTTTGGGGTCACATAATTGACAAGTATCTTCAATTTAGCAGGAGCATCCACTTTACATTCATCCAGAAAATTCTCAAAAGTACGATACCAATGCTTCCATACCCTGCCAGCTGCTGGTGTATTCGGGTCCAAGTCCAGACGAATAGGTCTAAGGATTTTCTCCATGATGGGTGGTTCCCTGGATCCTTAACTTCCGAGTTTGTCTGAAGGTCTAGTATTTGTCAGTGTAAATACTAAGTTACTTAAATTGATGTAAGAAAAAGGAGACTTACCATCAAGTAACTTTAAAGTAAGCTTTAAGTAACTTATAAACACACTATATACAAGAGAGGTCTTTACCATGCCTCTGGTAGAAGCCTCTTACAATACTGAACAGACCAGTATTTATACCAGTCCAACAGGAAGTGACATATGACAGGAAGTGAGGTATGTACACAGTTCACAGTTCATAGTTCACAGGAAGTGATGACATAACTTCCCGGAAGTTAGCATTTTTATCACAGTGACCACACCGGTATATAAGTGCTGTGTAATGATTTATTGAGCAGTTCCGCCCTGACCTTCGACTAGTAAAGACCTGTTAAAGTTTACTCTTGTGGTCTGTGTATTAATTCTCAATATAACACACAGACTTAACAGTGGCGGCGAGTACGATCTTACCCTGTGGCAGATATACATCCAAGGCAGTTTAATGGGCGTCGAGAAGGAGGCATCCGCCCTCATCATTCTGCTGAGAAAAGACTCGGGTCTGCAGAGCAAAGGAAGAATTCTGACACGAAGCCTTCCATCAGCAACAGGCAGTGATCATCCCTTCTATCACGGTGGTGGGTAAGCCGATCAGCGACGAGCAGCAAGTCGGCCACGTTGACTGTGAAGTAGGGGAGGGAAAAACGGAGGATATAAGGGCGGAGAACTCGACCACGGCCGTGGGAAAAGAGCCAGACAGAAGTCGGGGCCAGAGGCGCTGAGACTGGGGCAGCGTAAGGCACGGGAGCTGCGGTGAATGCAAACGCAGCCGGTGTAAAAGACCGGGCTGCAAGCGGGCTGGGAGACGCAACAGTGTCGAGAGAGAGCTCGACCACGACCGGTGAGAAAGGCCGGGCAGCTACCGAGGCCGCGAGGCGCAGCGACCGGGACGTCGTAAGGCGCGGGAGAAAATTTAAAAAAATAAAAAAAACGCGGAGAACTCAGCCGCAGCCGGGGGAAAGGACCGGACTGCAAGAGGGGCTGGGAGGCACGATTTGAAAACCGCTGGGGAGGGCGAACGCAGCAATACGGCAATCGCCATTACAGCCAGCAGGGGAGAAAGGCAAATGCGGGAAGCCATCATTTTCGTAGGCGGGGAAGAAGACGAGCGCAGGAAACCGCCATTTTGAAAAAAAAAAGTTAAAGCAAAATTTCTTTTTGTTTCTCAAGAAGATTGCGAGGATGCCTAACTGTGGTAACATCAACGATTTCGATCCTGATGTTGAAGATTGGGCCACGTATGTAGAACGCATAGAGATATATTGTAAGGCAAATAAAATATCAGATGAAGATAAAGCATTAACCTTACTAAACTCAATGGGTGCGAAGACATATGGGCTATTGAAGCACCTTCTATCACCAGCTAAACCGGCGGATCAGACTTTTGCTAAAATTGTTGCTGTCCTGAAAAATCATTTGAACCCCACACCGCTGGTATTAGCGGAACGATTTAAATTTTATGCGAGAACGCAACTGAAAGAAGAAAGCAACGCGGAGTATTTAATTGAACTGTGTAAGCTAGCGAAATACTGTCAGTTTGGGGAAAGTCTGACAGAGGCACTGAGAGACAAATTCGTGTGTGGATTGTCGAAAGAAGGAACACAAAAGCGGCTGCTTGAAGAGAATGATCTTACACTTGATAAGGCTGTCACTATTGCAGCATCGCACGAAGCCGCAGCGAGAGGCACTGCGGAAATGCAGCTGAAGGCAGCGGTACTCAGCGTAGATCAAATGGCTTTGGGTACAACGAAATGTTATCGTTGTGGAAAGACAACACACGATCAGAACCAATGCTGGTGTAAAAACCAGGAATGTAGAAAATGTGGCAAGCTTGGTCACATAGCTAAAGTATGCCGGTCAGGAAAGAAGACCAGCAACAAAAAGTCACCGCAGGAAAAGTGCAGAAAGGTACATAAGGTGGCTGAGAAGAGTTCGGATGAACAGAATTCGGATTCAGACTCCAACAGCATGGAACTGGGTAGTCTGAGAATTCACAATGTGAGTAAGGAAGCTGACCGACAAACTATCTGGGTCACACTTCAGATAGCAGGAGTCCAAGTGAAGATGGAATTGGACACCGGATCAGCGTTGACGGTCATGAATAAGCAAGATTACAAAAAGTTATTCAAACATATTCCCCTACGGGATATGGAGATAGTATTGCAGACATACACGGGGCAAAGAGTATACCCCATCGGAAAGATAAAAGTCAAGGTGGTACACAAGGGCAAAGAACACCAAGGAATGGACTTATATGTACTACCTGAGGGAGGTCCACCACTTCTGGGACGGGAGTGGATCAGGAAAATAAATATGGACTGGCACTCCCTAAACGCAATAACGGTAGATTCCGGAAAAAAAGATGTCAAACCTGAACGATTGTCCAGAATATTGGATGAGGCTAAAGAGGTGTTCCAACAGGGATTGGGAACACTGAGAGGAATTAAGGCAAAAATCAAGATTGCAGAACATGCAACCCCAAAATTTTTCAAAGCCAGACCGGTACCTTATGCGATACGACCTGCTGTGGAAGCTGAGCTGGAAGGGCTAGAACGTTCAGGAGTACTGTCTAAGGTGGACTGGAGTGAGTGGGCCACGCCCATTGTTCCCGTCATGAAGCGTTCATCGAGGAACAAGCCAGGGGAACCGGGGAAGGTCCGCATCTGTGGAGACTTCAAGATCACAGTTAATCCGGTGCTTCACACGGTGCAATATCCGCTTCCGAGGATTGAGGATATCTTTGCTTCATTGTCTGGCGGGAAACACTTCACCAAGATAGACCTGACGCAAGCGTACTTACAGATGGAAGTTGAGGAAGAGTCGCGCCAGTATCTCACAATCAACACGCACAGAGGCTTGTATCGATATAATAGACTGGTTTTTGGAGCGGCTTCGGCTCCAGCAATTTGGCAGAGGGCCATGGAGCAGGTATTACAGGGAATTCCAAGCACTCAGGCCTAGAAATTGAGTGGAGTTAGCGCCCATTTTGAGCCTCTAGAGGGCCTAGCGCCGCAAGTACAGCCGATTGAGAAATTCACTTGGGCGCTGCCATCGGCGTTAGCCGGTTGCGCTGCGCCGGCACCGATGACGTCATCGGTGTGCGCAGCGTCCCGGTTGCCGTGGCAACGCGCCCGAATGCTGAAATTGAGTTGCGGCCACCTCGCCCGTGGCAGCCACAACCAACGATTTTTCAAAGTTCGCTACGGGTCTTAGCACCGGCGCATTAAGGTCGCGCGGCGGCCGGCCGCTTTCCCGGCGGCCACCTGCCCGCACCTCCCTCCCCGGACTCCTCCAACACCCCCCCGCGGCACAGATGCGTGTGGGCCGCGAGCCCGGCACTTCTCCGAGGTGCCGGGCTCATTTTTCTCCACAGATCAACGGCCAGCGGTTGGGTGCAGGCAGCTCCTCCTTAACGGAAGGAGGAGGCCTGCACTTCCCCAGCCTGCCGCACCGCATCGGGTGCCGCAGCAGCGGATTAGCGCTGCAATGCAGCAGTCAGCGCCCATTGCAAGGCGCTGACACCCTCCAGTAGCGCCGGCAGCCGTCTGGGCGTGGCGCTACTGAATTTTTGGCGCGCGCAGGGGGACTTAGCGCCGGCGCTAAATTTCCGGCGCTAAAGCCCTGGCACGGCGCCAACTCAATTTCTAGGCCTCAATGTTACTTGGACGATATCCTGATTACAGGAGATGACGATGAGGAACACCTTGCAAATTTGAAACTGGTGCTCACCAGGTTGAAGGAATATGGCCTTCGAGTTAATCGCCAGAAATGTGAGTTCTTTCAGAAACGGATCTCGTACTGTGGTCATGTCATTGACCAGGAGGGGCTGCACAAGTCACCTGACAAGATTGAAGCTGTTGTGAAGGCTCCCGCTCCGGAAAATGTATCCCAGTTGAGGTCGTTCCTAGGGTTGATTAACTATTACCATAAGTTTCTGCCAAATCTATCCACAGTGCTGCACCCGCTGAATGCTCTTTTGCAGAAAGAAGTACCATGGAAGTGGAGCGAGGACTGTAAGAAGGCCTTTCGCAAAAGCGAGGCATTGATCACCTCAGAGGAAGTGTTGGCTCACTTCAACCCAACGCTACCTATTCGTTTAGCTTGTGATGCTTCTCCTTATGGTATTGGAGCAGTACTCTCACACAAGTTGCCAAATGGCTCGGAAAGGCCAGTCGCATTTGCATCCAGATCATTGACCTCCGCTGAGCGCAACTATGCTCAGATAGATAGGGAGGCTCTCAGCCTGGTGTGGGGAGTAAAGAAGTTTAATCATTACCTGCAGGGCCAGAAGTTTACACTGCTGACAGACCACCAGCCGTTGGTATCCATATTCAACCCTAAAAAGGGCGTTTCCATTATGACAGCGCAAAGGCTACAGAGGTGGTCCCTTTTCCTAGGGGCACACCAATATGACACAGAGTACAAAGGATCAAAACAGCATGGGAATGCTGACGGTTTATCGCGCCTACCGTTGCCAACGGTAGAAGAGGCGCCTACAGTGGACCCAGTGGAGATGTTCCACTCAACCATAGTGGAATGTCTACCAGTAACAAATTCTACGATCGAAAAGGAAACAAGAAATGACCCAACTCTCTCACGAGTCTACGATTTAACGGTGAAGAGATGGCCAGCACATGGCGAACCACTGTTGCCAGCATTTTCGCAAAGAAGAGAACAGCTGTCAGTGTGCCGAGGAACTTTGATGTGTGGATCCAGAGTGGTGATTCCACCCAAACTCCAGCATAAAGTGCTAAAGGAGCTTCACGAGGGGCATCTGGGTGGAGTGAAAATGAAGAACCTAGCCAGGGCATTTATGTGGTGGCCAGGTATCGATGGAGACATCGAAGAAATGACCAAGAGCTGTCTAGGATGCCAGAAGGTCCAAAACGCCCCACCACAAGCTCCTCTACATCCATGGGAGTGGCCCTCATCTCCATGGCAAAGGGTACATATCGACTTTGCTGGTCCATTTATGGACTCAATGTTCTTAATCGCGGTGGATGCACACTCCAAGTGGCCGGAGGTAATAAAGATGACCTCCACCACCACGGAAAAAACCATCACAGTATTAAGGACCATATTTGCCAGGAATGGGCTGCCGGAACAGATCTGTTCTGATAATGGACCGCAATTTGTGTCCGAAGAATTCAGGAAGTTCTTAAAAAACAATGGGGTTAAGCACTACACGTCCGCCCCATACCATCCCGCCACCAATGGATTAGCTGAAAGATTTGTCCAGACCTTCAAGAAGGCCATAAAGGCCATGGGTAAGGAAGACATAAATCTACAACATAAGGTAGATAACTTCTTGTTGGCGTACAGGAATGCAACACATGCGGTTACAAACCAAACTCCCGCCATGATGTTTTTCAATAGAAGACTAAGATGCCGGCTGGATTTGATCAAGCCAAACATCAGAAGGGAAGTAGAGAACCGACAATTTCAAGGCATGAATGAAAGGCCAACTAGAACCTTCCAGATAGGTCAACAAGTTTTGGCCCGGGACTACCGTACCGAGAAATGGCAGCCTGGAACTATTTGCACATGACTAGGACCACTGATGTATACCGTGGACATTGGTGAAAGCATAATAAGGCGCCATGTTGACCAGATCATAGAGTCATCCGAAACGGGACAACCTACTCCACAACTCTATACGCCTAATGATGAAGCAGAGATACCCATAGGATCTACCTCCGATCCGGTGATACTGGAATCAGATGAACCCGACACTGGCATTCAAGCCGAATCGACCTCGCCAAAAGAACCTACTACACCACCGAAAACTACTACACCACCGAGGCATTATCCGGACCGAGTCAGGAAGCCTCCAGAGAGACTGAATCTGTGAACTGTTTTTTACATGAAGTTGTGTATATATGTTATTATGTTATGTTAATGGGGAATATATACTGTTAAGCTAAAAAGGGAGGATTGTGGTGTATGTAACCGTTCCACCTTTAAGAGAACTATTTTAAGAGTTGCACTACTTTATCTTGGCTGCTGTATACGGTAATACCGGTGGTGACCACACCGGTATATAAGTGCTGTATAATGATTTATTGAGCAGTTCCGCCCTGACCTTCGACTAGTAAAGACCTGTTAAAGTTTACTCTTGTGGTCTGTGTATTAATTCTCAATATAACACACAGACTTAACAACATTGAAGAAATGCACAGCATGCTGAAGGACTGTACTGCATGCTGAAGGAATGCACTGCACACTGAGGGAATGCACTGCACACTGAAGGAATACTTAACAAGTTAAGGGTAGCAATGCACGCTGAAGGAGTGCCCTGCAGGCTGGTGGAATGTGCAGCAGGCTGAATGAACATAATGCACTCTGAAGGAATGCAAAGCACACTGTAGGATTGCCCTGCAGGATGAGAACTGCACTGCAGGATGAAGGAATGCACTGCACATTGAAGGAATGCACTGCACGCTGAAGGAATGCACTGCAGGCTGAAGGATTGCAATGCCCGCTGAAGGAATGCACTGCAGGCTGTAGGAATGCACTGCATGCTGAAGGAATGCACTGCACACTGAATGAATGCACTGCACACTGAATGAATGCACTGCACATTGAATGAATGCATTGCACACCGAAGGAATGCACTGCACGCTGAAGGAACACACTGCAATCTGAAGGAATGCACTGCACATTGAAGGAATGCAATGCAAGCGGACGGAATGTCCTGCATGCTGTAGGCATGCACTGCACACTGGAGGAATGGACTGCACACTGAAGGAATGCATTACAAGTTAAGGGTTACACAGCATGCTGAAGGAATGCACTGCAGGCTGTAGGAATGCACTGCACACTGAGGGAATGCATTACATACTGAAGGAATGCACGGCACATTGAAGGAATGCACTGCATGCTGAAGGAATGCACTGCATGCTGATGGAATGGACTGCGCACTGAAGGAATGCATTAAATACTGAAGGAATGCACGGCACATTGAAGGAATGCACTGCATGCTGAAGAAATGTTCTGCTCATTGAAGGAATGCACTTTGTGCAGAAGGGATGCACTGCATGCTGAAAGAATGCACTGTAGGCTGAAGGAATGCACTGCATGCTGAAGGAATTTACTGCAGGCTGTAGGAATGCACTGCACGCTGAAGGAATGGACTGCGCACTGAAGGAATGCACTGCACACTGAAGGAATGCATTACAAGTCAAGGGTTGCACTGCACGTTGAAGAATGCACTGCAGGCTGTAGGAATGCACTGCACACTGAAGGAATGCACTGCACACTGAAGGAATGCACTGCACGCTGAAGGTATACACTGCACACTGAAGGAATGCATTACATACTGAAGGAATGCACAGCACATTGAAGGAATGCACTGCATGCTGAAGGAATGCACTGCACACTGAAGGAATGCACTGCACACTGAAGGAATGCACTGCAGGCTGAAGGAATGCACTGCACGCTGAAGGAATGCACTGCATGCTGAAGGAATGGACTGCACACTGAAGGAATGCATTACATACTGAAGGAATGCATGGCACACTGAAGGAATACACTGCACACTGAAGGATTGCATTACATACTGAAGGAATGCATGGCACATTGAAGGAATGCACTACATGCTGAAGGAATGCACTGCACGCTGAAGGAATGCACTGCATGCTGAAGGAGTGGACTGCGCACTGAAGGAATGCACTGCACACTGAAGGAATACACTGCACACTGAGGGAATGCATTACATACTGAAGGAATGCACGGCACATTGAAGGAATGCACTGCATGCTGAAGGAATGCACTGCATGCTGACGGAATGGAATGCGCACTGAAGGAATACATTACATACTGAAGGAATGCACGGCAAATTGAAGGAATGCACTGCTTGCTGAAGAAATATTCTGCACATTGAAGGAATGCACTGTGTGCAGAAGGAATGCACTGCATGCTGAAAGAATGCACTGTAGGCTGAAGGAATGCACTGCATGCTGAAGGAATGCACTGCAGGCTGTAGGAATGCACTGCACGCTGAAGGAATGGATTGCACACTGAAGGAATGCACTGCACGCTGAAGGAATACACTGCACACTGAAGGAATGCATTACATACTGAAGGAATGCACGGCACATTGAAGGAATGCACTGCATGCTGAAGGAATGCACTGCATGCTGATGGAATGGACTGCACACTGAAGGAATGCATTACATACTGAAGGAATGCATGGCACATTGAAGGAATGCACTGCATGTTGAAGAAATGATCAGCACATTGAAGGAATGCACTGTGTGCAGAAGGAATGCACTGCATGCTGAATGAATGCACTGTAGGCTGAAGGAATGGATTGCACACTGAAGGAATGGACTGCACACTGAAGGAATGCACTGTAGGCTGTAGGAATGCACTGCACGCTGAAGGAATGGACTGCGCACTGAAGGAATGCACTGCACACTGAAGGAATGCATTAAAAGTTAAGGGTTGCACTGCGCACTGAAGAATGCACTGCAGGCTGTAGGAATGCACTGCACACTGAAGGAATGCACTGCACACTGAAGGCATGCACTGCACGCTGAAGGAATACACTGCACAATGCAGCAATGCATTACATACTGAAGTAATGCACGGCACATTGAAGGAATGCACTGCATGCTGATGGAATGCACTGCACACTGCAGGAATGCACTGCACACTGAAGGAATGTACTGCAGGCTGAAGGAATGCACTGCACGCTGAAGGAATGCACTGCATGCTGAAGGGATGGACTGCACACTGAAGGAATGCATTACATACTGAAGGAATGCACGGCACACTGAAAGCATACACTGCACACTGAAGGATTGCATTACATACTGAGGGAATGCACGGCACATTGAAGGAATGCACTGCGTGCTGAAGGAATGCACTGCACACTGAAGGAATGCAGTGCAGGCTGTAGGAATGCACTGCACGCTGAAGGAATGCATTAAAAGTTAAGGGTTGCACTGCATGCTGAAGAATGTACTGCAGGCTGCAGGAATGCACTGCACACTGAAGGAATGCACTGCATGCTGAAGGAATGCACTGCGCACTGAAAGAATACAGTGCACACTGATGGAATGCATTACATACTGAAGGAATGCACGGCACATTGTAGGAATGCACTGCATGCTGAAGGAATGCACTGCACGCTGAAGGAATGCACTGCACGCAGAAGGAATGCACTGCATGCTGAAGGAATGGACTGCACACTGAAGGAATGCATTACATACTGAAGGAATGCACGGCACATTGAAGGAATGCACTGCCTGATGAAGGAATGTACTGCACGTTAAAGGAATGCACTGCATGCAGAAGGACTGCACTGCACACTGAAAGAATGCACTGGAGGCTGAAGGAATGCACTGCACACTGAAGGAATGCACTGCAGGCTGTAGGAATGCACAGCACGCAGAAGGAATGGACTGCACACTGAAGGAATGCATTACAAGTTAAGGGTTGCACTGCACACTGAAGAATGCACTGCAGGCTGTAGGAATGCACTGCACACTGAAGGTATGCACTGCATGCTGAAGGAATGCACTGCACACTGAAGGAATGTACTGCAGGCTAAAGGAATGCACTGCACGCTGAAGGAATGCACTGCAGGCTGTAGGAATGCACTGCACGCTGAAGGAATGGACTGCGCACTGAAGGAATGCACTGCACACTGAAGGAATGCATTACAAGTTAAGGGTTGCACTGCACATTGGAGACTGCATTGCAGGCTGTAGGAATGCACTGCACACTGAAGGAACGCACTGCATGCTGAAGGAATGCACTGCACACTGAAGGAATACACTGCACACTGAAGGAATGCATTACATACTGAAGAAATGCATGGTACATTGAAGGAATGCACTGCATGCTGAAGGAATGCACTGCACACTGAATGAATGCACTGCATGCTGAAGGAATGCACTGCACTTTGAAGGAATACATTATATACTGAAGGAATGCAAGGCACATTGAAGGAATGCACAGCATGCTGAAGGTCTGTATTGCATGCTGAAGGAATGCACTGCACACTGAGGGAATGCACTGCACACTGAAGGAATACTTAACAAGTTAAGGGTAGCAATGCATGCTGAAGGAGTGCCCTGCAGGCTGGTGGAATGTGCAGCAGGCTGAACGAACATAATGCACTCTGAAGGAATGCAAAGCACACTGTAGGATTGCCCTGCAGGCTGAGAACTGCACTGCAGGATGAAGGAATGCACTGCACATTGAAGGAATGCACTGCACGCTGAAGGAATGCACTGCAGGCTGAAGGATTGCAATGCATGCTGAAGGAATGCACTGCACACTGAATGAATGCACTGCACACTGAATGAATGCACTGCACACTGAATGAATGCATTGCACACTGAAGGAATGCACTGCACACTGAATGAATGCACTGCACACTGAATGAATGCATTGCACACTGAAGGAATGCACTGCATGCTGAAGGAACACACTGCAATCTGAAGGAATGCACTTCACATTGAAGGAATGCAATGCAAGCGGACGGAATGTCCTGCATGCTGTAGAAATGCACTGCACACTGGAGGAATGGACTGCACACTGAAGGAATGCATTACAAGTTAAGGGTTACACAGCATGCTGAAGGAATGCACTGCAGACTGTAGGAATGCACTGCACACTGAGGGAATGCATTACATACTGAAGGAATGCACGGCACATTGAAGGAATGCACTGCATGCTGAAGTAATGCACTGCATGCTGATGGAATGGACTGCGCACTGAAGGAATGCATTACATACTGAAGGAATGCACGGCACATTGAAGGAATGCACTGCATACTGAAGAAATGTTCCGCACATTGAAGGAATGCAATGTGTGCAGGAGGAATGCACTGCATGCTGAAAGAATGCACTGTAGGCTGAAGGAATGCACTGCACGCTGAAGGAATGCACTGCAGACTGTAGGAATGCACTGCACGCTGAAGGAATGGACTGCGCACAGAAGGAATGCACTGCACACTGAAGGAATGCATTAAAAGTTAAGGGTTGCACTGCACGCTGAAGAATGCACTGCAGGCTGTAGAAATGCACTGCACACTGAAGGAATGCACTGCTCACTGAAGGAATGCACTGCACGCGGAAGGTATACACTGCACACTGAAGGAATGCATTACATTCTGAAGGAATGCACGGCACATTGAAGGAATGCACTGCATGCTGAAGGAATGCACTGCACACTGAAGGAATGAACTGCACACTGAAGGAATGCACTGCAGGCTGAAGGAATGCACTGCACGCTGAAGGAATGCACTGCATGCTGAAGGAATGGACTGCACACTGAAGGAATGCACTGCACACTGAAGGAATGCATTAAAAGTTAAGGGTTGCACTGCACGCTGAAGAATGCACTGCAGGCTGTAGGAATGCACTGCACACTGAAGGAATGCACTGCACGCTGAAGGAATGCACTGCACACTGAAGGAATACACTGCACACTGAGGGAATGCATTACATACTGAAGAAATGCACGGCACATTGAAGGAATGCACTGCATGCTGAAGGAATGTACTGCATGCTGATGGAATGGACTGCGCACTGAAGGAATGCATTACATACTGAAGGAATGCACGGCACATTGAAGGAATGCACTGCATGCTAAAGAAATATTGTGCACATTGAAGGAATGCACTGTGTGCAGAAGGAATGCACTGCATGCTGAAAGAATGCACTGTAGGCTGAAGGAATGCACAGCACATTGAAGGAATACACTGCATGCTGAAGGAATGCACTGCACGCTGAAGGAATGGATTGCACACTGAAGGAATGCACTGCACGCTGAATGAATACACTGCACACTGAAGTAATGCATTACATACTGAAGGAATGCACGGCACATTGAAGGAATGCACTGCATGCTGAAGGAATGCACTGCATGCTGATGGAATGGACTGCACACTGAAGGAATGCATTACATACTGAAGGAATGCATGGCACAATGAAGGAATGCACTGCATGTTGAAGAAATGATCTGCACATTGAAGGAATGCACTGCATGCTGAAAGAATGCACTGTAGGCTGAAGGAATGGACTGCATGCTGAAGGAATGGACTGCACACTGAAGGAATGCACTGCAGGCTGTAGGAATGCATTGCATGCTGAAGGAATGGACTGTGCATTGAAGGAATGCACTGCACACTGAAGGAATGCATTAAATGTTATGGGTTGCACTGCACACTGAAGAATGCACTGCAGGCTGTAGGAATGCACTGCACACTGAAGGAATGCACTGCACACTGAAGGAATGCACTGCACGCTGAAGGAATACACTGCACACTGCAGGAATGCATTACATACTGAAGGAACGCACGGCACATTGAAGGAATGCACTGCATGCTGAAGGAATGCACTGCACACTGAAGGAATGCACTGCACACTGAAGGAATACACTGTAGGCTGAAGGAATGCACTGCACGCTGAAGGAATGCACTGCATGCTGAAGGAATGGACTGCACACTGAAGGAATGCATTACATACTGAAGGAATGCACGGCACACTGAAAAAATACACTGCACACTGAAGGTTTGCATTACATACTGAAGGAATGCACGGCACACTGAAGGAATGCACTGCATGCTGAAGTAATGCACTACACGCTGAAGGAATGCACTGCATGCTGAAGGAATGGACTGCGCACTGAAGCAATGCACTGCACACTGAAGGAATGCACTGCATGCTGATAGAATGGACTGCGCACTGAAGGAATGCATTACATACTGAAGGAATGCACGGCACATTGAAGGAATGCACTGCATGCTGACGAAATGTTCTGCACAATGAAGGAATGTACTCTCTGCAGAAGGAATGCACTGCATGCTGAAAGAATGCACTGTAGGCTGAAGGAATGCACTGCACGCTGAAGAAATGCACTGCAGGCTGTAGGAATGCACTGCACGCTGAAGGAATGGACTACACACTGAAGGAATGCATTGCACGCTGAAGGAATACACTGCACACTGAAGGAATGCATTACGTACTGAAGGAATGCACGGCACATTGAAGGAATGCACTGCACACTGAAGGAATGCATTGCACGCTGAAGGAATGCACTGCATGCTGAAGGAATGTACTGCACACTGAAGGAATGCATTACATACTGAAGGAATGCACGGCACATTGAAGGAATGCACTGCATGATGAAGGAATGTACTGCACGTTGAAGGAATGCACTGCATGCAGAAGCAATGCACTGCATGTGAAAGAATGCACTGCAGGCTGAAGGAATGCACTGCACACTGAAGGAATGCACTGCAGGCTGTAGGAATGCACTGCACGCTGAAGGAATGGACTGCACACTGAAGGAATGCATTACAAATTAAGCAATGCACTGCATGTGAAAGAATGCACTGCAGGCTGAAGGAATGCACTGCACACTGAAGGAATGCACTGCCGGCTGTAGGAATGCACTGCACACTGAAGGCATGCACTGCATGCTGAAGGAATACACTGCACACTGAAGGATTGCATTACATACTGAAGGAATGCACGGCACATTGAAGGAATGCACTGCATGATGAAGGAATGTACTGCACGCTGAAGGAATACACTGCACACTGAAGGAATGCGTTACATACTGAAGGAATGCATGGTACATTGAAGGAATGCACTGCATGCTGAAGGAATGCACTACACACTGAAGGAATACACTGCATGCCGAAGGAATGCACTGCACACTGAAGGAATGCATTACATACTGAATGAATGCACGGCACATTGAAGGAATGCACTGCCTGCTGAAGGAATGTACTGCATGCTGAATGAATGCACTGCATGCTGAGGGAATGCACTGCACACTGAAGGAATACTTAACATGTTAAGGGTAGCAATGCACGCTGAAGGCGTGCCCTGCAAGCTGGTGGAATGCACAGCAGGCTGAAGGAATGCACAGCACACTGAAGGAATACACTGCACACTGAAGGAATGCATTACATACTGAAGGAATGCACGGCACATTGAAGGAATGCACTGCATGCTGAAGGAATGCTCTGCATGCTGATGGAATGGACTGCGCACTGAAGGAATGCATTACATCCTGAAGGAATGCATGGTACATTGAAGGAATGCACTGCATGCTGAAGGAATGCAGTGCACACTGAAGGAATGCACTGCATGCCAAAGGAATGCACTGCACACTGATGGAATGTATTACATACTGAAGGAATGCACGGCACATTGAAGGAATGCACTGCTTGCTGAAGGAATGTACTGCATGCTGAAGGAATGTACTGCATGCTGAAGGAATGCACTGCATGCTGAGGGAATGCACTGCACACTAAAGGAATACTTAACATATTAAGGGTAGCAATGCACGCTGACGGAGTGCCCTGCAGGCTGGTGGAATGCACAGCAGGCTGAAGGAACATAATGCACTCTGAAGGAATGCAAAGCACACTGTAGGATTGCACTGCAGGCTGAGAACTGCACTGCAGGATGAAGGATTGCACTGCACATTGAAGGAATGCACTGCATGCTGAAGTAATGCACTGCACGCTGAAGGAATGCACTGCAGGCTGAAGGATTGCAATGACCGCTGAAGGAATGCACTACACGCTGAATGAATGCATTGCACTCTGAAGGAATGCACTACACACTGAAGGAATGCACTGCAGGCTGAAGGAATGCATTTCACACTGAAGGAATGCACTGCATGCATAGCAATGCACTGCAGGCTGAAGGAATGCACAGCTTGCTAATGGAATGCAATACAGGCTGAAGGAATGCACTGCACAGTGAAGGAAGACACAGCAGGCTGAGGGAATGCACTATACACTGAAGGAATACATTTGATGCTGAAGGAATGCACTGCAGGCTGAAGGTATGCACTGCATGTTGAAGGAATGCACTGCACACCGATGGAATGCACTACACAATGATGGAATGCACTGCAGGCTGAAGGAATGCATTACAGGCTGAAGGAATGGACTGCACGCATAGGAATGCACTGCATGGTGAAGGAATGCACTGCACACTGAAGGAATGCACTGCACGCTGAAGGAATGCACTGCATGCTGAATGAATGCACTGTAGGCTGAAGGAATGGATTGCACACTGAAGGAATGGACTGCACACTGAAGGAATGCACTGTAGGCTGTAGGAATGCACTGCACGCTGAAGGAATGGACTGCGCACTGAAGGAATGCACTGCACACTGAAGGAATGCATTAAAAGTTAAGGGTTGCACTGCACACTGAAGAATGCACTGCACACTGAAGGAATGCACTGCACACTGAAGGAATGCACTGCACACTGAAGGCATGCACTGCACGCTGAAGGAATACACTGCACACTGCAGCAATGCATTACATACTGAAGGAATGCATGGCACATTGAAGGAATGCACTGCATGCTGATGGAATGCACTGCACACTGCAGGAATGCACTGCACACTGAAGGAATGTACTGCAGGCTGAAGGAATGCACTGCACGCTGAAGGAATGCACTGCATGCTGAAGGGATGGACTGCACACTGAAGGAATGCATTACATACTGAAGGAATGCACGGCACACTGAAAGCATACACTGCACACTGAAGGATTGCATTACATACTGAGGGAATGCACGGCACATTGAAGGAATGCACTGCGTGCTGAAGGAATGCACTGCACACTGAAGGAATGCAGTGCAGGCTGTAGGAATGCACTGCACGCTGAAGGAATGCATTAAAAGTTAAGGGTTGCACTGCATGCTGAAGAATGTACTGCAGGCTGCAGGAATGCACTGCACACTGAAGGAATGCACTGCATGCTGAAGGAATGCACTGCGCACTGAAAGAATACACTGCACACTGATGGAATGCATTACATACTGAAGGAATGCACGGCACATTGTAGGAATGCACTGCATGCTGAAGGAATGCACTGCACGCTGAAGGAATGCACTGCACGCAGAAGGAATGCACTGCATGCTGAAGGAATGGACTGCACACTGAAGGAATGCATTACATACTGAAGGAATGCACGGCACATTGAAGGAATGCACTGCCTGATGAAGGAATGTACTGCACGTTAAAGGAATGCACTGCATGCAGAAGGACTGCACTGCACGCTGAAAGAATGCACTGGAGGCTGAAGGAATGCACTGCACGCTGAAGGAATGCACTGCAGGCTGTAGGAATGCACAGCACGCGGAAGGAATGGACTGCACACTGAAGGAATGCATTACAAGTTAAGGGTTGCACTGCACACTGAAGAATGCACTGCCGGCTGTAGGAATGCACTGCACACTGAAGGTATGCACTGCATGCTGAAGGAATGCACTGCACACTGAAGGAATGTACTGCAGGCTAAAGGAATGCACTGCACGCTGAAGGAATGCACTGCAGGCTGTAGGAATGCACTGCACGCTGAAGGAATGGACTGCGCACTGAAGGAATGCACTGCACACTGAAGGAATGCATTACAAGTTAAGGGTTGCACTGCACATTGAAGACTGCATTGCAGGCTGTAGGAATGCACTGCACACTGAAGGAACGCACTGCATGCTGAAGGAATGCACTGCACACTGAAGGAATACACTGCACACTGAAGGAATGCATTACATACTGAAGAAATGCATGGTACATTGAAGGAATGCACTGCATGCTGAAGGAATGCACTGCACACTGAATGAATGCACTGCATGCTGAAGGAATGCACTGCACTTTGAAGGAATACATTACATACTGAAGGAATGCAAGGCACATTGAAGGAATGCACAGCATGCTGAAGGACTGTACTGCATGCTGAAGGAATGCACTGCACGCTGAGGGAATGCACTGCACACTGAAGGAATACTTAACAAGTTAAGGGTAGCAATGCACGCTGAAGGAGTGCCCTGGAGGCTGGTGGAATGTGCAGCAGGCTGAATGAACATAATGCACTCTGAAAGAATGCAAAGCACACTGTAGGATTGCCCTGCAGGCTGAGAACTGCACTGCAGGATGAAGGAATGCACTGCACACTGAAGGAATGCACTGCACGCTGAAGGAATGCACTGCAGGCTGTAGGATTGCAATGCCCGCTGAAGGAATGCACTGCAGGCTGTAGGAATGCACTGCATGCTGAAGGAATGCACTGCACACTGAATGAATGCACTGCACACTGAATGAATGCATTGCACACTGAAGGAATGCACTGCACGCTGAAGGAACACACTGCAATCTGAAGGAATGCACTGCACATTGAAGGAATGCAATGCATGCGGATGGAATGTCCTGCACTCTGTAGGAATGCACTGCACACTGGAGGAATGGACTGCACACTGAAGGAATGCATTACAAGTAAAGGGTTACACAGCATGCTGAAGGAATGCACTGCAGGCTTTAGGAATGCACTGCACACTGAAGGAATGCACTGAAATCTGAAGGAATGCACTGCACATTGAAGGAACGCACTGAATGCTGACGGAATGCCCTGCAGGCTGATGGAATGCACTGCATGCTGAAGGAATGCACTGCACGCTGAAGGAATGCAATGCACGCTGATGGAATGCCCTGCAGGCTGATGGAATGCATAGCAGGCTGGTGGAATACAATGCACTCAGAAGCAATGCAAAGCACTCTGAAGGAATGCACTGCAGGCTGAGGAATGCACTGCACGTTGAAGGAATACACTGCACACTGAAGGAATACACTGCACGCTGAAGGAATGCATTACATACTGAAGGAATGCACTGCACGCTGTAGGAATGCACTGCAGGCTGTGGGTTGCACCGCAGGATGAAGCAATGCACTGCACGTTGAAGGAATGCACTGCATTAAAAAAAAAAAATCATTGATGGGATGTGGGCGTCACTGGCTAGGCCTGCATTTAGTGCCCATCCCTAATTGCCCTTGAGAAGATGGTGGTGAGCCGCCTTCTTGAACCGCTGCAGTCCATATGGTGTAGGTACACCCACAATGATGTTAGGAAGGGAGTTCCAGGATTTTGGCCCAGCGACAGTGAAGGAACGGCGATACAGGTCCAAGTCAGGATGGTGTGTGGCTTGGAGGGGAACTTGAAGGTGGTGATGTTCCCATGCGTCTGCTGCCCTTGTCCTTCTAAGTGGTAGAGGTCGCGGGTTTGGAAGGTGCTGTTGAAGGAGCTTTGGCGAGTTGCTGCAGTGCATCTTGTAGATGGTACACACTGCAGCCACAGTGCGCCGGTGGTGGAGGGAGTGAATGTTGAAGGTGGTGGATGGAGTGCCAATCAAGCGGGCTGCTTTATCCTGAATGGTGTCGAGCTTCTTGAGTGTTGTTGGAGCTGCACTCATCCAGGCAAGTGGAGAGTATTCCATCACACTCCTGACTTGTGCCTTGTAGATGGTGGAAAGGCTTTGGGGAGTCAGGAGGTGAGACACTTGCCGCTGAATTCTCAGCCTCTGGCCTGCTCTTGTAGCCACAGTATTTATATGGCTGGTCCAGTTCAGTTTCTGATCAATGGTAACCCCCAGGATGTTGATAGTGGGGGATTCAGCGATGGTAATGCCATTGAATGTCAAGGGGAGATGGTTAGAGTCTCGCTTGTTGGAGATGGTCATTGCTTGGCACTTGTGTGGTGCGAATGTTACTTGCCACTTGTCAGCCCAAGTCTGAATGTTGTCCAGGTCTTGCTGCATATGGACACGGACTGCGTCAGTATCTGACGAGTCTCGAATGGTGCTGAACAGTGTGCAATCATCAGCGAACATCCCCACTTCTGACCTTATGATGGAGGGAAGGTCATTGATGAAAGAGCTGAACATGGTTGGGTCTAGGACACTACCCTGAGGAACTCCTGCAGTGATGTCATGTGATTGAGATGAATGGCCTCCAACAACCACAGCCAACTTCCTTTGTGCTAGGTATGATTCCAACCAATGGAGAGTTTTCCCCTTGATTCCCATTGACTTCAGTTTTGCTAGGGCTCCTTGATGCCACACTCGATCAAATGCCGCCTTGATGTCAAGGGCAGTCACTCTCACCTCACCTCTTGAGTTCAGCTCTTTGTCCATGTTTGGACCAAGGTTGTAATGAGGTCAGGAGCTGAGTGGCCTTGGCGGAACCCAAACTGGGCGTCAGTTAGCAGGTTATTGCTGAGTAAGTGCCGCTTGATAGCACTGTCGATGACACCTTCCATCACTTTGCTGATGATTGAGAGCAGACTGATAGGACGGTAATTGGCCGGGTCGAATTTGTCCTGCTTTTTGTAGACAGGACATACTTGGGCAATTTTCCACATTGCCGGGTAGATGCCAGTGTAGTAGCTGTACTGGAACAGCTTGGCTAGGGGCGCAGCTAGTTCTGGAGCACAAGTCTTCAGTACTATTGCCAGAATGTTGTCAGGGCCCATAGCCTTTGCAGTATCCAGTGTCTTCAGCCATTTCTTGACATCACGTGGAGTGAATTGAATGGGCTGAAGACTGGCATCTGTGATGCTGGGGACCTCAGGAGGAGGCTGAGATGGATCATCCACTCGGCACTTCTGGCTGAAGATAGTTGCAAATGCTTCAGCCTTGTCTTTTGCACTCACGTGCTGGGCTCCACCATCATTGAGGATGGGGATATTTTTGGAGCCTCCTCCTCCTGTTAACTGTTTAATTGTCCACCACCACTCACGACTGCATGTGGCAGGACTGCAGAGCTTTGATTTGATCCGATGGTTGTGAGATCACTTAGCTCTGTCTATCACATGTTGCTTCCGTTGTTTGGCATGCAAATAGTCCTGTGTTGTAGCCTCACCAGGTTGACACCTCATGCTGAAAGAATGCACTGCAGGCTGCAGGAATGCACTGCATAGAAACATAGAAGATAGGAGCAGGAGTAGGCCATTCAGCCCCTCGTGCCTGCTCCGCCATTCAATGCAATCATGGCTGATCATCCAAGTTCAGTACACGGTCCCTGCTTTCTCCCCATACCCCTTGATTCCTTTAGCCTTAAGAAATATATCCAACTCCTTCTTGAATATATTTAATGGCCCAGTAATTCCGTTCCAAACGCGTGAGTACGGTCGGGGTACTCACGCGTCTGGCCGGAGGAAATGCCGGTTTTCAGCATGCACAGCGCATGTGGAGAAAACCGGCATTTCCTGTCCTCTGAACGAAGGGGTTCAGAGGCACAGCGCATGCGACTGCACAGGCAGCGCGTGGCCAGTGAACTTCGTCGATTTCATTCATGGATTCGGTGAGGTTAAGTCCTTACAACTTACACATGAAAAAAGCATGTGTAAAGTTGCTCCAGAGGCTGCGGAGGAAGATATATTTTATCGTGGAGCTTCTGAAAAGCAATATTTTTGTTTGGGAAAGGGAAGAAAGTTATTTTAAGAAATGATGAGGTAAGTTTTAAAGTTTAATTTTTTTTTTTTTTAAACGGGTTTTCAGTACTGTAGGTAGAAGGTGTGGAGATGCCGGAGTTGGACTGGGGTGGACAAATGTAAGAAATCACACAACACCAGGTTATAGTCCAACAGCTTTATTTGAAATCACAAGCTTTCGGAGCGCTGCTCCTTCTTCAGGTGAAGTGGAGAAATGCATAAAGACACAGCTTATATAGTCAGAGAATCATGTCAGATGTTTACAGGTAACCTTTCCAACTGCCATTTATCGCACCTCGGCAGGGAGATAATCACAGCAGTCAAAGGTGTGAATGGTGTCCAAACAGGTCAGTCAGGGAAACATTACATCAAAGAACAATGAGGTGGGGTCACAAGGGGTCAAATATTGCAGATGCTGGGGTCTGTATGAAAAACAAAAAAACAGACAAAAAACATTTTTTTTTGGCTGGAAATCACAGCAGGTCCAGCCGCATCTGTGTAGAGAGAACAAGCCAATGTCGACTCGAGTCTGGATGACCCTGCATCAGGTGGGGTTACATGTAGCATGACATGAACCCAAGATCTCGGTTAAGGCCGTCCTCATGGGTGCGGAACTTGGCTATCAGTTTCTGCTCAGATTTTCCAATAAGATACTTTCTCTGAAAGTCATAATTAAATACATACATTCATACACATAAGTAAAGGAATATATACATACATATACGCAAAGGAATATATACAGACACACATACATAATTACTTAAAAGAATATATTACTGATGAAAAGTTTCTTTCTTAAAAATGTTGGAGTCATTTTCACATTTAATAAACACAGCAAATTCAATTCACATAGCCACAATTGCTCCATCTACCTACAGTACTGAAAACCCGTTTTAAAAAACAAAAATAAACTTTAAAACTTACCTCAGCATTTCTTAAAATAACTTTCCTCCCTTTCCCAAACAAAAATATTGCCTTTCAGAAGCTCCACGATAAAATATATCTTCCTCCGCAGCCTCTGGAGCAACTGTACTCATGCTTTTTCATGCGTAAGTTGTAAGGACTTAACCTCACTGAAAGCATGAATGAAACCGGCGAATTTTACTGCGCACGCGCTGCCTGTGCAGTCGCACGTGTTCTGCCTCTGAACCCCTTCGTTCAGAGGACAGGAAATGCCAGTTTTCCCCGCATGCGCTGTGCATGCTGAAAACCGGCATTTCCTCCGGCCAGACGCGTGAGTACCCCGACCGTACTCACGCGTTTGGAACGGAATTACTGGGCCAACATTTTACATGTCAATAAAATGAAAAATTTAACAATTGCACGATTTGCCCCCTCGCATCTGCGACTGAGGGTCCAAGGAGGTGCATTGCGCAAGAGGTCATCGTCATACGTACCCTCACACTGTTTGCTTTCGGGAACTGTACGAAGTGGTGGAAGGATTTCTGGCCACGTTAACGCTTCTTCCGTGACCATAACCATCTTCATACCAGCCATTAGGGTGGTTAGTCCTATGGCGTGAGGGTTTTACGGGCTCCCACAACCCATCTGAAGGGGGGGGCCACCCACACCCGCGGACGCAAGTATCCCGCTGGATGTCCACCCAGAATTTATAGTTGGAGCTCCGACTCCACTTGCCGGGACTGTCTGGAGCGGTTCGAAACCCTACTCCTTCTGGCCCAGCGGCGGGGATGCTTACCGCTACGCAAAAGGCCCACTCCGCGCAAAAGGTGACACCCATACGTTTCCTGCGCCTTTTCCCTCCCCGTGACTGGAGCCCTATGCTGCCACTTGAAACACCAAGCTATCATCTGTCCTTTTTGCGGCACCTTTGACTTCTCATTACCAATGATGAGCAGGCGCTGCGCCTCCACCTCGTTGAGGAGATTGCTGAAGTCATCATCAGTTCAATTGTGAGTTCTTTTAATGCCGTGAATTGTGCTCATTCCAGCCATTTCACGTTGCTAATCGGAGTGGGCCTTTGGCGTAGCTGTGGGATCCCCGCCGCTGGGCCAGACGGGGTAGGGTTTCGAACCCCGCTCCAGACAGTCCCGGCAAGTGGAGTCGGAGCTCCGGCTCTAAATTCTGGGTTGACATCCAGTGGGATATTTGCGTCCGTGGGTGTGGGTGGCCCCCCTCCTCGTATAGCTTGTGGGAGCCCGTAAAACCCCCCCGCCATAGGACTAACCACCCTCATGGCTGGTTCAAAGATGGTTACGGTCACAGAAGGAGCGTTAATCACGGCCATAAATCCTTTCACCACTTCATACAGTTCCCCAAAGGGAACAGTGTGAAGCCATGTATGACGACGACGTTGCTAAATAAATAAATGGAATGAAAAAAATTCTTTCAGGGCTTTTAAAAGTCTTTAAATTGCTTTAATTCAGTTTAAAACTACTTCAGATTCTTCAAAATAATGTAAACGTTTTTAAAAGTTTATAAAAGTTACCAAAAGCTTCATAAAAATACCAAAAACCTATTTGAAATGCTGCTCTGCATGTAAAAATGCTTTTCAGCTTGTGAGAAACATTGGGGGCGTGTCCTATTAAACTGAGACCTCAAGGGGCGTGTCTCAGTTGCACAGCGCACTACAGGCTTCGCGCTGGCTGCACTCCTGGGCGGCGTGACGTCAGACGCTGCCCAGGATTCTTCTCTTTCAAACAGGAATTCCAGGCGTCCCTGGAGGTGAACGGCAGGCGCGTCGGGTAAGTGCAGATCGGGGGCTTGCACGCGCGGCAAGCCCCCGACCCGAATTTCTGCCCCAATGAATTGGCCTCTACTGCCTTCTGTGGTAGAGAATTCCACAGGTTCACCACTCTCTGGGTGAAGAACTTCCTCCTCATTTCTGTCCTAAAAGGCCTACCCCTTATCCTTAGACTGTGACCACTGGTTCTGGATTCCCCGACCATCGGGAACATCCTCCCTGCATCTAGTCTGTCCAGTCCTGCCAGAATTTTACAAGTTTCAATGAGATCCCCTCTCATTCTTCTAATCTCCAGCAAGTACAATCCCAATCGACCCAATCTCTCCTCATGCGTCATTCCTGCCATCCCAGGTATCAGCCTGGTGAATCTTCGCTGCACTCCCTCCATGACAAGCACATCCTTCCTCAGATAAGGCGACCAAAACTGCACACAATGCTCAAGATGTGGTCTCACCAAGGCCCTGTACATCTGCAGCAAGACATCCTTGTTCCTGTACTCAAACCCTCTCGCTATGAAGGCCAACATACCATTTGCCTTCTTAACCGCCTGCTGCACCTGCATGCTTACCTTCAGCGACTGGTGCACAAGGACACCCAGGTCTCGTTGCACTTCCCCTTCTCCCAATCTATTGCCATTCAGATAATAATCTGCCTTCCTGTTTTTGCCACCAAAGTGGACAATGAAGGAATGCACTGCAGGCTGTAGGAATACACTGCACACTGAAGGAATGCACTGCACACTGAAGGAAAGCACTGCACACTGTATGAATGCAATGCACACTGAAGGAATGCAATGCCCCCTGAAGGAATGCACTGCACACGGAATGATAGGGCTACATACTGATGGAATTCACTGCAGGCTGAAGGAATGCACAGCATGCTAAAGGAATGCAATACCTAAAGGAAAGGGTCTTTTTCCGAGTGGCAGGCAGTGACTAGTGGGGTACTGCAGGGATCGGTGCTAGGACCCCAGCTATTCACAATGGCCCAGTAATTCCGTTCAAAACGCATGAGTACGGTCGGGGTACTCACGCGTCTGGCCGGAGGAAATGCCGGTTTTCAGCATGCACAGCGCATGCGGGGAAAACCGGCATTTCCTGTCCTCTGAACGAAGGGGTTCAGAGGCACAACGCGTGCGACTGCACAGGCAGCGCGTGCGCAGTGAACTTCGTCGATTTCATTCATGGATTCAGTGAGGTTAAGTCCTTACAACTTACACATGAAAAAAGCATGTGTAAAGTTGCTCCAGAGGCTGCGGAGGAAGATATATTTTATCGTGGAGCTTCTGAAAGGCAATATTTTTGTTTGGGAAAGGGAGGAAAGTTATTTTAAGAAATGCTGAGGTAAGTTTTAAAGTTTTTTTTTTAAACGGGTTTTCAGTACTGTAGGTAGAAGGAGCAATTGTGGCTGTGTGAATTGAATTTGCTGTGTTTATTAAATGTGAAAATGACTCTTCTAAAATGAGTAATGTAACATTTCCAACATTTTTAAGAAAGAAACTTTTCATCAGTAATATATTCTTTTAAGTAATTATGTATGTATGTCCGTATACATTCCTTTACGTATATGTATGTATGTATATATTCCTTTACTTATGTGTGTGAATGTATGTATTTAATTATGATTTTCCAATAAGTTACTTTCTCTGAAAGTCATAATTAAATACATACATTCATACACATAAGTAAAGGAATATATACATACATACATATACGCAAAGGAATATATACAGACATACATACATAATTACTTAAAAGAATATATTACTGATGAAAAGTTTCTTTCTTAAAAATGTTGGAGTCATTTTCACATTTTCACATTTTCACAGCAAATTCAATTCACATAGCCACAATTGCTCCATCTACCTACAGTACTGAAAACCCGTTTTAAAAAACAAAAATAAACTTTAAAACTTACCTCAGCATTTCTTAAAATAACTTTCCTCCCTTTCCCAAACAAAAATATTGCCTTTCAGAAGCTCCACGATAAAATATATCTTCCTCCGCAGCCTCTGGAGCAACTGTACTCATGCTTTTTTCATGTGTAAGTTGTAAGGACTTAACCTCACTGAAAGCATGAATGAAACTGGCGAATTTTACTGCGCACGCGCTGCCTGTGCAGTCGCACGCGTTCTGCCTCTGAACCCCTTCGTTCAGAGGACAGGAAATGCCAGTTTTCCCCGCATGCGCTGTGCATGCTGAAAACCGGCATTTCCTCCGGCCAGACGCGTGAGTACCCCAACCGTACTCACGCGTTTGGAACGGAATTACTGGGCCAACATTTTACATGTCAATAAAATGAAAAATTTAACAATTGCACGATTTGCCCCGTTGCATCTGCGACTGAGGGTCCAAGCAGGTGCATTGCGCAAGAGGTCATCATCGTACGTATCCTCACACTGTTCCCTTTTGGGAACTGTATGAAGTGGTGGAAGGATTTCTGGTCACGTTAACGCTCCTTCCGTGACCGTAACCATCTTCATACCAGCCATTAGAGTGGTTAGTCCTATGGCGTGAGGGTTTTACGGGCTCCCACAACCCATCTGAGGGGGGGGGGCCACTCACACCCGCGGAAGCAAGTATCCCGCTGGATGTCCACCCAGAATTTATAGATGGAGCTCCGACTCCACTTGCCGGGACTGTCTGGAGCGGGGTTCAAAACCCTACTCCTTCTGGCCCAGCGGCGGGGATGCTTACCGCTACGCAAAAGGCCCACTCCGCGCAAAAGGTGACACCCATACGTTTCCTGCGCCTTTTCCCTCCCCATGACTGGAGCCCTATGCTGCTACTTGAAAGACCAAGCTATCATCTGTCCTTTTTGTGGTGCCTTGGACTTCTCATTACCAATGATGAGCAGGCGCTGCGCCTCCACCTCGTTGAGGAGATTGCTGAGGTCATCATCAGTTCAATTGTGAGTTCTTTTAATGCCGTGAATTGTGCTCATTCCAGCCATTTCACATTGCTAATCGGAGTGGGCCTTTGGCGTAGTGGTAGGATCCCCGCTGCTGGGCCAGACGGGCTAGGGTTTCGAACCCCGCTCCAGACAGTCCCGGCAAGTGGAGTCGGAGCTCTGGCTCTAAATTCTGGGTTGACATCCAGTGGGATATTTGCGTCTGTGGGTGTGGGTGGCCCCCCTCCTTGTATAGCTTGTGGGAGCCCGTAAAACCCTCCCGCCATAGGACTAACCACCCTAATGGCTGGTACAAAGATGGTTACGGCCACGGAAGGAGCGTTAATCACGGCCATAAATCCTTTCACCACTTCATACATTTCCCCAAAGGTAACAGTGTGAAGACACGTATGATGACGACTTTGCTAAATAAATAAATGGAATGAAAAAAATTCTTTCAGGGCGTTTAAAAGTCTTTAAATTGCTTTAATTCTGTTTAAAACTACTTCAGATTCTTCAAAATAATGTAAACGTTTTTAAAAGTTTATAAAAGTTACCAAAAGCTTCATAAAAATACCAAAAACCTATTTGAAATGCTGCTCTCCATGTAAAAATACTTTGCAGCTTGTGAGAAACATTGGGGGCGTGTCCTATTAAACTGAGACCTCAAGGGGTGTGTCTCAGTTGCACAGCGCGCTCCAGGCTTCGCGCTGGCTGCACTCCTGGGTGGCGTGACGTCAGACGCTGCCCGGGATTCTTCTCTTTCAAAAAGGAATTCCAGGCATCCCTGGAGGTGAACGGCAGGCGCGTCGGGTAAGTGCGGCAAGCCCCCGATCTGAATTTCTGCCCCAATATATATTAATGATCTAGATGGGGGAACTAGATGTAATATCTCCAAGTTTGCAGACGACACAAAGCTGGGTGGGCTGTGAGGAGGATGCAGAGAAACTCCAGTATGATTTGGACAGGTTGGGTGATTGGGCAGAAGCATGGCAGATGCAGTATAATGTGAATAAATGCGAGGTTATCCACTTTGGTGCCAAAAACAGGAAGACAGATTATTATCTGAATGGCAATAGATTATGAAAAGGGGAAGTGCAACGAGACCTGGGTGTCCTTGTGCACCAGTCGCTGAAGGTAAGCATGCAGGTGCAGCAGGTGGTTAAGAAGACAAATGGTATGTTGGCCTTCATAGCGAGAGGATTCAAGTACAGGAGCAAGGATGTCTTGCTGCAGTTGTACAGGGCCTTGGTGAGACCACACCTTGAGTATTGTGTGCAGTTTTGGTCGCCTTATCTGAGGAAGGAAGTTCTTGCCATGGAGGGAGTGCAGTGAAGATTCACCAGAATGATACCTGGGATGGCAGGAATGACATATGTAGAGAGATTAAGTCAATTAGGCTTATATTCACTAGAGTTTAGAAGAATGAGAGGGGATCTCATTGAAACTAATAAAATTCTTACAGGACCAGAAAGACTAGATGCAGAAAAGATGTTCACAATGGCAGTGGAGTCCAGAACCAGAGGTCAGTCTAAGGATAAGGGGTAAGCCATTTAGGACTGAGATGAGGAGGAGTTTCTTCACCCAGAGAGTGGTGAACCTATGGAATTCTCTACCATGCAAGGCAGTTGAGGGCAATTCATTAAATATATTCAAGAAGGAGTTATATATATTTCTTAAGGCTAAAGGGATCAAGGGGTATGGGGAGAAAGCAGGGACAGGGTCCTGATTTTGAATGATCACCATGATCTCATTAAATGGTGGAACAGGCTCGAGGGGCCAAATGGCCGACTCCTGCTCCTATCTTCTATGTTTCTATGTTTAATACAGGCTGAAGGAATGCATTTCACGCTGAAGAAAAACACTGCAGGCTGAAGGAATGCACTGCACGTTGAAGGAAAGCACTGCATGCTGATGGAATGCAATGCAGGCTGAAGGAATGTACTGCACGCTGATGGAATGCACTGCAGGCTGAAGGAATGCACTGCACGCTGAAGGCATGCACTGCATGATGAAGGAATGCACTGCTGGCTGTAGGAATGCACTGTACACTGAAGGAATGCATTACACGCTGTAGGAATGCAATGCACGCTGAAGGAATGTGCTGCACACTGAAGGAATGCACTGCACACTGAGGAAATGTACTGCACACTGAAGGAATGCACTGCACACTGAAGGAATGTACTGCAGCTGAAGGAATGCACTGTGCACGGAAATAATGCATTGTAGGCTGAAGGAAAGCATTGCACGCTGAAGAAATGCACTGCGCTCTGAAGGAGTGTGCTGCAGCCTGAAGGAATGCTCTGCACACTGAAAGAATGCACTGCACACTTAGGAATGCACTTCACACTGAAGGAATGCATTGCACGCTGAAGGAATGCACTGCACGCTGAAGGAATGCACTGCGGGCTGTAGGAATACACTGCACGCTGAAGAAATGCACTGCACGCTGAAGCAATGCACTGCATGCTGAAGGAATGTATTACACGCTGAAGGAATGCACTGCATGCTGAAGGAATGTATTACACGCTGAAGGAATGCACTGCATGCTGAAGGAATGCTTTGCGTGCTGAGGGAATGCACTACACACAATAGGAATGCACTGCACACTGAAGGAATGCACTGCACGCTGAGGGAATGCACTGCACACTGAAGGCCGATAAATCCCCAGGGCCTGATAATCTACATCATAGGGTACTTAAGGAAGTGGCCCTAGAAATAGAAGATGCATTGCAGGTCATCTTCCAAAATTCGATAGATTCTGGAACAGTTCCCATGGATTGGAGGGTAGCTAATGTTACCCCACTATTCAAAAAAGGTGGTAGGGAGAAAACGGGGAATTATAGACTGGTAATCCTGACATCGGTAGTGGGGAAAATTCTAGAATCCATTATAAAAGATGTAGTAGCAGAGCACTTGGAACACAGTGACAGGATCGGACAAAGTCAACATGGATTTACAAAAGGTAAATCGTGCTTGACTAATCTACTGGAATTTTTTGAGGATGTAACTGGTAGAATAGATAAGGGAGAACCAGTGGATGTGGTGTAATTGGACTTTCAGAAGGCTTTCGATAAGGTCCCGCATAAGAGATTAGCGTGTAAAGTTAAGGCACATGAGATTGAGGGTAAGGTACTAACTTGGATAGAGAACTGGTTGGCAGGCAGGAAGCAAAGAGTTGGTGTTAGATCCGTGTATCTTGATGTTGTGTCCTTCAATAATTAGACAAGAGACTGCAGGGAACAATCAACAGGTGTTTACTGGATGAGGGTTACACTAGAACTAACTGTGCAGATCCCTACTCAGGGTTTATATACAGGTGTGGTCACTGCCGGTACTACAGTATACAGGAGCTGTAAAAAGTAGTTCTCCCCTTAAAGGTACATACATTACAATTCCTCCCCTTTTAGATTAACTGTACCATAACACTCATTTAACAATTAAATATCAAACTAATTACAATTAACACTTTTAACATGCAACTGTGATGAAATATGCCATTCATCAGGCACTCTGTATTCTCTGTGTTTGATTGTGCCTGTGACTGTGATAAGCAGGGGAGTTTAGTTTCAGTTTCATTTCCTTACCTGTATTGTATTGTGTGTAGGGCTCCGCCCATACCTGGCCCCTACTTAAGCAGGCCCCAGCATGTCTCACAAGCAGTACAGCAGATCTCTGGATGAGAGACACTTCTCCACTGTGTATTACTTTCTGAGTTAATAAAAGCCTTGCTTTGCTCCGTTAACGTTGAGTCTCGGATTCATTGAGGCACATCAATTTTATTAACTATATTTTCAACGCAATGGATCAACTCTTGAAACCCGATCATTTGGATTTGGACCCGTATGCTTCGGACGCATCGGCACGATTCGGACACTGGTTTAAGTGTATGGAATTCTTCCTGGACAATTCCGCAGCCATCACAGACGCTACGGACGCTGAAAGTATGAAACTCGGAATCCTGCGGAATTGGGTAAGCCACCGGGTTTACCCCCTCATCCAAGATGCCGACACGTACCCGGCCGCCTGCGACATCCTAAAGGCGCATTACCAGCAGCCTACGAACGAGGTGTACGCTAGGCATCTGCTCGCTACTCGCACACAGCGACCTGGGGAATCGCTGGATGAGTTCCTAGTCACCCTGAAAACGCTTGGCAAAGACTGCAAGTGCCAAGATGTAAAAGCCGCAGTGTACACTGACGAGCTTGTTCGTGATGCCTTTATCACAGGCCTCAGCTCCACTTACATCCGGCAGAGACTACTGGAAAAAACGGGATTGGACCTGAAACAGGCTGTGGACACAGCGCGATCCCTGGATGTGGCCCAGAGAAACTCGGACGCCTACTCTTCAGCCCGCGCCGCCCACGCCGCCACGTGTGCACCAAGGGCGCCGCCATCTTGGAAGGCATCTTCCCCGCCCGGCAGCCCGACACCGTCGGGGCCCCGCTCTCCCCCCAGAAGCCCTATGACAGCCGCGACGCGTCGGGGCCCCAACTACTACTTCTGCGGGCAGCCGAAGCACACCAGAAACCTGTGCCCGGCGAAAGGCACCACCTGCTTTAAGTGCGGTAAGAAGGGGCACTTCGGGAAGGTGTGCAGAGGGAACTCCGCTGGAAAACCCGCCACCGCCGCGTTGCGCCGTGGGAGCGGCCACCTTGGACGCCATCTTGCCTGACCTCGTGGGGTCCGCCATCTTGTGAGCAGACAGCATGGACGCCATCTTGTCTCGATCAGGGCCCTACAGTGGCATCGGTCACAGTGGACCAGACCAGACCGCACCCGCTATCCAAATCAATGGTGGACATCGAGGTAAACGGGTGCGGGGTTAAATGTTTAATTGACAGTGGAAGCACGGAGAGTTTTATCCACCCTGAAATAGCACAACAACTCTCTCTAACGGTGGTCCCTGCTCGGGGCACCATCTCTATGGCTGATAAAACCCAGACATCGACCATTATGGGTTACTGCACGGTACAATTGTCCGTTAGCGGAACTGTATGCGATAATTTTAAATCATGAAGAGTCTATGTGCGAGCGTGATCTTGGGCCTGGATTTCCAGTGCCACCACCAAAGCATCATGCTCAATTACGGTGGGTCCCAGCCGCCCCTCACAGTGTGCGGTCTGGCTACCCTGAAGGTAAAGCCGCCTTCGCTATTCGCGAACCTTACTCCCAACTGCCGGCCAATAGCGACCAAAAGCAGGAGGTACAGCTGGGAGGACAGGCGGTTTATCGCGACCGAGGTGGACAGGCTGCTGAGGGAGCGCGTTATTGAACGCAGCAACAGCCCGTGGCGCGCCCAAGTGGTGGTGGTGAGGGGTAGCGAGAAGAAACGGATGGCGATCGACTATAGCCAAACGATCAACATGTACACCCAACTAGACGCCTACCCGCTACCCTGCATATCAGAAATGGTGAACCAAATTGCCCAATACCGGGTGTTCGCCACCATCGACCTCAAGTCAGCGTACCACCAGCTCCCTATCAGACCAGAGGACCGCCCGTACACTGCCTTCGAGGTGAACGGATGCCTCTACCAATTCCTCAGAGTCCCCTTTGGGGTGACGAATGGGGTCTCGGTCTTCCAGAGGGAGATGGACCACATGGTCGATGACCACCACTTGCAGGCAACCTTCCCCTACCTCAACAACGTCACCATCTGCGGTCACAAACAGCAGGATCACGACTCGAACCTCGAGAGGTTCCTGAAAACCGCACAAAAACTCAACCTCACTTACAACGAGGACAAGTGCGTTTTC
Source organism: Somniosus microcephalus (assembly GCF_052327205.1). Lineage (NCBI taxonomy): Eukaryota > Metazoa > Chordata > Chondrichthyes > Squaliformes > Somniosidae > Somniosus > Somniosus microcephalus. The sequence goes on along the minus strand of NC_140988.1, from coordinate 374,315,196 downwards.
AACACCACGCGCCTCTGCATACTAGGCAGCGTGGTGGAGAATGGGGAAATCGGACCAGACCCCGACCAATTGCGCCCCCTACGGGAGCTGCCCCTGCCCAACACTCCCAAAGCCCTGAAAAGGTGCCTGGCGTTATTTTCTTATTATGCCCAATGGGTCCCCAACTACTCCGACAAAGCCCGCCCCCTCTTGAAAGCATCTTCTTTTCCGCTCCCTGCTGAGGCCCACGCCGCCTTCAAAAGCATTAAGCGGGATATTGAACGGGCCACGCTACAGGCAGTGGACGAGAACACTCCCTTTCAAGTGGAAAGTGATGCGTCTGACTTTGCCTTGGCGGCCACCCTCAACCAGGCGGGGCGGCCCGTAGCTTTCTTCTCGAGGACCCTCCAAGGGCCCAAGATCAGACACTCCTCCGTGGAAAAGGAGGCCCAAGCCATCGTGGAGGCAGTGCGCCACTGGCGCCACTACCTAGTCGGCAAACGCTTCACCCTACTTACCGACCAGCGGTCGGTAGCGTTTATGTTTAATAATAAACAGAAGGGGAAGATTAAAAATGATAAGATTCTCAGGTGGCGGATCGAGCTCTCCACCTTCGAGTATGACATCATTTACCGGCCAGGGGCCCTTAACGAATCCCCCGACGCCCTCTCACGAGGGATGTGTGCCAGCGCCACCGGGGATCGGCTACAGACCCTCCACAACGACCTCTGCCACCCAGGGGCCACACGGCTGTTCCACTTCATAAAGTCCCGCAACTTACCCTACTCGATTGAGGAAGTTCGGTCTCTGACCAGGAACTGCCGCACTTGCGCTGAGTGCAAGCCTCGGTTCTACCGCCCAGATAGAGCCCACTTAATCAAAGCTACACGGCCCTTTGAGCGGCTCAGCTTAGATTTCAAGGGCCCCCTCCCGTCAGTCGACCGCAATGTTTACTTCCTGAACATTGTGGACGAATACTCCCGTTTCCCATTCGCCTTCCCCTGCCCAGACATGACCAGCGCCACGGTCATTAAATGCCTCAACAGCCTGTTCTGCCTGTTCGGTATGCCGAGCTACATCCATACGGATAGGGGGGCATCCTTCATGAGTGAAGAGCTACGCCAGTACATGCTGTCCAGGGGGATCGCCACGAGCCGTACCACCAGCTACAACCCCCAGGGTAACGGCCAGGTGGAGCGAGAGAACGGGACAGTATGGAAAGCAGTCACTCTAGCTCTAAGGACCAAGGGCCTCCCTATCTCCCGCTGGCAGGAAGTCCTCCCAGATGTGCTCCATTCGATACGGTCGCTATTGTGTACTGCCACTAATGCCACGCCTCATGAACGAATGTTTGTCTTTCCCCGGAAATCCACCTCAGACGTATCCATGCCGTCATGGCTCTCCACCCCAGGTCCGGTATTTGTACGAAGGCATGTGAGGGGCCACAAGACGGACCCTCTCGTGGAGTCAGTGCACCTACTCCACGCCAACCCCCAATACGCGTATGTCCGGCACGCCGACGGAAGGGAGGACACCGTGTCCATAAAAGACGTCGCCCCAGCCGGTAACGACAACAACCACGACAACAACAGCAACAACGATCACAGCAACTCTTACCCACCCACTATCTTTCATCACCCCCGGAAGAACATCGACCAACGGCACCCCCACCAACTACCCCTTCAACAACCCTGGCGGCGCCCCCAGCAGAGAGCCAGGAGGCCACCAGGGACACCCAGCCGACACCCGCGGCACCACAACAGCTACGTCGGTCACAGAGGACTATCAAACCCCCGAACAGACTAAATCTGTAGAAGGGGTGAATGTGATGAAATATGCCATTCATCAGGCACTCTGTATTCTCTGTGTTTGATTGTGCCTGTGACTGTGATAAGCAGGGGAGTTTAGTTTCAGTTTCATTTCCTTACCTGTATTGTATTGTGTGTAGGGCTCCGCCCATACCTGGCCCCTACTTAAGCAGGCCCCAGCGTGTCTCAGGCAGTACAGCAGATCTCTGGATGAGAGACACTTCTCCACTGTGTATTACTTTCTGAGTTAATAAAAGCCTTGCTTTGCTCCGTTAACGTTGAGTCTTGGATTCATTGAGGCACATCAGCAACATTAACTGAAAATAGTCTATTTATAAATTCAGTCTTTGGGGAGGCTTCCTGATCCTTTCTGGATAGCGCCTTTCCCGAGTGTCTTGCTCTTGGTGCGGAGGCGATTCTGGCCCCCTGTCGTCGATTGGTTCATCCACTTCCGATGCTACTGTTTCTGGGGTAGATGCTACCAGTACATCAGGTTCATCACCAGGTACGTATGGGCGAGACATGGGGTTGACTCGTTCCTGTGACTCTAGGATCTGGTCAACATGGCGTATCACAATGTTCTCCCCAACATCCACTGTGTACATTAGTGGCCCCTGCCGTGTGCATATCGTTCCTGGTTGCCATTTCTCTGTTTGGTAGTCGCGGGCCAAGACTGGTTGCCCTACATTGAAGCTCCTTGTCGGCTACTCATTAATGTGCTGGAATTGCTTGTTCTCAACATCTCTTCGTACATTTGGTCTGAGCAAATCCAGACGAGATCTCAACCTTTGGTTAAAGAACATCATGGCTGGGGTCTGGTTGGTGACTGCATGTGTCGCATTTCTGTAGGCTAACAGGAAATTGTCCACCTTATGCTGCAGTGGAATGTCGTCATCGCACATGGCCTTTACTGCTTTTTTAAAGGTTTGTACGAACCTCTCAGCCAATTCACTTGTGGCTGGATGATACGGGGCGGATGTGTAATGCCTTACCCCATTCCTTTTCATAAATCTTCGAAACTCTTCGGACACAAACTGTGGTCCGTTATCAGAGCAAATCTGCTCTGGCAAGCCGTTCCTGGCAAAAATGGTCCGTAGGACTGCAATAGTTTTCTCCGTGGTGGTGGAGGACATTTTGATCACCTCAGGCCATTTCGAGTGCGCATCCTCGGCTATTAAAAACATTGAGTCCATGAATGGGCCAGCAAAATCAATATGCACCCGTTGCCATGGAGATGAGGGCCACTCCCATGGGTGTAGAAGGGCATGTGGTGGTGCATTTTGGACCTTCTGGCATCCTGAGCAGCTCTTTGTCAGGTCCTCGATTTGCTGATCGATCCCCGGCCACCACACATAAGCCCTAGCAAGGCTTTTCATTTTCACCCCTCCCAGATGACCTTCGTGAAGCTCATTGAGCACTCTCTCCCTTAACTTGGGTGGAATTACCACTCAGGATCCACACATCAAGGTCCCCTGGCATACTGACAGCTGTTCTCTTTTGGATGAGAATGCTGGCAACAGTGAGTCGCCATGTGCTGGCCATCACTTCACCATTAAATCATATACCCGAGACAGTGTCGGGTCATTTCGGGTCTCCTTTTCTCTCATCCGTTGATGCCGCTCAGTCCTGAACACCGGCTGCGCCCTGTGCGCTCTACCCTCTCTCTCTCCCCTGTCAACGCTGCTCGGCCTTTTTCTGTGCCGTCGCTCGGCTCTAGCTGCCGCTGTCCGGGAAGGGTCTGCACCGTACCTGTTGCCAGCCCGTTTCGCTGGACCACTGTGACTGGAGAACCAAGCCCGGCTCTCGACAGCCTCCCCTGCGATGCTGAAATCTCCGCTGGAAGACTGGGGGGTTTCCCGTGGTGGACGCCCGTGCTTCTGGACTCGGCCTTCTTCCACTGTTCTCCAGGAGCGAATCCCTGGGAGGTGATGCAGAGTTGCAGGTAGGTTTGAATCTGCTCGTCGCCAATGTTAGATCCGGGTATCTTGATGTTGTGTCCTTCAATAATTAGACAAGAGACTGCAGGGAACAATCAACAGGTGTTTACTGGATGAGGGTTACTCTAGAACTAACTTTACAGATCCCTACTCAGGGTTTATATACAGGTGTGGTCACTGTCGGTACTACAGTATACAGGAGCTGTAAAAAGTAGTTCTCCCCTTAAAGGTACATACATTACAGTTGGAATAAATGGCTCCTTTTCCGAGTGGCTGGCAGTGACTAGTGGGGTACTGCAGGGATCGGTGCTCGGACCCCAGCTATTCACAATATATATTAATGACCTAGATGAGGGAACTAGATGTAATATCCCCAAGTTTGCAGATGACACAAAGCTGGGTGGGCGTGTGTGCTGTGAGGAGGATGCTGAGAAAATCCAGTATGATTTGGACAGGTTGGGTGATTGGGCAGAAGCATGGTAGATGCAGTATAATGTGGATAAATGCGAGGTTATTCACTTTGGTGGCAAAAGCAAGAAGGCAGATTATTATCTGAATGGCAATAGATTGGGAGAAGGGGAAGTGCAATTTCTTAAGGCTAAAGGGATCAAGGGATATGGGGAGAAGGCAGGGACAGGGTACTGAAATTGGATGATCAGCCATGATCTCATTGAATGGTGGAGCAGGCTCAAGGGGCCAAATGGCCTACTCCTGCTCCTATCTTCTATGTTTCTATATTTCTATGCACACTGAACGAATGCACTGCAGGCTGAAGGAATGCACTGCGCACTGCAATAATGCACTTCACAATGAATGAATGCACACCAGGCTGAAGGAAAGCACTGCACACTGAAGGAATGCACTGCGCTCTGAAGGACTGTGTTGCATTTTGAAGGAATGCACTGCACACTGAAGGAATGGAGTGCATGCTGAAGGAATGCATTGCACGCTGAGGAATGCACAGCACGCAGATGGAATGTCCTGCATGCTGAGGAAATGCAATGCACGCTGACGGAATGCCCTGCAGGCTGAAGGAATGCACTGCAGGCTGAAGGAATGCATAGCATGCTGAAGGAATGCCCTGCAGGCTGTAGGAATGCATTGCACGCTGAAGGAATGCACAGAACACTGAAGGAATGCACTACTCATTGAAGGAATGCATTAAACGCTGAGGTAATGCACTGCACGTTGAAGGAATGCACTGCAGGCTGTAGGAATGAACTGCACATTGAAGGAATGCACTGCACACTGAAGGAATACACTGTACGCTGAAGGGATGCACTGCACTTTGAGGGAATGCACTGCATCCTGAAGAAATGCACTGTGCACTGAAGGAATGCACTGCAGGCTGAAGGAATGTTCTGCACACTTAAATAATGCACAGCATGCTGAAGAAAGTCACTGCATGCTGAAGGAATGCACTGCCTGCTGAAGCAATGCACTGGATGCTGAACGAATGCTCTGCATGTGGAAGGAATGCAATGCATGCTGAAGGAATGTGTTATGTGCTGAAGGAATGCACTGCACGGTGAAGGAATGTATTACACACTGAAGGAATGCACTGCAGGCTGAGGGAAAGCACTGCAGGCTGAGGGAAAGCACTGCACGCTGAAGGAATGCACAGTGATCTGAAGGTCTGCGGTACAGGCTGAAGTAATGCACTGTGCACTGCAATAATGAAATGCGCACTGAAGTAATGCACTGCACGCTGAAGGAATGTTTTGCACGTTGAAAGAATGCACTGCACACTGAAGGAATGCAATGCACACTGAAGGAATGCACTGCACGCAGATGAAATGTCCTGCATGCTGATGCAGTACACTGCATGCTGAAGAAATGCATTGCACGTTGGAGGAATGCCCTGCAGGCTGAAGGAATGCACAGCACGCTGAAAAAAATCAAATCAAATCAAATCAACTTTTATTGTCATTGTTAGTGCACAAGTGCAGTACAATGAAACGTAGGCTTGCGGCTCCCGAGAGTGTACATTTGGATTAAGACATTTAAACATTCAACATACGGGGTTACGGGGATAGGGTGGGATATGTGTTGGTGTAGGGGTTGCGGGGAATTGGGTGGGATATGTGTCGGTGCAGGCTCGATGGGCCGAAATGGCCTCTATCTGCACTGTGGGGTTTCTGTGATTTCTGTGATTTCTGTGATACATTTGGCTTGTAGTATATTAACATAAACATAACCATAATAAAGTGCATTGGCAGATGTGCAGGCTTTAGAGTTTATTTGTGGAGTTCAGTAGGATGACAGCCCTGGGAATGAAGCTGTTCCTAAATCTGGTCGTACGGGTGCGAATGCATCTGTAGCATCTCCCAGATGGCAGGAGGGCAAACAGACTGTGGCTGGGGTGGGTTGGGTCTTTGATGATGGACCGTGACCTCCGTAGACAGCGTTTCTGGTATATGTGCTCTATGATCGGTAGCCGGGTGCCGGTAATGCGTTGGGCAGTTTTGACTACCCGCTGCAGGGCTTTCCGGTCATTGTAGCTACAGCTGCTATACCATACTGTGATACAGTTTGTCAGGATGCTCTCTATAGTGCAGCGGTAAAAATTAGAGAGGATCAGGGGTGACAGGTTACATCCCTTCATCCTCCTTAGGAAATATAGGCGCTGCTGGGCCTTCTTCACCAGAGAGGAGGTATTGAGGGACCAGGAGAGGTCTTCCGTGATGTGGACTCCGAGGAACTTAAAGCTGTCCACCCTTTCCACCACAGCCCCATTGATGTGGATGGGGGTGTGACTTCCGCCTTTGGACTTCCTGAAGTCCACAATGATTTATTTGGTTTTCTTGATGTTAAGGGCCAGGTTGTTATCGGCGCACCAATTCACAAGATGCTGGACCTCCTCCCTGTAGGCTGACTCATTGTTGTTGGTGATCTGGCCTACTACCGTGGTGTCATCCGCAAACTTGATGATGGTGTTGGAACCATTAACAGCCACACAGTCGTGGGTGAAAAGGGAGTAGAGGAGGGGGCTCAGCACACATCCTTGTGGGGCCCCCGTGTTCAGGGTCGGTGGGGGGGAGGTGTGGTTACCTAATTTGACAGACTGGGGTCTGTTTGTTAGGAAGTCCAGGGTCCAGTTGCAGAGGGAAGTGTTCAGGCCAAGAGTTTGGAGTTTGGTGGCCAGCTTGTTGGGGATGATAGTGTTGAATGCTGAGCTGTAGTCTATGAATAGCATTCTGATGTAGGTCTCCTTACCATCTAGGTGATTCAGTGCCGAGTGTAGAGCAGTTGTGATTGCATCCTCCATTGATCTGTTTGCACGATAGGCAAACTGGTGTTGGTCAAGAGAGGCAGGAACACTGGCTTTGATGTGGGCTAAGACCAGTCTCTCGAAACACTTCATTATGATGGGTGTGAGTGCGACAGGTCGATAGTCGTTCAGGCACGTCACAGCCGTTTGCTTTGACACAGGAATAATGGTAGCGGTCTTGAAGCATGTAGGGACTACTGCCTGGGCCAATGACAGATTGAAGATGGTGGTGAAGACATCAGCCAGCTTATCGGCACATTCCTTGAGTACCCATCCAGGGATGCTATCCGGTCCAGCAGCCTTTCGTGTGTTCACTCCGCGTAGAACACCCCTTACGTCGGAGGTCAACAGAGTGAGCACCTGGTCTTCCGGGGGTGGCAAGGCTTTGGTAGCCGACTCCCTGTTGTCCCTGTCGAAGCGAGCGTAGAAGTTGTTAAGCTCCTCCGGGAGGGAGGCATCGCTAACCGGGGGGCTGGTGTTTTTGCTCTTGTAGTCAGTGATGGACTGGATGCCTTGCCACATGCGCCGGGGGTCCGAGTTGTTGCGGAAGTGATCCTCTATCCGCAGGGTCTGTTTCCTTTTGGCAGTCCTGATCCCCTTTTTTAGGTTGGTCCTAGCTGCACTGTAAGCCGCCGCGTCGCCAGATTTAAATGCTGAGTCGCGTGCTTTCAACAGTGAGCGGACCTCTCCGTTCATCCAGGGTTTCTGGTTGGGGTATGTCCTGATATTTTTATGGGTCGTGACGACCTCGACGCAGCTGTTGATGTAGAATAGCACTGTGGATGCGTATTCCTCGATGTCATTATGGGCAAACATGCCCCAATCAGTGCGTTCGAAGCAATCCTGATGCTCCGATACTGCCCCCTCTGGCCATACTTTCACTGCTCTCACTGATGTTCTCCCTCTTTTGATGAGTGGTTTGTACACCTGAACTGTGAGGGAGCCGATGTCCTCGGGGTAATATTTTCTAGGGCGGTTCGGGAGGATTTAAACTAATTTGGCAGGGGGATGGGAACCTAGCTAGTGGAAAAGAGGGAAGTCATATGAAGTCAGAAATAGATGGTAGAAAGGTGAGAAGCAATAAGCAAAGGAGAGAAACACAAAGGGCCAAACTAATTCACAATGAGAGTGTGAAAAAAGCAAGCCTGAAGGCTTTGTATCTGGAACAAGGTGGATGAATTAGTTGTGGAAATAGAGGTAAACAAGTATGATTTGATTGGGATTACAGAAACATGGCTGCAGGGTGGGCAAGGCTGGGAACTTAACATCCAGGGATATACAATATTTAGGAAGGATCGGCAAAAAGGTAGGGGAGGTGGGGTAGCATTGCTGGTAAAGGAGGGGATTAATGCAATGGAAAGGAAGGATATTAACTCGGATGAAACGGAATCTGTATGGGTAGAAATGAGAAATAGCAAGGGGAGGAAAACGTTAGTGGGTGTGATATATAGGCCTCCAAATAGTAATATGGAGGTGAGGGAAGGCATAAAAAGGGAAATTAGAGAAGCGTGCGATAAGAGCACAGCTGTCATCATGGGTGACTTTAATTTACATATTGATTGGACTACCCAAATTAGTAAAAATTCTGAGGAGGAGGAATTCCTGGAATGTTTTCGGGACGGTTATCTGGACCAATATGTCGAGGAGCCGACTCGAGATCAGGCCATTTTAGACTGGGTATTGTGCAATGAGAAGGGACTTATCAGCAATCTTCTTGTACGAGGCCCCTTGGGTCAGAGCGATCATAATATGATCGAGCTCTCAGTCGAGATGGAGAGTGAGGAAATTGAATCAGAGACTAAGGTCCAGAACTTAAATAAAGGGAATTACGAGGGTATGAGACGGGAATTGGGTAAGATTGATTGGGTGGTGTTTCTGGGGGGATTGACAGTGGATAGACAATGGCAAGCATTCAAAGATAGAATGGAAGAATTCCAGAACATGTTTATACCGGTTTGGCATAAAAATAAACCTAAAAAGGTGACTCAACCGTGGATAACGAGGGAAATTAGGGACAGCATAAAATCAAAAAAAAGGGCATATCAACTGGCAAAAAAAAGCACCAGACCGGAAGATTGGGGGCAGTACAGGATACAGCAAAAGAGGACAAAGGGATTAATCAGGAAGGGGAAAATAGAATACGAAAGTAAACTTGCAGCAAACATAAAGACAGACTGCAAAAGCTTTTATCGGTATATCAGGAGGAAAAGACTGGTAAAATCCCAAGTCGGTCCCTTGCAGTCCGATTCGGGAGAATATATAATGGAGAATAAGGAAATGGCAGACCAATTAAACTCATACTTTGGTTCTGTATTCACAAAGGAGGACACAAATAACCTCCCAGGAATATCGGCAAACATAGGGACTAATGAGAGGGAGGAGCTGACAGAAATTAGTATCTCTAGGGATATGGTGTTGGGTAAGTTGAGGGGACTGAAGGCCGACAAATCCCCGGGGCCTGATAAACTACATCCTAGGGTACTTAAGGAGGTGGCCCTGGAGATAGCAGATGCTCTAAGGATCATCTTCCGGAACTCCATTGACTCGGGAACAGTACCCGTGGATTGGAGGGTAGCTAATGTTACCCCAATATTTAAAAAGGGGGGTAGAGAGAAAGCAGGGAATTATAGACCAGTAAGCCTTACATCGGTTGTGGGCAAAATGCTAGAGTCCATTATTAAGGATAAAATAGCGGAGCACTTGACAAATGGGGAAAGGATCGGACAGAGTCAACATGGATTTACAAAGGGTAAATCGTGTTTGACTAATCTGCTGGAATTTTTTGAGGAAGTAACTGGTAAAATAGATGGGGGAGAGCCAGTGGATGTGGTGTACCTTGACTTCCAGAAAGCCTTCGATAAGGTTCCACACAAAAGATTATCATGCAAAATTAAGGCTCATGGGATTGGGGGCAAAGTATTAACGTGGATAGAGAACTGGCTGGCGGATAGAAAACAGAGAGTTGGAATAAACGGCTCGTTTTCGGAGTGGCAGGCAGTGACCAGCGGGGTGCCGCAAGGATCTGTCCTGGGACCCCAGCTGTTCACAATATATATAAATGATCTGGATCAGGGAATTGGATGCAATATTTCCAAATTCGCTGACGACACTAAACTAGGAGGAGGGGTGGGCTCTGATGAGGATGTCAGGAGGCTACAGTGCGATTTGGACAGGTTGGGGGAATGGGCGGATACGTGGCAGATGCACTATAATGTGGATAAATGCGAGGTTATCCACTTTGGGGGTAAAAACAGGAGGGTAGATTATTATCTAAATGGCAATAGATTGGGAGATGGGGAAGTGCAGAGGGACCTGGGTGTGCTTGTGCACCAGTCACTGAAGGAGAGCATGCAGGTGCAACAGGCGATTAAGAAGGCAAATGGTATGTTGGCCTTCATATCAAGGGGGTTCGAGTATAGGAATAGGGATACCTTACTACAGCTGTACAAGGTGCTGGTGAGACTGCATCTGGAGTATTGTGTACAGTTTTGGTCGCCCCATCTGCGGAAGGATGTTCTTGCCATGGAAAGAGTGCAACGGCGATTCACCAGGCTGATACCTGGAATGGCGGGAATGACCTACGAAGAGAGATTAAATAGTTTGGGCTTGTACTCACTGGAGTTTAGAAGATTGAGAGGGGATCTCATCGAAACATATAAAATTATGGCAGGCCTGGACAGGCTGAATTCAGAGAGAATGTTTCCAATGGCCGGGGAGCACAGAACCAGGGGCCACAGTCTAAAAATAGCGGGCAAATCATTTAAAACAGAGATGAGGAAGAATTTCTTCACTCAAAGAGTGGTGAGCCTGTGGAATTCCCTGCCACAGAGGGCTGTGAAGGCTAATTCAATAAATATTTTCAAGAGAGAATTGGATATATTTCTGAAGGCTAAGGGGATTAAGGGTTACGGAGAAAAGGCGGGGACGGGGTACTGAACTGGTAAGATCAGCTATGATCTCAGACGAAGATCAGCCATGATCTCATTGAATGGCGGAGCAGGCTCGAAGGGCCGAATGGCCTACTCCTGTTCCTATCTCTATGTTTCTATGTTTCTATGTATGCCGGGGCTAGAAACAGGGAGAGGTGGTCAGACTTCACAAGCTGGGGGCAGGGAATGGCCTTATAAGCGTCTACAATGCTCGTGTAGACTTGATCCAGTGTGTTCTCCCCTCTTGTGGGGCAGGAGACATTCTGGTGGAATCTCGGTAGTACAGTTTTTAGGTTTATGTGATTGAAGTCCCCCGCGACGATAAAAGCTCCGTCTGGGTGCGCAGTTTGTTGTTCGCTGACGGCCCTGTAGAGGTCCTTCAGTGCTAGTTTGGCATTAGCGTGTGGTGGGATGTAGACCGCAGTGATGATAACAGCCGTGAATTCCCGAGGCAGGTAGAAGGGTCTGCACCTTACCATGAGGAATTCCAAATCAGCCGAGCAGGATCTATCGATTATGTCCGTGTTAGTGCACCAGGCATTGTTCGTGTAAATGCACAAACCGCCTCCCTTGCTCTTACCGGAGTCTGCAGTTCTGTCGGCACGGAAGACCGTGCGTCCTTCTAGTTGGATGGTGGTGTCAAGGATGCCGTTGTTCAGCCAGGTCTCTGTGAAGATCATGGTGCAGCATTCCTTTGTCCTTTTCTGTGTGGAGAGATCCAGTTTGATCTCATCCATTTTGTTTTCCAGTGACCTGACGTTGGCCAGGAAAATACTTGGGAGGGAGGGTTTGTGTGGGGCCCTCTTCAGCCTGTTTTGGATACCGGCCCTCTTACCCCGCTTCTGCTTGCGTTCTCTGCGCGGTCTGCGTCGACTTCCGGCTGGGGAAGGACGCCACGCTGGTCCCGGGGGTCGGGCGATGTCGGGAGGCAGATCGATGCCGCCGAGTGTGAGCCGCACGCAGTTGGCCCCGATGTCTAGGAGCGTCTGCCGGCTGTACGGTAGGTCAGCCTTTAATTCCTGAATCAGCAGAGTCCAGAAGAGACTCAGAAGGAGGGTGAAAATGCTCAGTCTCGGGAGAGACAAAGCCACTACGTCTGTGCGTGCCGCCATCTTGACTGCCCTGCAGGCTGATGGAATGCACTGCACGCTGAAGGAATGCACTGCAGGCTGAAGGAATGCTCTGCAGGCTTAAATAATGCACTGCACACTGAAGGAACGCACTGCATGCTGATGGAATGCACTGCACGCTGAAGGAATGCACTGCAGGTTGTTGGAATGCACTGCACGCTGAAGGAATGCACTGCACACTGAAGGAATGCACTGCATGCAGAATGAATGTACGGCACGCTGAAGGCATGCACTGCAGGCTGAAGGAGTGCACTGCACGATGGAGGAATGCACTGAACGCTGAAGGAAAGCACGGCATGTTGAAGGAATGCACTGCGTGCTGAAGGAATGCACTGCAGGCTGAAGGAATGCACTGTATGCTGAAGAAATGCACTTCAGGCTGTGGGAATACACTTCATGCTGAGGGAATGCAATGCACACTGAAGGAATGCACTGCATGCCATAGGAATGCACTGCACACTGATGGAATGCACGGCACAATGAAGGAATGCACTGCACGCTGAAGGAATGCACTGCACGTTGAAGGAATGCACTGCACGCTGAAGGAATGCACTGCAGGCAGAAGGAAAGCACTGCAGGCTGAAGGAGTGCACTGCATGCTGAAGGAATGCGCTGCATGCTGAAGGAATGCACTGCATGCTGAAGGAATGCAATGCAGACTGAAGGAATGCACTGCACGTTGAGGAAATGCACTGCACACTGAAGGAATGCACTGCACACTGAAGGAATGCACTGCAATCTGAACAAATGCACTGCACACTGCAATAATGCACCACATGCCGAATGAAAGCACTGCACGGTGAAGGAATGCACTGCACGCTGAAGGAATGCACAGCACGCAGTTGGAATGTCCAGCATGTTAATGGAGTACACTGCAAGCTGAAGAAATGCAATGCACGCTGAAGGAATGCCCTGCAGGCTGAAGGAATGCGCAACACACTGAAGGAATGCCCTGCAGGTTGATGGAATGCACTGCAGGATGAAGGAATGCACTTCACATTGACGGAATGCAATGCACACTGATGGAATGCACAGTACGCTGAAGGAATACACTGCAGGCTGAAGGAATGCACTTACACTGATGGAATGCACTGCACACTGAAGGAATGCAGTACAAGCTGAAGGACTGCACTGCACGCTGAAGGAATGCACTGCAGGCTGTAGGAATGCACTGCACGCTGAAGGAATGCACTGCACACTGAAGTAATACAGTTCAAACTGAAGGAATGCACTGAATGCTGAGTTAATGCACTGCACCCTGTAGAAATGCAATGCGCACTGGAGGAATGCACTGCAGGCTGAAGGAATGTTCTGTATGCTTAAAGAATGCACTGCACACTGAAGGAATGTCCTGCGTGCTGATGCAGTACACTGCATGCTGAAGAAATACAATGCACATTGAAAGAAAGCCCTGCAGGCTGAAGGAATGCACAGCATGCTGAAGGAATGCCCTGCAGGCTGCAGGAATACAATGCACACTGATGGAATGCACTGCATGCTGAAGGAACGCATTACAAGTTGTAGGACTGCACTGCACGCTGAAGGAATGCACTGCAGGTGTAGGAATGCACTGCACACTGAAGGAATTCATGACAAACTGAAGTAATACACTGCACGCTGAAGGAATGCACTGCATACTGAGTTAATGCACTGCACCTTGTAGAAATGCATTGCACACTGAAGGAAAGCACTGTAGGCTGAAGGAATGCTCTGCAGGCTTAAACAATGCAATGCACGCTGAAGGAATGCACTGCATGCTGACGGAATGCACTGCATGCTGAAGGCATGCACTGCAGATTGTTGGAATGCACTGCACACTGATGAAATGCACTGCATGCAGAATGAATGTACGGCAAGCTGAAGGCATGCACTGCAGGCTGAAGGAGTGCACTGCACAATGGTGAACTGCACTGCACGCTGAAGGAATGCATTGCACATTGAAGGAATGCATTGCATGCTGAAGGAATGCACTGCAGGCTGAAGGAATGCACTGTACACTGAAGGAATGCACTGCAGGCTGTGGGAATACACTTCATGCTGAGGGAATGCACTGCACACTGAAGGAATGCACTGCCTGCTGAAGGAATGCGCTGCACACTGATGGAATGCACAGCATGATGAAGAAATACACTGCACGCTGAAGGAATGCAATGCACGTTGAAGGAATGCACTGCACGCTGAAGGAATGCACTGCAGGCTGAAAGAATGCACTGCAGGCTGAAGGACTGCACTGCACGCTGAAGGAATGCACTGCACGTTGAAGGAATGCACTGCATGCTGAAGGAATGCAATGCAGGCTGAAGGAATGCACTGCACCCTGAGGGAATGCATTGCACACTGAAGGAATGCACTGCACACTGTAGAAACGCACTGCAGGCTGAACGAATGCACTGCACACTGCAATAATGCACGATATGCTGAATGAAAGCACTGCACGGTGAAGGAATGCACTGCACGCTGAAGGAATGTACAGCACGCAGATGGAATGTCCAGCAAGTTAATGGAGTACACTGCAAGCTAAAGAAATGCAATGCACGCTGAAGGAATGCCCTGCAGGCTGATGGAATGCACAGCACACTGAAGGAATGCCCTGCAGGCTGATGGAATGCACTGCAGGATGAAGGAAAGCACTTCACATTGACGGAATGCAATGCAGACTGATGGAATGCACAGTACGCTGAAGGAATGCACTGCAGGCTGAAGGAATGCACTTACACTGATGGAATGCACTGCACACTGAAGGAATGCAGAGCACACTGAAGGAATGCAGTACAAGCTGAAGGACTGCACTACATGCTGAATGAATGCACTGCAGGCTGTAGGAATGCACTGCACACTGAAGGAATGTACAGCATGCAGATGGAATGTCCAACATGTTAATGGAGTACACTGCAAGCTGAAGAAATGCAATGCACGCTGAAGGAATGCCCTGCAGGCTGATGGAATGCACAGCACACTGAAGGAATGCCCTGCAGGCTGATGGAATGCACTGCAGGATGAAGGAAAGCACTTCACATTGACGGAATGCAATGCAGACTGATGGAATGCACAGTACGCTGAAGGAATGCACTGCAGGCTGAAGGAATGCACTTACACTGATGGAATGCACTGCACACTGAAGGAATGCAGTACAAGCTGAAGGACTGCACTACATGCTGAATGAATGCACTGCAGGCTGTAGGAATGCACTGCACGCTGAAGGAATGCACTGCACACTGAAGTAATACACTTCAACCTGAAGGAATGCACTGAATGCTGAGTTAATGCACTGCACCCTGTAGAAATGCAATGCGCACTGGAGGAATGCACTGCAGGCTGAAGGAATGTTCTGCATGCTTAAAGAATGCACTGCACACTGAAGGAATGTCCTGCGTGCTGATGCAGTACACTGCATGCTGAAGAAATACAATGCACATTGAAAGAAAGCCCTGCAGGCTGAAGGAATGCACAGCATGCTGAAGGAATGCCCTGCAGGCTGCAGGAATACAATGCGCACTGATGGAATGCACTGCACGCTGAAGGAACGCATTACAAGCTGTAGGACTGCACTGCACGCTGAAGGAATGCACTGCAGGTGTAGGAATGCACTGCATGCTGAAGGAATTCATGACAAACTGAAGTAATACACTGCAGGCTGATGGAATGCACAGCACACTGAAGGAATGCCCTGCAGGCTGATGGAATGCACTGCAGGATGAAGGAAAGCACTTCACATTGACGGAATGCAATGCAGACTGATGGAATGCACAGTACGCTGAAGGAATGCACTGCAGGCTGAAGGAATGCACTTACACTGATGGAATGCACTGCACACTGAAGGAATGCAGAGCACACTGAAGGAATGCAGTACAAGCTGAAGGACTGCACTACATGCTGAATGAATGCACTGCAGGCTGTAGGAATGCACTGCACGCTGAAGGAATGTACAGCACGCAGATGGAATGTCCAACATGTTAATGGAGTACACTGCAAGCTGAAGAAATGCAATGCACGCTGAAGGAATGCCCTGCAGGCTGATGGAATGCACAGCACACTGAAGGAATGCCCTGCAGGCTGATGGAATGCACTGCAGGATGAAGGAAAGCACTTCACATTGACGGAATGCAATGCAGACTGATGGAATGCACAGTACGCTGAAGGAATGCACTGCAGGCTGAAGGAATGCACTTACACTGATGGAATGCACTGCACACTGAAGGAATGCAGAGCACACTGAAGGAATGCAGTACAAGCTGAAGGACTGCACTACATGCTGAATGAATGCACTGCAGGCTGTAGGAATGCACTGCACGCTGAAGGAATGCACTGCACACTGAAGTAATACACTTCAACCTAAAAGAATGCACTGAATGCTGAGTTAATGCACTGCACCCTGTAGAAATGCAATGCGCACTGGAGGAATGCACTGCAGGCTGAAGGAATGTTCTGCATGCTTAAAGAATGCACTGCACACTGAAGGAATGTTCTGCGTGCTGATGCAGTACACTGCATGCTGAAGAAATACAATGCACATTGAAAGAAAGCCCTGCAGGCTGAAGGAATGCACAGCATGCTGAAGGAATGCCCTGCAGGCTGCAGGAATACAATGCGCACTGATGGAATGCACTGCACGCTGAAGGAACGCATTACAAGCTGTAGGACGGCACTGCACGCTGAAGGAATGCACTGCAGGTGTAGGAATGCACTGCACGCTGAAGGAATTCACGACAAACTGAAGTAATACACTGCACGCTGAAGGAATGCACTGCACACTGAGTTAATGCACTGCACCCTGTAGAAATGCAATGCGCACTGAAGGAAAGCACTGTAGGCTGAAGGAATGCTCTGCAGGCTTAAACAATGCAATGCACGCTGAAGGAATGCACTGCATGCTGACAGAATGCACTGCACACTGAAGGCATGCACTGCAGGTTGTTGGAATGCACTGCACACTGAAGAAATGCACTGCATGCAGAATGAATGTACGGCACGCTGAAAGCATGCACTGCAGGCTGAAGGAGTGCACTGCACGATGGAGGAATGCACTGCACGCTGAAGGAATGCACTGCACGTTAAAGGAATGCACTGCATGCTGAAGGAATGCACTGCAGGCTGAAGGAATGCACTGCAGGCTGAAGGAATGCACTGCACACTGAAGGAATGCACTGCAGGCTGTGGGAATACACTTCATGCTGAGGGAATGCACTGCACACTGAAGGAATGCACTGCCTGCTGAAGGAATGCACTGCACAATGATGGAATGCACGGCATGATGAAGAAATGTGCTGCACGCTGAAGGAATGCACTGCACGTTGAATGAATCCACTGCACGCTGAAGGAATGCACTGCAGGCTGAAGGAATGCACTGCAGGCTGAAGGAATGCACTGCACGCTGAGGGAATACAATGCACACTGAAGGAATGCACTGCACACTGTAGGAATGCACTGCAGGCTGAACGAATGCACTGCACACTGCAATAATGCACGATATGATGAATGAAAGCACTGCACGGTGAAGGAATGCACTGCATGCTGAAGGAATGTACAGCACGCAGATGGAATGTCCAGCATGTTAATGGAATACACTGCAAGCTGAAGAAATGCAATGCACGCTGAAGGAATGCCCTGCAGGCTGATGGAATGCACAGCACACTGAAGGAATGCCCTGCAGGCTGATGGAATGCACTGCAGGATGAAGGAATGCACTTCACATTGACGGAATGCAATGCACACTGATGGAATGCACAGTACGCTGAAGGAATGCACTGCAGGCTGAAGGAATGCACTTACACTGATGGAATGCACTGCACACTGAAGGAATGCAGTGCACACTGAAGGAATGCAGTACAAGCTGAAGGACTGCACTACACGCTGAATGAATGCACTGCAGGCTGTAGGAATGCACTGCATGCTGAAGGAATGTACTGCACGCTGAAGTAATACATTTCACACTGAAGGAATGCACTGAATGCAGAGTTAATGCACTGCACCCTGTAGAAATGCAATGCGCACTGAAGTAATGCACTGCAGGCTGAAGGAATGTTCAGTATGCTTAAATAATGCACTGCATGCTGAAGGAATGCACTGCACGCTGAAGGAATGCACTGCACGCTGAAGGAATGTATTACAAGCTGAAGGAATGCACTGCATGCTGAAGGAATGCACCTAATGCTGAAAGAATGCACTGCAGACTGAAGGAATGCATTACAAGCTGAAGGAAGGCACTGCAGCTTGTTGGAATGCACCGCACACTGATGGAATGCACTGCACACTGAAGGAATGCACTGCATGCTGAATGAATGCATGGCACACAGAAGGAATGCACTGCAGGCTGACGGAATGCACTGCACACTGAAGGAATGCATTGCAGGCTGAAGGGATGCACTGCACTTTGAAGCAATGCAATGCACAATGAAGGAATGCACTGCACGCTGATGGAATGCACTGCATGCTGAAGGAATGCACTGCACGCTGATGGAATGCACTGCACATTGAAGGAATGCACTGCACTGCAGAATGAAGGAATGCTCTGTAGGCTGAAGGAATGCACTGCACGCTGAAGGACTGCACTGCACTCCGAGGGAATGCACTGCATGCTGAAGGAATGCACTGCAGGCTGAAGCAATGCACTGCACACTGAAATAATGCACTGTAGGTTGAATTAAAGCAGTGCACGCTGAAGGAATGCACTGCACACTGAAGGAATGCACCGTACGCAGATGGAAAATCCTGCATGATGATGGAGTACACTGCACGCTGAATGAATGCAATGAATTCTGAAGGAATGCCGTGCAGGCTGAAGGAATGCCCTGCAGGATGATGGAATGCACTGCAAGCTGAAGGAATGCACTGCACACTGAAGGAATGCACTGCAGGCTGAAGGAATGCACTGTGCACCACAATAATGCACTGTAGGTTGAATGAAAGCACTGCACGCTGAAGGAATGCACTGTGCTCAGACAGAATGTGATGCATTCTGAAAGAATGCACTGCATGCTGAACACTCCACAGTGCACTGAAGGCATGCACTGCATGCAGATGGAATGTCCTGCATGCAGATGGAGTATACTGCATGCTGAAGAAATGCAATGCACGCTGAAGGAAAGCCCCACAGGCTGAGGGAATGCACTACAGGCAGAAGGAATGCACAGAACGCTGAAGGAATGCCCCGCAGGGTGGAGGAATGCACTGCACCCTGAAAGAATGCACTTCACACTGAGGGAATGCACTGCACCCTGTAACAAATGCAATGCAGGCAGAAGGAATGCACTGCAGGCTGAAGGAATGCACTGCAGGCTGTAGGAATGCACTGCAGGCTGTAGGAATGCACTGCATGCTGAATGAATGCACGGCACACTGAAGGAATGCACTGCAGGCTGAAGGAATGTACTGCACGCTGAGGGAATGTACTTCACACTGAAGGAATGCACTGCATATTGAAGGAATGCAAAGCACACTGATGGAATGCACTGCACACTGAAGGAATGCACTGCACGCTGAATGAATGCATGACATTCTGAAGGAATGCACTGCACACTGAAGGAATGCACAGCACACTGAAGGAATGCACTTCACGCTGAGGGAATGCACTGCACCCTGTAACAAATGCAAAGCAGGCTAAATGTAAGCAGTGCACGCTGAAGGAATGCACTCCGGTCTGAAGGAATGTGCTGCATTCTGAAAGAATTCACTGCACGCTGAAGAATGCACAGCGCACTGAAGGAATGCATTGCATTCCGAAGGAAAGCAATGCATGCAGAAGGAATGCACTGCACGCTGAAGGAATGCACTGTAGGATGTAGAAATGCACTGAACATTGAACGAATGCACTGCACACTGAAGGAATGCACTGCAGACTGAAGGAATGCACTGCATGCTGAAGGAATGCACTGCGCACTACAATAATGCACTGTAGGCTGAATGAAAGCACTGCACACTGAAGCAATGCACTGCGCTCAGACGGAATGTGATGCATTCTGAAAGAATGCACTGCATGCTGAAGACTCCACAGTGTACTGAAGGCATGCACTGCACGCAGATGGAATGTCCTGCATGTTGATGTAGTACACTGCATGTTGAAGAAATGCAATGCACACTGAAGGAAAGCCCCACAGGCTGAGGGAATGCACTACAGGCAGAAGGAATGCACAGCACACTGAAGGAATGCCCCGCAGGATGGAGGAATGCACTGCACCCTGAAGGAATGCACTTCACGCTGAGGGAATGCACTGCACCCTGTAACAAATGCAATGCAGGCTGAAGGAATGCACTGCAGGATGAAGGAATGCACTGCAGGCTGTAGGAATGCACTGCACGCTGAAGGAATGCACTGCACACTGAAGGAATGCACTGCATGCTGAATGAACGCACGGCACACTGAAGGAATGCACTGCAGGCTGTAGGAATGCACTGCACGCTGAGGGAATGTACTTCACATTGAAGGAATGCACTGCATGTTGAAGGAATGCAAAGCATGCTGATGGAATGCACTGCACACTGAAGGAATGCACTGCACGCTGAATGAATGCATGGTACGCTGAAGGAATGCACTGCACACTGAAGGAATGCCCTTCACGCTGAGGGAATGCACTGCACCCTATAACAAATGCAATGCAGGCTGAATGAAAGCACTGCACGCTGAAGGAATGCACTCTGCTCTGAAGAAATGTGCTGCATTCTGAAAGAATTCACTGCACGCTGAAGAATGCACAGCATACTGAGGGAATGCATTGCAGCCGAAGGAAAGCAATGCATGCAGAAGGAATGCACTGCATGCTGAAGGAATGCACTGCAGGGTGTAGAAATGCACTGAACATTGTACGAAGGCACTGCACACTGAAGGAATGCACTGCACACTGAAGGAATGCACTGCACACTGAAGGAATGCAGTGCATGCTGAAGAAATGCACTGCACACTGCAATAAGGCACTGTAGGCTGAATGAAAGCACTGCATCCTGAAGGAATGCACTCCGCTCTGAAGGAATGTGCTGCATTCTGTAAGAATTCACTGCACGCTGAAGAATGCACAGCGCACTGAAGGAATGCATTGCATGCCGAAGGAAAGCAATGCATGCAGAAGGAATGCACTGCACGCTGAAGGAATGCACTGCAGGATGTAGAAATGCACTGAACATTGAACGAATGCACTGCACACTGAAGGAATGCACTGCACACTGAAGGAATGCACTGCATGCTGAAGGAATGCACTGCGCACCACAATAATGCACTGCAGGCTGAAGGAATGCACAGCGCACCACAATAGTGCACTGTAGGCTGAATGAAAGCACTGCACACTGAAGCAATGCACTGCGCTCAGACGGAATGTGATGCATTCTGAAAGAATGCACTGCATGCTGAAGACTCCACAGTGTACTGAAGGCATGCACTGCACGCAGATGGAATGTCCTGCATGTTGATGTAGTACACTGCATGTTGAAGAAATGCAATGCACACTGAAGGAAAGCCCCACAGGCTGAGGGAATGCACTACAGGCAGAAGGAATGCACAGCACACTGAAGGAATGCCCCGCAGGATGGAGGAATGCACTGCACCCTGAAGGAATGCACTTCACGCTGAGGGAATGCACTGCACCCTGTAACAAATGCAATGCAGGCTGAAGGAATGCACTGCAGGATGAAGGAATGCACTGCAGGCTGTAGGAATGCACTGCACGCTGAAGACTCCACAGTGCACTGAAGGCATGTACTGCACGCAGATGGAATGTCCTGCATGCTGATGTAGTACACTGCATGTTGAAGAAATGCAATGCACACTGAAGGAAAGCCCCACAGGCTGAGGGAATGCACTACAGGCAGAAGGAATGCACAGCATGCTGAAGGAATGCCCCGTAGGATGGAGGAATGCACTGCACACTGAAGGAATGCACAGCGCATTGATGGAATGCACTGCACACTGAAGGAATGCACTGCAGGCTGTAGGAATGCAATGCAGGCTGAAGGAATGCACTGCACATTGAAAGAATGCAATGCACGCTGAAGGAATGCACTGCATGCTGAAGGAATGCACTGCGCACCACAATAATACACTGTAGGCTGAATGAAAGCACTGCACGCTGAGGGAATGCACTGCGCTCAGATGGAATGTGATGCATAAATGCACTGCATGCTGAAGACTCCACAGTGCACTGAAGGCATGCACTGCACGCAGATGGGATGTCCTGCATGCTGATGGAGTACACTGCATGCTGAAGAAATGCAATGCACGCTGAAGGAAAGCCCCACAGGCTGAGGGAATGCACTACAGGCAGAAGGAATGCACAGCACGCTGAAGGGAAGCCCCGCAGGATGGAGGAATGCACTGCACCCTGAAGGAATGCACTTCACGCTGAGGGAATGCACTGCACCCTGAACAAATGCAATGCAGGCTGAAGGAATGCACTGCCTGCTGAAGGAATGCACTGCAGGCTGTAGGAATGCATTGCACGCTGAAGGAATGCAGTGCACACTGAAGGAATGCACTGCATGCTGAATGAATGCACGGCACACTGAAGGAATGCACTGCAGGCTGAAAGAATGCACTGCACGCTGAGGGAATGTACTTCACACTGAAGGAATGCACTGCATATTGAAGGAATGCAAAGCATGCTGATGGAATGCACTGCACGCTGAAGGAATGCACTGCACACTGAATGAATGCATGGCACGCTGAAGGAATGCACTGCACACTGAAGGAATGCACAGCACACTGAAGGAATGCACTGAATGCTGAATGAATGCACTGCATGCTGAAGGAATGCACTGCACACTGCAATAAGGCACTGTAGGCTGAATGAAAGCACTGCACGCTGAATGAATGCACTCCGCTCTGAAGGAATGTGCTGCATTCTGAAAGAATTCACTGCACGCTGAATAATGCACAGCGCACTGAAGGAATGCATTGCATGCCGAAGGAAAGCAATGCATGCAGAAGGAATGCACTGCACGCTGAAGGAATGCACTGCAGGATGTAGAAATGCACTGAACATTGAATGAATGCACTGCACACTGAAGGAATGCACTGCACACCGAAGGAATGCACTGCATGCTGAATGAATGCACTGCATGCTGAAGGGATGCACTGCAGGCAGAAGGAATGCACTGCTTGCTGAAGGAATGCACTGCAGGATGTAGAAATGCACTGAACACTGAAGGAATGCAATGTACACTGAAGGAATGCAGTACAAGCTGAAGGACTGCATTTCAAGCTGAAGGAATGCACTGCAGGCTGTAGGAATGCACTGAACACTGAAGGAATTCACTGCACTCTGACGGAATGCGCTGCACACTGAAGGAACACAGTACAAGCTGAAGGAATGCACTGCATGCTGAAGGAATGCATTGGACACTGAAGGAATGCACTGCCTGCTGTAGGAATACATGACACACTGAAGGACTGCACTGCATGCTGAAAGATTGCACTGCATGCTGAGGGAATGCACTGCACCCTGAAGAAATGCACTGCACACTAAAGGAATGCACTGCAGGATGAAGGAATGCACAGCAGGCTGAAGGAATGAACTGCACACTGAATGAATGCACGGCAGGCTGTGGGAATACACTGCACACTGAGGGAATGCACTGCACACTGAAGTAATGCACTGCAGGCTGATGGAATGCACAGCACAATGCAATAATGAACTGCAGACTGTAGGAATGCACTGCAGGCTGATGGAATGCACTGCGCACTGAGGGAATGCACTGCACACTGAAGGAATGCAATGCAAGCTGATGGAATGCACTGCACGCGGAATGAATGCACTGCACGCTGAAGGAATGCACTGAAGGCTGAAGGAATGCACTGCATGCTGAAGGAATGCACTGCACGCTGAAGGAATGCACTGCACAATGAAGGAATGCACTGCACAATGAAGGAATGCACTGCACTCTAATGGAATGCACTGCACACTGAAGGAATGCACTGCAGGCTGAAGGAATGCACATGATGCTGAAGGAATTCCCCGCAGGCTGATGGAATGCACAGCATGATGAAGGAATGTAATGCAAATTGACGGGATGCACTGCATGCTGATGGAATGCACTGCACGTTTAAGTAATGCACTGCAGGCTGTAGGAATACACTGCAAACTGAGGGAATGCACTGTACACTGAAGAATGCACTGCACAGTCAAGGAATGCACTGCAGGATGTAGAAATGCACTGCACACTGAAAGAATGCACTGCACACTGAAGGAATGCACTGCACACTGAAGGAATGCACTGCACACTGAAGCAATGCACTGCACGTGAAATGAATGCACTGCACACTGAAGGAATGAACTGCACGCTGAAGGAATGCACTGCACGCTGAAGGAATGCACTGCATGCTGAAGGAATGTGCTGCTTTCTGATAAATTGCATGGCACGCTGAAGGAATGCACTGTGCACTGATGGAATGCACTGCACACTGAAGGAATGCATTACAAGCTGATGGAATGCAATGCTTGCTGAGGGAATGCACTGCACCCTGAACAAATGCACTGCACACTGAAGGAATGCACTGCAGGCTGAAGGAATGCACTGCACACTGCAATAATGCATAGTAGGCTGACTGAAAGCACTGCATGCTGAAGGAATGCACTGCAGGATGTAGAAATGAATTGCACGCTGAAAGAATGCACTGCACACTGAAGGAATGCACTGCACACTGAAGGAACACATTACAAGCTGAAGGAATGCACTGCATGCTGAAGGAATGCATTGGACACTGAAGGAATGCACTGCATGCTGTAGGAGTACAAGACACACTGAAGGACTGCACTGCATGCTGAAAGATTGCACTGCATGCTGAGGGAATGCACTGCACCCTGAAGAAATGCACTGCACACTAAAGGAATGCACTGCAGGATGAAGGAATGCACAGCAGGCTGAAGGAATGAACTACACACTGAAGGAATGCACAGCAGGCTGTGGGAATACACTGCACACTGAGGGAATGCACTGCACACTGAAGTAATGCACTGCCGGCTGATGGAATGCACAGCACAATGCAATAATGCACTGTGGGCTGAAGGAAAGCACTGCACACTGAAGGAATGCACTGTGCTCTGAAAGAATGTTCTGCATTCTGAAAGAATGCACTGCACGCTGAAGAATGCACTGCACACTGAAGGAATGTACAGCAGGCTGAAGGAATGCACAGCACGCTGAAGGAATGCTCTACAGGCTGATGGATAGCACTGCAGGATGAAGGAATGCAATGCACATTCACGGAATGCAATGCATGCTGATGGAATGCACTGCACACTGAAGGAATGCACTGCGCATTGAAGGAATGCACTGTACATGGAAGGAATGCACTGCAGGCTGTAGGAATGCAATGCAGGCTGAAGGAATGCACTGCACATTGAAGGAATGCAATGCACGCTGTAGGAATGCACTGTATGCTGAAGGAATGCACTACACATTTAAGGAATGCCGTGCAGGCTGTAGGAATTCACGACACGCTGCAGGAATGCACTGCACACTAAAGGAATGCATTGCAAGCTGAAGGAATGCACTGCATGTTGAAGGAATGCACTGCAGGCTGTCAGAATGCACTGCACGCTGAAGGAATGCACTGCACACTAAAGGAACGCACTGCACACTGAAGGAATGCATTACAAGCTGAAGGAATGCACTGCACGCTGAAGGAATTTACTGCACCCTGCAGGAATGCACTACACAGTGAAGGAATGCACTGCACACTGAAGAAATGCTCCACAGGCTGAAGGAATGCACTGCACACTGCAATAATGCACTGTAGGCTGAATGAAAGCACTGCACGCTGAAGGAATGCACAGTGCTCTGAAGGAATGTGCTGCTGCACAATGTCGCAATGCACTGCACACTGATGGAATGCACTGCACACTGAAGGAATGCATTACAAGCTGATGGAATGCACTGCATGCTGAAGAAATGTACTGTACGCTGAAGGAATACACTGCACGCTGAAGGAATGCACTGCACGCTGATGGAATACACTGCACCCGGGACAAATTCACTGCACATTGAAGGAATGCACTGCAGCCTGAAGGAATGCATTGCAGGCTGTAGGAATGCACTGCACACTGAAGGAACACATTACAAGCTGAAGGAATGCACTGCATGCTGAAGGAATGCATTGGACACTGAAGGAATGCACTGCATGCTGTAGGAGTACAAGACACACTGAAGGACTGCACTGCATGCTGAAAGATTGCACTGCACCCTGAAGAAATGCACTGCACACTAAAGGAATGCACTGCAGGATGAAGGAATGCACAGCAGGCTGAAGGAATGAACTACACACTGAAGGAATGCACAGCAGGCTGTGGGAATACACTGCACACTGAGGGAATGCACTGCACACTGAAGTAATGCACTGCCGGCTGATGGAATGCACAGCACAATGCAATAATGCACTGTGGGCTGAAGGAAAGCACTGCACACTGAAGGAATGCACTGTGCTCTGAAAGAATGTTCTGCATTCTGAAAGAATGCACTGCACGCTGAAGAATGCACTGCACACTGAAGGAATGTACAGCAGGCTGAAGGAATGCACAGCATGCTGAAGGAATGCTCTACAGGCTGATGGATAGCACTGCAGGATGAAGGAATGCAATGCACATTCACGGAATGCAATGCATGCTGATGGAATGCACTGCACACTGAAGGAATGCACTGCGCATTGAAGGAATGCACTGTACATGGAAGGAATGCACTGCAGGCTGTAGGAATGCAATGCAGGCTGAAGGAATGCACTGCACATTGAAGGAATGCAATGCACGCTGTAGGAATGCACTGTATGCTGAAGGAATGCACTACACATTTAAGGAATGCCGTGCAGGCTGTCGGAATTCACGACACGCTGCAGGAATGCACTGCACACTAAAGGAATGCATTGCAAGCTGAAGGAATGCACTGCATGTTGAAGGAATGCACTGCAGGCTGTCAGAATGCACTGCACGCTGAAGGAATGCACTGCACACTGAAGGAACGCACTGCACACTGAAGGAATGCATTACAAGCTGAAGGAATGCACTGCACGCTGAAGGAATTTACTGCACCCTGCAGGAATGCACTACACAGTGAAGGAATGCACTGCACGCTGAAGGAATGCACTGCACACTGAAGGAACGCACTGCACACTGAAGGAATGCATTACAAGCTGAAGGAATGCACTGCACGCTGAAGGAATTTACTGCACCCTGCAGGAATGCACTACACAGTGAAGGAATGCACTGCACACTGAAGAAATGCACCACAGGCTGAAGGAATGCACTGCACACTGCAATAATGCACTGTAGGCTGAATGAAAGCACTGCACGCTGAAGGAATGCACAGTGCTCTGAAGGAATGTGCTGCTGCACAATGTCGCAATGCACTGCACACTGATGGAATGCACTGCACACTGAAGGAATGCATTACAAGCTGATGGAATGCACTGCATGCTGAAGAAATGTACTGTACGCTGAAGGAATACACTGCACGCTGAAGGAATGCACTGCACGCTGATGGAATACACTGCACCCGGGACAAATTCACTGCACATTGAAGGAATGCACTGCAGCCTGAAGGAATGCATTGCAGGCTGTAGGAATGCACTGCATGCTGAAGGAATGCACTGCACACTAAAGGAAGGCACTGCAGGCTGAAGGAATGCACTGCATGCTGAAAGAATGCACTGCATACTGAAGGATTTCACTGCATGCTGAGGGAATGCACTGCACCCTGAAGAAATGCACTGCATGCTGTAGGAATACACTTCACGCTGAGGGAATGCACTGCACACTGAAGGAACGCACTGCATGCTGAATGAATGCACGGCACACTGAAGGAATGCACTGCAGGCTGAAGGAATGTACTGCACGCTGAGGGAATGTACTTCACACTGAAGGAATGCACTGCATATTGAAGGAATGCAAAGCACGCTGATGGAATGCACTGCACACTGAAGGAATGCACTGCACGCTGAATGAATGCATGGCACGCTGAAGGAATGCACTGCACACTGAAGGAATGCACAGCACACTGAAGGAATGTACTGCACACTGAAGGAATGCACTGTGCTCTGAAAGAATGTTCTGCATTCTGAAAGAATGCACTGCACGCTGAAGAATGCACTGCACACTGAAGGAATGTACAGCAGGCTGAAGGAATGCACAGCACGCTGAAGGAATGCTCTACAGGCTGATGGATAGCACTGCAGGATGAAGGAATGCAATGCACATTCACGGAATGCAATGCATGCTGATGGAATGCACTGCACACTGAAGGAATGCACTGCGCATTGAAGGAATGCACTGTACATGGAAGGAATGCACTGCAGGCTGTAGGAATGCAATGCAGGCTGAAGGAATGCACTGCACATTGAAGGAATGCAATGCACGCTGTAGGAATGCACTGTATGCTGAAGGAATGCACTACACATTTAAGGAATGCCGTGCAGGCTGTAGGAATTCACGACACGCTGCAGGAATGCACTGCACACTAAAGGAATGCATTGCAAGCTGAAGGGATGCACTGCATGTTGATGGAATGCACTGCAGGCTGTCAGAATGCACTGCACGCTGAAGGAATGCACTGCACACTGAAGGAACGCACTGCACACTGAAGGAATGCATTACAAGCTGAAGGAATGCACTGCACGCTGAAGGAATGCAATGCAGGATGTAGAAATGCACTGAACATTGAACAAATGCACTGCACACTGAAGGAATGCACTGCACACTGAAGGAATGCACTGCATGCTGAAGGAATGCACTGCGCACCACAATAATGCACTGCAGGCTGAAGGAATGCACTGCGCACCACAATAGTGCACTGTAGGCTGAATGAAAGCACTGCACGCTGAAGCAATGCACTGCGCTCAGACGGAATGTGATGCATTCTGAAAGAATGCACTGCATGCTGAAGACTCCACAGTGCACTGCAGGCATGTACTGCACGCAGATGGAATGTCCTGCATGCTGATGTAGTACACTGCATGTTGAAGAAATGCAATGCACACTGAAGGAAAGCCCCACAGGCTGAGGGAATGCACTACAGGCAGAAGGAATGCACAGCACGCTGAAGGAATGCCCCGTAGGATGGAGGAATGCACTGCACCCTGAAGGAATGCACTTCACACTGAGGGAATGCACTGCACCCTGTAACAAATGCAATGCAGGCTGAAGGAATGCACTGCAGGCTGTAGGAATGCACTGCACGCTGAAGGAATGCACTGCACACTGAAGGAATGCACTGCATGCTGAATGAATGCACGGCACACTGAAGGAATGCACTGCAGGCTGAAGCAATGCACTGCACGCTGAGGGAATGTACTTCACACTGAAGGAATGCACTGCATATTGAAGGAATGCAAAGCACGCTGATGGAATGCACTGCACACTGAAGGAATGCACTGCATGCAGAATGAATGCATGGCACGCTGAAGGAATGCACTGCACACTGAAGGGATGCACAGCACACTGAAGGAATGCACTGAATGCTGAATGAATACATGGCACGCTGAAGGAATGCACTGCATGCCGAAGGAAAGCAATGCATGCAGAAGGAATGCTCTGCATGCTGAAGGAATGCACTGCAGGATGTAGAAATGCACTGAACATTGAACGAATGCACTGCACACTGAAGGAATGCACTGCACACCGAAGGAATGCACTGCATGCTGAACGAATGCACTGCACGCTGAAGGGATGCACTGCAGGCAGAAGGAAAGCACTGCACGCTGAAGGAATGCACTGCAGGCTGTAGGAATGCACTGAACACTGAATGAATTCACTGCACTCTATCGGAATGCGCTGCACACTGAAGGAATGCATTACAAGCTGAAGGAATGCACTGCATGCTGAAGGAATGCATTGGACACTGAAGGAATGCACTGCATGCTGTAGGAATACATGACACACTGAAGGACTGCACTGCATGCTGAAAGATTGCATTGCATGCTGAGGGAATGCACTGCACCCTGAAGAAGTGCACTGCACACTAAAGGAATGCACTTCAGGCTGAAGGAATGCACTGCAGGCTGAAGCAATGAACTGCACACTGAAGGAATGCACTGCAGGCTGTGGGAATACACTGCACACTGAGGGAATGCACTGCACACTGAAATAATGCACTGCAGGCTGATGGAATGCACAGCACAATGCAATAATGCACTGTGGGCTGAAGGAAAGCACTGCACACTGAAGGAATGCACTGTGCTCTGAAAGAATGTGCTGCATTCTGAAAGAATGCACTGCAAGCTGAAGAATGCACTGCACACAGAAGGAATGTACAGCAGGCTGAAGGAATGCACAGCACGCTGAAGGAATGCTCTGCAGGCTGATGGAAAGCACTGCAGGATGAAGGAATGCAATGCTCATTCACGGAATGCAATGCACGCTGATGGAATGCACTGCACACTGAAGGAATGCACAGCGCATTGATGGAATGCACTGCACACTGAAGGAATGCACTGCAGGCTGTAGGAATGCAATGCAGGCTGAAGGAATGCACTGCACATTGAAAGAATGCAATGCACGCTGAAGGAATGCACTGCATGCTGAAGGAATGCACTGCGCACCACAATAATACACTGTAGGCTGAATGAAAGCACTGCACGCTGAGGGAATGCACTGCGCTCAGATGGAATGTGATGCATAAATGCACTGCATGCTGAAGACTCCACAGTGCACTGAAGGCATGCACTGCACGCAGATGGGATGTCCTGCATGCTGATGGAGTACACTGCATGCTGAAGAAATGCAATGCACACTGAAGGAAAGCCCCACAGGCTGAGGGAATGCACTACAGGCAGAAGGAATGCACAGCACGCTGAAGGGAAGCCCCGCAGGATGGAGGAATGCACTGCACCCTGAAGGAATGCACTTCACGCTGAGGGAATGCACTGCACCCTGAACAAATGCAATGCAGGCTGAAGGAATGCACTGCCTGCTGAAGGAATGCACTGCAGGCTGTAGGAATGCACTGCACGCTGAAGGCATGCAGTGCACACTGAAGGAATGCACTGCATATTGAAGGAATGCAAAGCATGCTGATGGAATGCACTGCACACTGAAGGAATGCACTGCACACTGAATGAATGCATGGCACGCTGAAGGAATGCACTGCACACTGAAGGAATGCACAGCACACTGAAGGAATGCTGAATGAATGCATGGCACATTGAAGGAATGCACTGCAGGCTGAAGTAATGCACTGCATGCTGAAGGAATGCACTGCACACTGCAATAAGGCACTGTAGGCTGAATGAAAGCACTGCACGCTGAAGGAATGCACTCCGCTCTGAAGGAATGTGCTGCATTCTGAAAGAATTCACTGCACGCTGAATAATGCACAGCGCGCTGAAGGAATGCATTGCATGCCGAAGGAAAGCAATGCATGCAGAAGGAATGCACTGCACGCTGAAGGAATGCACTGCAGGATGTAGAAATGCACTGAACATTGAATGAATGCACTGCACACTGAAGGAATGCACTGCACACCGAAGGAATGCACTGCATGCTGAATGAATGCACTGCATGCTGAAGGGATGCACTGCAGGCAGAAGGAATGCACTGCATGCTGAAGGAATGCACTGCAGGATGTAGAAATGCACTGAACACTGAAGGAATGCAATGTACACTGAAGGAATGCATTACAAGCTGAAGGACTGCATTTCAAGCTGAAGGAATGCACTGCAGGCTGTAGGAATGCACTGAACACTAAAGGAATTCACTGCACTCTGATGGAATGCGCTGCACACTGAAGGAACACAGTACAAGCTGAAGGAATGCACTGCATGCTGTAGGAATACATGACACACTGAAGGACTGCACTGCATGCTGAAAGATTGCACTGCATGCTGAGGGAATGCACTGCACCCTGAAGAAATGCACTGCACACTGAAGGAATGCATTACAAGCTGATGGAATGGAATGCTTGCTGAGGGAATGCACTGCACCCTGAACAAATGCACTGCACACTGAAGGAATGCACTGCAGGCTGAAGGAATGCACTGCACACTGCAATAATGCACAGTAGGCTGACTGAAAGCACTGCACGCTGAAGGAATGCACTGCAGGATGTAGAAATGCATTGCACGCTGAAAGAATGCACTGCACACTGAAGGAATGCACTGCACACTGAAGGAATGCATTACAAGCTGAAAGAATGCACTGCATGCTGAAGGAATGCACTGCATGCTGAAGGAATGCACTGCACTCTGATGGAATTCACTGCACACTGAAGGAATGCACTGCAGGCTGAAGGAATGCACTGCGCACTTCAATAATGCACAGTAGGCTGATTGAAAGCACTGCATGCTGAAGGAATGCACTGCAGGATGTAGAAATGCATGGCACGCTGAAAGAATGCACTGCTCACAGAAGGAATGCACTGCACACTGAAGGAATGCATTACAAGCTGAAGGAATGCACTGCATGCTAAAGGAATGCACTGCATGCTGAAGGAACACACTGCACAATGAAGGAATGCACTGCACTCTGATGGAATGCACTGCACACTGAAGGAATGCACTGCATGCTGAAGCAATGTCCTGCACACTGAAGGAATGCACTGCAGGCTGAAGGAATGCACATGATGCTGAAGGAATGTTGTGCAGGCTGATGGAATGCACAGCAGGATGAAGGAATGCACTGCACGTCTAAGTAATGCACTGCAGGCTGTAGGAATACACTGCAAACTGAGGGAATGCACTGCACACTGAAGAATGCACTACACACTTAAGGAATGCACTTCACACTGCATGAATGCATTGCCCACTGAAGGAATGCACTGCTCACTGAAGGAACGCTCTGCAGGCTGATGGAATGCACTGCGCACTGAAGGAATATGCTGCACTCTGAAAGAATGCACTGCACGCTGACGAATGCACTGCATGCAGATGGAATGTCCTGCATGCTGATGGAGTACATTGGACGCTGAAGAAATGCAGTGCATGCAGAAGGAAAGCCCTGCAGGTTGAAGGAATGCACAGCACACTGAAGGAATGCCCTGCAGGCTGATGGACTGCACTGCACATTGACGGAATGCATTGCATGCTGATGGAATGCACTGCATGCTGAAGGAATGCAGTGCATGCTGAAGGAATGCACTGCGTGCCAAAGGAATGCACTGCAGTCTGTAGGAATGCACTGCAGGCTGAAGGAATGCACTGCACACTGATGGAATGCACTGCACACTGACGGAATGCACTGCACGTTGAGGGAATGCACTGCATACTGAGGGAATGCACTGCACACTGAAGTAATGCACTGCATGCTGAAGGAATGTGCTGCTTTCGGAAAAAATGCACTGCACGCTATAGAATGCACAGCGCACTGAAGGAATGCACTGCAGGATGTAGAAATGCACTGCACGCTGAAAGAATGCACTGCACACTGAAGGAATGCACTGCACACTGAAGCAATGCACTGCACGTGGAATGAATGCACTGCACACTGAATGCACTGAAGGCTGAAGGAATGCACTGCACGCTGAAATAATGCACTGCACAATGAAGGAATGCACTGCACAATGAAGGAATGCACTGCACAATGAAGGAATGCACTGCACTCTAATGGAATGCACTGCAAACTGCAGGAATGCACTGCAGGCTGAAGGAATGCACAT
This sequence comes from Somniosus microcephalus, assembly GCF_052327205.1. Classification (NCBI taxonomy): domain Eukaryota; kingdom Metazoa; phylum Chordata; class Chondrichthyes; order Squaliformes; family Somniosidae; genus Somniosus; species Somniosus microcephalus. The sequence goes on along the minus strand of NC_140988.1, from coordinate 374,281,587 downwards.
GATGCTGAAGGAATTCCCCGCAGGCTGATGGAATGCACAGCATGATGAAGGAATGCACTGCACATTGACGGGATGCACTGCATGCTGATGGAATGCATTGCAAGCTGACGGAATGCTGTGCATGCTGAAGGAATGCACTGCAGGCTGAAGGAATGCACTGCACGTTTAATAATGCACTGCAGGCTGTAGGAATACACTGCAAACTGAGGGAATGCACTGTACACTGAAGAATGCACTGCACACTTAAGGAATGCACTGCACACTGCACAAATGCATTGCCCACTGAAGGAATGCACTGCTCACTGAAGGAACGCTCTGCACGCTGAAGGAACTCACTGCACTCTGAAGGAATATGCTGCATTCTGAAAGAATGCACTGCACACTGAAGAATGCACTGCACGCAGATGGAATGTCCTGCATGCTGATGGAGTACATTGGACACTGAAGAAATGCAATGCACACAGAAGGAAAGCCCTGCCGGTTGAAGGAATGCACAGGATGCTGAAGGGATGCACAGCATGCTGACGAAATGCCCTGCAGGCTGATGGAATGCACTGCACATTGACAGAATGCACTGCATGCTGACGGAATGCACTGCACGCTGAAGGAATGCAGTGCACGCTGAAGGAATGCACTGCATGTCAAAGGAATGCACTGCAATCTGTAGGAATGCACCGCAGGCTGAAGGAATGCACTGCACACTGATGGAATGCACTGCACACTGAAGGACCGCATTACAAGCTGAAGTAATGCGCTGCACATTGAAGGAATGCACTGCAGGCTGAAGGAATGCACTGCATGCTGAGGGAATGCGCTGCACCCTGATCAAATGCACTGCACACTGAGGTGATGCACTGCATGCTGAAGGAATGTATTACACGCTGAAGGACTGCACTGCATATTGAAGGAATGTATTACACACTGAAGGAATGCACTGCACGCTGAAGGAATGCATTGCATGCAGAAGGAATGCACTGCACACTGAGGGAATGCACTGCACACTGAAGTAATGCACTGCACACTGAAGGAATGCAGTGCATGCTGAAGGAATGCACTGCACACTGCAATAATGCACTGTAGGCTGAATGTAAGCACTGCACGCTGAAGGAATGCACTCCGCTCTGAAGGAATGTGCTGCATTCTGAAAGAATTCACTGCACACTGAACAATGCACAGCACACTGAAGGAATGCATTGCATGCCGAAGGATAGCAATGCATGCAGAAGGAATGCACTGCACGCTGAAGGAATGCACTGCAGGATGTAGAAATGCACTGAAAATTGAACGAATGCACTGCACACTGAAGGAATGCACTGCACACCGAAGGAATGCTCTGCATGCTGAACAAATGCACTGCACGTTGAAGGGATGCACTGCAGGCAGAAGGAATGCACTGCATGCTGAAGGAATGCAGCGCAGTATGTAGAAATGCACTGAACACTGAAGGAATGCAATGTACACTGAAGGAATGCATTGCATGCCGAAGGAAAGCAATGCATGCAGAAGGAATGCACTGCACGCTGAAGGAATGCACTGCAGGATGTAGAAATGCACTGAACATTGAACAAATGCACTGCACACTGAAGGAATGCACTGCATGCTGAACAAATGCACTGCACGCTGAAGGGATGCACTGCAGGCAGAAGGAATGCACTGCATGCTGAAGGAATGCACTGCAGGATGTACAAATGCACTGAACACTGAAGGAATGCAATGTACACTGAAGGAATGCATTACAAGCTGAAGGATTGCATTAGAAGCTGAAGGAATGCACTGCAGGCTGTAGGAATGTACTGAACGCTGAAGGAATTCACTGCAGTCTGACGGAATGCGCTGCACACTAAAGGAACGCATTACAAGCTGAAGGAATGCACTGCATGCTGAAGGAATGCATTGGACACTGAAGGAATGCACTGCATGCTGTAGGAATACATGACACACTGAAGGACTGCACTGCATGCTGAAAGATTGCACTGCATGCTGAGGGAATGCACTGCACCCTGAAGAAATGCACTGCACACTAAAGGAATGCACTGCAGGCTGAAGGAATGCACAGCAGGCTGAAGGAATGCACTGCACACTGAAGTAATGCACTGCAGGCTGATGGAATGCACAGCACAGTGCAATAATGCTCTGTGGGCTGAAGGAAAGCACTGCAAACTGAAGGAATGCACTGTGCTCTGAAAGAATGTGCTGCACTCTGAAAGAATGCACTGCACACCGAAGAATGCACTGCACACTGAAGGAATGTACCGCAGGCTGAAGGAATGCACAGCACACTGAAGGAATGCTCTACAGGCTGATGGAATGCACTGCACACTGAAGGAATGCACTGCGCATTGAAGGAATGGGCTGCACACTGAAGGAATGCACTGCAGGCTGTAGGAATGCAATGCAGGCTGAAGGAATGCACTGCACATTGAAGGCATGCAATGCACGGTGAAGGAATGCACTGTATGCTGAAGGAATGCACTACCCATTTAAGGAATGCCGTGCAGGCTGTAGGAATTCACGGCACGCTGCAGGAATGCACTGCACACTAAAGGAATGCATTGCAAGCTGAAGGAATGCACTGCAGGCTATCAGAATGCACTGTACGCTGAATGAATGCACTGCATGCTGAAGGAATGCACTACACACTGAAGGAATGCACTGCACACCAAAGCAATGCATTACAAGCTGAAGGAATGCACTGCACGCTGAAGGGATGCACTGCAGGCTGTAGGAATACACTGCACGCTGAAGGAATGCAATGCACACTGATGGAATGCATTACAAGCTGAAGGAATGCATTACAAGATGAAGGAATGCACTGCAGGCTGTAGGAATTCACGGCACACTGAAGGAATGCACTGGACGCTGAAGGAATGAAATGCATGCTGAAGGAATGCACTAGATGCTGAAGAAATGCACTGCATGCTGTAGGAATACATTACACATTGACGGAATGCAATGCACACTGAAAGATTGCACTGCATGGTGTGGGAATGCACTGCACCCTGAAGAAATGCACTGTGCACTAGAGGAATCAACTGCAGGCTGAAGGAATGTAATGCAGGCTGAAGGAATGCACTGCACACTGAAGGAATGCATTGGAGGCTGTAGGAATACACTGCACACTGAGGGAATGCAATGCACACTGAAAGAATGCTCTGCACACTGAAGGAATTTACTGCACCCTGCAGGAATGCACTACACAGTGAAGGAATGCACTGCACACTGCGATAATGCACTGTAGGCTGAATGAAAGCACTGCACGCTGAAGGAATGCACAGTGCTCTGAAGGAATGTGCTGCTACACGATGTCGCAATGTACTGCACACTGATGGAATGCACTGCACACTGAAGGAATGCATTACAAGCTGATGGAATGCACTGCATACTGAAGAAATGTACTGTAGGCTGAAGGAATACATTGCATGCTGATGGAATACACTGCACTTGGGACAAATTCACTGCACATTGAAGGAATGCACTGCAGTCTGAAGGAATACATTGCATGCTGATGGACTACACTGCACTTGGGACAAATTCACTGCACATTGAAGGAATGCACTGCAGGCTGAAGGAATGCATTGCAGGCTGTAGGAATGCACTGCATGCTGAAAGAATGCACTGCACGCTGAAGGAATGCACTGCACGCTGAAGGAAGGCACTGCAGGCTGAAGGAATGCACTGCACGCTGAAGGAAGGCACTGCAGGCTGAAGGAATGCACTGCACGCTGAGGGAATGCACTGCATTCTGAAGGAATGCACTGCACACTGAAGGATTTCACTGCACACTGAGGGAATGCACTGCACCCTGAAGAAATGCACTGCACACTGTAGGAATGCACTGCACACCGAAGGAATGCACTGCACACTGAACGAATGCACTGCACGCTGAAGGAATGCACTACTGGCTGTGGGAATACACTTCACGCTGAGGGAATGCACTTCACACTAACAGAATGCACTGCACACTGAAGGAATGCACTGCACACTGAAGGAATGCACTGCATACTGAAGGAATGCACTGCACACTGAGGGAATGCACTGCATGCTGAAGGAATGTGCTGCTTTCTGAAAAATTGCACTGCACGCTGAAGTAATGCACTGCGCACTGATGGAATGCACTGCACACTGAAGGAATGCATTACAAGCTGATGGAATGCACTGCATGCTGAGGGAATGCACTGCACCCTGAACAAATGCACTACACACTGAAGGAATGCACTGCAGGCTGAAGGAATGCACTGCACACTGCAATAATGCACAGTAGGCTGACTTAAAGCACTGCACGCTGAAGGAATGCACTGCAGGATGTAGAAATGAATTGCACGCTGAAAGAATGCACTGCACACTGAAGGAATGCACTGCACACTGAAGGAATGCATTACAAGCTGAAGGAATGCACTGCAAGCTGATGGAATGCACTGCATGCTGAAGGAATGCACTGCACAATGAAGGAATGCACTACAGGCTGAAGGAATGCACTGCACACTGCAATAATGCACAGTAGGCTGACTGAAAGCACTGCATGCTGAAGGAATGCACTGCAGGATGTAGAAATATATTGCACGCTGAAAGAATGCACTGCACACTGAAGGAATGCACTGCACACTAAAGGAATGCATTACAAGCTGAATGAATGCACTGCATGCTGAAGGAATGCACTGCATGCTGAAGGAATGCACTGCACAATGAAGGAAAGCACTGCACTCTGATGGAATGCACTGCACACTGAAGGAATGCACTGCATGCTGAAGCAATGCACTGCACACTGAAGGAATGCACTGCAGGCTGAAGGAATGCACATGATGCTGAAGGAATGCCCCACAGGCTGATCGAATGCACAGCAGGATGAAGGAATGCACTGCACTTTGAAGGAATGCACTGCACGCTGATGGAATGCACTGCAAGCTGAAGGAATGCTGTGCAGGCTGAAGGAATGCACTGCAGGCTGAAGGAATGCACTGCACGCTTAAGTAATGCACTGCATGCTGTAGGAATACACTGCAAACTGAGGGAATGCACTGCACACTGAAGAATGCACTACACATTTAAGGAATGCACTTCATACTGCACGAATGCATTGCCCACTGAAGGAATGCACTGCTCACTGAAGGAATGCTCTGCAGGCTGATGGAATGCACTGCGCACTGAAGGAATATGCTGCATTCTGAAATAATGCACTGCACGCTGAAGAATCCACTGCATGCAGATGGAATGTACTGCATGCTGATGGAGTACATTGGACACTGAAGAAATGCAATGCACACAGAAGGAAAGCCCTGCAGGTTGAAGGAATGCACAGCACACTGAAGGAATGCCCTGCAGGCTGATGGACTGCACTGCACATTGACGGAATGCACTGCATGCTGACGGAATGCACTGCGCGCTGAAGGAATGCAGTGCACGCAGAAGGAATGCACTGCATGCCAAAGGAATGCACTGCAGTCTGTAGGAATGCACTGCAGGCTGAAGGAATGCACTGCACACTGATGGAATGCACAGCACACTAAAGGACCGCATTACAAGCTGAAGTAATGCACTGCACACTGAAGGAATGCACTGCAGGCTGAAGGAATGCACTGCATGCTGAGGGAATGCGCTGCACCCTGATCAAATGCACTGCACACTGAGGGAATGCACTGCATGCTGAAGGAATGTATTACACGCTGAAGGGCTGCACTGCACGCTGAAGGAATGTATTACACACTGAAGGAATGCACTGCACGCTGAAGGAATGCATTGCATGCAGATGGAATGCACTGCATGCGGAAGGAATGTAATGCATGCTGAAGGAACATATAACACACTGAACGAATGCACTGCACGCTGATGGAATGTATTACACAATGATGGAATGCATTGCATGCTGAGGGGATGCACTACATACTTAACGAATGCACTGCACAATGATGGAATGCACTGCATGCTGAGGGAATGCACTGCACAATGAAGGAATGTACTGCACACTGCAATAATGCACTGCACCCTGAAGGACTGCACTGCAGGCTGAGGGAAAACACTGCATGCTGAAGGAATGCACTGCACACTGAAGGAATGCACGGCAAGCTGATGGTCTGCGGTACAAGCTGAAGTAATGCACTGCGCACTGCAATAATGAACTGCGCACTGAAGTAATGCACTGCATGCTGAAGGAATGCTCTGCACGCAGATGGAATGTCCTGCATGCTGATGGAGTACACTGCACGCTGAAGAAATGCAATGCATGCTGAAGGAATGCCCTGCAGGCTCAAGTAATGCAAAGCACGCTAAAGGAATGCCCTGCAGGCTGATGGAATGCACTGCAGGATGAAAGAATGCATTGCACATTGACGGAATGCAATTCACACTGACAGAATGCACTGCACACTGAAGGAATGCACTGCAGGCTGAAGGAATGCACTGCACACTGCAGGCTGTAGGAATGCAATGCAGGCTGAAGGAATGCACTGTAAGCTGAAGGAATGCACTGCACACTGAAGGAACGCATTACAAGCTGAAGGACTGCACTACACGCTGAGCGATTGCACTATAGTCTGTAGGAATGCACTGCGCGCTGAGGAAATGCACTGCACGCTGAAGTAATACACTTCATGCTGAAGGAATGCACTGCAAGCTGAAGGAATGCACTGCACACTGAAGGAATGCACAGCACACTGAAGGAATGCAATGCACGCTGAAGAAATGCACTGCACATTGAAGGAATGCAATACAGGCTGAAGGAATGCATTGCAGGCTGAAGGAATGGAATGCACACTGAAGGAATGCACTGCACGCTGAGGGAATGCACTACTGGCTGTAGGAATACACTGCACACTGAGGGAATGAACAGCACACTGAGGGAATGCACTGCAGGCTGTAGGAATGCACTGCATGCTGAAGGAATGCACTGCACACTAACAGAATGCACTGCAGGCTGTAGGAATGCATTGGATGCTGAAGGAATGCACTGGACGCTGAAGGAATGCACTGTACACTAATGGAATGCACTGGACACTGAAGGAATGCACTGGACACTATAGGAATGCACTGTACACAGATGGAATGCAGTACATGCTGAAGGGATGATATGCACACTGAAGGAATGCACTGCATGCTGAAGTAATGCAGTGCAGGCTGAAGGAATGCAGTGCACGCTGAACGAATGAACTGAATGCTGATGGAATGCCCTGCAGGCTGACGGAATGCATTGCAGGATGAAGGAATGCACTGCACATGGAAGGAATGCACTGCACGCTGAAGGAATGTTCTGCATGATTAAAGAATTCACTGCATGCTGAAGGAATGTACTGCACACTGAAGGAATGCATTACAAGTTGAAGGAATGCACTGCACACTGAAGGAATGCACTGCACACTGAATGAATGCACGGCACTCTGAAGGAATTCACTGCAGGCTGAAGGAATGCACTGTTGGCTGATGGAGAGCACTGCACACTGAAGGAATGCAGTGGAGGCTAAAGGAATGCACTGCACACTGAAGGAATGCATTAAACACTAATGGGATGCACTCTGAAGAAATGCGGTGCAGGCTGAAGGAATGCTCTGCACGAGGAACAAATGCACTGCGCGCTGATGGAATGCCCTGCATGTTGAAGGAATGCACTGCAGTCTGAAGGAATGTACTGTCGGCTGAAGGAATGTACTGCATGCAGATGTAATGCGGTGCAGGCTGAGGAATGCCGTGCATGCTGAACGAATGAACTGCATGCTGATGGAATGCCCTGCAGGCTGATGGAATGCATTGCAGGATGATGGAATGCACTGCACATTGAAGGAATGCACTGCACGCTGTAGGAATGTACTGCAAAATGAAGGAATGCATTACGCACTGAAGGAATGTTCTACATGATTAAAGAATGCACTGCACGCTGAAGGAATGTACTGCACATCGGAGGAATGCACTGTAGGCTGTAGGAATGCACTGCACGCTGAAGGAATGCACTGCACACTGAAGGAATGCACTGCACACTGAAGGAATGCACTGCGCACTGAAGGAATGTACTGAAGGAATGCCATGCACGCTGCAGGAATGCACTAGAGCATGTAGGAATGCACTGCATGCAAAAGGAATGCACTGCACACTGAAGGAATGCATTACACACTGAAGGGATGAAACGCACACTGAAGGGATGCACTGCATGCTGAAGAAATGCACAGGAGGCTAAAGGATTGCACTGCACACTGAAGGAATGCATTATACACTGAAGGGATGAAACACACACTGAAGGGATGCACTGCACGCTGAAGGAATGCAGTGCAGGCTGAAGGAATGCTTTGCACGCTGAACAAATGCACTGCACGCTGATGGAATGCGCTGCAGGCTGATGGAATGCATTGCAGGATGACGGAATGCATTGCATGTTGAAGGGATGCACTGCACGCTGAAGGAATGTACTGCATGCTGAAGCAACACGCTGCAGGCTGAAGGAATGCACTGCAGGTTGAAGGAATGTACTGCCGGCTGAAGGAATGCACTGCATGCTGTAGGAATGCACTGCACACTGAAGGAATGCACTGCACACTGAAGGAATGCATTACAAGATGAAGGAATGCACTGCATGCTCAAGAAATGCACTGTAGGAATGCACTGCGCACTGAAGGAATGCACTGCACACTGAAGGATTGCACTGCACGCTGAATGAATGAATGCCCTGCATGGGGAAGGAATGCACTGCAGGCTGAAGGAATGCACTGTTGGCTGAAGGAGTGCACTGCATGCTGAAGGAATGCACTGCATGCTGAAGGGATACACTGAAGGCAAAGGAATAAACGGCACACTGAAGGAATGTATTACACGTTGATGGGATTAAATGCATGCTGAAGGGATGCACTGTGCGCTGAATGAATGCGGTGCAGGCTGAAAGAATGCTCTGCACGCTGAACAAATGCACTGCACGCTGATGGAATGCCCTGCATGTTGAAGGAATGCACTGCAGTCTGAAGGAATGTACTGTCGGCTGAAGGAATGCACTGCAGGCTGAAGGAATGCAATGCACACTGAATGATTGCACTGCACACTGAAGGAATGCATTACAAGCTGAAGGAATGCACTGCACGCTGAAGGAATGCACTGTAGGAATGCACTGCACACTGAAGAAATGCACTGCACACTGAAGGAATGCACTGTAGGCTGAAGTAAAGCATAGCATGCTGAAGGAATGCACTACACGCTGAAGGAATGCACTGCAGGCTGAAAGAATGCACTGCAGGCTGAAGGAATGCACTGCATGCTGAAGGAATGCACTGCAGGCTGTAGGAATACACTGCACGCTGAGGGAATGCAATGCACACTGAAGGAATACACTGTACACTGAAGGAATGCACTGCACACTGAGGGAATGCACTGCACACTGAAGGAATGCATTACAAGCTGATGGAATGCATTGCATGCTGAAGGAATTCACTGGACACTGAAGGAATGCACTGCATGCTGTAGGAATACATTGCACACTGAAGGAATGCACTGCAAGCTGAAGGATTGCACTGCTCATTGAGGGAATGCGCTGCACCCTGAAGAAATGCATTGCACACTAAAGGAATGCACTGCACATGGAAGGAATGCTTTGCATGCTAAATGAATGCACTGCACACTGGAGGAAGGCATTGCACACTGAGGGAATGCCCTGCAGGCTGATGGAATGCACTGCACACTGAAGGAATGGCCTGCAGGTTGACAGATTGCACTTCCAGCTGATGGAATTCACTGCATGCTGAAGGAATGTACTGCACACTGAAGGATTGCATTATAAGCTGAAGGGCTGCAATGCATGCTGAAGGAATGCACTGGATGCTGAGGGAATGCACTGCACACTGAAGGATTGCATTAAACTCTGAAGTAATGCATTGCACATAGAAGGAAAGAACTGCACATTGAAGGAATGCACTGCATGCTGAGGGAATGCACTGCACATGGAAGGAATGCACTGCACACTGAAGGAATGTTCTGCATGATTAAAGAATTCACTGCATGCTGAAGGAATGTACTGCACACTGCAGGAATGCATTACAAGTTGAAGGAATGCACTGCGCACTGAAGGAATGCACTGCACACTGAATGAATGCACGGCACTCTGAAGGAATTCACTGCAGGCTGAAGGAATGCACTGTTGGCTGATGGAGAGCACTGCACACTGAAGGAATGCAGTGGAGGCTAAAGGAATGCACTGCACACTGAAGGAATGCATTAAACACTAATGGGATGCACTCTGAAGAAATGCGGTGCAGGCTGAAGGAATGCTCTGCACGAGGAACAAATGCACTGCGCGCTGATGGAATGCCCTGCATGTTGAAGGAATGCACTGCAGTCTGAAGGAATGTACTGTCGGCTGAAGGAATGCACTGCATGCAGATGTAATGCGGTGCAGGCTGAGGAATGCCGTGCATGCTGAACGAATGAACTGCATGCTGATGGAATGCCCTGCAGGCTGATGGAATGCATTGCAGGATGATGGAATGCACTGCACATTGAAGGAATGCACTGCACGCTGTAGGAATGTACTGCACAATGAAGGAATGCATTACGCACTGAAGGAATGTTCTACATGATTAAAGAATGCACTGCACGCTGAAGGAATGTACTGCACATCAGAGGAATGCACTGTAGGCTGTAGGAATGCACTGCACGCTGAAGGAATGCACTGCACACTGAAGGAATGCACTGCACACTGAAGGAATGCACTGCGCACTGAAGGAATGTACTGAAGGAATGCCATGCACGCTGCAGGAATGCACTAGAGCATGTAGGAATGCACTGCATGCAAAAGGAATGCACTGCACACTGAAGGAATGCATTACACACTGAAGGGATGAAACGCACACTGAAGGGATGCACTGCATGCTGAAGAAATGCACAGGAGGCTAAAGGATTGCACTGCACACTGAAGGAATGCATTATACACTGAAGGGATGAAACACACACTGAAGGGATGCACTGCACGCTGAAGGAATGCAGTGCAGGCTGAAGGAATGCTTTGCACGCTGAACAAATGCACTGCACGCTGATGGAATGCGCTGCAGGCTGATGGAATGCATTGCAGGATGACGGAATGCATTGCATGTTGAAGGGATGCACTGCACGCTGAAGGAATGTACTGCATGCTGAAGCAACACGCTGCAGGCTGAAGGAATGCACTGCAGGTTAAAGGAATGTACTGCCGGCTGAAGGAATGCACTGCATGCTGTAGGAATGCACTGCACACTGAAGGAATGCACTGCACACTGAAGGAATGCATTACAAGATGAAGGAATGCACTGCATGCTCAAGAAATGCACTGTAGGAATGCACTGCGCACTGAAGGAATGCACTGCACACTGAAGGATTGCACTGCACGCTGAATGAATGAATGCCCTGCATGGGGAAGGAATGCACTGCAGGCTGAAGGAATGCACTGTTGGCTGAAGGAGTGCACTGCATGCTGAAGGAATGCACTGCATGCTGAAGGGATACACTGAAGGCAAAGGAATAAACGGCACACTGAAGGAATGTATTACACGTTGATGGGATTAAATGCATGCTGAAGGGATGCACTGTGCGCTGAATGAATGCGGTGCAGGCTGAAAGAATGCTCTGCACGCTGAACAAATGCACTGCACGCTGATGGAATGCCCTGCATGTTGAAGGAATGCACTGCAGTCTGAAGGAATGTACTGTCGGCTGAAGGAATGCACTGCAGGCTGAAGGAATGCAATGCACACTGAATGATTGCACTGCACACTGAAGGAATGCATTACAAGCTGAAGGAATGCACTGCACGCTGAAGGAATGCACTGTAGGAATGCACTGCACACTGAAGAAATGCACTGCACACTGAAGGAATGCACTGTAGGCTGAAGTAAAGCATAGCATGCTGAAGGAATGCACTACACGCTGAAGGAATGCACTGCAGGCTGAAAGAATGCACTGCAGGCTGAAGGAATGCACTGCATGCTGAAGGAATGCACTGCAGGCTGTAGGAATACACTGCACGCTGAGGGAATGCAATGCACACTGAAGGAATACACTGTACACTGAAGGAATGCACTGCACACTGAGGGAATGCACTGCACACTGAAGGAATGCATTACAAGCTGATGGAATGCATTGCATGCTGAAGGAATTCACTGGACACTGAAGGAATGCACTGCATGCTGTAGGAATACATTGCACACTGAAGGAATGCACTGCAAGCTGAAGGATTGCACTGCTCATTGAGGGAATGCGCTGCACCCTGAAGAAATGCATTGCACACTAAAGGAATGCACTGCACATGGAAGGAATGCTTTGCATGCTAAATGAATGCACTGCACACTGGAGGAAGGCATTGCACACTGAGGGAATGCCCTGCAGGCTGATGGAATGCACTGCACACTGAAGGAATGGCCTGCAGGTTGACAGATTGCACTTCCAGCTGATGGAATTCACTGCATGCTGAAGGAATGTACTGCACACTGAAGGATTGCATTATAAGCTGAAGGGCTGCAATGCATGCTGAAGGAATGCACTGGATGCTGAGGGAATGCACTGCACACTGAAGGATTGCATTAAACTCTGAAGTAATGCATTGCACATAGAAGGAAAGAACTGCACATTGAAGGAATGCACTGCATGCTGAGGGAATGCACTGCACATGGAAGGAATGCACTGCACACTGAAGGAATGTTCTGCATGATTAAAGAATTCACTGCATGCTGAAGGAATGTACTGCACACTGCAGGAATGCATTACAAGTTGAAGGAATGCACTGCGCACTGAAGGAATGCACTGCACACTGAATGAATGCACGGCACTCTGAAGGAATTCACTGCAGGCTGAAGGAATGCACTGTTGGCTGATGGAGAGCACTGCACACTGAAGGAATGCAGTGGAGGCTAAAGGAATGCACTGCACACTGAAGGAATGCATTAAACACTAATGGGATGCACTCTGAAGAAATGCGGTGCAGGCTGAAGGAATGCTCTGCACGAGGAACAAATGCACTGCGCGCTGATGGAATGCCCTGCATGTTGAAGGAATGCACTGCAGTCTGAAGGAATGTACTGTCGGCTGAAGGAATGCACTGCATGCAGATGTAATGCGGTGCAGGCTGAGGAATGCCGTGCATGCTGAACGAATGAACTGCATGCTGATGGAATGCCCTGCAGGCTGATGGAATGCATTGCAGGATGATGGAATGCACTGCACATTGAAGGAATGCACTGCACGCTGTAGGAATGTACTGCACAATGAAGGAATGCATTACGCACTGAAGGAATGTTCTACATGATTAAAGAATGCACTGCACGCTGAAGGAATGTACTGCACATCAGAGGAATGCACTGTAGGCTGTAGGAATGCACTGCACGCTGAAGGAATGCACTGCACACTGAAGGAATGCACTGCACACTGAAGGAATGCACTGCGCACTGAAGGAATGTACTGAAGGAATGCCATGCACGCTGCAGGAATGCACTAGAGCATGTAGGAATGCACTGCATGCAAAAGGAATGCACTGCACACTGAAGGAATGCATTACACACTGAAGGGATGAAACGCACACTGAAGGGATGCACTGCATGCTGAAGAAATGCACAGGAGGCTAAAGAATTGCACTGCACACTGAAGGAATGCATTATACACTGAAGGGATGAAACACACACTGAAGGGATGCACTGCACGCTGAAGGAATGCAGTGCAGGCTGAAGGAATGCTTTGCACGCTGAACAAATGCACTGCACGCTGATGGAATGCGCTGCAGGCTGATGGAATGCATTGCAGGATGACGGAATGCATTGCATGTTGAAGGGATGCACTGCACGCTGAAGGAATGTACTGCATGCTGAAGCAACACGCTGCAGGCTGAAGGAATGCACTGCAGGTTGAAGGAATGTACTGCCGGCTGAAGGAATGCACTGCATGCTGTAGGAATGCACTGCACACTGAAGGAATGCACTGCACACTGAAGGAATGCATTACAAGATGAAGGAATGCACTGCATGCTCAAGAAATGCACTGTAGGAATGCACTGCGCACTGAAGGAATGCACTGCACACTGAAGGATTGCACTGCACGCTGAATGAATGAATGCCCTGCATGGGGAAGGAATGCACTGCAGGCTGAAGGAATGCACTGTTGGCTGAAGGAGTGCACTGCATGCTGAAGGAATGCACTGCATGCTGAAGGGATACACTGAAGGCAAAGGAATAAACTGCACACTGAAGGAATGTATTACACGTTGATGGGATTAAATGCATGCTGAAGGGATGCACTGTGCGCTGAATGAATGCGGTGCAGGCTGAAAGAATGCTCTGCACGCTGAACAAATGCACTGCACGCTGATGGAATGCCCTGCATGTTGAAGGAATGCACTGCAGTCTGAAGGAATGTACTGTCGGCTGAAGGAATGCACTGCAGGCTGAAGGAATGCAATGCACACTGAATGATTGCACTGCACACTGAAGGAATGCATTACAAGCTGAAGGAATGCACTGCACGCTGAAGGAATGCACTGTAGGAATGCACTGCACACTGAAGAAATGCACTGCACACTGAAGGAATGCACTGTAGGCTGAAGTAAAGCATAGCATGCTGAAGGAATGCACTACATGCTGAAGGAATGCACTGCAGGCTGAAAGAATGCACTGCAGGCTGAAGGAATGCACTGCATGCTGAAGGAATGCACTGCAGGCTGTAGGAATACACTGCACGCTGAGGGAATGCAATGCACACTGAAGGAATACACTGTACACTGAAGGAATGCACTGCACACTGAGGGAATGCACTGCACACTGAAGGAATGCATTACAAGCTGATGGAATGCATTGCATGCTGAAGGAATTCACTGGACACTGAAGGAATGCACTGCACGCTGAATGAAGGAATGCACTACACACTGAAGGAATGCACTGCACACTGACGGAATGTAATACAAGCTGAAGGAATGCACTACAAGCTGAAGGAATGCACTGCATGCTGAAGGAAATCACTGCAGGTTGTAGGAATGCACTGCATGCAAAAGGAATGCACTGCACACTGAAGGAATGCACTGCACATGGAATAAATGCTCATCACGCTGAAGGAATGCACTGCAGGCTGAAGGAATCCACTGCACATTGAAGGAATGCACTGCATGTTGACAGAATTCACAGCACAACGAAGGAATGCACTGCATGATGAAGGAATGCACTGCACGCTGACAGAATTCCCTGCACAACAAAGGAATGCACTGCATGATGAAATAATGCACTGCATGCTGAAGGAATGCACTGCAGGTTGTAGGAATGCACTGCATGCAAAAGGAATGCACTGCACACTGAAGGAATGCACTGCACATGGAATAAATGCTCATCACGCTGAAGGAATGCACTGCAGGCTGAAGGAATCCACTGCACATTGAAGGAATGCACTGCATGTTGACAGAATTCACAGCACAACGAAGGAATGCACTGCATGATGAAGGAATGCACTGCACGCTGACAGAATTCCCTGCACAACAAAGGAATGCACTGCATGATGAAATAATGCACTGCATGCTGAAGGAATGCACTGCACGCTGAAGGAATGCACTGCACGCTGAAGGAATGCACTGCACACTGAAGGAATGCACTGCACATTGATGGAATGCACTGCATGCTGAAGGAATGCACCGCAGTCTGAAGGAATGCACTGCAGGCTATAGGGCTGCACTGGGCTCTGAAGGAATGCAGTGCAGGCTGAAGGAATGCTCTGCATGCTGAAAGAATGCACCACACGCTGAAGGAATGCACTGCACAATGAGGGAATGCACTGCACGTGGTCGGAATGCCCTTTTGGCTGATGGAATGCACTGCAGGCTGAAGGAATGCACTGCAGGATGAAGGAATGAACTGCATGCTGAAGGAGCGCCCTGCAAGCTGATGGAATGCACTGCAGGCAGAAGGAATGCACTGCAGGATGAAGGGTTGCACTGCACAATGAAAAAATGCCCGGCAGGCTTATGGAATGCACGGCACGCTGAAGGAATGCAGTGCAGGCTGTAGGAATGCACTGCATGCTGAAGGAACGCACTGCACACTGAAAGAATGCACTGCAGGCCGTAGGAATGCACTGCACACTGAAGGAATGCACTGTTGGCTGAAGGAATGCACTGCACACTGACAGAATGCACTGGATGCTGAAGGAATGCACTGTACACTGATGGAATGCATTACAAGCTGAAGGGAAGAAATGCATGCTGAAGGAATGCACTGCATGCAGATGTAA
Source organism: Somniosus microcephalus (assembly GCF_052327205.1). Taxonomy (NCBI): domain Eukaryota; kingdom Metazoa; phylum Chordata; class Chondrichthyes; order Squaliformes; family Somniosidae; genus Somniosus; species Somniosus microcephalus. The sequence goes on along the minus strand of NC_140988.1, from coordinate 374,265,399 downwards.
TGCGGTGCAGGCTGAGGAATGCCGTGCATGCTGAACGAATGAACTGCATGCTGATGGAATGCCCTGCAGGCTGATGGAATGCATTGCAGGATGATGGAATGCACTGCACATTGAAGGAATGCACTGCACGCTGTAGAAATGTACTGCACAATGAAGGAATGCATTGCGCACTGAAGGAATGTTCTGCATGATTACAGAATGCACTGCACGCTGAAGGAATGTACTGCACATCGGAGGAATGCACTGTAGGCTGTAGGAATGCACTGCACGCTGAAGGAATGCACTGCACACTGAAGGAATGCACTGCACACTGAAGGAATGCACTGCACACTGAAGGAATGTACTGAAGGAATGCCATGCACGCTGCAGGAATGCACTAGAGCATGTAGGAATGCACTGCATGCAAAAGGAAAGCACTGCACACTGCAGGAATGCATTACACTCTGAAGGGATGAAACGCACACTGAAGGGATGCACTGCATGCTGAAGAAATGCACAGGAGGCTAAAGGATTGCACTGCATACTGAAGGAATGCATTATACACTGAAGGGATGAAACACACACTGAAGGGATGCACTGCACGTTGAAGGAATGCGGTGCAGGCTGAAGGAATGCTTTGCACACTGAACAAATGCACTGCACACTGATGGAATGCGCTGCAGGCTGATGGAATGCATTGCAGGATGACGGAATGCATTGCATGTTGATGGAATGCACTGCACGCTGAAGGAATGTACTGCATGCTGAAGCAACACGCTGCAGGCTGAAGGAATGCACTGCAGGTTGAAGGAATGTACTGCCAGCTGAAGGAATGCACTGCATGCTGTAGGAATGCACTGCACACTGATGGAATGCACTGCACACTGATGGAATGCACTGCACACTGAAGGAATGCATTACAAGATGAAGGAATGCACTGCATGCTGAAGGAATGCACTGTAGGAATGCACTGCGCACTGAAGGAATGCACTGCACACTGAAGGATTGCACTGCACGCTGAATGAATGAATGCCCTGCATGGGGAAGGAATGCACTGCAGGCTGAAGGAATGCACTGTTGGCTGAAGGAGTGCACTGCATGCTGAAGGAATGCACTGCATGCTGAAGGGATACACTGAAGGCAAAGGAATAAACTGCACACTGAAGGAATGCATTACACTTTGATGGGATTAAATGCACGCTGAAGGGATGCACTGTGCGCTGAATGAATGCGGTGCAGGCTGAAAGAATGCTCTGCACAATGAACAAATGCACTGCACGCTGATGGAATGCCCTGCATGTTGAAGGAATGCACTGCAGTCTGAAGGAATGTACTGTCGGCTGAAGGAATGCACTGCAGGCTGTAGGAATGCACTGCATGCTGAAGGAATGCAATGCACACTGAATGATTGCACTGCACACTGAAGGAATGCATTACAAGCTGAAGGAATGCACTGCACACTGAAGAAATGCACTGCACACTGAAGGAATGCACTGTAGGCTGAAGTAAAGCATAGCATGCTGAAGGAATGCACTACACACTGAAGGAATGCACTGCAGGCTGATAGAATGCATTGCAAGCTGAAAGAATGCACTGCAGGCTGAAGGAATGCACTGCATGCTGAAGGAATGCACTGCAGGCTGTAGGAATACACTGCACGCTGAGGGAATGCAATGCACACTGAAGGAATACACTGTACACTGAAGGAATGCACTGCACACTGAGGGAATGCACTGCACACTGAAGGAATGCATTACAAGCTGATGGAATGCATTGCATGCTGAAGGAATTCACTGGACTCTGAAGGAATGCACTGCATGCTGTAGGAATACATTGCACACTGAAGGAATGCACTGCAAGCTGAAGGATTGCACTGCTCATTGAGGGAATGCACTGCACCCTGAAGAAATGCATTGCACACTAAAGGAATGCACTGCACATGGAAGGAATGCTCTGCATGCTAAATGAATGCACTGCACACTGGAGGAAGGCATTGCACACTGAGGGAATGCCCTGCAGGCTGATGGAATGCACTGCACACTGAAGGAATGGCCTGCAGGTTGACAGATTGCACTTCCAGCTGATGGAATTCACTGCATGCTGAAGGAATGTACGGCACACTGAAGGATTGCATTATAAGCTGAAGGGCTGCAATGCATGCTGAAGGAATGCACTGGATGCTGAGGGAATGCACTGCACACTGAAGGATTGCATTAAACTCTGAAGTAATGCATTGCACATAGAAGGAAAGAACTGCACATTGAAGGAATGCACTGCATGCTGAGGGAATGCACTGCACACTAAAGGAATGCACTGCACGCTGAAGCAATGTTCTGCATGATTAAAGAATTCACTGCATGCTGAAGGAATGTACTGCACACTGAAGGAATGCATTACAAGTTGAAGGAATGCACTGCGCACTGAAGGAATGCACTGCACACTGAATGAATGCATGGCACTCTGAAGGAATGCACTGCAGGCTGAAGGAATGCACTGTTGGCTGACGGAGAGCACTGCACGCTGAAGGAATGCAGTGGAGGCTAAAGGAATGCACTGCACATTGAAGGAATGCATTAAACACTGAAGGGATGCACTGCACGCTGAAGAAATGCGGTGCAGGCTGAAGGAATGCTCTGCACGAGGAACAAATGCACTGCGCGCTGATGGAATGCCCTGCAGGCTGATAGAATGCATTGCAGGATGAAGGAATTAACTGCATATTGAAGGAATGCACTGCACACTGAAAGAATGTACTGCATGCTGAAGGAACACTCTGCAGGCTGAAGGAATGCATTGCAGGCTGAAGGAATGCACTGCCGGCTGATGGAATGCACTGCAGGCTGTAGCAAATCATTGCACATTGAAGGAATGCATTGCACACTGAAGGAATGCATTACAAGCTGAAGGAATGGACTGCACACTGAAGGAATGCACTGCAGGCTGTAGGAATGCACTGCACACTGTAGGAATGCACTGCACACTGAAGGATTGCACTGCACGCTGAATGAAGGAATGCACTGCACAGCGAAGCAATGCACGGCAGGCTGTAGGAATGCACTGCACACTGAAGGAATGCACTGTAGGCTGAAAGAAAGCATAGCATGCTGAAGGAATGCACTGCACACTACGGAATGCACTGCAGGCTGATAGAATGCACTGTGCATTGAAGGAATGCACTATAGGCTGAAGGAAAGCACTCCCCGCTGAAGGAATGCACTGTGCCTTGAAGGAATGTGGTACAGGCTGAAGGAATGCGCTGCACGCTGCACGAATGCACCACACACTGAAGGAATGAACTGTTCATTGAAGGAATGTACTGCACACTGAAGGAATGCACTGCTCCCTGAAGGAAATCACAGCACACTGAAGGAATGCACTGCACCCTGAAGGAATGTACTGCACAATGAAGGAAAGCACTGCAGGCTGAAGGAATGATCGGCATGCTGAAAGAATGCACAGCATGCTGAAGGAATGCACTACACACTGAAGGAATGCACTGCACACTGACGGAATGTAATACAAGCTGAAGGAATGCACTACAAGCTGAAGGAATGCACTGCATGCTGAAGGAAATCACTGCAGGTTGTAGGAATGCACTGCATGCAAAAGGAATTTACTGCACACTGAAGGAATGCACTGCACATGGAATAAATGCTCATCACGCTGAAGGAATGCACTGCAGGCTGAAGGAATCCACTGCACATTGAAGGAATGCACTGCACGTTGACAGAATTCCCAGCACAACGAAGGAATGCACTGCATGATGAAGGAATGCACTGCACGCTAACAGAATTCCCTGCACAACAAAGGAATGCACTGCATGATGAAAGAATGCACTGCATGCTGAAGGAATGCACTGCACGCTGAAGGAATGCACTGCACACTGAAGGAATGCACTGCACATTGATGGAATGCACTGCATGCTGAAGGAATGCACTGCAGTCTGAAGGAATGCACTGCAGGCTATAGGGCTGCACTGGGCTCTGAAGGAATGCAGTGCAGGCTGAAGGAATGCTCTGCATGCTGAAAGAATGCACCACACGCTGAAGGAATGCACTGCACAATGAGGGAATGCACTGCACGTGGTCGGAATGCCCTTTTGGCTGATGGAATGCACTGCAGGCTGAAGGAATGCACTGCAGGATGAAGGAATGAACTGCACGATGAAGGAACGCCCTGCAAGCTGATGGAATGCACTGCAGGCAGAAGGAATGCGCTGCAGGATGAAGGGTTGCACTGCACAATGAAAAAATGGCCTGCAGGCTTATGGAATGCACGGCACACTGAAGGAATGCAGTGCAGGCTGTAGGAATGCACTGCATGCTGAAGGAACGCACTGCACACTGAAAGAATGCACTGCAGGCCGTAGGAATGCACTACACACTGAAGGAATGCACTGTTGGCTGAAGGAATGCACTGCACACTGACAGAATGCACTGGATGCTGAAGGAATGCACTGTACACTGATGGAATGCATTACACGCTGAAGGGATGAAATGCATGCTGAAGGAATGCACTGCATGCAGATGTAATGCGGTGCAGGCTGAGGAATGCCGTGCATGCTGAACGAATGAACTGCATGCTGATGGAATGCCCTGCAGGCTGATGGAATGCATTGCAGGATGATGGAATGCACTGCACATTGAAGGAATGCACTGCACGCTGTAGGAATGTACTGCACAATGAAGGAATGCATTGCGCACTGAAGGAATGTTCTGCATGATTAAAGAATGCACTGCACGCTGAAGGAATGTACTGCACATCGGAGGAATGCACTGTAGGCTGTAGGAATGCACTGCACACTGAAGGAATGGCCTGCATGTTGACAGATTGCACTTCCAGCTGATGGAATTCACTGCATGCTGAAGGAATGTACTGCACACTGAAGGATTGCATTATAAGCTGAAGGACTGCAATGCCTGCTGAAGGAATGCATTGGATGCTGAGGGAATGCACTGCACACTGAAGGATTGCATTAAACTCTGAAGTAATGCATTGCACATAGAAGGAAAGAACTGCACATTGAAGGAATGCACTGCATGCTGAGGGAATGCACTGCACACTAAAGGGATGCACTACACGCTGAAGGAATACACTGCATGCTGAAGAATGCAATGCACATTGAAGGAATGCATTGCACACTGAAGGAATGCAATGCACGCTGAGGGAATGCACTGCACACTGAAGGAATGCATTACAAGCTGAAGGAATGCACTGCATGCTGAAATATTTCACTGGACGCTGAGGGAATGCACTGCATGCTGAAGAAATGCACTGCACAATTAAGGAATGCACTGCAGGCTGATGAAATGCACTGCACGCTGAGGGAACGCTCTTCATATAGAGGGAATGCACTGCACCCTGAAGGAGTGGCATGCAGTCTGATTAATTGCACTGCACACTGATGGAATGCGCTGCACGCTGATGGACTTTACTGCACACTGAAGAAATGCATTACAAGCTGAAGGAATGCACTGCACGCTGAAGGAATGGACTGGATGCTGAGGGAATGCACTGCACCCTGAAGGAATGTGGTGCAGGCTGAAGGAATGCTCTGCACACTGAAAGAATGCACAGCATGCTGAAGGAATGCACTACACACTGAAGGAATGCACTGCACACTGACGGAGTGTAATAAAAGCTGAAGGAATGCACTACAAGCTGAACGAATGCACTGCACGCTGAAGGAAATCCTTGCAGGTTGTAGGAATGCACTGCATGCAAAAGGAATGCACTGCACACTGAAGGAATGCACTGCACATGGAATAAATGCTCGTCACGCTGAAGGAATGCACTGCAGGCTGAAGGAATGCACTGCACATTGAAAGAATGCACTGCACGCTGACAGAATTCCCAGCACAACGATGGAATGCACTGCATGTTGAAGGAATGCACTGCACGCTGACAGAATTCCCTGCACAACAAAGGAATGCACTGCATGATGAAGGAATGCACTGCATGCTGAAGGAATGCACTGCACGCTGAAGGAATGCACTGCACATTGATGGAATGCACTGCATGCTGAAGGAATGCACTGCAGTCTGAAGGAATGCACTGCAGGCTATAGGGCTGCACTGGGCTCTGAAGGAATGCAGTACAGGCTGAAGTAATGCTCTGTATGCTGAAAGAATGCACCACACGCTGAAGGAATGCACTGCACAATGAGGGAATGCACTGCACGTGGTCGGAATGCCTTTTTGACTGATGGAATGCACTGCAGGCTGAAGGAATGCACTGCAGGATGAAGGAATGAACTGCACGATGAAGGAACGCCCTGCAAGCTGATGGAATGCACTGCAGGCAGAAGGAATGCACTGCAGGATGAAGGGTTGCACTGCACAATGAAGAAATGCCCTGCAGGCTTATGGAATGCACGGCACGCTGAAGGAATGCAGTGCAGGCTGTAGGAATGCACTGCATGCTGAAGGAACACACTGCACACTGAAAGAATGCACTGCAGGCCGTAGGAATGCACTGCACACTGAAGGAACGCACTGCACACTGAAGGAATGCACTGTTGGCTGAAGGAATGCACTGCACACTGACAGAATGCACTGGATGCTGAAGGAATGCACTGTACACTGATGGAATGCATTACATGCTGAAGGGATGAAATGCATGCTGAAGGAATGCACTGCAGGCAGATGTAATGCGGTGCAGGCTGAGGAATGCCGTGCATGCTGAACGAATGAACTGCATGCTGATGGAATGCCATGCAGGCTGATGGAATGCATTGCAGGATGATGGAATGCACTGCACATTGAAGGAATGCACTGCACACTGAAGGAATGTACTGCACAATGAAGGAATGCATTGCGCACTGAAGGAATGTTCTGCATGATTAAAGAATGCACTGCACGCTGAAGGAATGTACTGCACATCGGAGGAATGCACTGTAGGCTGTAGGAATGCACTGCACGCTGAAGGAATGCACTGCACACTGAAGGAATGCACTGCACACTGAAGGAATGTACTGAAGGAATGCCATGCACGCTGCAGGAATGCACTAGAGCATTTAAGAATGCACTGCATGCAAAAGGAATGCACTGCACACTGAAGGAATGCATTACACACTGAAGGGATGAAACACACACTGAAGGGATGCACTGCATGCTGCAGGAATGCGGTGCAGGCTGAAGGAATGCTTTGCACGCTGAACAAATGCACTGCACGCTGATGGAATGCCCTGCAGGCTGATGGAATGCATTGCAGGATGACGGAATGCACTGCATGTTGAAGGAATGCACTGCACGCTGAAGGAATGTACTGCATGCTGAAGGAACACGCTGCAGGCTGAAGGAATGCACTGCAGGCTGAAGGAATGCACTGCAGGCTGTAGGAATGCACTGCAGGATGCAGGACTGCACTGCACGTGAAGTGATGCACTGCACACTGAAAGAACACACTGCAGGCTGAAGGAATGCACTGTTGGCTGAAGGAGTGCACTGCATGCTGAAGGAATGCACTGGAGGCTAAAGGAATGCACTGCATACTGAAGGAATACATTAAACGCTGAAGGGATGAAATGCACGCTGAAGGGCTGCAGTGCATGCTGAAGGAATGTGGTGCAGGCTGAAGGAATGATCTGCACGCTGAACAAATGCAATGCAAACTGATGGAATGCCCTGCAGGCTGGTGGAATGCATTGCAGGATGAAGGAATGCACTGCACGCTGAAAGAGCACACTGCAGGCTGAAGGAATGTACTGCCGGCTGAAGGAATGCACTGCAGGATGAAGGAATGCACTGCACGCTGAAGGAATGCACTGCACGCTGAAGGAAAGCACTGCACACTGAAGGATTGCATTACAAGCTGAAGGAATGCACTGCACGCTGAAGCAATGCACTGCACACTGAAGGAATGCACTGCACACTGAAGGAATGCACTACACACTGAAGCATTGCCCTGCATGCTGAATGAAGGAATGATCTGCACAGGGAAGGAATGCACTGCACACTGAGGGAATGAACTTCTCATTGAAGGAATGTACTGCACACTGACAGAATGCACTGCAGGCTGAAGGAAAGCATTGCACACTATGGAATGCACTGCAGGCTGAAGAAATGCACTGCACACTGAAGGAATGCACTGTAGGCTGAAGGAAAGCACTGCATGCTGATGGAATGCACTGCACTCTGAAGGAATGCTGTGCAGGCTGTAGGAATGCTCTGCATGCTGAAAGAATGCACCGCACGCTGAAGGAATGAACTGCTCATTGAAGGAATGCATTGCACACTGATGGAATGCACTGCACACTGAAGGAATGCACTGCACGATGCCGGAATGTACTGCACACTGAAGTAATGCACTGCATGCTGAAGGAACACACTACACGCTGAAGGAACACACTGCAGGCTGAAGGAATGCACTGTTGGCTGAAGGAGTGCACTGCATGCTGAAGGAATGCACTGGAGGCTAAAGCAATGCACTGCACACTGAAGGAATGCATTACACGCTGAAGCGATGAAATGCACGTTGAAGGGATGCACTGCACACTGAAGAAATGCTGTGCAGGCTTAAGGAATGCTCTGCACGCTGAACAAATGCACTGCACGCTGATGGAATGCACTGCAGGCTGATGGAATGCATTGCAGGATGAAGGAATGCACTGCACATTGAAGGAATGCACTGCACGCTGAAGGAATGTACTGCATGCTGAAGGAACGCACTGCAGGCTGAAGGAATGTACTGCCGGGAGAATGAATGCGCTGTAGGCTGTAGGAATGCACTGCATGCTGAAGGAATGCACTGCACACTGATCGAATGCACTGCACACTGAAGGAATGTATTAGAAGCTGAAGGAATGCACTGCACGCTGTAGGAATGCACTGCAGGCTGCAGGAATGCACTGCACTCTGAAGGAATGCACTGTACACTGAAGGATTGCACTACACGCTGAATGAAGGAATGCATTGCACAGTGAAGGAATGCACGGCAGGCTGCAGGAATGCACTGCGCACTGAAGGAATGCACTGTAAGCTGAAGGAAAGTATAGCATGCTGAAGGAATGCAGCGCACACTATGAAATACACTGCAGTCTGATGGAATGCACTGCGCACTGAAGGAATGCACTGTAGGCTGAAGGAAAACACTGCATGCTGAAGGAATGCATTGCACACTATGGAATGCTTTGCAGGCTGATGGAATGCACTGCGCACTGAAGGAATGCACTGTAGGCTGAAGGAAGACACTGCATGCTGAAGGAATGCACTGCGCGCTGAAGGAATGCAGTGCAGGCTGAAGGAATGCTCTGCATACTGAAAGAATGCACCACACACTGAAGAAATGTACTGCGCACTGAAGGGATGCACTGTAGGCTGAAGGAATGCACTGTGCCTTGAAGGAATGCGGTGCAGGCTGAAGGAATGTGCTGCACACAGAAGGAATGCACCGCACACTGAAGGAATAAACTGCTCATTGAAGGTATGTACTGCACACTGAAGGAATGCACTGCACCCTGAAGGAATGCACAGCACACTGAAGGAATTCACTGCACACTGAAGGGATGTACTGCACACTGAAGGAATGCACTGCACCCTGAAATGAACTGCGCACTGAAGGAATGCACTGCAGGCTGAAGGAATGTTCTGCATGCTTAAAGAATGCACTGCACACTGAAGGAATGCACTGCAGTTTTTAGGAATGCGCTGCAGGCAGACGGAATGCACTGCAGGCTGAAGGAATACACTGCAGGCTGTAGGAATACACTGCACGCTGAGGGAATGCAATTCGCACTGAAGGAAGGCACTGCAAACTGAAGGAATGAACTGCACACTGAGGGAATGCACTGCACACTGAAGGAATGCATTACAAGCTGACAGAATGCACTGCACGCTGAAGGAATGCACTGCAGGCTGAAGGAATGCACTGCATGCTGTAGGAATACATTGCCCTCTGAAGGAATGCACTGCAAGCTGAAGGATTGCACTGCTCACTGAGGGAATGCACTTCACCCTGAAGAAATGCACTGCACATTAAAGGAATGTACTGCAGGCTGAAGGAATGCACTGCGCACTGAAGGAATGCACTGTAGGCGGAAGGAAAGCACTGCATGCTGATGGAATGCACTGCGCTCTGAAGGAATGCTGTGCAGGCTGTAGGAATGCTCTGCATGCTGAAAGAATGCACCGCACACTGAAGGAATGAACTGCTCATTGAAGGAATGCATTGCACACTGATGGAATGCACTGCACACTGAAGGAATGCACTGCAGGATGCCGGAATGCACTGCACACTGAAGTAATGCACTGCATGCTGAAGGAACACACTACACGCTGAAGGAACACACTGCAGGCTGAAGGAATGCACTGTTGGCTGAAGGAGTGCACTGCATGCTGAAGGAATGCACTGGAGGCTAAAGCAATGCACTGCACACTGAAGGAATGCATTACACGCTGAAGCGATGAAATGCACGCTGAAGGGATGCACTGCACACTGAAGAAATGCTGTGCAGGCTTAAGGAATGCCCTGCACGCTGAACAAATGCACTGCACGCTGATGGAATGCACTGCAGGCTGATGGAATGCACTGCACGCTGAAGGAATGTACTGCACACTGAAGGAATGCAATACAAGCTGTAGGAATGCACTGGATGCTGAGGGAATGGACCGCATGCTGAAGGATTGCATTAAACGCTGAAGTAATGCACCACACGCTAAAGGAAAGAACTGCACATTGAAGGAATGCACTGCATGCTGAGGGAATGCACTGCACGCTGAAGGAATGCACTGCACACTGAAGGAATGCACTGCAGGCTGAAGGAATGCACTGCAGGCTGAAGGAATGCACTGCGCACTGAAGAAATGCACTGTAGCCTGATAGAAAGCACTGCACGCTGAAGGAATGCACTGCGCCCTGAAGGAATGTGGTGCAGGCTGAAGGAATGCTCTGCACGATGAAAGAATGCACCACACACTGAAGGAATGAAATGCTCATTGAAGGAATGCACTGCATGCTGAGGGAATGCATTGCACTCTGAATGGATGCACTGCACACTGAAGGAATGCACTGCAGGCTAAATGAATGCACTGCACACTGAAGGAATGCACTGCAGACTGAAGTAATTCACTGCACGCTGAAGGAATTCACTGCATACTGAACAAATCCATTACAAGCTTAAGGAATGCACTGCTTGCTGTGTGATTGCACTGCACGCTGAGGGAATGCACTGCACCCTCTCGAAATGCACTGCACACTGAAGGAATGCACTGCAGGCTGTAGGAATGCACTGCATGCTGAAGGAATGCACTGCACACTGAAAGAACGCATTACAAACTGACGGAACACACTGCAGGCTGAAGGAATGTTCTGCACGCTGAAGGAATGCACTGCAGGCTATAGGAATGCACTGCACACTGAAGGAATGTACTACAGGCTATAGGAATGCACTGCACACTGACGGAATGCACTGCACACTGAAGGACCTCATTAGAAGCTGATGGTATACACTGCATGCTGAAGGAATGCACTGCACGCTGAGGGAATGCACTGCTCACTGAAGGAATGTACTGCACACCGAAGGAATGCACTGCAGGCTGAAAGAATGCATTGCACACTATGGAATGCACTTCAGGCTGAAGGAATGATCTGCGCACTGAAGGAATGCAATGTAGGTTGAAGGAAAGCACTGCAAGCTGTAGGGATGCTCTGCGCTCTGAAGGAATGCAGTGCAGGCTGAATGAATGCTCTGCATGCCGAAAGAATGCACCACACACTGAAGGAATGCACTGCATGATGACGGAATGCACTGCAGATGGTTGGAATGCCCTGCAGGCTGATGGAATGCACTGCAGGCTGAAGGAATGCACTGCAGGATGAAGGGTTGCACTGCACGATGAACAAATGCCCTGCAGGCTTTTGGAATGCACTGCACGCTGAAGCAAAGCACTGCAGGCTGTCGGAATGCACTACATGCTGAAGGAATGCACTGGACGCCGAAGGAATGCACTGCACGCTGAAGGAATGCACTGTACACTGATCGAATGCATTACACGCTGAAGGGATGAAATGCATGCTGAATGAATGCACTGCACGCTGAAGTAATGCAGTGCACGCTGAAGGAATGCAGTGCACGCTGAATGAATGAACTGCATGCTGATGGAATGCCCTGCAGGCTGATGGAATGCATTGCAGGATGAAGGAAAGCACTGCACGTTGAAGGAATGCACTGCGCACTGTACTGCACACTGCCTTATCACACCTGGATAAGAGGAACACCTATGTGAGAATGTTGTTCATTGATTATAGTTCAGCATTCAATACCATTATCCCCTCCAAGCTTGTCAACAAGCTCAGTGAGCTAGGACTTAACACCTCCCTATGCAACTGGATCCTGGACTTCCTGACGAGCAGACCCCAGGTGGCGAAAATAGGCAGTAACACCTCCTCCACACTGATCCTGAACACGGGAGCTCCCCAGGGTTGTGTGCTCAGCCCCCTTCTGTACTCCCTGTTTACTCACGATTGCATGGCCACGCACAACTCCAACTCCATCATCAAGTTTGCTGATGACACTACAGTTGTAGGCCTAATCACAGATGACGATGAGGCAGGCTACAGGGAGGAGGTAAGAGCCCTAGCAGAATGGTGCAAGTACAACAACCTCTCCCTCAACATCAGCAAAACAAAGGAGATGATCGTGGACTACAGGAAGCGGCAGGGGGAGGGACACACCCCAATCTACATCGAAGGGGCTGAGGTGGAGAGGGTCAGCAGCTTCAAATTCCTGGGTGTATTCATTACGGAGGACTTAACGTGATCCCATCACATCGATGTCGTAACCAAGAAGGCATGCCAATGCCTGTTCTTCCTCAGGAGACTGAAGAAATTTGGAATGGCCCCCCAGATTCTCACCAACTTCTACCGGTGCACCATCGAGAGTATCCTGTCCGGCTGTATCACTACCTGGTATGGCAATTGCACCGCCATAGACCGCAAGGCTCTACAGATGGTGGTGGAAGCTGCACAACATACTATAGGAATTAAACTACCTGCTGTGCAGGATATCTACCCCGAGAGGTGCCAGGGGAAGGCCCTGAGAATCATCAAAGATGCGAGCCACCCCAGCCACAACCTCTTCGCCCTGCTCCCGTCCGGTAAGAGATACCAAAGCATACGGTCTCGTACCAACAGGTTTCAAAACAGCTTCCACCCCCAGGCCATAAGACTCATGAATGAATAATTTATTATTATTTATTACTGTTGTTTTATTTATTATTACTGTATTTCTATTAGTATTTTATCATTGCTATGCCATATTTATTCCAATGTTGGAAGGACTCGTAAGAATCAACGGCCTAGAAATTCAGTTGCGTTCGCCAGCCGTTAACGCCATAAGAGGGGTATATTTCCAGCGCTAGGCACTTAGCGCCTGGGCGCAGGCCGATCTGCGCCTACGCCCAAATTCAGTAGACATTTAGCGCCGGCGCAAAGTGTTTGCGCCCGCTCAGCTGCGCGCGCAGCTTATGACGTCATTTCGTCGTGCAACGCTGTTTGTGCGCCCCAAACCAGAAATTCAGTGGTGTCCGCCCAATGTGGGTGTGGCGCTGTTAAGAACTGTGAAGTGGAACGCAACAGAGGCCCTGTGGGCCTCGGGGAGCGCTAATTAAAGGGCACTTACACTGACCTATAAAGCCCAGCCATTTTGCTGCAATGACTTTACTGCTTTGGATTTCTGGACAGAGACCAAGGAACAGAGCTTACTGATTTGGGACAACATAGGAGAGGTATTTTTGGCTTCTGGCCAGAGCTTTGCCATTTGAATCATTGTGATTTCACTGTTTGCAAGTTTATTATGGGGGCTGTATGGGGTTCCAACCCTCAGTTGCAGCATTATGTGCGAAGGGCTCGCAGACGCTGTATGAGAGGGCCAGCCATGCCTAGACACAGAGGGGCCATCAGGCGTCGGCAACGTAGGCCTTACCCACTCAGGCAATACCAGCAGCAGGTGTCCTATCTCACCATGACTGCGGCGCATTATGTTAAGAGGCTGCGCTTCAGAAGGGAGGTGGTTGCAGAGATCTGCCAGCTGCTTCACAGAGATCTGCGTCCACAGCTGATGCGCAGGACGTCTCTCTCGGTGGAAGTGAAGGTCACGGTGGCTCTGAACTTTTATGCAAGCGGCTCCTTCCAAGCCGCTGCTGGGGACATAACGAACATCTCCCAGTTCGCCGCGCATCGCTGCATCCGGCAGGTCACCGATGCACTTTTCGCAAGGAGACACCAATTCATCTCCTTCCCCATGACCCTAGAGAGGCAGGAGCAGCGTGCAGTCGGATTTGGCAGGATCGCGGACTTCCCCATGGTGCAGGGCACCATTGACTGCACGCATGTGGCTATGCGGGCACCTATCAACAATGCCGAGGATTACCGCAACCGGAAGGGCTACCATTCCCTCAATGTACAGCTGGTGTGTGACCACAGGCAGCGCAACCTAGCTGTCAATGCCCGCTTTCCAGGAAGCAGCCACGATGCATTTATCCTGCGCCAGACTACTGTGGCTGACATGTTCGAGGCACAGCCTCCACCAAGGGGATGGCTTATTGGGGACAAGGGCTACCCTTTGTGTACATGGCTCATGACCCCGTTCCGCACACCCAGGACCCCAGCGGAGGAGGCATACAACGAAAGCCATCAAGCCACAAGGAACATCATAGAGCAAACGATTGGCGTCCTCAAGCAACGGTTCCGCTGTCTGGATCGTTCCGGCGGATCTCTACAGTATTCGCCGGATAGAGTCTCCCAGTTCGTCGTCGTGTGCTGCATGCTGCACAACCTGGCTATCCGCAGGACTCCGGCACTGCCACCTGACGTTGCACCACCACCTCAGGAGGACGAGCAGGAGGACCATGAGGAGGAGGAGGAGGAGGAGCACCAGCCCAGGAGGGAGCCACAAGGTCCAAGGGCCGTCCGCCGGCGGCTTATTGAACAACACTTCTAGGCCCCCTGTCAGGGAATGGCCTGTGGCAATGAATGCACCTGAAAGCAGCCGCTCCGCAAGCCCTCAGCCGGTTAACGCAACAACCACTTGAAACATGACACCTGGACATGCTGAATAAATAAAAAGCTTTATTTTACAAACTCAGGGCCCTTCCCACATGAAACAGAAAAACAGACGAGACCCCCAAAAAACAGTCAAAAACATCTGTCACTCCCACAACCTGGGGAGGAATAACAAAACTTGCCCATCCAATTGGCCTTCATCATCGGCCTTACAAAAATAAGCTTGTAAGATTCGAAAATTTTCAGCAAAAATCAAGCAAGAAAACTGGATAAAATAAGACTGTTTATTGACCAAAGTAAGCTTGCACAGAAAAACCTTTGATAAAAGGGCATACAAAATGGCCGCCAGGCCCCGTGATCAGTTTCTGAACCAGTTTATTTCTGTTACTGCAAGCTAGACAGGCTTGTGGATTGAAGACAGTAAACCCGCGAAAGCCAGTATCTGGGAACCGAAACTCAGAGCAACAGCATACATATTCAATGGATTATAAGTACAGGATGGGGCCCATCAAGATATGGGCGGACAATGTAAAAACACTTATACCCATTTATTGTACAAAGGAAAAACCGTTTAGCAGCCATCAAGGAAAATGTCCGGACCGATCAATATGCGAACCGAGCCGCGGTGACAATGCAAAGGACATTAACAGACATTATCGGCCAGGAAGGCCAGTTCAAGTTATCACCGGCTCCGTTACAAGACAAAGCGCCCCTGCAGAGATCTCTGCCCGCCAAAATTAATACAAAGACAGGACTATGATTTGGCGGGAGATAAGACTGTCCCAAAAGAGTATAACTATGGATTGAAAGTCCATCTAAGCTAATTCTTCACTGCTACGGCTTCTTGTTGGGCGACTTCAGGCTTCCATTTCTTCAAGAACTTTCTTCTACGAGGAACGAACGAAGGGCGGACGGTGCCCGGATCGGCGCCTCTTCCACTTCGGCAGATCGATGAAAACGTTTTCGTCTATTTAAAGACGGACGGTTTCGGAAAAAGGACAACGTGGCCGGTGTTCAGCCAAACAAGGCTCGGCCACGACGAGAAGACGACAAGGGTGGGAGATCATCGACGACCCAGGCCGATGGAGAAGAAACCCTCTGGAGAACCGGCGATCGATGCCACAAGATTCTCCCATGTGCATAACCTGCATCTAGGTCTACTCCACGAACAAAAATCCACGACAGGCCTAGTGGATCTCAACCTTGACGAGCGCTCATCGAGGCTGGGTCTACCCCACCGCCTCGAGGGAGGAGAGAATATCGACTGCGCCAGAAGCTTCCAATCCACGTGACGACGGGAAGCGGTGTCAAAAAGGCTGCGAACCCCTTTTCGCGATTTCGAGAGTGGTGAGCATGATCCCAAGTTCCCCAGGTCGAAACTTAGTTTAGGTATAGGGGAGGGAGTTAAGGGAAATCGTAATGTGTTTCCCCTTTTACGATGTGCCGTGTGTTCCCCATTTCCATAGAGTCAAGTTCATAAATTTGTGCAAGATTGTAGTTACTTTAATCTGTGCCTATGACATGTATTTTGTAATGCTTCAAACTGTTCAAAAATAAAAGCATCCATTTCGTGCTATTCAGCCTGGTCTATTGAGTCCTCTTCTCTGCACTACTGTTCTCTGCATCTAAGTCCAAGGTCCAGAACCGTAGGGGGGGTGGGTCGAACCACTCAAGGGTAATTCTTGCACGAAGCCTGGCAGGGGGCCAGAACGGGCAAGAGAGCAGGAAAAAAAACCCTACAGCCCCCCCTCCACAACACAAACACCCCCATAAAAACAAAAAATGCCTTAATCTTCGGCCTTACCAAAATAAGCCCCCCCCAGAACACAAACACCCCCATATAAAAAAAAACGCTATCACCACACTCTACTGGGTGTGCCGAGAGGGCGAGTCCTTATGCAGGCTTCTCCGGCCCCTGCCCGACCTGCTGCTCCACCTCAACCTGGGCCCTGTGGGTGTGGCAAGGCTGGGGGAAGGCTCATGAGGGCCACAATGCATGACGGCAGATGCCCTTGGGGGTCGGCCTAGACGAGGCCCGGCCCGGGAGGGGCCGGCTGCTGACTGCTGCAGCTGTGGCTGGCCAGCATCAGTCTCAGCAGCAGCTCGTCGCACCTTGGCTGGGGGAGTGGCAGTGTCGGCTGCACCAATGGGGGCAAGCTGGCTGATGCCAGGCGCGCGCTGTTCGCCAGAGACACTGGCACTTGGCCGGGCTGGCAGTGCAGCAAGCGCAGCAATCTGGTAGAGGCCAGACCGCTGTGCTGCAGCAGGGCGGCGGGTGCCCTGGCGATGCTTCCGCGCCACAGCGAGTGTGGCAGAAGTGAGTGCCCGAACTGCCCTGGTATGTGCCCGCATCAGATCTGCCAGTGTCTGGACGGCGCCACTCATGGACTCGCGACTCGCGTCCTGCGCTGCCGCGAGTTGCTGGACACCCCTGTCCTGCGCTGCCGCGAGTTGCTGGACACCCCTGTCCTGCGCTGCCGCGAGTTGCTGGACACCCCTGTCGTGTGCTGCCGCGAGTTGCTCGACCCCCCTGGCCTGTGATTCCCCGAAAGCGACCACACTATGAGCCAGGGGCTCAATGGCCTGAGGCAACTGTCCCACAACCCCCATGAACTCCTTGTGGCGCCGCTCCGACACCGCAGACATCTCATCAAGGAGGCGCACCTCCTGGGCGAGGACCGTCTCCGGACTGGAGGGCGGACTCTCCCTCTGGGGAGAAGGCCGCCGAGCTGCCCGACCCTTCCCGCGTGCCTCGACCCCACTGGACCCAGGAACTACCCTCCCCTGCAACACTTCCCCCCTCTGGGGAGAAGGCCGCCGTGCTGCCCGACCCTTCCCGCGTGCCTCGACCCCACTGGGCCCAGGAGCTACACCCCCCTGCAACACTTCCCCCTGCCTCTCCTCCAGGCCAGACGTCTCCCCTCCATTGCCATCCCCTGGCGCGGATGAGGGTTCCCCCGATGAACCGCCTTCCTCCTGGTCCTCGTCGTCCTCCTCCTCCAAGGGCCTGGCACTCTGAGCTTCAGGGACCACCTCCTCCTCACCAGCTGAAAGCAGGAAGGCACAAGAGTAGCTTTAGAGTGAGGACAGGGCGTCAGCGAGGGAGGCATGAGTGGTGGCATTATGCGCATTGGTCGGACAGTGGGAAAGGATGTAGATCTGAAGCGCAAGGGCAACGAGAGAGGTCCAACCGGTCATGTCCTTACCAGTGGGTCCCAGTACAGGGTCCGCATCTCCAATGGCAACAGGGCCAGTCACCCGGCCACGCATGAGTCGAGCCACGCTCTCCTCCAGCTCACTGAGCGCCTGGTACTGGGGACGGCCTCCCCCGGTGGCAGACTGGCTCCTCAAATTCCGCGCCAGCTTGGCCTGCAAGAGAAAGGACGGCCTCTAAGTACAGTGTGGTGCCCTGTTGCTGTGTGCACTGCCTCCTATGGTCAAATAGCTTGGCCAGTGTGTTAAGTGCAGAAAGTGCTACTGATGATCATGCCAGTGCCATAGCTGCGGGAGGAGGGCTGCCCATTAGGCCTTTGAGGTCCCTTTGCCCATAATGTGAGGTGCACATGCAAGGATGAGGAGGACACTGGAAAGGGTACTCACCTTCACCATCCGAGTGAGGTCGTTGTACTTCTTGCGGCATTGGTCCGCACTCCTGGGGACATCGCTGGTGGATGACACCCTGTGGGCGATTTTCTTCCAGGCTCTCCTGTACTGCCTCCTGGGAGCCTTCTTGCCACTGTCCGGGCACAAGATCTCTCTTTTCTTTTCCACACCATTAACCAGCACCCTCAAAGCATGCTCTGAGAAGCACTGCGCTCGTTCACGGGCCTTCTCCATGGCTTCAGGCGCTATTTGGGTCCACCAGCAGTGTTGAGGCCTAGCTGCAGGGCTCCACTATGCAGGGCGTGGCAGCAGTCAAAGTCGACCCTTCCCCCTTTAAGAGCTGGCCGGCGTCAGGGTGTCTGCTGTCAATCAAAACATGACCGCACCTGCGCTGCGCCCGGCCTTGGCGTTATCAGTCCGCATCACCGGCTTAGCGCCTGAAGATAGCAGTGCAACGCCAGTTTCAGCGCTCGCCCAAACTCTTGGCCAAATCTACTGAATTTCGGCGAAGTGGCCTACGCTTTCCGGCGGGCGCTAACTTTAGCGACCGCCCGACTTTACCGCCCCAAAAGTGGCCAGACTGAATTTCTAGGCCAACATTTCATTGTGCAGTACACAGGTCTGCTGCATATATTACAAATAAAATTGAATTGAATTGAATGTACTGCATGATGAAGGAATGCACTGCGCACTGAAGGAATGTTCTGCATGCATAAAGAATGCACTGCACACAGAAGGAATGCACTGCACATCGGAGGAATGCACTGTAGGCTGTAGGATTGCACTGCACACTGAAGGAATGCACTGCACACTGAAGAAATGCACTGCACACTGAAGGAATGCACTGCATGCTGAAGGAATGCACTGCACACTGAAGGAATGCACTGCACGCTGAAGGAACACATTGCAGGCTGAAGGAATGCAATGTTGGCTGAAGGAGTGCACTGCACTCTGAATGAATGCACTGGAGGCTAAAGGAATGCACTGCACACTGAAGGGATGCATTACACGCTGAAGGGATGAAATTCACACTGAAGGAATGCTCTGCACGCTGAACAAATGCACTGCACCCTGATGGAATGCCCTACAGGCTGATGGAATGCATTGCAGGATGAAGGAATGCACTGCACATTGAAGGAAAGCAATACACGCTGAAGGAATGTACTGCATGCTGAAGGAACGCACTGCAGGCTGAAGGAGTGCACTGTAGGCTGAAGGAAAGCATAGCATGCTGAAGGAATGCACTGCATGCTATGGAATGCACTGCAGGCTGATGGAGTGCACTGCAGACTGAAGGAATGCACTGTAGGCTGAAGGAAAACACTGCATGCTGAAGGAATGCACTGCACTCTGAAGGAGTGCAGTGCAGGCTGAAGGAATGCTCTGCATGCTGAATGAATGCACCACACGCTGAAGGAATATACTGCGCACCGAAGGAATGCACTGTAGTCTGAAGGAAATCACTACACGCTGAAGGAATGCACTGTGTATTGAAGGAATGTGGTGCAGGCCGAAGGAATATGCTGCACGCTGAACGAATGCATGGCACACTGAAGGAATGAAATGCTCATTGAAGGAATGGACTTCACACTGAAGGAATGCACTGCGCCCTGAAGGAATGCACAGCACATTGAAGGAATGCACTGCACCCTGAAGGAATGTACTGCACACTGTAGGAATGCACTACACCCTGAAGAAATGCACTGCACACTGAAGGAATGCACTGCAGGCCGAAGGAATGTTCTGCATGCTTAAAGTATACACAGCACATTAAAGGAATGCACTGCACCCTGAAGGAATGTACTGCACACTGAAGGAATGCACTGCACACTGAAGGAATGCATTAAAAGCTGAAGGAATGCACTGCATGCTGAAGGAAATCACTGCAGGTTGTAGGAATGCACTGCATGCAAAAGGAATGCACTGCACACTGAAGGAATGCACTGCACACTGAAGGAAAGCTCAGCACTCTGAAGGAATGCACTGCAGGCTGAATGAATGCACTGCACATTGAAGAAATGCACTGCACGCTGAAGGAATGCACTGCACATTGAAGGAATGCACTGCACACTGAAGGAATGCACTGCAGTCTGAAGGAATGCGCTGCAGGCTGAAGGAATGCACTGCAGGCTGAGGGAATGCACTGCATGCTGAAGGAATGCACTGCAGGCTGTAGGAATACACTGCACGCTGAGGGAATGCAATGCACACTGAAGGAATGCACTGCACACTGAAGGAATGCACTGCACACTGAGGGAATGCACTGCACACTGAAGGAATTCATTACAAGCTGACAGAATACATTGCATGCTGAAGGAATTCACTGGACGCTTAAGGAATGCACTGCATGCTGTAGGAATACATTGCACACTTAGGAATGCACTGCAAGCTGAAGGGTTGCACTGCTCACTGAGGGAATTCACTGCACCCTGAAGAAATGCACTGCACACTGTACTCACTGGAGTTTAGAAGATTGAGAGGGGATCTCATCGAAACATATAAAATTATGGCAGGCCTGGACAGGCTGAATTCAGAGAGAATGTTTCCAATGGCAGGGGAGCACAGAACCAGGGGCCACAGTCTAAAAATAGCGGGCAAATCATTTAAAACAGAGATGAGGAAGAATTTCTTCACTCAAAGAGTGGTGAGCCTGTGGAATTCCCTGCCACAGAGGGCTGTGAAGGCTAATTCAATAAATATTTTCAAGAGAGAATTGGATATATTTCTGAAGGCTAAGGGGATTAAGGGTTACGGAGAAAAGGCGGGGACGGGGTACTGAACTGGTAAGATCAGCTAAGATCTCAGATGAAGATCAGCCATGATCTCATTGAATGGCGGAGCAGGCTCGAAGGGCCGAATGGCCTACTCCTGTTCCTATCTCTATGTTTCTAAAGGAATGCACTGCAGGTGGAAGGAATGCTCTGCATGCTAAATGAATGCACTGCACGCTGAAGGAAGGCATTGTACACTGAGGGAATGCCCTGCAGGCTGACGGAATGCACTGCACACTGAAGGAATGGCCTGCAGGCTGATGGATTACACTGCCTGCTGATGGACTTCACTGCATGCTGAAGGAATGTACTGCACACTGAAGGAATGCAATGGATGCTGAGGGAATGCACTGCACGCTGAAGGATTGCATTGAACACTGAAGTAATGCACTGCACGTAGAAGGAAAGAACTGCACATTGAAGGAATGCACTGCATGCTGAGGCAATGCACTGCACGCTGAAGGAATGCACTGCATGCTGAAAGAATGCACTGCACACTATAGGAATACACTGCACGCTGAGGGAATGCAATGCACATTGAAGGAATGCACTGCACACTGAAGGAATGCAATACACATTGAGGGAATGGACTGCACACTGAACAAATGTATTACAAGCTGAAGGAATGCACTGCATGCAGAAGTAATTCACTGGATGCTGAGGGAATGCACTGCTCACTGAGGGAATGCGCTGCACCCTGAAAAAATGCACTGCACCCTGAGGGAACACTCTGCACATTGAGGGAATGCATTACAAGCTGAAGGAATGCACTGCACGCTGAAGGAATGTGCTGGATGCAGAGGGAATGCACTGTGCCACGAAGGAATGTGGTGCAGGCTGAAGGAATGCTCTGCACACTGAAAGAATGCACCGCACACTGAAGGAATGAACTGCTCATTGAAGGAATGCATTGCACACTTATGGAATGCACTGCACACTGAAGGAATGCACTGTAGGCTGCAGGAATGCACTGCAGGATGCAGGAATGCACTGCACGCTGAAGTAATGCACTGCACGCTGAAGGAACACACTGCAGGCTGAAGGAATGCACTGGAGGCTAATGGAATGCACCGCACACTGAAGGAACACACTGCAGGCTGAAGGAATGCACTGTTGGCTGAAGGAGTGCACTGCATGCTGAA
The DNA here is from genome assembly GCF_052327205.1 of Somniosus microcephalus. Taxonomy (NCBI): domain Eukaryota; kingdom Metazoa; phylum Chordata; class Chondrichthyes; order Squaliformes; family Somniosidae; genus Somniosus; species Somniosus microcephalus. The sequence goes on along the minus strand of NC_140988.1, from coordinate 374,242,904 downwards.
GAAATGCACTGGAGGCTAATGGAATGCACCGCACACTGAAGGAATGCATTACACGCTGAAGAGATGAAATGCACGCTGAAGGGATGCACTGCAAGCTGAAGGAATGCGGTGCAGGCTGAAGGAATGCTCTGCACGCTGAACAAATGCTCTGCACGCTGATGGAATGCCCTGCAGGCTGATAGAATGCATTGCAGGATGAAGGAATGCACTGCATGTTGAAGGAATGCAATGCACGCTGAAGGAATGTACTGCATGCTAAAAGAACGCACTGCAGGCTGAAGGAATGTACTGCAGGCTGAAGGAATGCACTGCAGGCTGAAGGAATGCACTGCACACTGAAGGAATGCACTGCACACTGAAGGAAAGTACTGCACACTGAAGGATTGCACAGCACCCTGAATGAAGGAATGCACTGCACACTGAAGGAATGCACGGCAGGCTGCAGGAATGCACTGCACACTGAAGGAATGCACTGTAGGCTGAAGGAAAGCACAGCATGCTGAAGGAATGCACTGCACACTATGGAAAGCGCTGTAGGCTGAAGGAAAACACTGCATGCTGAAGGAATGCACTGCACTCTGAAGGAATGCAGTGCAGGCTGAAGGAATGCTCTGCATGCTGAAGGAATGCACCGCATGGTGAAGGAATGTACTGCATGCTGAAGGAACGCACTGCAGGCTGTAGTAATGCACTGCACACAGAAGGAATGCACTGCACACGGAAGGAATACATTACAGGCTGAAGGAATGCACTGCACGCTGAAGGACATGCACTGCAGGCTGTAGGAATGCACTGCACACTGAAGGAATGCACTGCACACTGAAGGATTGCACTGCACGCTGAATGAAGAAATGCTCTGCACACGCAAGGAATGCACCACACACTGAGGGAATTAACTGCTCATTGAAGGAATGTACTGCACACTGACAGAATGCACTGCAAGCTGAAGGAATGCTTTGCACACTATGGAATGCACTGCAGGATAAAGAAATGCACTGCGCACTGAAGGAATGCACTGTAGGCTGAAAGAAAGCACTGCATGCTGATGTAATGCACTGTGCTCTGAAGGAGTGCAGTGCAGGCTGAAGGAATGCTCTGCATGCTGAAAGAATGCAATGCACGCTGAAGGAATGATCTGCTCATTGAAGGAATGCATTGCACACTGATGGAATGCAAAGCACACTGAAGGAATACATTGCAGGATGCAGGAATTCACTGCACACTGAAGTAATGCACTGCACGCTGAAGAAACACACTGCAGGCTGAAGGAATGCACTGTTGAATGAAGGAGTGCACTGCATGCTGAAGCAATGCACTGGAGGCTTAAGGAATGCAATGCACACTGAAGGAATGCATTACACGCTGTGCAGTCTGAAGGAATGCTCTGCACGCTGAACAAATGCACTGCATGCTGAAGGAATGCCCTGCAGGCTGATGGAATGCATTGCAGGGTGAAGGATTGCACTGCACGTTGAAGGAACACACTGCACGCTGAAGGAATGTACTGCACACTGAAGGAATGCACTGCACACTGAAGGAAAGTACTGCACACTGAAGGATTGCACAGCACCCTGAATGAAGGAATGCACTGCACACTGAAGGAATGCACGGCAGGCTGCAGGAATGCACTGCACACTGAAGGAATGCACTGTAGGCTGAAGGAAAGCACAGCATGCTGAAGGAATGCACTGCACGCTATGGAAAGCGCTGTAGGCTGAAGGAAAACACTGCATGCTGAAGGAATGCACTGCGCTCTGAAGGAATGCAGTGCAGGCTGAAGGAATGCTCTGCATGCTGAAGGAATGCACCGCATGGTGAAGGAATGTACTGCATGCTGAAGGAACGCACTGCAGGCTGTAGTAATGCACTGCACACAGAAGGAATGCACTGCACACGGAAGGAATACATTACAGGCTGAAGGAATGCACTGCACGCTGAAGGACATGCACTGCAGGCTGTAGGAATGCACTGCACACTGAAGGAATGCACTGCACACTGAAGGATTGCACTGCACGCTGAATGAAGAAATGCTCTGCACACGCAAGGAATGCACCACACACTGAGGGAATGAACTGCTCATTGAAGGAATGTACTGCACACTGACAGAATGCACTGCAAGCTGAAGGAATGCTTTGCACACTATGGAATGCACTGCAGGATAAAGAAATGCACTGCGCACTGAAGGAATGCACTGTAGGCTGAAAGAAAGCACTGCATGCTGATGTAATGCACTGTGCTCTGAAGGAGTGCAGTGCAGGCTGAAGGAATGCTCTGCATGCTGAAAGAATGCAATGCACGCTGAAGGAATGATCTGCTCATTGAAGGAATGCATTGCACACTGATGGAATGCAAAGCACACTGAAGGAATACATTGCAGGATGCAGGAATTCACTGCACACTGAAGTAATGCACTGCACGCTGAAGAAACACACTGCAGGCTGAAGGAATGCACTGTTGAATGAAGGAGTGCACTGCATGCTGAAGCAATGCACTGGAGGCTTAAGGAATGCAATGCACACTGAAGGAATGCATTACACGCTGTGCAGTCTGAAGGAATGCTCTGCACGCTGAACAAATGCACTGCATGCTGAAGGAATGCCCTGCAGGCTGATGGAATGCATTGCAGGGTGAAGGATTGCACTGCACGTTGAAGGAACACACTGCACGCTGAAGGAATGTACTGCACACTGAAGGAATGCACTGCACACTGAAGGAATGCACTGCACACTGAAGGAATGCACTGCACACTGAACGAATGCTTTACAAGCTGAAGGGGTGCACTGCACGCTGAAGGAATGCACTGCAGGCTGTAGGAATGCACTGCACACTGAAGGATTGCACTGCACGCTGAATGAAGAAATGCTCTGCACACGCAAGGAATGCACCACACACTGAGGGAATGAACTGCTCATTGAAGGAATGTACTGCACACTGACAGAATGCACTGCAAGCTGAAGGAATGCTTTGCACACTATGGAATGCACTGCAGGATAAAGAAATGCACTGCGCACTGAAGGAATGCACTGTAGGCTGAAAGAAAGCACTGCATGCTGATTTAATGCACTGTGCTCTGAAGGAGTGCAGTGCAGGCTGAAGGAATGTTCTGCATGCTGAAAGAATGCAATGCACGCTGAAGGAATGATCTGCTCATTGAAGGAATGCATTGCACACTGATGGAATGCAAAGCACACTGAAGGAATACATTGCAGGATGCAGGAATTCACTGCACACTGAAGTAATGCACTGCACGCTGAAGAAACACACTGCAGGCTGAAGGAATGCACTGTTGAATGAAGGAGTGCACTGCATGCTGAAGCAATGCACTGGAGGCTTAAGGAATGCAATGCACACTGAAGGAATGCATTACACGCTGTGCAGTCTGAAGGAATGCTCTGCACGCTGAACAAATGCACTGCATGCTGAAGGAATGCCCTGCAGGCTGATGGAATGCATTGCAGGGTGAAGGATTGCACTGCACGTTGAAGGAACACACTGCACACTGAAGGAATGTACTGCACACTGAAGGAATGCACTGCACACTGAAGGAAAGTACTGCACACTGAAGGATTGCACAGCACCCTGAATGAAGGAATGCACTGCACACTGAAGGAATGCACAGCAGGCTGCAGGAATGCACTGCACACTGAAGGAATGCACTGTAGGCTGAAGGAAAGCACAGCATGCTGAAGGAATGCACTGCACACTATGGAAAGCGCTGTAGGCTGAAGGAAAACACTGCATGCTGAAGGAATGCACTGCGCTCTGAAGGAATGCAGTGCAGGCTGAAGGAATGCTCTGCATGCTGAAGGAATGCACCGCATGGTGAAGGAATGTACTGCATGCTGAAGGAACGCACTGCAGGCTGTAGTAATGCACTGCACACAGAAGGAATGCACTGCACACGGAAGGAATACATTACAGGCTGAAGGAATGCACTGCACGCTGAAGGACATGCACTGCAGGCTGTAGGAATGCACTGCACACTGAAGGAATGCACTGCACACTGAAGGATTGCACTGCACGCTGAATGAAGAAATGCTCTGCACACGCAAGGAATGCACCACACACTGAGGGAATGAACTGCTCATTGAAGGAATGTACTGCACACTGACAGAATGCACTGCAAGCTGAAGGAATGCTTTGCACACTATGGAATGCACTGCAGGATAAAGAAATGCACTGCGCACTGAAGGAATGCACTGTAGGCTGAAAGAAAGCACTGCATGCTGATGTAATGCACTGTGCTCTGAAGGAGTGCAGTGCAGGCTGAAGGAATGCTCTGCATGCTGAAAGAATGCAATGCACGCTGAAGGAATGATCTGCTCATTGAAGGAATGCATTGCACACTGATGGAATGCAAAGCACACTGAAGGAATACATTGCAGGATGCAGGAATTCACTGCACACTGAAGTAATGCACTGCACGCTGAAGAAACACACTGCAGGCTGAAGGAATGCACTGTTGAATGAAGGAGTGCACTGCATGCTGAAGCAATGCACTGGAGGCTTAAGGAATGCAATGCACACTGAAGGAATGCATTACACGCTGTGCAGTCTGAAGGAATGCTCTGCACGCTGAACAAATGCACTGCATGCTGAAGGAATGCCCTGCAGGCTGATGGAATGCATTGCAGGGTGAAGGATTGCACTGCACGTTGAAGGAACACACTGCACGCTGAAGGAATGTACTGCACACTGAAGGAATGCACTGCACACTGAAGGAATGCACTGCACACTGAACGAATGCTTTACAAGCTGAAGGGGTGCACTGCACGCTGAAGGAATGCACTGCAGGCTGTAGGAATGCACTGCACACTGAAGGAATGCACTGCACACTGAAGGATTGCACTACATGCTGAATGAAGGAATGCACTGCGCAGTGAAGGAATGCATGGCAGGCTGCAGGAATGCACTGCGCACTGAAGGAATGCACTGTAGGCTGAAGGGAAGCATAGCATGCTGAAGGAATGCACCGCACACTATGGGATGCACTGCGGGCTGGTGCAATGCACTGCGCACTGAAGGAATGCACTGTAGGCTGAAGGAAAACACTGCATGCTGAAGGAATGCACTGCACACTATGGAATGCACTGCAGGCTGATGGAATGCACTGCGCACTGAAGGAATGCACTGTAGGCTGAAGGAAAGCATTACATGCTGAAGGAATGCACTGCGCTCTGAAGGAATGCAGTGCAGGCTGATGTAATGCTCTGCATGCTGAAAGAATGCACCGCACGCTGAAGGAATGAACTGCTCATTGAAGGAATGCATTGCATACTGATGGAATGCAAAGCACACTGAAGGAATGCATTGCAGGATGCAGGAATGCACTGCACACTGAGGTAATGCACTGCACGCTGAAGGAACACACTGCAGGCTGAAGGAATGCACTGTTGACTCAAGGAGAGCACTGCATGCTGAAGGAATGCACTGGAGGCTCAAGGAATGCACTGCACACTGAAGGAATGCATTACACGCTGAAGGGATGCACTGCACACTGAAGGACTGCTGTGCCGGCTGAAGGAATGCTCTGCACACTGAACAAATGCACTGCACGCTGATGGAATGCCCTGCAGGCTGATGGAATGCACTGCAGGGTGAAGGAATGCACTGCATATTGAAGGAATGCACTGCACGCTGAAGGAATGTGCTGCCGGCTGAAGGAATGCACTGCAGGCTGTAGGAATGCACTGCACACTGAAGGAATGCACTGCACACTGAAGGAATGCACTGCACACTGAACGAATGCATTACAAGCTGAAGGGATGCACTGCACGCTGAAGGAATGCACTACAGTCTGTAGGAGTGCACTGCACACTGAAGGAATGCACTGCACATTGAAGGATTGCACTACATGCAGAATGAAGGAATGCACTGCACAGTGTAGGAATGCATGGCAGGCTGCAGGAATGCACTGCGCACTGAAGGAATGCACTGTAGGCTGAAGGAAAGCAAAGCATGCTGAAGGAATGCACCGCACACTATGGGATGCACTGCAGGCTGGTGGAATGCACTGCGCACTGAAGGAATGCACTGTAGGCTGAAGGAAAACACTGCATGCTGAAGGAATGCACTGCACACTATGGAATGCACGGCAGGCTGATGGAATGCACTGCGCACTGAAGGAATGCACTGTAGGCTGAAGGAAAATACTGCATGCTGAAGGAATGCACTGCACTCTGAAGGAATGCACTGTAGGCTGAAGGAAAACACTACACGATGAAGCAATTCACTGTGCATTGAAGGAATGCGGTGCAGGCAGAAGGAATTCGCTGCAAACTGAAGGAATGCAGCACACACTGAAGGATTGCACTGCACACTGAATGAAGGAATGCACTGCACATTGAAGGATGCATGGCAGGCTGCAGGAATGCACTGCACACTGAAGAAATCACTGTAGGCTGAAGGAAAGCACAGCATGCTGAAGGAATGCACTCCACACTATGGAATGTGCTGTAGGCTGAAGGAAAACACTGAGGCCTAGAAATTCAGTAAGGCGCTGCAAGCTTTGCACCCAGTTACCGCCTAAAGAGGGCTTCTGCACCAGTAGAGGAGGTTGCGCTGATATTGAGCTCGGCGGTAATGGCGGCGGTAGCTGGTAGCGCTGCGCCGGCACCGATGACATCATCGGTGTGCGCAGTGCCCCGTTTCCGCCCCAATGCCGGCCCGACACCCATATTCAGTTGCCGCCGCCTCTTCCGTGGCGGCCACTACTAACATCCGGAGACCAGGGCCTTACTGCAGCCTTAGTGGGGCGCATAAAGGTGGAGGTGCGGCCGGCCGCTTTTTCGGCGGCCGCCTGCCCGCACCTCCTTCCCCGGCCTCCTCCACCACCACCCCCCGCGGCATTGCCGGCTGCTTTCCGTGAGCCCGGCACTTCTCCGTGGTGCCGGGCTCATTTGCCGGCACAATCCAGCGGCAATCTCCCCATTGCAGGCAACTCCACCTTAAGAGAAGGAGGAGGCCTGCAGTACCGCAGCCTGCCGCACCGCATCGGGTGGCGCAGCGGCACTTAGAGTGCTGAAATTCAGTTTCAGCGCCCCAAGCGGGGCGGGCACACCCTGCAATAGCGCCCGGTTCCGACTTGGGGCGCAAAAAGTGAATATCTGACGGTCGCACATGGCTTCGCGCCCAGCGCTAACTTTTGGCCATTAGCCAGCTGGCGGGGCCATAGTGAATTTCTAGGCCTGAATGCTGAAGAAATGCACTGCGCTCTGAAGGAATGCAGTGCAGGCTGCAGGAATGCTCTGCATGCTGACAGAATGCACCACACAGTGAAGGAATGTACTGCACACTGAAGGAATGCTCTGCAGGCCGTAGGAATGCATTGCACGCGGAAGGAATGCACTGCACACTGAAGGAATGCATTATAAGCTGAAAGAAAGAACAGCATGCTGAAGGAATGCACTGCACACTGAAGGAATGCACTACACACTGAAGGATTGCACTGCATGCTGAATGAAGGAAGGCACGGCACACTGAAGGAATGCACTATAGGCTGAAAGAAAGAACAGCATGCTGAAGGAATGCACTGCACACTATGGAATGCGCTGTAGGCTGAAGGAAAACACTGCATACTGAAGGAAGGCACTGCACTCTGAAGGAATGCAATGCAGGCTGAAGGAATGCTCTGCAAGCTGAAAGAATGCACCGCACACTGAAGGAATGTACTGCATGCTGAAGGAACGCACTGCAGGCTGTAGGAATGCACTGCACGCTGAAGTAATGCACTGCAGGCTGTAGGAATGCACTGCACACTGAAGGAATGCACTGCTCACTGAAGTAATGCACTGCACACTGAAGGATTGCACTGCACACTGAAGGAATGCACTGCACACTGAAGGAATGCACTGCACACTGAAGGATTGCACTGCAAACTGAATGAAGAACTGCTCTGCACATGCAAGGAATGCACCACACACTGAGGGAATGAACTGTTCATTGAAGGAATGTACTGCACACTGACAGAATGCACTGCAAGCTGAAGGAATGCATTGCACACTATGGAATGCACTGCAGGCTGAAGAAATGCACTGTGCACTGAAGGAATGCACTGTAGGGTGAAGGAAAGCACTGCATGCTGAAGGAATGCACTGCGCTCTGAAGGACTGCAGTGCAGGCTGAAGGAATGCTCTACATGCTGAAAGAATGCACCGCATGCTGAAGGAATGAACTGGTCATTGAAGGAATGCATTGCACACTGATGGAATGCACTGCTCACGGTAAGAGTGCACTGCAGGATGCAGGAATGCACTGCACGCTGAGGTAATGCACTGCACGCTGAAGGAACACACTGCAGGCTGAAGGGATGCACTGTTGGCTGAAGGAGTGCACTGCATGCTGAAAGAATGCATTGCAGGCTGTTGGAATGTACTGCACGCTGAAGGGATGCACTGCAGGCTGTAGGAATGTGCTGCACACTGAAGGAATGCACTGCACACTGAAGGATTGCACTGCACGCTGAATGAAGGAATGCATTGCACAGTGAAGGAATGCATGGCAGGCTGCAGGAATGCACTGCGCATTGAAGGAATGCACTTTAGGCAGAAGGAAAGCATAGCATGCTGAAGGAATGCACCAGACACTATGGAATGCACTGCAGGCTGATGGAATGCACTGCGCACTGAACGAATGCACTGTAGGCTGAAGGAAAACATTGCATGCTGAAGGAATGCACTGCACTCTGAAGGAGAGCAGTGAGGCTGAAGGAAAACATTGCATGCTGAAGGAATGCACTGCACTCTGAAGGAGAGCAGTGCAGGCTGAAGGAATGCTCTGCATGCTGAAAGACTGCACCACACACTCAAGGAATGTACTGCGCACTGAAGGAATGCACTGTAGGCTGAAGGAAATCACTACACGCTGAAGGAATGCACTCTGCATTGAAGGAATGCGGTGCAGGCTGAAGGAATGTGCTGCAAGCTGAAAGAGTGCACCGCACACTGAAGGAATGAACTGCTCATTGAAGGAATGTACTGCAGGCTGAAGGAATGCAGTGCACACTGAAGGAATGCACTGCACATGGAAGGAATGCACTGCACACTGAAGGAATGCATTACAAGCTGAAGGAATGCAATGCATGCTGAAGGAATGTACTGCACACTGAAGGAATGCACTGCACCCTGAAGAAATGCACTGCGCACTGAAGGAATGCACTGCAGGCTGAAGGAATGCAGTGCAGGCTGAAGGAATGCACTGCACATGGAAGGAAGGCACTGCACACTGAAGGAATGCATTACAAGCGAAGGAATGCACTGCATGCTGAAGGAATGCACTGCAGGCTGTAGGAATGCACTGCACACTGAAGGAATGCACTGCACACTGAAGGAATGCACTGCACACTGAAGGAATGCACTGCAGGCTGTAGGAATGCACTGCACAATGAAGGAATGCACTGCACACTGAAGGATTGCACTGCACGCTGAATGAAGAAATGCTCTGCACACTCAAGGAATGCACCACCCACTGAGGGAGTGAGCTGCTCATTGAAGGAATGTACTGCACACTGACGGAATGCACTGTAGGCTGAAGGAGTGCATTGCACACTATGGAACGCACTGCAGGCTGAAGGAATGTTCTGCCAGCTGAAGGAATGCACTGCAGGCTGAAGCAATGCACTGCAGACTGAAGGAATGCACTGCACACTGAAGGAATGCACTACACACTGAAGGATTGCACTGCATGCTGAATGACGGAAGGCACGGCACACTGAAGGAATGCACTATAGGCTGAAAGAAAAAACAGCATGCTGAAGGAATGCACTGCACACTATGGAATGCGCTGTAGGCTGAAGGAAAACACTGCATACTGAAGGAAGGCACTGCACTCAGAAGGAATGCAATGCAGGCTGAAGGAATGCTCTGCAAGCTGAAAGAATGCACCGCACACTGAAGGAATGTACTGCATGCTGAAGGAACGCACTGCAGGCTGTAGGAATGCACTGCACGCTGAAGTAATGCACTGCAGGCTGTAGGAATGCACTGCACACTGAAGGAATGCACTGCTCACTGAAGTAATGCACTGCACACTGAAGGATTGCACTGCACACTGAAGGAATGCACTGCACACTGAAGGATTGCACTGCAAACTGAATGAAGAACTGCTCTGCACATGCAAGGAATGCACCACACACTGAGGGAATGAACTGTTCATTGAAGGAATGTACTGCACACTGACAGAATGCACTGCAAGCTGAAGGAATGCATTGCACACTATGGAATGCACTGCAGGCTGAAGAAATGCACTGTGCACTGAAGGAATGCACTGTAGGGTGAAGGAAAGCACTGCATGCTGAAGGAATGCACTGCGCTCTGAAGGAATGCAGTGCAGGCTGAAGGAATGCTCTACATGCTGAAAGAATGCACCGCATGCTGAAGGAATGAACTGGTCATTGAAGGAATGCATTGCACACTGATGGAATGCACTGCTCACGGTAAGAGTGCACTGCAGGATGCAGGAATGCACTGCACGCTGAGGTAATGCACTGCACGCTGAAGGAACACACTGCAGGCTGAAGGGATGCACTGTTGGCTGAAGGAGTGCACTGCATGCTGAAAGAATGCATTGCAGGCTGTTGGAATGTACTGCACGCTGAAGGGATGCACTGCAGGCTGTAGGAATGTGCTGCACACTGAAGGAATGCACTGCACACTGAAGGATTGCACTGCACGCTGAATGAAGGAATGCATTGCACAGTGAAGGAATGCATGGCAGGCTGCAGGAATGCACTGCGCATTGAAGGAATGCACTTTAGGCAGAAGGAAAGCATAGCATGCTGAAGGAATGCACCAGACACTATGGAATGCACTGCAGGCTGATGGAATGCACTGCGCACTGAACGAATGCACTGTAGGCTGAAGGAAAACATTGCATGCTGAAGGAATGCACTGCACTCTGAAGGAGAGCAGTGAGGCTGAAGGAAAACATTGCATGCTGAAGGAATGCACTGCACTCTGAAGGAGAGCAGTGCAGGCTGAAGGAATGCTCTGCATGCTGAAAGACTGCACCACACACTCAAGGAATGTACTGCGCACTGAAGGAATGCACTGTAGGCTGAAGGAAATCACTACACGCTGAAGGAATGCACTCTGCATTGAAGGAATGCAGTGCAGTCTGAAGAAATGCACTGCGCACTGAAGGAATGCACTGTAGGGTGAAGGAAAGCACTGCATGCTGAAGGAATGCACTGCGCTCTGAAGGAATGCAGTGCAGGCTGAAGGAATGAACTGGTCATTGAAGGAATGCATTGCACACTGATGTAATGCACTGCTCATGGAAGGAATGCACTGCAGGATGCAGGAATGCACTGCACGCTGAGGTAATGCACTGCACACTGAAGGAACACACTGCAGGCTGAAGGGATGCACTGTTGGCTGAAGGAATGCACTGCAGGCTGTTGGAATATATTGCAAGCTGAAGGAATGCACTGCAGGCTGTAGGAATGTGCTGCACACTGAAGGAATGCACTGCACACTGAAGGATTGCACTGCACGCTGAATGAAGGAATGCATTGCACAGTGAAGAAATGCATGGCAGGCTGCAGGAATGCACTGCGAAATGAAGGAATGCACTTTAGGCTGAAGGAAAGCATAGCATGCTGAAGGAATGCACCAGACACTATGGAATGCACTGCAGGCTGATGGAATGCACTGCGCACTGAACAAATGCACTGTAGGCTGAAGGAAAACATTGCATGCTGAAGGAATGCACTGCACTCTGAAGGAGTGCAGTGCAGGCTGAAGGAATGCTCTGCATGCTGATAGAATGCACCACACACTCAAGGAATGTACTGCACACTGAAGGAATGCACTGTAGGCTGAAGGAAAGCACTACACGCTGAAGGAATGCACTCTGCATTGAAGGAATGTGGTGCAGGCTGAAGGAATGTGCTGCAAGCTGAAAGAGTGCACCGCACACTGAAGGAATGAACTGCTCATTGAAGGAATGTACTGCAGGCTGAAGGGATGCAGTGCATGATGAAGGAATGCACTGCACACAGAAGGAATGCATTACATGCTGAAGGAATGCACTGCAGGCTGTTGGAATGCATTGCAGGATGAAGGAATGCACTGCACGTTGAAGGAATGCACTGCACGCTGAAGGAATGTACTGCATGCTGAAGGAATGCACTGGAGGCTGAATGAATGCACTGCAGGCTGAAGAAATGTACTGCCGGCTGAAGGAAAGCACGGCAATATGAAGGAATGCACTGCACACTGAAGGAATGCATTACAAGCAGAAGGAATGCACTGCACGCTGAAGGAATGCACTGCAGGCTGTAGGAATGCACCGCACACTGAAGGAATTCACTGCACAATGAAGGATTGCACTGCACGCTGAATGAAGGAATGCACTGCACAGTGAAGGAATGCATGGCAGTCTGCAGGAATGCAATGCACACTGAAGAAATGCACTGCACACTGAAGGAATACATTACAAGCTGTAGGAATGCACTGCATGCTGAAGGAATGCGCTGGATGCAGAGGGAACGCACTGCTCCCTGATGGAATGCGGTGCAGGCTGAAGGAATGCTCTGCACGCTGAATGAATGCACCGCATACTGAAGGAATGAACTGCTCATTGAAGGAATGCATTGCACACTGATGGAATGCACTGCACACTGAAGGAATGCACTTTAGGCTGTAGGAATGCTCTGCAGGATGCAGGAATGCACTGCACGCTGAAGTAATGCACTGCATGCTGAAGGAACACACTGCAGGCTGAAGGAATGCACTGCCGGCTCAAGGAGTGCACTGCATGCTCAAGGAATGCACTGGAGGCTAAAGCAATGCACCACACACTGAAGGAATGCATTACACGCTGATGAGATGAAATGCACGCTGAAGAGATGCACTGCAAGCTGAAGGAATGCGGTGCAGGCTGAAAGAATGCTCTGCACGCTGAACAAATGCACTGCATGCTGATGGAATGCCCTGCAGGCTGATGGAATGCATTGCAGGATGAAGGAATGCACTGCACATTGAAAGAATGCAATGCACGCTGAAGGAATGTACTGCATGCTAAAAGAATGCACTGCAGGCTGAAGGAATGTACTGCCAGCTGAAGGAATGCACTGTACACTGAAGGAAAGTACTGCACACTGAAGGATTGCATTGCATGCTGAATGAAGGAATACACTGCACACTGAAGGAATGCAATGCACACTGAAGGAATGTACTGCATGCTAAAAGAAAGCACTGCAGGCTGAATGAATGTACTGCCGGCTGAAGGAATGCACTGCAGGCTGAAGGAATGCACTGCACACTGAAGGAAAGTACTGCACACTGAAGGACTGCACTGCACGCTGAATGAAGGAATGCACAGCACACTGAAGGAATGCACGGCAGGCTGCAGGAATGCACTGCGCACTGAAGGAATGCACTGCATACTGAAGGAAAGTACTGCACACTGAAGGATTGCACTGCATGCTGAATGAGGGAATGCACTGCGCACTTAAGGAATGCACTGTAGGCTGAAGGAAACCACAGCATGCTGAAGGAATGCACTGCACACTATGGAATGCGCTGTAGGCTGAAGGAAAACACTGCATGCTGAAGGAATGCACTGTGCTCTGAAGGAATGCAGTGCAGGCTGAAGGAATGCTCTGCATGCTGAATGAATGCACCACATGGCGAAGGAATGTACTACATGCTGAAGGAACGCACTGCAGGCTGGAGGAATGCATTGCATGCTGAAGGAATGCACTGCATACTGAAGGAATGCACTGCACACTGAAGGAATGCATTACAGGCCTAGGAATGCACTGTTCGCTGAAGGAATTCACTGCAGGCTGTAGGACTGCACTGCACACTGAAGCAAAGCACTGCACACTGAAGGAAGGTAATGCACACTGAAGGAATGCACTACACGCTGAAGGAATGCATTACATGCTGAAGGAATGCACTGCACGCTGAAGGAATGCATTGCAGGCTGTAGGAATGCACTGCACACTGAAGGAATGCACTGCATGTTGAAGGCATGCACTCTGCATTGAAGGAATGCATTACAGGCTGAAGGAATGCACTGTTCGCTGAAGGAATGCACTGCAGGCTGTAGGACTGCACTGCACACTGAAGGAAAGCACTGCACACTGAAGGAAAGTACTGCACACTGAAGGAATGCCCTACACGCTGAAGGAATGCATTACATGCTGAAGGACTGCACTACACGCTGAAGGAATGCATTGCAGGCTGTAGGAATGCACTGCACACTGAAGGAATGCACTGCACGCTGAAGGAATGCACTGCAGGCTGTAGGACTGCACTGCACACTGAAGGAAAGCACTGCACACTGAAGGAAAGTACTGCACACTGAAGGAATGCACTACACACTGAAGGAATGCATTACATGCTGAAGGAATGCACTGCACGCTGAAGGAATGCATTGCAGGCTGTAGGAATGCACTGCACCCTGAAGGAATGCACTGCACACTGAAGGACTGCATTACAAGCAGAAGGAATGCACTCCACGCTGAAGGAATGCACTGCACGTGGAAGGAAGGCACTGCACATTGAAGGAATGCACTCTGCATTGAAGGAATGCGGTGCAGGCTGAAGGAATGTGCTGCACGCTGAAAGAGTGCACCGCACACTGAAGGAATGAACTGCTCATTGAAGGAATATACTGCAGGCTGAAGGAATGCAGTGCATGCTGAAGGCATGCATTACAAGCTGAAGGAATGCACTGCATGCTGAAGGAATGTACTGCACACTGAAGGAATGCACTGCACCCTGAAGAAATGCACTGCGCACTGAAGAAATGAACTGCAGGCTGAAGGAATGCACTACATGCTGAAGGAATGCATTACATGCTGAAGGAATGCACTGCACACTGAAGGAATGCATTGCAGGCTGTAGGAATGCACTGCACACTGACGGAATGCACTGCATGCTGTTGGAATGCCCTGCAGGCTGATGGAATGCATTGCAGGATGAAGGAATGCACTGCACATTGAAGGAATGCACTGCACGCAGAAGGAATGTACTGCATGCTGAAGGAATGCACTGGAGGCTGAAGGAATGCACTGCAGGCTGAAGAAATGTAATGCCGGCTGAAGGAATGCACTGCACCCTGAAGGAATGCACTGCACAGTGAAGGAATGCATTACAGGCAGAAGGAATGCACTCCACGCTGAAGGAATGCACTGCAGGCTGTAGGAATGCACTGCACACTGAAGGAATTCACTGCAAACTGAAGGATTGTACTGAACGCTGAATGAAGGAATGCACTGCACAGTGAAGGAATGCATGGCAGGCTGCAGGAATGCAATGCACACTGAAGAAATGCACTGCACACTGAAGGAATGCATTATAAGCTGAAGGAATGCACTGCACGCTGAAGGAATACACTGCAGGCTGTAAGAATGCACTGCACTCTGAAGGAATGCACTGCATGCTGCTGGAATTCACTGCACGCTGAAGGAATGTACTGCATCCCGAAGGAATGCACTGCAGGCTGAAGGAATGCTCTGCAGGCTGTAGGAATGCACTGCACACTGAAGAAATGCATTGCACACTGAAGGAATGCACTGCACGCTGAAGGAATGCACTGCACACTGAAGAAATGCACTGCAGGTTGTAGGAATGCACTGCACACTGAAGAAATGCACTGCACACTGAAGGAATGCACTGCACACTGAAGGAATGCATTACATGCTGAAGGAATGCACTGCACACTGAAGGAATGCATTGCAGGCTGTAGGAATGCACTGCACACTGATGGAATGCACTGCACACTGAAGAAATGCACTGTAGGTTGTAGGAATGCGCTGCACACTGAAGAAATGCACTGCACACTGAAGGAATGCACTGCACACTGAAGGAATGCATTACATGCTGAAGGAATGCACTGCACACTGAAGGAATGCATTGCAGGCTGTAGGAATGCACTGCACACTGATGGAATGCCCTGCAGGCGGATGGAATGCATTGCAGGATGAAGGAATGCACTGCACGTTGAAGAAAAGCACTGCACGCTGAAGGAATGTACTGCATGCTGAAGGAATGCACTGCAGGCTGAAGGAAAGTACTGCACACTGAAGGATTGCACTGCATGCTGAATGAAGGAATGCACTGCCCACTGAAGGAATGCAATGCACACTGAAGGAATGTACTGCATGCTAAAAGAACGCACTGCAGGCTGAAGGAATGTACTGCCGGCTGAAGGAATGCACTGCAGGCTGAAGGTATGCACTGCACACTGAAGGAATGCACTGCACACTGAAGGAAAGTACTGCACACTGAAGGACTGCACTGCATGCTGAATGAAGGAATGTACAGCACACTGAAGGAATGCATGGCAGGATGCAGGAATGCACTGCGCACTGAAGGAATGCACTGCATACTGAAGGAGAGTACTGCACACTGAAGGATTGCACTGCACGCTGAATGAGGGAATGCACTGGGCACTTAAGGAATGCATTGTAGGCTGAAGGAAACCACAGCATGCTGAAGGAATGCACTGCACACTATGGAATGCACTGTAGGCTGAAGGAAAACACTGCATGCTGAAGGAATGCACTGTGCTCTGAAGGAATGCAGTGCAGGATGAAGGAATGCTCTGCATGCTGAATGAATGCACCACATGGTGCAGGAATGTACTGCACGCTGAAGGAACGCACTGCAGGCTGGAGGAATGCATTGCATGCTGAAGGAATGCACTGCACACTGAAGGAATGCACTGCACACTGAAGGAATGCATTACAGGCTGAAGGAATGCACTGTTTGCTGAAGGAATGCACTGCAGGCTGTAGGACTGCACTGCACACTGAAGGAAAGCACTGCACACTGAAGGAAAGTACTGCACACTGAAGGAATGCACTACACGCTGAAGGAATGCATTACATGCTGAAGGAATGCACTGCACGCTGAAGAAATGCATTGCAGGCTGTAGGAATGCACTGCACACTGAAGGAATGCACTGCATGTTGAAGGCATGCACTCTGCATTGAAGGAATGCATTACAGGCTGAAGGAATGCACTGTTTGCTGAAGGAATGCACTGCAGGCTGTAGGACTGCACTGCACACTGAAGGAAAGCACTGCACACTGAAGGAAAGTACTGCACACTGAAAGAATGCCCTACACGCTGATGGAATGCATTACATGCTGAAGGACTGCACTGAAATAACGTCATGATCTGCCTGCGCTTGTGAGCGGGCGCTAAGGTTTAGCACCGGCGCAAAATGTCCGCTCAATATGGGAGGAGGCGCAGGGTTCGCTGCGCCCGGGCGCTAGTTGGTTACCGCCCCACTTCTCGGCCTCTTTAGGCGCTAATGGGTGGCACAACAAACCGAATTTCTCCCCCTCTATCTTTCCACATTAATTTGAATGGCTTGTAGATAAGGATAGTATTTATTAATGAGTTGCTCGAGGAGGTCTTTGCCTCCCCCTTCTGAACAAGTTCGATCAAGCTGTGTTCGTTTGTGGGCAAGGTTGTCAAGGCATAGGGGAATTCGAAAAGGTCCTGTCTGGGTGCCAGGCCTTCAATGCTGGGATTTATCATCCTGAAGATGCTGAGGTTTATTTACTGCTTTATCTTTAATTATTTTAACTGATTTTTGTTCCTCCCTCTTGGGGATTTCATGTTTTCCAGATCCCTGATGGGGTTTATCAGACCGTTTACTTTCTTGACAATCCTCCTGTTGAGGTGGACGGTGGTTCTGCCAGGAATCCTTTTGATCCCAATTTTGGTTTTCTCGGTACCCTCCCATGGTTCTTTGATAACTTTGGCCAGTGTAAAAGCTGTCCCCATAGGGAGTCCACTGTCCTTCGCTTTCCTTTTGAGGTCTAGCCCCTCGTCTATCCCATCTTTCTGGAGAGAAATCTGCCTCACATTGTGGGTGGGTTGGGGGTGTAAACCTTTTGGAATACCCTCTTAGGGGTCCCGAGCCACGAGTTTGTGTCTGGGCAGGGTGGACTTGAGACTTGGGTCTATACAGTCCTTCTTTCTGAGTACCAAAGGTACCTTCTCCATTTTTTTTATCCCTAGTTTCTGATCTCATTATAGGTTTAGTTTGTGGTAGACCTAAGAGGTCATGATTTAATTGGATAATGCGATTGACATTATCCCATCTTTGTTGGTTATCTTGATAATCATTTAGAGCACCCTCACAGGCAAGTTTGAGGGCTGTATTTTGATATTGATTGGCCAGGCAACCATGGACAATGTCCCAATTATCCTGTGTAAGTACTTTGCAGCTACCAGCCCTTTAGTTGTGGCTGTATTAGTGAGTATTTCCTTGATTGAACCAATTACATGCCCGCCTTCAGTTGTCGTGAGAACATAAGCGTATATTTGAATCCAGTTGTTGCACTGGTTTAATGGGGGAATTAAGTCTGAACTTAGTATCATTTGTAGTAGTTGCCTCAGGTGTTGAGCATTCCAATCTTGGCAACAGGTTTCCAATTTATCAAGGTTAGTTAGAATCCAGCAGGTTTTTTCCTGGCTGGTGTTTCCTGGTTTATCACACATTGTGTAGACAGAGCTCAGGTTTACTTGACCTAGGTGTAGTGGCGCTTCTTAGTTTCCAAACAGGCAGCCACTGAGCTGTGGGGTTTTTAACAACGAGTAGACGCGTGTCGAAATAAAACGTTCCCAAACGTAGCTTTGTCTTTTAAACTGTTTACAATAACACTTAACAAACGGAATTACAAAGCAAACACGTATAAACGAATACGGTCAAAAACTGTACTGCTCCAAACCTCACAGCTTCTGCCTCCTTCAACCACGTGCAGTTTAAACTGTAAAATGGCTGCACCCATGTGTGGCTTAGGGACTGTTCCATTATGGCAAGAATGAAGGGGGTGTCTCGAACTATACTACTGGAGCAAGAAAATAGGGGGTTTCTTAATACAATAAGTCGGTCAGGTAAATTAACTGTATTATGCCATTTAACCACTATTTTAAAGTATTTTCTTAAGCTTTTATGGCTCTTACATTCCGGCCCCTAATTGACTAGGCACATGAAGCATATCAATTACTCAAACATTAAGAGTCATAAACTAATGAGTTCAACATATTTACAATATAAGTGTCCACTTTTTTCGTTCGGGAACCTTTCACGCTGCTTCTTGTAGCAGGCAGAGCTTTGTGATCGGTCTTTCCAGGGTACTGGTCTTGGTTTGCAAACAAACGCGACGAACGACGCCTCTGGAGTCTGGCATGGTCTTAATTATTTTTCCCATCAACCAAGAATTTCTAGGGGCTGAATCATCCACAATTAAGACAATGTCTCCGACGATGAAGTTCCTCTTTATTTTGGACCATTTTTGACGCTCCTGTAGCAGAGGTAAGTATTCTCTTGTCCATCTGGTCCAGAAAAGGTCTGATATATACTGAACTTGCCTCCACTTCCGACGGGCATACAGATCTTCCTTTTTGAAGACTCCCGGGGGCATGGCTGGCTGTGTTTTCAACAACAACAGGTGGTTCGGAGTCAGGGCTTCGAGGTCATTGGGATCATCTGATGTCTTAGTTATCGGTCGGTCATTAATGATGGCTTCGACCTCGCACAGAACAGTTTGGAGTCCCTCGTCGTCAAGCGTTTGCTGCTTCAGTACAGAACTGAGTAGTTTTCTTACGGTGCGTATCTGTCTTTCCCAGACACCTCCGTGGTGGGATGCAGCTGGAGGATTGAAGATCCACTTAATTCCTGTTTGCATCATGGCTTCCTGTATTTTAAGCTGATTCCAACCTTCAATAGCTTCCCGTAGTTCTCTCTCCGCTCCGAAGAAATTAGTGCCATTATCAGAACGCATAATGGACACCTGTCCTCTTCTACAGACAAAGCGCCGCAAGGCGTTAATACAGGAATCAGTGTCAAGCGTGTGTGCCACCTCAATATGAACAGCTCTGATGGTCAAACAAGTGAAACGCACACCATATCTCTTGACAAGGCTCCGTCCTCGCTTTACCTCGAAAGGCCCGAAATAGTCCACCCCTACGTTTGTAAATGGGGGCTTGTCTGGTAACAAACGGTCTTCAGGCAGGTCTGCCATTTTCTGCTCCCCAGCTCTAGCGTGTAACCGTCTGCAAACAATGCATTCAGAGAGTATTTTTCTTATTACGGAATTAGCTCCTGGAATCCAGTATCTTTGTCTTAGCTTCGCAAGCACGTGATTCCTCCCACTGTGTCCAATACTCTGGTGTATATGCTGAAGAATGAGGGTAGCAACCTCAGAAAGGATAGCAGGATGCTTGGCCTCCTCTGGCATAGCAGATTTGTTTAGTCTCCCTCCCACCCTCAGTACTCCATCTTGCAGTGTAGGGTCCAGCTTGTAGATATGACTACCTTTCTTGATTGGAGTATTTCGCTGTAGAGCTTCGATTTCTTCTGGGTATCTTTGTCTTTGACTGAAGCGAACTATCTCCTTCTCAGCCTTGGCCAAATCCTCCACGGTCAATGAATTCTTGCCCAATGTGGTCTTGTGATGATGCGTATACTGCTGTAGAAGCATTCTCTGCTTATCAGGGTTACTTTCAGACTGACTGATAGTGGCTCGGTACTCTTTTCTCTTACCGCTCAGGTGTAGCAGCAACTCTTTCAACCTTAGAAACCATGCAACTGCTTTCCTCAACTGGTGCCATCCTGAGAAATGGTTAACAAGCTTGTTCACTGTGTCAAAGTTCTCTTTCGTATTTATGAGATTTACTGTGACTGATCTCTTGACTTCGACGTCGTCTTCAGCAATCTGACTTGGCATACCTGGTCTTTCTGGCCATGATCTCTCTGTTTCCAGCAGATAACTTGGGCCTTGTATCCAAGTTTCACTCCTCATGAAGTTTTCAGCCTTCAATCCTCGTGAGGCTTGATCTGCTGGGTTTAATGAGGTGTTTACGTACCTCCATTGAGATGGTTGTGTAGCTTCTCTAATGGATGAGATTCTGTTTGCTACGAAGGTCTTGAAGCGTATCTTCTCATTCTCTATATACTTCAGCACCGTCGTGCTATCCGTCCAGAAGACAGATTCTTCTAATGGGAGCTGTAACTCTTTCCGCATCACCTGGTCAACTTTAACTGCAACAACCGCTGCCGTCAATTCCAGTCTCGGGATGGTGACCTGCTTCAGCGGAGCCACCCTGGATTTCCCCATGAGGAAGGCACAATGTTTCTGGCCCTGTTGATTTGTCAGCAAGAGGTAAGTAGCCGTGCCATAGCCGTCCTCACTGGCGTCCGAGAAATGATGTAGTTGAGCCGTCTTTGTAACTCCAAAACTCGCGGGCTTGATGCATCTACTGACGTTGAAGCTAGAAAGTTGTTGCAAACCTGTCAACCATCTGTGCCATCTCTGAGCTTGACCTTCTGGGATATCTTCATCCCATCCTCTCTTGTCTCTACACAGCTCTCGTAGCATCAGCTTCACCGGCAGAATGAGTGGTGCCAGGAATCCAAGAGGGTCGTAGATGGAACTGACCACGGAGAGAATCCCTCGTCTTGTGGATGGTCTTTCGTTCACCATTATCCTGAAGTTGAACGTGTCTGACTCGATGCACCATTGTACACCAAGAGCTCTCTCGATAGGAAGGACATCGTGGCTCAGGTCCAGATCTTTGACTTCAGTGGCTCTTTCCTTTTCTGGGATAGAAGCTAGAACTGCTCTGCTGTTGCTTATCCACTTAGTCAGATGGAATCCTCCATTCAAACACAGAGTTCTAAGGTCTCTTGACAGTGCGATGGCATCGTCTTCTGTTGACACGGACTTCAGACAGTCGTCGACATAAAAGTTTCTGAAGATTGTCTCCACAGCCTCTGATGGTGCTTTGCCTTTGCCATCTTCTGCAGTTTTTCTGAGAGCGTAGCTTGCACAGCTGGGAGATGATGTGGCTCCGAACAAGTGTACGGCCATTCTACATTCCACCATCGCTTGACTAACGTCGCCATCTGGCCACCAAAGGAAGCGCAGAAGATCAGCATCTTCATCAGGGATTCTAACTTGGTAGAACATTGATTCTATGTCTGCCATCATGGCAACGAGCTCTTGTCTAAACCTAGTCAAGACGCCAATGAGGGTATTAGTAAGATCAGGACCTTGAAGCAGCTGGTCATTCAGTGAAGTTCCTCTGAATGAGGCGGCGCAGTCAAACACTACACGGATCTTTTTCTTCTTTGGGTGATACACCCCATGATGAGGAATGTACCAGACCCTTCCATCGTCTCTGTTCAACTGTTCCTTGGGCACCTTTACAGCATAGCCTTTCGCTATGATGTTTCTCATGAAGTCTTTGTAGTCTTCGTGAAAGTCGGGGTTCTTGTTCAGCTTTCTCTTTAGACTGATGGCGCGTTGCTCTGCTATGCAGCGATTGTTCGGCATCTTCGCGGTCTGTCTTCTCAGTGGCAAGCCAATGTGATAGTGGCCATCAATGAACTGTGTAGACCTTGTCATCAAACCCATGAACTGATGGTCTTCTTGTGACATCTCTGTCTTTTCCTCACAGCTGCGTTCTGAGAAGTCTGCGTTGAACTGCTGTATCAACAGCTCTTCAATGCTTGCGATAGAGATGCGATTAACTGTGACGTTTTGTCGTTCCTCCTTGTTCGACTTGTGGCCATCATCTCTCCTTACCGGTCCATTGACTACCCATCCAAGGGCTGTCCTGACGGCGTAGGGTCCGTCATCCTTGCTGTTTATCACCTGCCATGGCTCCATAGTTTTGTAGGCATTGGTTCCAATTAATAGGCCAATTTCTGCTTCAATGTATGGGAGACGCACCTTTTCTAGGTAAGGCCATCTATCCACGTCCTTCTGCAGGGCTAGGTTCCCTATTCTAACAGGAATCTCCCTCTGTGTGAAAACATTAGGCAGGTCTATGAAGTCCTTCTCTTCAAGTCCACACACTTCTAGGTCTGACAGGATATAACTTTGCATTGACTTCTCATGACCCATGGTGCGTAATAGGATTTCTGTTCTTCTGCCTCTAACGTTCAGCTGTCGCATGAGTGATTCTGTGCAGAACGTTGCTGAGCTACCTGGATCCATGAAGGCGTAAGTCTCCACAAGCTTCTCGCTCCTCTTAGACTTGATCTTTACTGGTACGATGGCAAGAATACAGTCACTGTCACCGGCCCCAGTGAGTCCACAAGTCTCTGGTTCTAGCGACACCAGAGCACTTGAGACAACCTTCTCGTCGGTATTGTTTTCTTCACTCTTCTTAGAGACTTGTTCTTCTTTATGGATATGCAGCAGACTGGGATGTTTCCGAGTGCACTCTCTGCATGTTGTTCTTTGCTTACAGTTTCTACTCAGGTGCCCCTGAGAGAGACATCCAAAGCATAGGCCGTTGCACTTCAGGAATTCGATTCTGTCCTTATGTGGCTGTGCTTTGATGTCACTGCAGAAATCCAATGTATGATTCTTCTGGCAGAATAAGCATGGCTTCTGAAAGGCATTAGCAGACGTCACTGTGCTGCTCTTTTTGGGAGATGAGTTCTGGGGCCTTTCTTCCTCGGCCTGGGTGACGATAGTTGCAAAGCTGCTTCCCCTGGAACCACCTTTCCTGAGAGTCTTTGATTCAACGGGCTTGGCTTTCACTCTTCCATCGGTGGTCGGGCTGACATCTTGGATGTTTCCAAACAATGGGTCCCTAGCAATTTTAGCCTGTTTGTCTATGAAGTTCACTAAGTCTGCAAACCTGGCTCTACCTTTCCGTCTCTCCATTATCTCAAAGGCTGTTCTTCTCCATTGTTCTCTCATCCTGTAAGGAAGCTTAGAGATGATGATTCTCATAGTCGAAGGATTGTCCATCTCTTCCATGAATTCAACATCCTCCATGGTGTTGCGACATCCTATGAGGAAAAGAACATATGCGTTCAATGCCTCTCCGTCCTCCAATCTGATCTGTGGCCACTTGGTAGCCTTTTCGATATATGCAGTGGCTATCTTCAGCTCATTACCATAGTGCTCCTGCAGCAACTTCCTGGCTTCTATGTATCCCCGGTCCGGTCTCATGTGTTCACAGCTTCTGACCAGGTCTTGTGGCTTACCACTGGTGTACTGTCCCAGGTAGTACAACTTATCACTGCTGCTCTCTGTTTTGGAGTCAATGGCTTGTTCAAAGGATCTGATGAAGGGCTTATACTTGAGTGGGTCACCTTGGAACACTGGTATGTCTCTTTGAGGGAGTCGAAACAGATTCTGTTGTTTTACAAGCATCTCTGTAATTTCGTTCTGACGTTGCATCACTCGGTATAGGCTTCTCCCTGTGTCTTCAGGCCTCTGGTGGTCATCAGCAGGGTCTAGTCTAGACCGTCTGACGTCTGGGGTAGCATCACGTGCTCCTGTTAGTGGAGAGGCCACTCTTCCACGCTGTAATGCCAGGGGATTGCCTTCGGGCTCTGTTGTAACTCTTGAAGGTGCCCTGGATCCAACTCTATGTGACGACGTTGACTGGCAGTGGCTCCCGCCGTCCCGTGAGCCTTCATAATCTTCGTACGCACTCAACCTGGCGTCTGAGACCTCGATAGCTGTTTTTATCTCCAGCTGTTCTTTCTTTGCCTGCACCTGGACCCGTTGGGCCTGCAGTTGGGCCTCTTGGACCTGCAGTTGGGCCTCTTCCCGTTCAAGAGCTTGCTTCTCCGCTAAAGATGCTGCGCGCGCCATCAACGCCGCCCGTTCGGCCTCCGCTCTCATGCGTCGCGACGAGCTTGTGGTAGAAGCGACTGACCTGCGTCCAGAAACAGAGCTACCTTCTTTTTGATTTTTGCTCGGTCTGGCAGAAGTCTCTGAAATGCTATCGTCTGGTCCGACTTCATCGTCAACTTTATCTTTCTCTGCTGTATCAGCGTCTTGACGAATCTTTAACATCCACTGTTCCGTGGCCTTGATATAGTCCTTAATGCTGGTTGATTTAAGATCAAACCAGACGTGCTGATCAGCGTTTCCCTCTTCTTCAGACAGAAGTGCTAATACATCTTCATTGAGTACATTAAATTCTTCATACAGCTTGGAGAAATCGTAATACATTATGTCTTCAGCTTTCTTAATATTAGCATTATCTTCCATGAGACGATCAATTATCTTCATTTTTCCAGTTATCTGAGCTAATTTACCCTTCCTTGCGCCTATGCTTCTATGTAACTTCTCTTCCATTGCCTTTGGGGTGAGCTTTATTTCCCTCTTTTGGCCAGCAATCTTTCTGGCTGATGGAAGCTCCTGGCTCCGTAAGGCCTCGGCCATTTTACCCGCAGCTCTTATTTAGCTTCTCAATAGAATGAACAAAGCAAGTAGCAGTCACTGTACCTTCACTTTCTTATATTGTCGTCTGGCTCCGTGACCATTCGGGTATACGTTCGCCGACGATTCCGTCCCTTCCTTCTTAGGGAGCAAGTTTTTGACTAATGTAGTGGCGCTTCTTAGTTTCCAAATAGGCAGCCACTGAGCTGTGGGGTTTTTAACAACGAGTAGACGCGTGTCGAAATAAAACGTTCCCAAACGTAGCTTTGTCTTTTAAACTGTTTACTATAACACTTAACAAACGGAATTACAAAGCAAACACGTATAAACGAACACGGTCAAAAACTGTACTGCTCCAAACCTCACAGCTTCTGCCTCCTTCAACCACGTGCAGTTTAAACTGTAAAATGGCTGCACCCATGTGTGGCTTAGGGACTGTTCCATTATGGCAAGAATGAAGGGGGTGTCTCGGACTATACTACTGGAGCAAGAAAATAGGGGGTTTCTTAATACAATAAGTCGGTCAGGTAAATTAACTGTATTATGCCATTTAACCACTATTTTAAAGTATTTTCTTAAGCTTTTATGGCTCTTACATTCCGGCCCCTAATTGACTAGGCACATGAAGCATATCAATTACTCAAACATTAAGAGTCATAAACTAATGAGTTCAACATATTTACAATATAAGTGTCCACTTTTTTCGTTCGGGAACCTTTCACGCTGCTTCTTGTAGCAGGCAGAGCTTTGTGATCGGTCTTTCCAGGGTACTGGTCTTGGTTTGCAAACAAACATGACGAACGACGCCTCTGGAGTCTGGCATGGTCTTAATTATTTTTCCCATCAACCAAGAATTTCTAGGGGCTGAATCATCCACAATTAAGACAATGTCTCCGACGATGAAGTTCCTCTTTATTTTGGACCATTTTTGACGCTCCTGTAGCAGAGGTAAGTATTCTCTTGTCCATCTGGTCCAGAAAAGGTCTGATACATACTGAACTTGCCTCCACTTCCGACGGGCATACAGATCTTCCTTTTTGAAGACTCCCGGGGGCATGGCTGGCTGTGTTTTCAACAACAACAGGTGGTTCGGAGTCAGGGCTTCGAGGTCATTGGGATCATCTGATGTCTTAGTTATCGGTCGGTCATTAATGATGGCTTCGACCTCGCACAGAACAGTTTGGAGTCCCTCGTCGTCAAGCGTTTGCTGCTTCAGTACAGAACTGAGTAGTTTTCTTACGGTGCGTATCTGTCTTTCCCAGACACCTCCGTGGTGGGATGCAGCTGGAGGATTGAAGATCCACTTAATTCCTGTTTGCATCATGGCTTCCTGTATTTTAAGCTGATTCCAACCTTCAATAGCTTCCCGTAGTTCTCTCTCCGCTCCGAAGAAATTAGTGCCATTATCAGAACGCATAATGGACACCTGTCCTCTTCTACAGACAAAGCGCCGCAAGGCGTTAATACAGGAATCAGTGTCAAGCGTGTGTGCCACCTCAATATGAACAGCTCTGATGGTCAAACAAGTGAAAAGCACACCATATCTCTTGACAAGGCTCCGTCCTCGCTTTACCTCGAAAGGCCCGAAATAGTCCACCCCTACGTTTGTAAATGGGGGCTTGTCTGGTAACAAACGGTCTTCAGGCAGGTCTGCCATTTTCTGCTCCCCAGCTCTAGCGTGTAACCATCTGCAAACAATGCATTCAGAGAGTATTTTTCTTATTACGGAATTAGCTCCTGGAATCCAGTATCTTTGTCTTAGCTTCGCAAGCACGTGATTCCTCCCACTGTGTCCAATACTCTGGTGTATATGCTGAAGAATGAGGGTAGCAACCCGGAGGTCCTTAGAAAGGATAGCAGGATGCTTGGCCTCCTCTGGCATAGCAGATTTGTTTAGTCTCCCTCCCACCCTCAGTACTCCATCTTGCAGTGTAGGGTCCAGCTTGTAGATATGACTACCTTTCTTGATTGGAGTATTTCGCTGTAGAGCTTCGATTTCTTCTGGGTATCTTTGTCTTTGACTGAAGCGAACTATCTCCTTCTCAGCCTTGGCCAAATCCTCCACGGTCAATGAATTCTTGCCCAATGTGGTCTTGTGATGATGCGTATACTGCTGTAGAAGCATTCTCTGCTTATCAGGGTTACTTTCAGACTGACTGATAGTGGCTCGGTACTCTTTTCTCTTACCGCTCAGGTGTAGCAGCAACTCTTTCAACCTTAGAAACCATGCAACTGCTTTCCTCAACTGGTGCCATCCTGAGAAATGGTTAACAAGCTTGTTCACTGTGTCAAAGTTCTCTTTCGTATTTATGAGATTTACTGTGACTGATCTCTTGACTTCGACGTCGTCTTCAGCAATCTGACTTGGCATACCTGGTCTTTCTGGCCATGATCTCTCTGTTTCCAGCAGATAACTTGGGCCTTGTATCCAAGTTTCACTCCTCATGAAGTTTTCAGCCTTCAATCCTCGTGAGGCTTGATCTGCTGGGTTTAATGAGGTGTTTACGTACCTCCATTGAGATGGTTGTGTAGCTTCTCTAATGGATGAGATTCTGTTTGCTACGAAGGTCTTGAAGCGTATCTTCTCATTCTCTATATACTTCAGCACCGTCGTGCTATCCGTCCAGAAGACAGATTCTTCTAATGGGAGCTGTAACTCTTTCCGCATCACCTGGTCAACTTTAACTGCAACAACCGCTGCCGTCAATTCCAGTCTCGGGATGGTGACCTGCTTCAGCGGAGCCACCCTGGATTTCCCCATGAGGAAGGCACAATGTTTCTGGCCCTGTTGATTTGTCAGCAAGAGGTAAGTAGCCGTGCCATAGCCGTCCTCACTGGCGTCCGAGAAATGATGTAGTTGAGCCGTCTTTGTAACTCCAAAACTCGCGGGCTTGATGCATCTACTGACGTTGAAGCTAGAAAGTTGTTGCAAACCTGTCAACCATCTGTGCCATCTCTGAGCTTGACCTTCTGGGATATCTTCATCCCATCCTCTCTTGTCTCTACACAGCTCTCGTAGCATCAGCTTCACCGGCAGAATGAGTGGTGCCAGGAATCCAAGAGGGTCGTAGATGGAACTGACCACGGAGAGAATCCCTCGTCTTGTGGATGGTCTTTCGTTCACCATTATCCTGAAGTTGAACGTGTCTGACTCGATGCACCATTGTACACCAAGAGCTCTCTTGATAGGAAGGACATCGTGGCTCAGGTCCAGATCTTTGACTTCAGTGGCTCTTTCCTTTTCTGGGATAGAAGCTAGAACTGCTCTGCTGTTGCTTATCCACTTAGTCAGATGGAATCCTCCATTCAAACACAGAGTTCTAAGGTCTCTTGACAGTGCGATGGCATCGTCTTCTGTTGACACGGACTTCAGACAGTCGTCAACATAAAAGTTTCTGAAGATTGTCTCCACAGCCTCTGATGGTGCTTTGCCTTTGCCATCTTCTGCAGTTTTTCTGAGAGAGTAGCTTGCACAGCTGGGAGATGATGTGGCTCCGAACAAGTGTACGGCCATTCTACATTCCACCATCGCTTGACTAACGTCGCCATCTGGCCACCAAAGGAAGCGCAGAAGATCAGCATCTTCATCAGGGATTCTAACTTGGTAGAACATTGATTCTATGTCTGCCATCATGGCAACGAGCTCTTGTCTAAACCTAGTCAAGACGCCAATGAGGGTATTAGTAAGATCAGGACCTTGAAGCAGCTGGTCATTCAGTGAAGTTCCTCTGAATGAGGCGGCGCAGTCAAACACTACACGGATCTTTTTCTTCTTTGGGTGATACACCCCATGATGAGGAATGTACCAGACCCTTCCATCGTCTCTGTTCAACTGTTCCTTGGGCACCTTTACAGCATAGCCTTTCGCTATGATGTTTCTCATGAAGTCTTTGTAGTCTTCGTGAAAGTCAGGGTTCTTGTTCAGCTTTCTCTTTAGACTGATGGCGCGTTGCTCTGCTATGCAGCGATTGTTCGGCATCTTCGCGGTCTGTCTTCTCAGTGGCAAGCCAATGTGATAGTGGCCATCAATGAACTGTGTAGACCTTGTCATCAAACCCATGAACTGATGGTCTTCTTGTGACATCTCTGTCTTTTCCTCACAGCTGCGTTCTGAGAAGTCTGCGTTGAACTGCTGTATCAACAGCTCTTCAATGCTTGCGATAGAGATGCGATTAACTGTGACGTTTTGTCGTTCCTCCTTGTTCGACTTGTGGCCATCATCTCTCCTTACCGGTCCATTGACTACCCATCCAAGGGCTGTCCTGACGGCGTAGGGTCCGTCATCCTTGCTGTTTATCACCTGCCATGGCTCCATAGTTTTGTAGGCATTGGTTCCAATTAATAGGCCAATTTCTGCTTCAATGTATGGGAGACGCACCTTTTCTAGGTAAGGCCATCTATCCACGTCCTTCTGCAGGGCTAGGTTCCCTATTCTAACAGGAATCTCCCTCTGTGTGAAAACATTAGGCAGGTCTATGAAGTCCTTCTCTTCAAGTCCACACACTTCTAGGTCTGACAGGATATAACTTTGCATTGACTTCTCATGACCCATGGTGCGTAATAGGATTTCTGTTCTTCTGCCTCTAACGTTCAGCTGTCGCATGAGTGATTCTGTGCAGAACGTTGCTGAGCTACCTGGATCCATGAAGGCGTAAGTCTCCACAAGCTTCTCGCTCCTCTTAGACTTGATCTTTACTGGTACGATGGCAAGAATACAGTCACTGTCACCGGCCCCAGTGAGTCCACAAGTCTCTGGTTCTAGCGACACCAGAGCACTTGAGACAACCTTCTCGTCGGTATTGTTTTCTTCACTCTTCTTAGAGACTTGTTCTTCTTTATGGATATGCAGCAGACTGGGATGTTTCCGAGTGCACTCTCTGCATGTTGTTCTTTGCTTACAGTTTCTACTCAGGTGCCCCTGAGAGAGACATCCAAAGCATAGGCCGTTGCACTTCAGGAATTCGATTCTGTCCTTATGTGGCTGTGCTTTGATGTCACTGCAGAAATCCAATGTATGATTCTTCTGGCAGAATAAGCATGGCTTCTGAAAGGCATTAGCAGACGTCACTGTGCTGCTCTTTTTGGGAGATGAGTTCTGGGGCCTTTCTTCCTCGGCCTGGGTGACGATAGTTGCAAAGCTGCTTCCCCTGGAACCACCTTTCCTGAGAGTCTTTGATTCAACGGGCTTGGCTTTCACTCTTCCATCGGTGGTCGGGCTGACATCTTGGATGTTTCCAAACAATGGGTCCCTAGCAATTTTAGCCTGTTTGTCTATGAAGTTCACTAAGTCTGCAAACCTGGCTCTACCTTTCCGTCTCTCCATTATCTCAAAGGCTGTTCTTCTCCATTGTTCTCTCATCCTGTAAGGAAGCTTAGAGATGATGATTCTCATAGTCGAAGGATTGTCCATCTCTTCCATGAATTCAACATCCTCCATGGTGTTGCGACATCCTATGAGGAAAAGAACATATGCGTTCAATGCCTCTCCGTCCTCCAATCTGATCTGTGGCCACTTGGTAGCCTTTTCGATATATGCAGTGGCTATCTTCAGCTCATTACCATAGTGCTCCTGCAGCAACTTCCTGGCTTCTATGTATCCCCGGTCCGGTCTCATGTGTTCACAGCTTCTGACCAGGTCTTGTGGCTTACCACTGGTGTACTGTCCCAGGTAGTACAACTTATCACTGCTGCTCTCTGTTTTGGAGTCAATGGCTTGTTCAAAGGATCTGATGAAGGGCTTATACTTGAGTGGGTCACCTTGGAACACTGGTATGTCTCTTTGAGGGAGTCGAAACAGATTCTGTTGTTTTACAAGCATCTCTGTAATTTCGTTCTGACGTTGCATCACTCGGTATAGGCTTCTCCCTGTGTCTTCAGGCCTCTGGTGGTCATCAGCAGGGTCTAGTCTAGACCGTCTGACGTCTGGGGTAGCATCACGTGCTCCTGTTAGTGGAGAGGCCACTCTTCCACGCTGTAATGCCAGGGGATTGCCTTCGGGCTCTGTTGTAACTCTTGAAGGTGCCCTGGATCCAACTCTATGTGACGACGTTGACTGGCAGTGGCTCCCGCCGTCCCGTGAGCCTTCATAATCTTCGTACGCACTCAACCTGGCGTCTGAGACCTCGATAGCTGTTTTTATCTCCAGCTGTTCTTTCTTTGCCTGCACCTGGACCCGTTGGGCCTGCAGTTGGGCCTCTTGGACCTGCAGTTGGGCCTCTTCCCGTTCAAGAGCTTGCTTCTCCGCTAAAGATGCTGCGCGCGCCATCAACGCCGCCCGTTCGGCCTCCGCTCTCATGCGTCGCGACGAGCTTGTGGTAGAAGCGACTGACCTGCGTCCAGAAACAGAGCTACCTTCTTTTTGATTTTTGCTCGGTCTGGCAGAAGTCTCTGAAATGCTATCGTCTGGTCCGACTTCATCGTCAACTTTATCTTTCTCTGCTGTATCAGCGTCTTGACGAATCTTTAACATCCACTGTTCCGTGGCCTTGATATAGTCCTTAATGCTGGTTGATTTAAGATCAAACCAGACGTGCTGATCAGCGTTTCCCTCTTCTTCAGACAGAAGTGCTAATACATCTTCATTGAGTACATTAAATTCTTCATACAGCTTGGAGAAATCGTAATACATTATGTCTTCAGCTTTCTTAATATTAGCATTATCTTCCATGAGACGATCAATTATCTTCATTTTTCCAGTTATCTGAGCTAATTTACCCTTCCTTGCGCCTATGCTTCTATGTAACTTCTCTTCCATTGCCTTTGGGGTGAGCTTTATTTCCCTCTTTTGGCCAGCAATCTTTCTGGCTGATGGAAGCTCCTGGCTCCGTAAGGCCTCGGCCATTTTACCCGCAGCTCTTATTTAGCTTCTCAATAGAATGAACAAAGCAAGTAGCAGTCACTGTACCTTCACTTTCTTATATTGTCGTCTGGCTCCGTGACCATTCGGGTATACGTTCGCCGACGATTCCGTCCCTTCCTTCTTAGGGAGCAAGTTTTTGACTAATGTAGTGGCGCTTCTTAGTTTCCAAATAGGCAGCCACTGAGCTGTGGGGTTTTTAACAACGAGTAGACGCGTGTCGAAATAAAACGTTCCCAAACGTAGCTTTGTCTTTTAAACTGTTTACTATAACACTTAACAAACGGAATTACAAAGCAAACACGTATAAACGAACACGGTCAAAAACTGTACTGCTCCAAACCTCACAGCTTCTGCCTCCTTCAACCACGTGCAGTTTAAACTGTAAAATGGCTGCACCCATGTGTGGCTTAGGGACTGTTCCATTATGGCAAGAATGAAGGGGGTGTCTCGGACTATACTACTGGAGCAAGAAAATAGGGGGTTTCTTAATACAATAAGTCGGTCAGGTAAATTAACTGTATTATGCCATTTAACCACTATTTTAAAGTATTTTCTTAAGCTTTTATGGCTCTTACATTCCGGCCCCTAATTGACTAGGCACATGAAGCATATCAATTACTCAAACATTAAGAGTCATAAACTAATGAGTTCAACATATTTACAATATAAGTGTCCACTTTTTTCGTTCGGGAACCTTTCACGCTGCTTCTTGTAGCAGGCAGAGCTTTGTGATCGGTCTTTCCAGGGTACTGGTCTTGGTTTGCAAACAAACATGACGAACGACGCCTCTGGAGTCTGGCATGGTCTTAATTATTTTTCCCATCAACCAAGAATTTCTAGGGGCTGAATCATCCACAATTAAGACAATGTCTCCGACGATGAAGTTCCTCTTTATTTTGGACCATTTTTGACGCTCCTGTAGCAGAGGTAAGTATTCTCTTGTCCATCTGGTCCAGAAAAGGTCTGATACATACTGAACTTGCCTCCACTTCCGACGGGCATACAGATCTTCCTTTTTGAAGACTCCCGGGGGCATGGCTGGCTGTGTTTTCAACAACAACAGGTGGTTCGGAGTCAGGGCTTCGAGGTCATTGGGATCATCTGATGTCTTAGTTATCGGTCGGTCATTAATGATGGCTTCGACCTCGCACAGAACAGTTTGGAGTCCCTCGTCGTCAAGCGTTTGCTGCTTCAGTACAGAACTGAGTAGTTTTCTTACGGTGCGTATCTGTCTTTCCCAGACACCTCCGTGGTGGGATGCAGCTGGAGGATTGAAGATCCACTTAATTCCTGTTTGCATCATGGCTTCCTGTATTTTAAGCTGATTCCAACCTTCAATAGCTTCCCGTAGTTCTCTCTCCGCTCCGAAGAAATTAGTGCCATTATCAGAACGCATAATGGACACCTGTCCTCTTCTACAGACAAAGCGCCGCAAGGCGTTAATACAGGAATCAGTGTCAAGCGTGTGTGCCACCTCAATATGAACAGCTCTGATGGTCAAACAAGTGAAAAGCACACCATATCTCTTGACAAGGCTCCGTCCTCGCTTTACCTCGAAAGGCCCGAAATAGTCCACCCCTACGTTTGTAAATGGGGGCTTGTCTGGTAACAAACGGTCTTCAGGCAGGTCTGCCATTTTCTGCTCCCCAGCTCTAGCGTGTAACCATCTGCAAACAATGCATTCAGAGAGTATTTTTCTTATTACGGAATTAGCTCCTGGAATCCAGTATCTTTGTCTTAGCTTCGCAAGCACGTGATTCCTCCCACTGTGTCCAATACTCTGGTGTATATGCTGAAGAATGAGGGTAGCAACCCGGAGGTCCTTAGAAAGGATAGCAGGATGCTTGGCCTCCTCTGGCATAGCAGATTTGTTTAGTCTCCCTCCCACCCTCAGTACTCCATCTTGCAGTGTAGGGTCCAGCTTGTAGATATGACTACCTTTCTTGATTGGAGTATTTCGCTGTAGAGCTTCGATTTCTTCTGGGTATCTTTGTCTTTGACTGAAGCGAACTATCTCCTTCTCAGCCTTGGCCAAATCCTCCACGGTCAATGAATTCTTGCCCAATGTGGTCTTGTGATGATGCGTATACTGCTGTAGAAGCATTCTCTGCTTATCAGGGTTACTTTCAGACTGACTGATAGTGGCTCGGTACTCTTTTCTCTTACCGCTCAGGTGTAGCAGCAACTCTTTCAACCTTAGAAACCATGCAACTGCTTTCCTCAACTGGTGCCATCCTGAGAAATGGTTAACAAGCTTGTTCACTGTGTCAAAGTTCTCTTTCGTATTTATGAGATTTACTGTGACTGATCTCTTGACTTCGACGTCGTCTTCAGCAATCTGACTTGGCATACCTGGTCTTTCTGGCCATGATCTCTCTGTTTCCAGCAGATAACTTGGGCCTTGTATCCAAGTTTCACTCCTCATGAAGTTTTCAGCCTTCAATCCTCGTGAGGCTTGATCTGCTGGGTTTAATGAGGTGTTTACGTACCTCCATTGAGATGGTTGTGTAGCTTCTCTAATGGATGAGATTCTGTTTGCTACGAAGGTCTTGAAGCGTATCTTCTCATTCTCTATATACTTCAGCACCGTCGTGCTATCCGTCCAGAAGACAGATTCTTCTAATGGGAGCTGTAACTCTTTCCGCATCACCTGGTCAACTTTAACTGCAACAACCGCTGCCGTCAATTCCAGTCTCGGGATGGTGACCTGCTTCAGCGGAGCCACCCTGGATTTCCCCATGAGGAAGGCACAATGTTTCTGGCCCTGTTGATTTGTCAGCAAGAGGTAAGTAGCCGTGCCATAGCCGTCCTCACTGGCGTCCGAGAAATGATGTAGTTGAGCCGTCTTTGTAACTCCAAAACTCGCGGGCTTGATGCATCTACTGACGTTGAAGCTAGAAAGTTGTTGCAAACCTGTCAACCATCTGTGCCATCTCTGAGCTTGACCTTCTGGGATATCTTCATCCCATCCTCTCTTGTCTCTACACAGCTCTCGTAGCATCAGCTTCACCGGCAGAATGAGTGGTGCCAGGAATCCAAGAGGGTCGTAGATGGAACTGACCACGGAGAGAATCCCTCGTCTTGTGGATGGTCTTTCGTTCACCATTATCCTGAAGTTGAACGTGTCTGACTCGATGCACCATTGTACACCAAGAGCTCTCTTGATAGGAAGGACATCGTGGCTCAGGTCCAGATCTTTGACTTCAGTGGCTCTTTCCTTTTCTGGGATAGAAGCTAGAACTGCTCTGCTGTTGCTTATCCACTTAGTCAGATGGAATCCTCCATTCAAACACAGAGTTCTAAGGTCTCTTGACAGTGCGATGGCATCGTCTTCTGTTGACACGGACTTCAGACAGTCGTCAACATAAAAGTTTCTGAAGATTGTCTCCACAGCCTCTGATGGTGCTTTGCCTTTGCCATCTTCTGCAGTTTTTCTGAGAGAGTAGCTTGCACAGCTGGGAGATGATGTGGCTCCGAACAAGTGTACGGCCATTCTACATTCCACCATCGCTTGACTAACGTCGCCATCTGGCCACCAAAGGAAGCGCAGAAGATCAGCATCTTCATCAGGGATTCTAACTTGGTAGAACATTGATTCTATGTCTGCCATCATGGCAACGAGCTCTTGTCTAAACCTAGTCAAGACGCCAATGAGGGTATTAGTAAGATCAGGACCTTGAAGCAGCTGGTCATTCAGTGAAGTTCCTCTGAATGAGGCGGCGCAGTCAAACACTACACGGATCTTTTTCTTCTTTGGGTGATACACCCCATGATGAGGAATGTACCAGACCCTTCCATCGTCTCTGTTCAACTGTTCCTTGGGCACCTTTACAGCATAGCCTTTCGCTATGATGTTTCTCATGAAGTCTTTGTAGTCTTCGTGAAAGTCAGGGTTCTTGTTCAGCTTTCTCTTTAGACTGATGGCGCGTTGCTCTGCTATGCAGCGATTGTTCGGCATCTTCGCGGTCTGTCTTCTCAGTGGCAAGCCAATGTGATAGTGGCCATCAATGAACTGTGTAGACCTTGTCATCAAACCCATGAACTGATGGTCTTCTTGTGACATCTCTGTCTTTTCCTCACAGCTGCGTTCTGAGAAGTCTGCGTTGAACTGCTGTATCAACAGCTCTTCAATGCTTGCGATAGAGATGCGATTAACTGTGACGTTTTGTCGTTCCTCCTTGTTCGACTTGTGGCCATCATCTCTCCTTACCGGTCCATTGACTACCCATCCAAGGGCTGTCCTGATGGCGTAGGGTCCGTCATCCTTGCTGTTTATCACCTGCCATGGCTCCATAGTTTTGTAGGCATTGGTTCCAATTAATAGGCCAATTTCTGCTTCAATGTATGGGAGACGCACCTTTTCTAGGTAAGGCCATCTAGCCACGTCCTTCTGCAGGGCTAGGTTCCCTATTCTAACAGGAATCTCCCTCTGTGTGAAAACATTAGGCAGGTCTATGAAGTCCTTCTCTTCAAGTCCACACACTTCTAGGTCTGACAGGATATAACTTTGCATTGACTTCTCATGACCCATGGTGCGTAATAGGATTTCTGTTCTTCTGCCTCTAACGTTCAGCTGTCGCATGAGTGATTCTGTGCAGAACGTTGCTGAGCTACCTGGATCCATGAAGGCGTAAGTCTCCACAAGCTTCTCGCTCCTCTTAGACTTGATCTTTACTGGTACGATGGCAAGAATACAGTCACTGTCACCGGCCCCAGTGAGTCCACAAGTCTCTGGTTCTAGCGACACCAGAGCACTTGAGACAACCTTCTCGTCGGTATTGTTTTCTTCACTCTTCTTAGAGACTTGTTCTTCTTTATGGATATGCAGCAGACTGGGATGTTTCCGAGTGCACTCTCTGCATGTTGTTCTTTGCTTACAGTTTCTACTCAGGTGCCCCTGAGAGAGACATCCAAAGCATAGGCCGTTGCACTTCAGGAATTCGATTCTGTCCTTATGTGGCTGTGCTTTGATGTCACTGCAGAAATCCAATGTATGATTCTTCTGGCAGAATAAGCATGGCTTCTGAAAGGCATTAGCAGACGTCACTGTGCTGCTCTTTTTGGGAGATGAGTTCTGGGGCCTTTCTTCCTCGGCCTGGGTGACGATAGTTGCAAAGCTGCTTCCCCTGGAACCACCTTTCCTGAGAGTCTTTGATTCAACGGGCTTGGCTTTCACTCTTCCATCGGTGGTCGGGCTGACGTCTTGGATGTTTCCAAACAATGGGTCCCTAGCAATTTTAGCCTGTTTGTCTATGAAGTTCACTAAGTCTGCAAACCTGGCTCTACCTTTCCGTCTCTCCATTATCTCAAAGGCTGTTCTTCTCCATTGTTCTCTCATCCTGTAAGGAAGCTTAGAGATGATGATTCTCATAGTCGAAGGATTGTCCATCTCTTCCATGAATTCAACATCCTCCATGGTGTTGCGACATCCTATGAGGAAAAGAACATATGCGTTCAATGCCTCTCCGTCCTCCAATCTGATCTGTGGCCACTTGGTAGCCTTTTCGATATATGCAGTGGCTATCTTCAGCTCATTACCATAGTGCTCCTGCAGCAACTTCCTGGCTTCTATGTATCCCCGGTCCGGTCTCATGTGTTCACAGCTTCTGACCAGGTCTTGTGGCTTACCACTGGTGTACTGTCCCAGGTAGTACAACTTATCACTGCTGCTCTCTGTTTTGGAGTCAATGGCTTGTTCAAAGGATCTGATGAAGGGCTTATACTTGAGTGGGTCGCCTTGGAACACTGGTATGTCTCTTTGAGGGAGTCGAAACAGATTCTGTTGTTTTACAAGCATCTCTGTAATTTCGTTCTGACGTTGCATCACTCGGTATAGGCTTCTCCCTGTGTCTTCAGGCCTCTGGTGGTCATCAGCAGGGTCTAGTCTAGACCGTCTGACGTCTGGGGTAGCATCACGTGCTCCTGTTAGTGGAGAGGCCACTCTTCCACGCTGTAATGCCAGGGGATTGCCTTCGGGCTCTGTTGTAACTCTTGAAGGTGCCCTGGATCCAACTCTATGTGACGACGTTGACTGGCAGTGGCTCCCGCCGTCCCGTGAGCCTTCATAATCTTCGTACGCACTCAACCTGGCGTCTGAGACCTCGATAGCTGTTTTTATCTCCAGCTGTTCTTTCTTTGCCTGCACCTGGACCCGTTGGGCCTGCAGTTGGGCCTCTTGGACCTGCAGTTGGGCCTCTTCCCGTTCAAGAGCTTGCTTCTCCGCTAAAGATGCTGCGCGCGCCATCAACGCCGCCCGTTCGGCCTCCGCTCTCATGCGTCGCGACGAGCTTGTGGTAGAAGCGACTGACCTGCGTCCAGAAACAGAGCTACCTTCTTTTCGATTTTTGCTCGGTCTGGCAGAAGTCTCTGAAATGCTATCGTCTGGTCCGACTTCATCGTCAACTTTATCTTTCTCTGCTGTATCAGCGTCTTGACGAATCTTTAACATCCACTGTTCCGTGGCCTTGATATAGTCCTTAATGCTGGTTGATTTAAGATCAAACCAGACGTGCTGATCAGCGTTTCCCTCTTCTTCAGACAGAAGTGCTAATACATCTTCATTGAGTACATTAAATTCTTCATACAGCTTGGAGAAATCGTAATACATTATGTCTTCAGCTTTCTTAATATTAGCATTATCTTCCATGAGACGATCAATTATCTTCATTTTTCCAGTTATCTGAGCTAATTTACCCTTCCTTGCGCCTATGCTTCTATGTAACTTCTCTTCCATTGCCTTTGGGGTGAGCTTTATTTCCCTCTTTTGGCCAGCAATCTTTCTGGCTGATGGAAGCTCCTGGCTCCGTAAGGCCTCGGCCATTTTACCCGCAGCTCTTATTTAGCTTCTCAATAGAATGAACAAAGCAAGTAGCAGTCACTGTACCTTCACTTTCTTATATTGTCGTCTGGCTCCGTGACCATTCGGGTATACGTTCGCCGACGATTCCGTCCCTTCCTTCTTAGGGAGCAAGTTTTTGACTAATGTAGTGGCGCTTCTTAGTTTCCAAATAGGCAGCCACTGAGCTGTGGGGTTTTTAACAACGAGTAGACGCGTGTCGAAATAAAACGTTCCCAAACGTAGCTTTGTCTTTTAAACTGTTTACTATAACACTTAACAAACGGAATTACAAAGCAAACACGTATAAACGAACACGGTCAAAAACTGTACTGCTCCAAACCTCACAGCTTCTGCCTCCTTCAACCACGTGCAGTTTAAACTGTAAAATGGCTGCACCCATGTGTGGCTTAGGGACTGTTCCATTATGGCAAGAATGAAGGGGGTGTCTCGGACTATACTACTGGAGCAAGAAAATAGGGGGTTTCTTAATACAATAAGTCGGTCAGGTAAATTAACTGTATTATGCCATTTAACCACTATTTTAAAGTATTTTCTTAAGCTTTTATGGCTCTTACACTAGGGGTGCAATTTGTGGTTGCTGGGGTTGGTTTACTGGACCATTAATCATTGCGCCTCCAGCATTTAGATAAGAGTGAGCTTGTGCCTGTCGGCATTGATTATAACGGATTCTAAGCTGTCTATAGTTTTCTCGAAGATTGTTGTCATTTATTTCATCATGAGTTTGCCACCTTAACTGGAATCCATGGCCCCCAGGAGCATAGGCTGCTCTGGGTCCTGCCATTTGGCCATGGTTGCCACCAGCTTGTTGGGCACCATTCATTAGGCCTCCCAATTGTGCTGGTGTGCACCTTATCATTAAGGAATTTATTGGATTTGGACTATTCATTTGATTATCCCACAGGATATTCTGTATCAACATTAATCGTGCCATGAGTTCTAACGTCTCCTTTGGCATCAACGCCTTCTATTTCAAAAATTATCACTTGGTTTGTGGAGGTACAGGGATAGGATTATTTCCTCTAATAAAGCAATTGTTTAAATTTTCCAATAAAAAAACTTGGCCAATTCCGACAGGATTTGCCATTTCTTCAAGACCTAACCTCGGTTAGGGTTTAATAATTCTTCAGGACCTAACCTGGGTTCGGGTTTAATATTTTGTCTCTACCTAACCTTGGTTAGGGTCTAATATTTCACCAGGACCTAACCTCGGTTAGGATTTAATATGAAATTTATAAGAAGCTTCTAGACCTCAATGGTATTTTGAGGAAGTTCGGATTTAAGCTCTAAAAGGCCTGATCAGGGTCTTGTCATCTCTAGAGACTTAAATCTGGGTCTTAGAGCCACTGTCAGTAAACACTCCTTCTATACTTAACAATCTACAACATGGATATAGATATTGGCCCAAAAATTCGGGTCCCAACGCGTGAGTACGCACGGGGTACTCACGCGTGGACCCGATGGAAGTGCCGGTTTCTTGCATGCACTGCACATGCGCGGGAAACCGGCACTTCCGTTCCTCTGAACGAAGGGGTTCAGAGGTCGAACGCGTGCGCGCGGGAGTCTAGGCGTGCGCTTTGAACTTACGTTTTTTTTACAGGTTTTTCTGTGAGGGTAAGTCTTTAGATTTTAGAAATGTAAGAACCAGGCGTAAGGCCTGCATTTTAAAAGGTAAGTAGTCAATTAATTAAAATTAAAACATTTTTTCCACAGGTTTATTATTTTTAAATACTTTAAAGCAAGGTAAGTTTATTTTTAGCCCTGTTTTTTTATAAAATTATTTTTTTCAAAAATTTAAATTATTGTTTAAAATAGTTATTTAATGTAATTTATAGTTTATTTAAAAAGTGTGACTTTTTTAAAATTTATTTGAAGGTTTACTGTTATTTTGGGGCCCGTATATGCATAAGTTTAGACAGGTCTTCCTGTCAATCTTATGAATGGGCTTTTCCCTCCTCCGATTGGCTGCCCATGGCTCACGTGATCCCAGGGGATGCATCACACTAACTACGCCCCTGGGACATGCAAGCACAGCGCGCCGGGAGTTGGAGCAGGCCCCGGAGCGGAATTCCACGGGAGCCCAGAGCTCAACTGCCGGCGCGCAAGGTAAGTGCAGGTCGGGGGCTTGCACCCGCGGGAAGTACCCGACCTGAATTTCTGGGCCATTAATATAAGTATAGGTTCTGTATCAACTCATTAACACACTCGCTGGGCGCCATCTGAAGGGATAATTACAGTCCTAGCCCTTTTGGGCTATCCCAGATCAGGCGTATTCCCCAGACGTTCACCTTCAACTTAAGTTAGAGATAGCCAAATTCCAGAAGATGCTTAAATGGATTTAATGATTCAGGCTTTATCTCCCTAAAGGAGCGGAACGACTGACGATGTTACTGTCCTCCAGATAGTACTTTTAATAGGTTGAACTAGACTGTAACCTTCCAGATATTATGGGGGTCTGGAATACCCCACAGAATTCTGCAACTCCTTACAAAAGAGTGTACAGAAATGTGGGGTACAGAAATGCGAGTCTATACAAAATTACTCTTTGAGACAATTCTAAACATATATAGTTTTATTTAAGAGCTGACATTCAGTTAACACCTGTTGAATCAGTCACAACATTAACAATTCAAAATACAATTAGCTTACATTTCTTATTTCTCAGAGATCCTTATTCTCAAATCTTTACTTTGTTACATTTCTTATTTCTTACTTATTTCTAAATCCAGAACATCCACCAAAATCAATTACTTTGACTTCCCAAGACTCATAGTTAAAGACTTAGAGATGCCTCTGAAGAGTTGAGAAAGCTTTGCCCATTCAGCAAGTTTTGACTTTCTGTTAAAAAAGTCTTATTTTTATACCCTTTTGGCAGTGGTTTCTTCTTTGATGCTCTCTGCTGATGTCAGCTAATTGTCTTTATTGATACCTCTTTCGAATGCTTTCTATTCTTACTGTCAGTTCAACTATTGCATGCATAATTATTTCTCTACCTTTAGGTGTTCCAAAAACCATCATAAAAACAATGACAGCTAAGGTTTCTGTTTGATGTCATTCCTACAAAATGCTTTCATTCAATTCTTAATATTGGCTTTACTGGTTTTTTGCAGACATTTTGACTCCATGGTGATCCAAGTTTAATACAAACACAATGCAATTGTTTGGTGTCTCTATTGAAGTCATATTTTGAAAGCCTTCTTGTTGGTATTGACCCAGAAATTCGGCTCTCCACAGGTGAGTACGCACGGGGTACTCACCCGTAGGCCGAATGGAAGTGCGGGTTTCCTGCATGCACTGCGCATGCGCGGGAAACCGGCACTTCCGATCCTCTGAACGAAGGGGTTCAGAGGTCGAACGCGCACGC
The DNA here is from genome assembly GCF_052327205.1 of Somniosus microcephalus. Lineage (NCBI taxonomy): Eukaryota > Metazoa > Chordata > Chondrichthyes > Squaliformes > Somniosidae > Somniosus > Somniosus microcephalus. Next base: position 374,200,657 of record NC_140988.1, on the reverse strand, counting down.
AGGGGAGGCTGCGTGTGCGCTTTGAGCTTAGTTTTTTTTTGCAGGTTTTCACGCGAGGTTAAGCCTGTAGGATTTACACATTTAAAAAGCAGGCGCAAGGCCTGCTTATTAGAAGGTAAATGGTCAATTAATTCAAATTAAAACATTTTTTCCACAGGTTTATTATTTTTAAATACTTTAAAGCAAGGTAAGTTTATTTTTAGCCCCGTTTTTTTATAAAATTATTTTTTTCAAAAATTTAAATTATTGTTTAAAATAGTTATTTAATGTAATTTGTAGTTTATTGAAAAAGTGTGATTTAAAAAAAAATTTATTTGAAAGTTTAATGCTATTTTGAGGCCCGTAGTATTCATAAGTTTAGACAGGTCTTCCTGTCAATCTTATGAATGGGCTTATCCCTCCTCCGATTGGCTGCCCATGGCTCACGTGATCCCAGGGGACGCATCGCACTAACTACGCCCCTGGGACATGCAAGCACAGCGCGCCGGGAGTTGGGCCAGGCCCCGGAGTGGAATTCCACGGGCCCTACAGCTCAACTGCCGGCGCACAAGGTAAGTGCAGGTCGGGGGCTTGCACCCACGGGAAGCCCCCGACCCGAATTTCTGGGCCATTATATTTACATTATGTAAATCAAAACCACTTTAACTGTGTGTTTACTTGTTTTCTAGCTATCTCAATTGGTTGCATATTTAATCTTATGGTTCCTGTCTTCCAAGCTTAACATAAAACTATTTGACCAGCAGGTTTCTTTACTTGATGTCATGTTTCAAATGCACATGCCTCTTTTAATGTTTGTATTTCTGTTTTACGTGTTAGCTCTTCACACTTTAAACTGGGCATTTTCATTGTGTTACCTCCAAACTCTAGACCTTTCGGAAGCACCAATGGTTTGCTTCAATCTTTCATTGTTTTAGTATTTTAACTAATTCCCATTTCAAAGCTTGATTACAACTTTGTTATCAACTGATCTTTTCTCAGAAGCCTGTATTTCTGTTTACAGCCTGAGTTTCCAAGGCTTTCCAGACTTTTAAACCCAGTGGCCTAGAAATTCAGTGGGCTGCGCCACCCGTTAGCACTCTAAGAGGGCACTTAGTGCGTTTTGCGCCACTGGCCACGCCTCCTGCTAAATTTAGCGGGACACTAATGGTGGCACTAGCCGTTAGCACTGCACCGCTACCAATGACATCATCAGTGTGCGCAGCGCCCCGCTATCACCCCGATCGCGAAATTTAGTAGCGCCCCCTGCTTTGACGCCGGTCGCAGTTTGCGACCGGTTCAGGGGGGCCTACCTGCGGCGGTAGAGGAGCTGAGGTGCGGGGCGGCCATTTTTTTTGCTGGTCACCTGCCAGCACCTCTCCGCGCCGCTGTCCCCGGCCTCCTGAGCCCCCCCCCCACCCGCGGAGTGCCGGCTGTGTCCCAAGAGCCCGGCACTTCTCCTCGGTGCTGGGCTCTTTTGCCAGCACTCGTGCTCTTTGAGCACGCTGCAGCAGGCCCCTCCCCTTTAAGAAGGGAAGGAAGGCCTGCAGTACCGCAGCGCGCCGTGCTGCAGCGTGTGGCGCTGCGGCACATTGTGCTGCGATTTTCAGTTACAGCACCCCAAGAGGGATGCGGGGCACATCGAGTAGCGCCGCGCTTCTGTCTGGGGCACTGAAACTGAATTTGCGGCGGGCGGCGGCAACTCCTTCCAGGGCGGTACTTCCGGCACTCTGGCGAGGCTGAACGGGGCGCCAGTGAATTTCTAGGCCAGTATGTCATGTATTAATAATATTAGAAATCTGTTCATGGTATCGTGTATTTCTCTAAATCATGTCTATTCCTTCACAGGTTCTTGCTCCCCAGCTATTCATAACCTATATCAGTGATTTGGATGAGGGGACTAAATGTAACATTTTCAATTTGCTGATGATACAAAGCTAGGTGGCAGTGGCATCTAATCATCCAAATCACTGATATAGGTTGTGAATAGCTGTGGAGCAAGAACCTGCGAAGGAATAGCCATGATTCAGAGAAATACACGATACCATGAACAGATGCAGATTCAGCGAACGAGGCCTGACCAGAGCGGACCTGTGAGCGAGCAGCTGAGGAGTTTCAAAAATCGGCGGCAGTTGGGGAGCGGCGGCTGATTCAGCGAATGACGCCCGACCAGAGCGGACCTGCGAGCGAGCAGCTGAGGAGTTTCAAAAACTGGCGGCAGTTGGGGAGCGGCGGCTGATTCAGCGAAGGAGGCGTACCAATTCAACAGCAGGGGAGAGAGGTAAAAAGTAATCCAAGTGTGACATCACCAGGAAGCAGGTAAGTGATTGGTTGGTGAGTATTTCTTTCTTTCTCCTTTTCATTACAAGCTTAAATTCTGCAGTTTATATTTTCTAGGGTCTCTGTGGTGTAATGGGGACAGTTGGTAAATAAGCGCCCTAGAGTATATCTTTAACTGGTGGTATTGAATTAATTTAAATTAATTAAAGGGGTAAGTCATGCCAGGAGAGCCCAGCCCTGTGTTATGCTCTTCTTGCTCTATGTGGGAATTCAGGGACGCTGCCAGTGTCCCTGACGACCACGTGTGCCAGAAATGCATCCAGCTGCAGCTACTAACGGGCCGTATTGAGGCACTGGAGCTGCGGATGGATGGGTTGTGGAGCATTCAGGATGCTGAGAGGGTCGTGGATTACACGTATGATGAGTTGGTCACACCACAGGGTAGGGCTGCACAGGCAGAAGGGAAATGGGTGACCATCAGGCTGAGCAGTAGAGACAGGCAGGTAGTGCAGGGGACCCCTGTGGCCATCCCCCTTTCAAACAGGTATACCAATTTGGATACTGTTGAGGGGGATGACTTACCAGAGGAAGGCAGCAGCAGCCAACTTACTGGCACCAGGGGTGCTTCTGCTGCTCAGGAAGGGAGGAAAAAGAGTGGGAGAGCAATAGTGGTAGGGGATTCTATCATAAGGGGAACAGATAGATGTTTCTGTGGCTGTAGACGTGACTCCAGGATGGTTTGTTGCCTCCCTGGTGCCAGGGTCAAGGATGTCACTGAACAGCTGCAGGGCATTCTGAAGGGGGAGGGTGAACAGGCAGAGGTCGTGGTTCACATGGGGACCAATGACATGGGTAGGAAGAGGGATGAGGTCCTGCAGCAAGAATTTAGGGAGCTAGGTAGCAGATTAAAGAGTAGGACCACAAAGGTTGTAATCTCTGGATTACTCCCGGTGCCACGTGCTAGTGAGTATAGGAATAGGAGGGTAGAGCAGATGAATGCGTGGCTAAAGAGTTGGTGCAGGAGGGAGGGCTTTAGTTTCCTGGATCACTTGGCCTGCTTCTGGGGAAGGTGGGACTTGTACAAGTCGGACAGGTTGCACCTGAACCAGAGCGGGACAAATATCCTTGCGGGGAGGTTTGCTAGCACTGTTCGGGGGGTTTAAACTAAAATGGCAGGGGGTTGGGAACCTGAGCAGGGAGACAGAGGAAAGGAAAACAGGGATAAAAGCAAAAGATAGGAAGAAGAAAAACAAAAGTGGCAGTCAGAGAAATCAACAGTTTAAATCAAACATGGCCACAATAAATAATAATTCTAATAGGTCTAAGAGTGTTAAAAAAACAAGTCTGAAGACTTTGGGCTAAAAATTCGGTGGCGCCGCGTTTGGGGCACCAAGCTCGCCTGGGCGCCGGAATTTGCGCTCTAGGCGGAGCCGCTTGCGCCCTCCCGATATTCAGTTGGAGCGCCCCAAGAGGGACTCGGGGCGCTGCTCGAGGCTCCCTGTGTCCTGCTTGGGGTGCTCAAACTGAATATTGCAGCGCTAGGTGCCGCAGCGCCACATGCTGCAGCACGGCGCGCTGCGGTACTGCAGGCCTTCCTCCCCTTAAGGGGGAGGGGCCTGCACCAGTGCGATCACCGATCGCGAGTGCCGGCAAAAGAGCCAGGCACCGAGGAGAAGTGCCGGGCTCTCGGGACACAGCCAGCACTGCCCGGGGGGGGATCAGGAGGCCGGGGGGGGGGGGGGCGCGAGGAGGTGCTCGCAGGCAGCCACCAAAAAAAATGGCCGCCCCGCACCTCCACCTTAATTTGCGCCACTTCCGCCACAGGTAAGCCCCGTGAACTGGTCGTGATTTGCGACCAGCGTTACAGGGAGGGGCGCGACCCAATATCACGTCCGGGGCGGTAGTGGGGCGCTGCACACACCGATGACGTCATCGGTGGCGGCGCAGCGCTACAGGCCAACGCCGCCAGTAGTGCCCTGCTAAATTTCGCGGGAGGTGTGGCCAGTGGTGCTAAAGCCACTGAGTGCCCTCTTTAGGTGCTAACTGGTGGTGCAGCCCACCGAATTTCTAGGCCTTTATGTCTTAATGCGAGGAGCATTTGTAATAAGGTGGATGAATTGGCTGCGCAAATAGAGGTAAACGAATATGATTTGGTTGGGATTACGGAAACATGGCTCAAGGATGGCCAAGACTGGGAACTCAACATCCATGGGTATTCGATATTCAGGAAAGATAGGTAAAAAGGAAAGGGAGGTGGGGTAGCATTACTGGTTAAAGAAGGGATTAATACAATTGTAATGAAGGATATTAGCTCTGATGATGTGGAATCTGTATGGGTAGAATTGAGAAATATCAAGGGGAAAAAAACATTAGTGGGAGTGGTATATAGACCTCCAAACAGTAAGGCGGAGGTTGGGGATGGCATTAAAAGGGAAATTAAAGAAGCGTGCAACAAGGGCACAGCAGTCATCATGGGTGACTTTAATCTACATATAGATTTGGCCAACCAAATTAGTAACAATACTGTGGAGGAGGAATTCCTGGAGTGTTTACGGGATGGTTTCCTGGACCAATATGTCGAGGAACCAACCAGAGATCAGGCCATCTTAGACTGGGTATTATGTAACGAGAAAGGATTAATTAGCAATCTTGTTGTACGAGGCCCCTTGGGTCGGAGCGACCATAATATGATCGAATTCTTCATTAAGATGGAGAATGAAGTAGTTGACTCAGAGACTAGGGGCTAGATTTTCAGTATAGGCAGTTTTGGGGCGCTAACCTTAGCGCCCGCCCGAAGTTAGCGCCCGCCCCAAAGTAGCGCCCCGTTGCCGGGAATTCAGTGGCTTCGCCCTAAGAGGTTGGTGGAGCGCTAAAAGAGGCGTTCCACTACTCTCTTTAGGCGCTAAGCCGGCGGTCCAGAGGGATAGCGCCCAGGCGGGGCGCAGCACGGGTGCGGTCATTTTTGCACTGACAGCAGACCCCGTGGTGCCGACCAGCTCTTAAAGGGGGAAGGGACGAATTGGTCTGCTGCCACGCCCTGCACACTGCAGCCTTGCAAAGAGGCCTCAACACTAATGCTCAGCCCCAGGGAGTCATGGCAACGCCAGAGAAGGCCCGTCAGCGTGCCCTGCGCTTCTCAGAGGGTGATCTGGACATCATGGTCACAGCTCTGGAGGTGAGGCGCAAGATCTTGTTTCCAGACAGTGGGAGGAATCCAACCCACCACGACTACACCAAAGCCTGGAAGCAGATCGCCCAGAGGGTGACGTTCACCGGCGAGGCCCCCAGGACCCACACACAATGCCGTAAGAAGTACAACGATCTGACCAGGATTGTGAGGGTGAGTAGCCTTTCCAGTCTCCTCCTCATTCTTGCATGTACACCTGACATGATGGGCAAAGGGACCTGAAAGTCCTTTTGGCCAGCCCTCAGCCAGCAGCATTGGGACAGTCATGAGCATCAAATGGCCATTCGGCACTCTACACTTTGGCCAAGCTATTCCACCATGGGAGGCAGTGCACACTACATCAGGGCTTCACTCTGTCCAAGCTATTCCACCATGGGAGGCAGTGCACACTACATCAGGGCTTCACTCTGTCCAAGCTATTCCACCATGGGAGGCAGTGCACACTACATCAGGGCTTCACTCTGTCCAAGCTATTCCACCATGGGAGGCAGTGCACACTACATCAGGGCTTCACTCTGTCCAAGCTATTCCACCATGGGAGGCAGTGCACACTACATCAGGGCTTCACTCTGTCCAAGCTATTCCACCATGGGAGGCAGTGCACACTACATCAGGGCTTCACTCTGTCCAAGCTATTCCACCATGGGAGGCAGTGCACACTACATCAGGGCTTCACTGCGCACTTACAGCCCGTCCTTTCTCTTGCAGGCTAAAGTAGCGTTTAATCGCCAGGCCCGTGCCAGGGGTGGCCGCGCCAAGCTGCAGAAGCTCACTCGGCTGGAGGAGCGCGTGTGTGTGCTCATGGGAGCACGTGTGATTGTCCCCACAGCGTGCGGTGTATCCGACCCTCCACTGCCCGGCAATGGTAAGGACCTCGCCTTTTGGCCCTCTCGCATCGCACTGGCCCATCCGAGCTACCTCCTTTGCCACTGTCCCACCAATGCGCTGAATCCCACCAGTCCTAACTCCCTCGCTGACGCCGTCTCCTCACTCTGAAGCTACTCTTGTGCATTCCTGCTTTCAGCTGGTGACGACCAGGACCCTGAGGCTGCCAGTGACAGCACCTCCAACCAGGAGGAGGAGGAGGAGCAAGCCGGACCTTCGGGGGAACAGTCACGTCCCGCAGGAGAGGAGGAAATGCTCGACACCTCCTCACTGGACGAGTGCCTGGAGGAACTGTCGCAGGGCAATGCAGCTTCTGGGACCAGTGGCGTCCAGCCACCCAGCAGCCGTGCGCGTGGCCCGCGGCCTTCCCCCCAAAGGGGGGAAGGATCAGAGGGGAGTGCTGCTGCTCGGCACACTCGCCGTCACCAACGCGGCAAGGGTCCCCTAGTTCGGCCCCCTCCTCCCCAGCGGGAGAGTCGCGACTCCAGTCCGGACACCTTCACTTCGGAGGAGGTGCGGAAGCTCGATCAGATGGCCGACGACTCGGACCGGCGCCACACGGAGCTCATGAGCGTGGTGGGGCGCATGCCTGAGGCCATCGAGTCGCTGGCGACCAGTGTGCGCGAGTTCGGGGCAGCAACTGCTGCGACTGGCCGCATGCTAACTGATGCCGTCAAGACCCTGGCGGATGTGATGCGCGCGCACACCAGGACCACAGGGCCACTCACTGCTGCCACACGCGCTGTCTCAGGCAGGCATCGCCAGGGCAGGCGCCGCGCTGGACCATCCCAGCAAGCCGGCCGTCGGCTGATTGCTGCGGATCCTGCAGTGCGGGCCCGGCCGAGTGCCACCGCGCCACAGCACCAGCCAGCGCATCCCAGACGCCTGCTGGCCCACATTGCGCCATCCGTCGCCGCCATTCCCCCTCTGGGCCGTCAAGGGCAAGCGGCTGCAGCTGATGGTGGCCAGGCTCAGGTGCGCCACTCAGGAGACGGCCCCTCGAGGCCCAAACGCCGTGTAGGCCGCCCCCCAGCGGCATCTGGCGGAAGGGCATCTGAGCCTCAGGCGCCTTCCCCCAGCCTCGCAGCAGCCACTGGGCAGAGCTTGCGAAGGAGCAGCAGGCAGGGCAGGGGAGGCAAAATGCTGGCCAAGGTCTCGCCCTCGCGGGCCACTCAGTAGAGGGTGTGGCCAGCTTTCCTTTAATATGGCGGTGGCCATCTTTATTTTGCCCATGGTTGTGCTTTTGGAGGGCTTTTTTTTTGCGTTAGGCCGACGTTGAGGCCCGGTTTCAATAAAGGTGGAGTGGCTCCTCCCCAGTTTGTGGGAGTGAGTCGTTTGTTGGGCTTTTTGTGGGGCCCGTTTATTGTTTTTGGGGATTCATGTGGGAAGGGCTTTTCATTTTTGTGTAATAAAAAATTATCTTTATTCATGCAGTCTCCATGGTTGTTCTTCTTAGTGTTTGTTGGCTTCGCCGGCTGAGGGCTTGCGGAGCGGCTGCATTCATCTTCCCTCATGGCCCCTGGCCATTCCCTGACAGGGGGCTTAGAAGTACCGTGTAATAAGGTGGCGTCGTGCGGCCCTTGGCCCTGGTCGCTCCCTCCTGGGAACGTACTCCTGCTCCTCCTCCTCCTCCTCCTCCTCCTCCTCATGCTCCTCCTGCTCCTCCTCCTGAGGTGCTGGTCCAACGTCAGGTGGCAGTGCCTGAGTCCTGCGGATAGCCAGGTTGTGTAGCATGCAGCAAACCACCACAAATTGGGAGACCCGGTCCGGCGAATACTGGAGAGCTCCTCCGGAGCGATCAAGGCAGCGGAACCGCTGCTTGAGGACCCCAATAGTTAGCTCGATGATGTTGCGGGTGGTTTGATGGCTCTCGTTGTAGGCCTCTTCAGCAGCGGTCCTGGGCGCACGGAGCGGGGTCATGAGCCAGGTGCACAAAGGATAGCCTTTGTCCCCGAGTAGCCATCCTCTTGGGGGAGGCTGTGCCTGGAACATGTCATGCACAGTACTCTGCCGCAGGATAAAGGCATCGTGGCTGCTGCCTGGGAAGCTGGCATTGACTGCCATGATGCGCTGCTTGTGGTCACAGACCAGCTGCACATTCAGAGAATGGTAGCCCTTCCTGTTGCGATACTGCTCGCCATGCTCCAGAGGGGCCCGCAAAGCCACATGCGTACAGTCAATGGCGCCCTGCACCAAGGGGAATTCCCCGAGTCTGGAAAATCCCAATGCGCGCTGATGCTGGCTCTCCAGGGCCATGGGGAAGGAGATGAATTGGCTTCTCCTTCTGAACAGTGCTTCGGTCACCTGGCGGATGCAGCGATGCGCGCCGTACTGGGAGATGTTTGCTATGTCCCCAGCAGCGTATTGGAAGGAGCCGGTGGCATAGAAGTTCAATGCCACTGTCACCTTCACTTCCACCGACAGAGACGTCCTGCACCTGAGCTTTGGCCGCAGATCTCGGCGAAGCAGGTGGCAGATCTCTGCAATCACCCCCTTCCGGAATCGGAGCCTTTTAACACATCGCGCGGCACTCATGTTTAGGTAGGAGCGCTGCTGGCGGTATAGCCTGACTGGGTAAGGCCTACGTGGCCGACGCCTGTAGCCCCCTCTGCCTCTAGCCAGGGCTGCCCCTCTCACAATACGTCTGCGAGCCCTACGGACATGGAGCTGCAGCTCCGCGTTGGCACCCCATGCAACCCCCATCAAATCCTGGCAAACACTCTAATTTCCAAATGGCCACTTGCAGCGCTGTTGCCTGAGTCCAAAAATACCTGGCTCTTGCTGCTTGAAACCAGTTAGCTATCCTCCTTGTTGTGTCTCCAGAAATGCGTTGCACAAGACTGTTTTCTGAAATAATGGATGGCCTTTATACTGGAGAGGACGTTCCCTTTAATTAGCGCCCCCCGGGGCCCGCGCTGGTTGTGTTGCGTTCCTTTTTCCAAACGCTCCGGCCGCCCGCCGCACAATGGGGCGGTCCGACTGAAGTTTGCAATCGGGGCGGCCAAAGGGCGTTGCACGAGGATGTGACGTCATTTTCTGCGCGCGCATCCGGGCGGGCGCTAAACTTTGCGCCGGCGCTAACGGGCAACTTAATTTGGGGCGGGGCGCAAACTGCGCTGCGCCCGGGCGCTACACGCATAGCGCCCGGAAATCACTTCTCTTAAGGCGCTAACTGCTGGCGCAAGCAACTGAAAATCTAGCCCTAGGGTCCTGAATTTAAATAAAGGAAACTACGATGGTCTGAGGAGTGAGTTGGGTAGGATTGATTGGGGAATGGCACTCAAAGGGTTGACGGTGGATAGGCAATGGTAAACATTCAAAGACCGAATGGATGAGCTACAGAATTTGTTCATCCCAGTTTGGCATAACAATAAAACAAAAAATGTGACTCAACCCTGGCTAACAAGGGAAATTAGGGATAGCATAAGATCCAAGGAGAGGACATATAAAATGGCTCGAAAAAGCAATTATCCTGAGGATTGGGAGCAGTTTAGGAGTCAACAAAGGAGGACAAAAGGATTAATTAAGAAAGGGAAAATAGAATATGAGAGTAAGCTTGCAGGGAACATAAAAACTGACTGTAAAAGCTTTTATAGATATGTGAAGAGAAAAAGATTGGTGAAGTCAAGCGTAGGTCCCTTACAGCCAGAATCAGGGGAATTTATAATGGGAAACAAGGAAATGGCAGACCAACTAAATACATACTTTGGTTCTGTCTTCACAAAGGAGGACACAAATAACCTCCCAGAGATTCCAGGGAACATAGGGTCTAATGAAAGGGAGGAACTGAAAGAAATCAGTATCTGTAGGGAAATGGTGTTAGGAAAATTGATGGGACTGAAGGCCGATAAATCCCCAGGTCCTGATGGTCTACATCCCAGGGTACTTAAGGAAGTGGCCCTAGAGATAGTAGATGCATTGCTGGTCATCTTCCAGAACTCGATAGGCTCTGGAACAGTACCCATGGATTGGAGGGTAGCTAATGTTACCCCACTATTCAAAAAAGGTGGTAGAGAAAAAGCGGGGAATTATAGACCGGTAAGCCTGACATCGGTAGTGGGTAAAATGCTAGAGTCTATTATAAAAGATGTAATAGCAGAGCACTTGGAAAGCAGTGACATGATCAGACAACGTCAACATGGATTTACAAAAGGTAAATCATGCTTGACTAATCTATTGGAATTTTTTTGAGGATGTAACTGGTAAAATAGATAACGGAGAACCAGTGGATGTGGTGTATTTGGACTTTCAGAAGGCTTTCGATAAGGTCCCACATAAGAGATTAGCGTGCAAAATTAAGGCACAAGGGATTGGAGGCAAGGTATTGACTTGGATAGAGAACTGGTTGGCGGACAGAAAGCAAAGAGTTGGAATAAACGGGTCATTTTCTGAGTGGCAGGCAGTGACTAGTGGGGTACCACAAGGATCGGTCCTAGGACCCCAGCTGTTCACAATATATATTAATGATCTGGACAAGGGAATTGGATGTAATATCTCCAAATTTGCAGATGACACAAAGCTGGGTGGGAGGGTAAGCTGTGAGGAGGATGTCGTGAAACTCCAGTATGATTTGCACAGGTTGGGTGATTGGGCAGAAACATGGCAAATGCACTATAATGTGGATAAATGTGAGGTTATCAACTTTGGTGGCAAAAACAGGAAGGCAGATTATTATTTGAAAGGCAATAGATTGGGAGAAGGGGAAGTGTAACGAGACCTGGGTGTTATTGTGCACCAGTCGCTGAAGGTAAGCATGCAGGTGCAGCAGGCGGTTAAGAAGGCAAATGGTATGTTGGCCTTCATAGCAAGAGGGTTCGAGTACAAGAACAAGGATGTCTTGCTGCAGTTGTACAGGGCCTTGGTGAGACCACACCTTGAGTATTGTGTGCAGTTTTGGTCACCTTACCTGAGGAAGGACGTTCTTGCCATGGAGGGAGTGCAGCGAAGATTCACCAGGCTGATACCTGGGATGGCAGGAATGACGTACGAGGAGAGATTGTGTCGATTGGGCTTATACTCACTGGAGTTTAGAAGATTGAGAGGGGATCTCATCAAAACCTATAAAATTCTGTCAGGTCTGGACAGACTAGATGCAGAAAGGATGTTTCTGATGGCCAGGGAGTCCAGAACCAGGGGTAATAGTCAAAGGATAAGGGGTAAGCCATTTAGGACAGAAATGAGGAGGAATTTCTTCACCCAGAGAGTGGTGAACCTGTGGAATTCTCTGCCACAGAGGGTGGTGGAGGCCAGTTCATTAAATATATTCAAGAAAGAGTTGGATAAGTTTCTTGAGGCTAAAGGGATCAAGAGATATGGGGAGAAGGCAGGGACAGGGTACTGAATTTGGATGATCAGCCATGATCTCATTGAATGGCGGAGCAGGCTCGAAGGGCCGAATGGCCTACTCCTGCTCCTATCTTCTATGTTTCTATGTTTCTATAATGTGGATAAATGTGAAGTTATCCACTTTGGGAAAAAAACAGAAAGGCAGAGTATTTCCTAAATGGTGAAAGATTGGGGAATGCAGATGCTCAAAGGGACCTCGGTGTCCTTGTACATGAATCACTGAAAGTGAATGTGCAGGTGCAGCAAGCCATTAGGAAGGCAAATGGTATGCTGGCCTTCATTACAAGAGGATTTGAGTACAGGAGTAAAGAAGTCTTACTCCGATTATATAGGGCCTTGGTGAGACCACACCTGGAGTACTGTGTACAATCTTGGTCTCCTAACCTAAGGAAGGATATACTTGCCATAGAGGGAGTGCAATGAAGGTTCATGAGATTGATTCCTGGGATGGCGGGACTGTCGTATGAGTAGAAATTGAGCAAACTAGACCTGTGTTCTCTTGAATTCAGAAGAATGAGAGGGGATCTCATTGAAGCATACAAAATTATTACAGGGCTTGATAGGGTGGATGCTGGGAGAATGTTTCCCTTGGCTGGAGCATCTAGAACCAGGGGCCACAGCCTCAGGATAAAGGGTAGGCCATTTAGGACTGAGATCAGAAGAAATTTCTTCACACAGAGGGTGGTGAATCTTTGGAATTCTCAACCCCAGAGGGCTGTGGAGGCTCAGTCAATGGGTATATTCAAAACAGAAGTCGATAGATTTCTGACTAGGAAAGGCATCAAGGGATATGGCAATAGGGCCGGTGAATGGAGTTGAGGTAGAAGATCAGCCATGATCTCATTGAATGGTGGAGCAGGCTCGAAGGGCTGAATGGCCTACTCCTGCTCCTATTTCTTATGTTCTTATGAGGCATGCAGAGGACACTAGAGGCTTGCACAGGACACTTGAGGCATGCACAGGACCCTCGAGGCATGCACAGGACACTGGAGGCATGCACAGGTCACTGAAGGCATGCACAGGTCACTGAAGGCATGCACAGGCATTGGAGGCATGCATAGGACCCTGGAGGCATTCACAGGTCACTGAAGGCATTGCACAGGACACTTAGCAGAGAGGTCAATAACCAGGGGGCATAGATTTAAAGTAATTGTTAGAAGGATTAGAGGGGAGTTGTGGAGAACTTTTTTCACCCAGAGGGTGGTGGGGGTCTGGAACTCACTGCCTGAAAGGGTGATAGAGGCAGAAATGCTCATCACATTTAAAAAGCACTTGGATATGCACTTGAACTGCCGTAACCTACAGGGGTAGGGGGCGGGGTCCAAACCCGGGGCGGGGCTGATGGTAGAGATGCTTGGGGGGGCTGGAAGGAAGCACTCCTGCTCTCGAGGCCCGAGATCCACAGCCAGCCACGGTTAAACCTGAGACCCTGTCCCGCCTCCATTAAATCCGGAATTGGTCGGGTTGGATCCAGGTTGGGGTCGGGATTCATATTTTTTTTTTAACTTTAACCTCCCACATGTTTTTTTGGAGTTAAAAATCCCCCCCCCCCATATAATATTTCGATATAAGCATTTAGTCCACTTCAGAGGGCAGTTAAAAGTCAACTACACGTTGGTGTGGGACTGGAGTCATGTGTCGGCACAGACCGGGTAAGGACGGCAGGTTTCCGTCCCTGAAGAACATCAGTGAAGCAGTTGGGTTTTTATGACAATCTGACAGCTTCATGGTCACTTCTACTGATAAGTTATTTTTATTTAAACTGAATTCTAAAGCTGCCACGTTGGATTTGAATTCATGTTCTTATTGGATTATTAGTCCAGGTCTCTGCCTTACCAGCCCCGTACATAAGAACATAAGAAATAGGAGCAGGAATAGGCCACTTGTCTACCTCGAGCCTGCTCTGCCATCCAGTTCGGTGGCAAAAACAGGAAGACAGATTATTATCTGAATGGCAATAGATTGGGAAAAGGGGAAGTGCAACGAGACCTGGGTGTCCTTGTGCACCAGTCGCTGAAGATAAGCATGCAGGTGCAGCAGGCGGTTAAGAAGGCAAATGGTATGTTGGCCTTCATAGCAAGAGGATTCGAGGACAGGAACAAGGATGTCTTGCTGCAGTTGTACAGGGCCTTGGTGAGACCACACCTTGAGTATTGTGTGCAGTTTTAGTCACCTTATCTGAGGAAGGATGTTCTTGCCATGGAGGGAGTGCAGCGAAGATTCACCAGATTGATACATGGGATGGCAGGAATGACGTATGAGGAGAGAGTGGGTCGATTAGGCTTATATTCGCTGGAGTTTAGAAGAATGAGAGGGGATCTCATTGAAACTTATAAAATTCTAACAGGACTAGACAGACTAGATACAGGAAGGATGTTCCCGATGGTCGGGGAGTCCAGAACCAGGGTCACAGTCTAAGGATAAGGGGTAAGCCATTTAGGACTGAGATGCGGAGGAATTTCTTCACCCAGAGAGTGGTGAACCTGTGGAATTCTCTTCCACACAAGGCAGTTGCGGCCAATTCATTAAATATATTCAAGAAGGAGTTAGATATATTTCTTAAGGCTAAAGGGATCAAGGGATATGGAGAGAAAGCAGGGACAGGGTACTGAATTTGGATGATCAGCCATGATCTCATTAAATGGCGGAATAGGCTCGAAGGGCCGAATGGCCTACTCCTGCTCCTATCTTCTATGTTACTATGTTTCTATATTTCAATAAGATCATGGCTGATCTTGGGCACAAAGCCACTTCCATGCCCGCTCCCCACAACCCTACACTCCCTTATCTTGCAAAAATCTGTCTATCTCCACCTTAAATGTATTTAATGACCCAGCCTCCACACCTCTCTGGGGCAGAGAATTCCACAGATTTGTGACCCTCTGAGAAGAAATTCCTCCTCATCTCAGTTCTAAAAGGGCGACCCTTTATTCTAAAACTATGCCCCCGCGTTCTCGATTTCCCCACGAGGGGAAACATCCTCTCTGCATCTACCTTGTCGAGCCCCTTCTGTAGTGTATGTGCTTTAAGTCAGAACTACTTTTTACAGCTCCTGTATACTGTAGTACCGGCAGTAACCACACCGGTATATAAGCTGTGCGCATGCCTCTGTACTCCAGTCTAGAGATTGCCCTCCTCCAGTAAAGACCTGTTATTTGTTTATGTACAGCATCTGTGTAATTATTTATCCACTGAACCACGGATCTAACAGTGGCGACGAGTGTTGATGCGAATCTACCTGCAACATTAAACAAAAACAAAAAAAATAGTCGAGTCCAGGAACACGGGCGTCGACCGCGAGCAACCGCCCAGCAGTCAGGCAGAGATCCAACTTCACTGGGGAGGCTGTGGAGAGCCAGGCTTGGTTCCCCAGCCACAACGAGCAGTAAGAGACCGACGACAGGTCCAGAGCAGACCCTTCCCGAGCAGCGGCGGCTGGAGCCGACCGACGGCAGAGAGAGAGAGCTGGGCAGCGTCGACGGGGTAAGAAAATGGGTGAAGAGAGCAGGGCGCAGCCGGGGGTTGATCGCCGAGCGGCGTCGAGGAAAAATACTGCAAAACCGGAGAGAGAGAGAGGGTAAGAAACAGCCGGGTTCTAGACTGAGCGGCGTCGACAAATATCAAGAGAAGAACGTGCAGAGCACAGCCAGGGATCACGGGCTGATCAGGGTCCGCGGGGCGAAGCAAGGGGAGATGCCATTGAGCCGCGGAGAAGCAGGGAGAGCACGGGAGACGCCATTGAGCCGCGGAGAAGCAGGGAGAGCGCGGGAGGCACCATTGAGCCGCGGAGAAGAAGGAAGAGCGCGGGAGACGCCATTTTGTGAAGCCGCAGCAGAGAAGACGGGCGAGCACAGGAAGGAAGGAAAGCGCGGGAGACGCCATTTTGTGCCAGCGGAGAAGAAGGGGAAGCGCGGGAGGCGCCATTGGTGATAGTTAACGCACAACCAAGGATGCCGAAGAGTGGCAGTATCTCTACGTTCGACAATGAAGTCGAAGATTGGGTGACATATGTGGAACGTATTGAGGTGTACTGCAGGGCGAATGAAGTGCCAGAGGCTAATAAAGCACTGGTTCTGTTAAATTCCATGGGTGGAAAAACTTATGGGTTACTGCGAAATCTAATAACCCCAGAGAAGCCGGTAAACAAGAACTTTGAAAGCATAGTAGAAATCCTACAGGACCACTTAAACCCCACACCGCTGCTGATAGCAGAACAATTTAAGTTCCATAAAAGGAACCAACACAAAGACGAAAGCAATGCTGAGTACCTAACGGAACTGCGCAAGCTATCGAAATACTGCCAGTTTGGAGCGGGACTAGCAGACACGTTAAGGGACAAGTTTGTGTGTGGGCTACAAAGTGAAGGAACCCAGAAACGTCTTCTATCAGAAAAGGACCTTACGCTGGACAAAGCTTTCAGTATGGCAGTATCACACGAAGCAGCCGCAAGGGGCGCTGCAGAGATACAACGGAGACCGCAAGAATATGGCACCAATGAAATGACCTATGGAACAGGGAAGTGCTATCGCTGCGGCAGAACAACACATGACCAGAAAGATTGTTGGTTCAAGGACCAAGTGTGCAGACAGTGTGGGAAAGCAGGACACATAGCAAGAGTCTGCAGGTCTGGGAAGAAAACCAACAGTAAGAAATCTCCACAGGAGAAGTACAAAAAGGTACACCAGGTGATGGACAGTGGTTCAGATGAACAGAAAAGTGACACAGACTCCGGAAGCAAGGAGCTGGGTTGTCTGAAACTACATAATGTAACCGAAATGGAGGATCACCAGACTATCTGGGTTACACTCAAGATAGACGGAATCCAAGTGGAAATGGAATTGGACACAGGGTCAGCTCCAACAGTCATAAATCAAAGAGACCACAAGCGGCTATTTTCACACATACCCTTGAAAGCTACAGAGATTGTCTTGAAGACATATACGGGGCAAAAAGTCTACCCCAAAGGAAAAATAAGGGTGAAAGTGACATATAAAGGTCAGGAAATACCTAAAATGGATATATATGTATTGCCAAATGGAGGACCACCACTGCTAGGACGTGAATGGATCCGGAAGATACATTTAGATTGGCATTCCATACAGGCACTGAAGGTGGAGGCCAAAAAGGATGACGACGTCACACCTGGACGACTGTCAAAAATGCTAACTGACGCAAAAGAAGTGTTCCAGGAGGGACTAGGAACACTAAAAGGAATAACAGCAACAATTAAAATAGAGGATAATGCAAGCCCAAAGTTTCTGAAGGCCAGACCAGTGCCTTATGCGATCAGACCAGGGGTTGAAGCAGAGCTGGAAGGGTTGGAACGTTCAGGAGTACTGTCCAAAGTGGACTGGAGCGAGTGGGCTACAACCATCGTTCCTGTAATGAAGAGGTCGTTGAGTAATACGCCTGGGGAACCAAAGAAGGTCCGCACCTGTGGGGATTTTAAGGTGACAGTGAACCCAGTCCTTCACACGGTGCAATATCCGCTTCCACGAATTGAGGATATTTTCGCCTCGCTATCTGGTGGTAAACGCTTCACAAAAATTGATCTAGCCCAGGCGTACTTGCAAATGGAGGTAGAAGAAGCTTCGAAACATTACCTTACGATCAACACCCATAAAGGTCTCTATCAATACAACCGGCTGGTGTTTGGAGTAGCCTCGGCTCCGGCTATCTGGCAAAGGGCGATGGATCAGGTCCTGCAAGGGATTCCAGGGACCCAGTGTTATTTGGACGACATCTTGGTCACGGGCGAAAATGACGGTGATCACCTCGCTAACTTGGAGAAGGTGCTCGCCAGATTAAAGGAATATGGGCTACGAGCTAATCACCACAAGTGCAAGTTTTTCCAGAAACAGATCTCGTATTGCGGCCATGTCATCGATGAAGAGGGGTTACATAAGTCCCCTGACAAGATAGAGGCAGTAGTCAAGGCTCCAGCACCGGAAAATGTGTCACAACTGAGGTCGTTCCTCGGGCTGGTAAACTATTACCACAACTTCTTACCAAATTTGTCTACGGTATTACACCCGCTGAACACCCTACTGCAAACGGGTACCATGGAAGTGGGATGATGAACGTAGACGAGCTTTCCAGAAGTGTAAAGAATTGATCACATCAAAACAGGTGTTGGCCCATTTCAACCCAGCACTACCAATTCGTTTGGTATGTGATGCATCACCCTACGGCATTGGAGCGGTGCTGTCGCACAAATTCCCGGACGGTTTGGAGAGGCCAGTAGCCTTTGCGTCTCGGTCACTAACCTCAGCCGAGCGCAACTACGCCCAGATTGACAGGGAGGCCCTCAGCCTAGTATGGGGAGTAAAAAAATTCAACCACTATCTGCATGGACAGAAGTTCATCTTGCTGACTGACCACCAACCACTTGTCTCCATCTTTAATCCTAAGAAGGGCGTGCCAGTAATGACTGCACAGCGGTTACAAAGATGGTCCCTGTTTCTAGGAGCGAATCAATATGAAATAGAATATAAAGGCACGAGACAGCATGGGAACGCTGATGGGCTATCGCGCCTGCCACTGCCTACTGTGGAGGAAGCACCAGCAGTGGACCCTATCGAGATATTTTATTCGTCGATAATTGAACGATTGCCAGTAACAAACGCGGATATAGAGAAGGAGACCCGCAATGATCCGACGCTGTCACGGGTATACGAATTGATGGTGAGGGGATGGCCAACACATGGCAACTCACTGTTGCCAGCATTCTCATCCAGAAGAGAACAGCTGTCAGTATGCCAGGGGACAGTGATGTGTGGATCCAGAGTGGTGATTCCACCCAAGTTAAGGGAGAGAGTGCTAAATGAGCTACATGAAGGTCATCTGGGGGGAGTGAAAATGAAAAGCCTAGCTAGGGCTTATGTGTGGTGGCCAGGAATCAATCAACAAATCGAAGACCTAACTAAGAGCTGCTTAGGGTGCCAGAAGGTCCAAAATGCACCACCACATGCCCCTCTACACCCATGGGAGTGGCCCTCCTCTCCATGGCAACGGGTGCACATTGATTTCGCTGGTCCATTCATGGACACAATGTTCTTAATAGCAGTGGATGCTCATTCAAAGTGGCCTGAGGTGATAAAAATGTCTTCAACCACTACAGAGAAAACTATTGCTGTCCTACGGACCATATTTGCCAGAAACGGGTTGCTAGAGCAGATCTGCTCTGATAATGGACCACAGTTTGTGTCCGATGAGTTCCAAAAATTCATGAAAAGGAATGGGGTAAGGCATTACACATCTGCCCCGTATCATCCAGCCACCCACCAATGGATTGGCTGAGAGGTTCGTACAAACCTTTAAGAAGGCGATAAAGGCCATGTGCGACGAGGAAATTCCACTACAGCATAAGATGGACAATTTCTTATTATCCTACCGAAACGCGACACATGCAGTTACCAACCAGATCCCTGCCATGATGTTCTTTAACCGAAGGTTGCGATCTCGTCTGGATTTGCTCAGACCAAATGTGCGAAGAAATGTTGAGGACAAACAATTCCAGCACATCAACGAGATGCCGACAAGGAGCTTCAATGTAGGGTAACCAGTCTTGGCCCGGGACTATCGAACAGAGAAGTGGCAACCCGGAACAATATGTACAAGGCAGGGGCCATTAATGTACACAGTGGATGTCAGGGAGAACATTGTGAGATGCCACGTTGATCAGATCTTAGCATCACAGGAATGCGTCAACCCCATGTCTCGAGTACCTGGGGATGAACCCAACATACCGGTAGTATTTACTTCAGACCCAGTAGCAGTGGAACCCGATGAACTACCCGATGAAAGGGGGTCAGAATCGCCTCTGCACCAAGAGCAAGAACCTCCGGAAAGGTGCTATCCCGAAAGGGTCAGGAAGCCGCCCCAAAGACTGAATCTATAAATGGACTTTTGTTATTGAATGTACATGTAAAAATGTAATTGTTATTTGAATATTAAGGGGGTATTATTAATCTAAAAAGGGAGGAATTGTAGTGTATGTGCTTTAAGTCAGAACTACTTTTTACAGCTCCTGTATACTGTAGTACCGGCAGTAACCACACCGGTATATAAGCTGTGCACATGCCTCTGTACTCCAGTCTAGAGATTGCCCTCCTCCAGTAAAGACCTGTTATTTGTTTATGTACAGCATCCGTGTAATTATTTATGTACTGAACCACGGATCTAACACCTTCAGTAG
This sequence comes from Somniosus microcephalus, assembly GCF_052327205.1. Lineage (NCBI taxonomy): Eukaryota > Metazoa > Chordata > Chondrichthyes > Squaliformes > Somniosidae > Somniosus > Somniosus microcephalus. The sequence continues at coordinate 374,180,786 of NC_140988.1, read as the reverse complement.
CTTATATGTTTCAATAAGATCACCTCTCCTTCTTCTAAATTCCAATGAGTATAGGCCCAGCCTGCTCAACCTTTCCTCATAAGTCAACCCCCTCATCTCTGGAATTAACCTAGTGAATCACCTCTGAACTGCCTCCAATGCAAGTATATCCTTCCTCAAATAAGGAGACCAAAACTGTACGCAGTACTCAAGATGTGGTCTCACCTGTACAGTTGTAGCAGAACTTCCCTGCTTTTATACTCCAACCCCTTTGAAATAAAGGCCAACATTCCATTTGCCTTTTTGATTACTTGCTCTACCTGCATGCTAACTTTTTGTGTTTCATGCACAGGGTCCCCCAGGTCCCTCTGAACTCACTGGCCTTGAAATTCCGTTCCCTAAGGGTGTGTACCCGCTGTGTACTCACCCGTAGGACCAACGGAAGTGCCGGTTTTAGGCATGCACTGTGCATGCGTTGAAAACCAGAACTTCCGTTCTTTGAAGAAAGGGCTTCACAGGACAAATGCCTGTGCCAGAGAGGCAGCACGTAGGGCTGGAACTTCCTTTTTTTTCAACAGTTGCTTCATTCCAGGTAAGTCTGAAACAGCTGCGCCTGGAAAAGAGGTGAAGAAAGTTGAAAAAAAAATTTCCACAGATTTATTATTTTTAAATACTTTAAAGAAAGGCAAATTTATTTTTAGCCCTGTTAAAAACTTTGGCCTAGAAATTCAGTGGCGTCCCGTTTGGGGTGCCAGCCTCGCCAGGGCGCCGGAAGTAGCGCCCCGGATGTAGTCACGGCCACCCGCCGCAAATTCACTTTGAGCGCCCCAGAGGGAAGCGCGGCGCTACTCGAGGCGCCCCGCATCCCTCTTGGGGCGCTGCAGCTGAAGATCACAACGCAACGTGCCGCAGCGCCACACACTGCGGCACGGCACGCTGCAGTACTGCAGGCCTTCCTCCCCTTCTTAAAGGGGAGGGGCCTGCTGCAGCGCGATCGATGATCACGAGTGCCGGCAAAAGAGCCCGGCACCGAGGAGAAGTGCCGGGCTCTTAGAACACAGCCGGCAATCCGCGAAGGGGGGGGGTTCAGGAGGCCGGGGACGGCGGCGCGGAGAGGTGCTGGCAGGCAGCCAGCAAAAAAAATGGCCGCCCCGCACCTCAGCGCCTCTACCGCCGCAGGTAGGCCCCCCTGAACCGGTCGCAAATTGCGACCGGCGTTAAAACAGGGGGCGCTACTAAATTTCGCGATCGGGGCGGTCACGGGGCGCTGCGCACACTGATGACATCATCGGTAGTGGCGCAGCGCTAATGGCTGGCTTCGCCATTAGCACACCGCTAAATTTAGCGGGAGGCGTGGGCAGTGGCGTCCAACCCACTAAGCGCCCTCTTTGGGCGCTAACGGGTGGCGCAGCCCACTGAATTTCCAGGCCTTTATTTTTTTTTTAATTTAAATTTTTGTTTAAAGTAGTTAATTTATGTAATTTATAGTCATTTTAAAAATGTGATTTAAAAAAAAAAATTATTTGAAGTTTTACTTATGTTTTGGGGCTGATCTCTATTCATAGATTTGACAGGTCTTCCTGTCCAATCTATGAATGGAGATTCCTTGCTCTGATTGGCTCCCCATGGCCCACGTGATCCCAGGGACACTACGAACTACCTGCGCCCCCGGGATACGCGGGCCCTGCACACCGGCAGTTTGAAGAGGCACAGCAACGGAATTCTGTGCTTCCCGGGAGCCCTCCGGTCCAGGCGGAGATTTTTTAGGATTGCAGCCCTCCGCCCGCGGGAGGCCTGCGAACGTAATTTCTGGGCCATAGATTCATAGAGTTATACAGCACAGAAAGAGGCCCTTCGGCCCATCATGTCCGCACTGGCCATCAAGCCCTGTCTAATCTAATCCCATTTTCCAGCACTTGGTCCGTAGCCTTGTATGCTATGGCATTTCAAGTGCTCATCCAAATGCTTCTTGAATGTTGAGGGTTCCTGCCTCTACCATCCTTTCAGGCAGTGAGTTCCAGATTCCAACCACCCTCTGGGTGAAAAAGTTTTTCCTCAAATCCACTCTAAACCTGCTGCCCCTTACATTGAAACTATGCCCCCTGGTTATTGACCCCTCTACTAAGGGGAAAAGTTCCTTTCTATCTACCCTATCTATGCCCCTCATAATTTTGTACACCTCAATCAGGTCCCCCCTCAGCCTTCTCTGCTCTAAGGAAAACAACCCCAGCCTGTCCAGTCTCTCTTCATAGCTGAAGCGCTCCAGCCCAGGTAACATCCTGGTGAATGTCCTCTGCACTCTCTCCAATGCAATCACATCCCTCCTATAGTGTGGCGACCAGAACTGCACACAGTATTCCAGCTGTGGCCTAATTAGCATTTTGTACAGCTCCATCATACCCTCCCTGCTCTTATATTCTATGCCTCGGCTAATGAAGGCAAGTATCCCATATGCCTTTTTAACCACCTTATCTAACTGTCCTGCTGCCTTCAGGGATCTATGTACATGCACACCAAGGTCCCTCTGCTCCTCTGTCCTTCCTAAGTACCTACCATTCATTGTGTATTCCCTTGCCTTGTTAGTCCTCCCAAAATGCATCACCTCACACTTTTCAGGGTTAAATTCCATTTGCCACTGTTCTGCCCATCTAACCAACCCATCTATATCGTCCTGTAGCCTGAGGCTTCCCTCCTCGCTATTTACCACCCCACCAAATTTCATGTCATCTGCAAACTTACTGATCATGCCTCCTACATTCATATCTAAATCATTAATGTACACTACAAACAGCAAAGGACCCAGCACCAATCCCTGTGGTACACTACTAGACACAGGCTTCCAGTCACAAAAACAACCTTCGACCATCACCCTCTGCCTCCTGCCACTAAGCCAATTTTGGATCCAATGTGCCAAATTGCCCTGGATCCCATGGGCTCTTACCTTCTTGATCAGTCTTCCATGCGGGACTTTGTCAAAAGCCTTACTGAAGTCCATGTAGACCACATCAACTGCACTACCCTCATCCACACACCTAGTCACCCCCTCGAAAAATTCAATCAAATTGGTCAGACATGATCTCCCCCTAACAAAGCCATGCTGACTATCCTTGATTAATCCTTGCCTCTCCAAGTGGAGACTAATTCCGTCTCTCAGAATTTTTTCCAATAATTTCCCTACCACTGATGTTAGGCTCACTGGCCTGTAATTCCCTGGTTTATCCCTACTGCCTTTCTTGAATAATGGTACTACGTTAGCTGTTCTCCAGTCCTCTGGCACATCCCCTGTGGCCAGAGAGGTTCTGAAAATTTGTGTCAGAGCCCCTTCAATCCCCTCCCTTGCCTCACGCAGCAGCCTGGGATACAGCTCATCAGAGCCTGGAGATTTACCCACTTTTAAGCCCGCTAAAACCACTGGTACCTCCTCCCTCTCAATACTAATTTGTTCAAGTATATCACAACCCCCCTGCCTGATTGCTATGCCTACATCGTCCTTCTCCACAGATGCAAAATATTCATTTAAAACCTCACCTACATCTTCTGGCTCTACACACAGATTGCCACTTTGGTCCCTAATGGGCCCTACTCTTTCCCTGGTTATCCTCTTGCCCTTAATATACTTATAAAACACCTTGGTATTTTGCTTTATTTTGCCTGCCAGTGTTTTTTCATGCCCCCTCTTCGCTCTCCAAATCTCTTTCTAAGTACCTCCCTGCACTTTCTATACTCCTCTAGGGCTTCCACTGTTTTTAGTCCTTTGTATCTGCCAAAAGCCTCCCTTTTTTTCCTAATCCATTCTCGTATATCCCTTGACATCCAGGGTTCCCTGGGCTTGTTGGTCCCACCCTTGACCTTTACGGGAACATGTTGCCATTGTACTCTCTCTGTTTCCTTTCTGAAAGACTCCCACTGCTCTCATGTGGATTTTCCGACAAGTAGCTGATCCCAGTCCACTTTGGCCAGATCCTGCCTTATCATATTAAAATCGGCCTTCCCCCAATTTAGAACCTTTATTTCTGGTCCATCTTTGTCCTTTTCCATGACTAACTTAAATCTCACCGAATTATGGTCACTGTCACCAAAATGCTCTCCTACTAGCACTTCTACCACTTGCCCGGCTATATTCCCTAGAATTAGGTCCAGTACCGCCCCCTCTCTTGTAGGACTTTCTACATGCTGGCTCAAAAAGCTCTCCTGGATGCACTTTAAGAATTCCGCACCCTCTAAGCCTTTCACACTCATACATAAGAACATAAGAACATAAGAAATAGGACCAGGAGTAGGCCAATCGGCCCCTCGAGCCTGCTCCGCCATTCAATAAGATCATGGCTGATCTGATCCTAACCGCCAATCCACTATCACAGAACCATCTCCTGAATCTAACAGAATTAGACACATGAAATAGGAGCAGGATCAGGCTACACGGCCCCTGTGCCCGCTCCGCTACCCACAGGGCCATGACCGATCCGAACCTAGACTCATGTCCAAATTCCTGCCCGCTCCCCGTAACCCTTAATTCCCTTTACTTCTAGGAAACTGTCTATTTCTGTTTTAAATTTATGTAATGATGTAGCTTCTACAGCTTTTTGGGGCAGCATATTCCATGGACCTACCACCCTCTGAGTGCAGTATTTCCTCCTCATCTCAGTTTTGAAAGAGCAGGCCCTTATTCTAAGACTATGCCCCCTAGTTCTAGTTTCACCCATCATCGGGAACATCCTCCCCGCATCCACCCGATCCAACCCCTTCACAATCTTATATGTTTCAATAAGATCGCCTCTCATTCTTCTGAACTCCAATGAGTAGAGTCCCAATCTACTCAACCTCTCCTCATATGTCCATCCCCTCATCCCCGGGATTAACCAAGTGAACCTTCTTTGTACTGACTCGAGAGCAAGTATGTCCTTTCTTAAGTATGGACACCAAAACGGTACGCAGTACACTCTGACTATCCCAGTTAATATTGGGGAAGTTGAAATCCCCTACTATTATTACGCTATTACTTCTACACTTCTCTGAGATTTGCCTACATATCTGTTTCTCTATCTCCCCCTGACTGTTTGGGGACCTACAGTACACTCCCAGCAAAGTGCTTGCCCCCTTTTTTTTTTAAGTTCTACCCATATGGCCTCATTAGAGGAACCTGCTAAGATATCATCCCTCCTTACAGCAGTAATTGACTCATTGATTAATATTGCGACACCCCCTCCTCTTTTACACCCCCCTCTGTCTCGCCTGAAGATTCTATACCCCGGAATATTGAGCTGCCAGTCCTGCCCCTCCCTCAACCATGTCTCTGTGATAGCAACAATATCATACTCCCATGTGTTCATCAACACCTTCAATTTATCTGCCTTACTCGCAAGACTCCTTGCATTAAAATAAATGCCATCCAGCCTTGCCATACTCCTACCTTCCCCAGAAGCAGGCCCAGTGATCCAGGAAACTAAAGCCCTCCCTCCTGCACCAACTCTTTGGCCACGCATTCATCTGCCCTATCCTCTTATTCCTATACTCACTAGCATGTGGCACCGGGAGTAATCCAGAGATTACAAACTTTGAGGTCCTGCTTTTTAATCTGCTACCTAGCTCCCTAAATTCTTGTTGCAGGACCTCATCCCTCTTTCTACCCATGTCATTGGTACCAATGTGAACCATGACCTCTGACTGTTCGCCCTCCCCCTTCAGAATGCCCTGCAGCCGTTCAGTGACATCCTTGACCCTGGCACCAGGGGGGCAACATGCCATCCTGGAGTCATGTCTGCAACCACAGAAACGTCTATCTGTTACCCTTACGATAGAATCCCCTATCACTATTGCTCTCCCACTCTTTTTCCTCCCCTCCTGTGCAGCTGAGACACTCGTAGTGCCACAGACTTGGCTCTTGCTGCATTCCCCTGAGGAACCATCTCACCCATCAGTATCCAAAACAGAAAATCTGTTGGAGAGGGAGATGGATCCAGGGGACTCCTGCACTACCTTCCTAGTTCTTTTACTCTGTCTGGCCGTCACCCATTTCCTGTCTGCCTGTGCACTCTTTACCTGTGGTGTGACCACCTTGTTAAACGTGCTATCCACAAAAATCTCAGCTTTGCGGATGCTCCACAGTGACTCCAGCCGCAGCTCCAGCTCCGAAATGCAGATTTTGAGTAGCTGCAGCTGGAGACACTTCCTGCACATGTGTTCGCCCTGGACACCTAACGTGTCCCTGACTTCCCACATAGCACAGGAGGAGCACTCCACACTGCCGAGCTGCCCTGCCATGTCCTACCCTTAATTTACCCCCTTTAAATGAAAGAATATTAAATACGCTAGGGACCTTACTTTCCTTTAAACACTACTTACTCTAAACTAGAGACCTTACTTTTACTTTAATGACTGGAATGCAGAAATACTGTAGAAATACTCACCGCTGGTTCTCTGTCCCCTCTTGTGCAGCTTTTTAGCTCCTGCTCTCCTGGAAGCTGACAAAGATGGAAAAAGAAAGGAACACCTCCCTCCCCAAACTGTAGCATTTTGTAATCTCTCTCCATTTAAATAATAATTTTATTTTTTATTTTTCCTGCCAAAGTGTATAACCTTGCACTTTCCCACATTATACTCCATAACATAACCATTACACCACCATACCACGTTTCTGATGCTGAAGGTAGTACCCCATTGAACAGGACCGTTTAATGGAATAGGCCCATATTTCACACCCACACAGAGTACAGAAACAATTTAAAACATGTTTTTCATTGCTCAGAGAAATGAGGAATGGGACGACCCCTGACCCTTGACCTACCCTCAATCGCGGCACTCCTGCTCCACCAGTAGGGATTTAATCTGTCAAATGATTGCAATTAAAGAACATTAAATCTTTCTGGAGCTTTTTAGTGTGTTGCTGGCTGATTTCCATCAGCTTGCGCAGCACCTGGGCAAGAAGAGGCGGGAGAACTTGGCAGAGTGATGAAAGGGAATCCCTGGCAATTCACAGCAGCAAAGTTGGTGCGCAAACATAACATTTGCACATGGAGATAATATTAATAAATTATAGCACTAAAGCAACTCTGCGCAATTGAGTAGATTGGGCCTATACTCTCTGGAATTTAGAAGAATGAGAGGTGACCTCATTAAAACATGTAGGATTCTGAGGGGGATTGACAGGGTAGATGCTGAGAGATTGTTTCCCCGGGCTGGAGAGTCTAGAACTAGGGGGCGTAGTCTCAGGATAAGGGGTAGGCCATTTAAGACTGAGATGAGGAGGAATTTCTTTGCTAAGAGGGTTGTGAATCTTTGGGATTCTCTACCCCAGAGAGCTGTGGATGCTGAGTCATTGAATATATTCAAGGTTGAGATCGATAGATTTTTGGACTCTAGGGGAATCAAGGGATATGGGGATCGAGCGTGAAAGTGGAGTTGAGGTCGAAGATCAGCCATGATCTTATTGAATGGTGGAGCAGGCTGGAGGGGCCATGTGGCCGACTCCTGCTCCTAATTCTTATGTTCTTATGTTATTAACCAGAGGTTCATAGCACTAGAATGAGAGTCACGTAGTACATTACCACAACAGTGCGATTCGCGTGGTACGGTGTCATCGCAGAGTCACATGGTACAGTGTCATCGCTGAGTCACATGGTACAGTGTCGTCGCAGAGTCACATGGTAGTGTCATAGCAGAGTCACATGGTACAGTGTCATCGCAGAGTCACGTGGTACAGTGTCATCGCAAGTCACATGATACAGTGTCATCGCAGAGTCACATGGTACAGAGTCAGGACAGTGAGAGTCACATGACACAGTGCATCACATATTAGATTAACACGGCAGTATGAGTCCCATATTACTGCCACATGGTCACATATAACAGCTATGTTGAGGTGTTGTAGTGTAAATCTGGAGACAAGGGCCAACCTGACTCTGAACCAAAGCAGATTAAATTCTCTCGTCCAGGTGAGACTGAAATTATTTGGCCTGGTAAATGCATTGGTCACCTGTTTGAGACATCTGTGAACTGCTGATTGACTGATAGGCTGATTTTAGTTTTCATCTGTGATAGCTTGGAATGAGACAGAGGGGTTAAAGTTCAAGGCTGTGGTGAGCTTGGTCCCATTGGCTGTGTTATCCACGGTGGTGGAGTTTGGCTAGAGGCCACACTCCAGCAGATGCCACAAACCTGTCACTGCCTCTCAGTTTCCGTTTCCTCAGACGTTCCAAGGTAGCTGTGCCTCGACCTATCTGTATGAGTTCATGGGTAACAGCGGGGCTGCCCAATCCGTCTTACGTGTAACAACACGTGCCTGGCACCCGTCCTCTCTAGCCTTCTTCAAATAACACAAAAATATTGGAATGCCCGCGTTAGAATCATAGAATGATACAGCACAGAAGGAGGCCATTCAGCCCATCGACCCAGGAACGTCGGAACATTAGGAGCAGGAATAGGCCATTCAGCCCCTTGAGCCTGCTCCACCATTCAATTAGATCACGGCTGATTTGCACCTCAACTCCATTTACCCGCTGGTGCTTCATATCCCTCGATACCCTCACCCAACAAAGATCGATCGATTTTGTAAATTGTAGCTGAGGCAATTAAAAAATAACTCTGCCCAAACACTTGTCAACGAAGATCTCGAAAATTAAACTAGCCCAAAAAGAGCAGTGGTCCGTACTATAAAATGGCTCTCAAACCACAGTGTCAGACTGTAGCGCTCACTTGTGAAATTAAATTCAATAAATCTTGTCATTTGAGAGGTGGCACTAAAACGAAACAAAAAAAAAACCCCAACAAACCATGAAAGCTGTCAGATTGTTGCAAAAACCCAAACGTTTCACTAATGCCTTTCAGGGAAGGGAACCTGCCGTCCTTACCGGATTTGGGCCTACACATGACTCCAGTCCCCACGTTACATGGTTGCCTCAATGCCCACAGGGCAACTAAGGGTGGCCAATAAATTCGCCCCTGGCCAGTGTCACCCGCATCCCAAGAACAAATATTGTTTAAAAATCACAGGTTCCCCCTTTAACTGTTGGCTTCCCATCAGCACCGAGCAGTCTACCCACTAGGCCTGGTTTGTAGGAACATTAGGAACAGGAGGAGGCCATTCAGCCCCTCGAGCTTACTTCGCCATTCAATTAGATCATGACTGATCTGTAACTTAACTCCATTTACCCACCTTTGCTCCATATCCCTCGATACCCTTCCCAAGAAAAATCTAGTGACTTTTTTAATATACACTTGAGACCAACACATGATAAATTCCGAAGTAAAAACAGAAAATGCTGGGGATACGCAGCAGGCCAGGCAGCATCTGTGAAGAGAGAAACAGAGTTAACGTTTCAGGTCAATGACCTGTCGTCAGAACTGGAAAAAAGCAGGAAATGGAACAGATTTTTAAGCAAGTGCAGGGGCTGGGAAAGGGGGGAGGGGATGAAAGAACAAAAGGGAAGGTCTGTGATAGGATAGAAGGAGGAAGAGGTTAAGAGACATTAAGAGATATTCAAGGCAAAAGGAGATGGTAATGGGATGATAAATTCCTGATGGGATTGGTGGGAAATTGCGCATGTGTTCCATTTGTGACTGATTTTCATAGTGTGGAGTGGAGTGGAGCTAATTTACAGAACAAACGGGAAACTGTTCAACCTCCGTCGCCTCCAATCCAGATCTAAGGTCATCCCATCCTCTGTCGTTGAATTACAGTATGCAGACGATGCTTGCGTCTGTGCACAGAGGTCAAACTCCAAACCATCGTCAACACCTTCACCGAAGCGTACGAGAGCATGGGCCTTACACTAAACATCCGTAAGACAAAGGTCCTCTACCAACCTGCCCCCGCCAAACAGTACTGCCCCCCGATTATCAAAATCCACAACAAGGCCTTGGACAACGTGAACCACTTTCCATACCTCGGGAGCCTACTGTCAACAAAGGCCGACATCGATGACGAAGTCCAACACCGCCTTCAGTGTGCCAGTGCAGCCTTCGGTCGCCTGAGGAAGAGAGTGTTTGAAGACCAGGACCTCAAACCCGGCACCAAGCTCATGGTCTACAGAGCAGTAGTGATACATTTTTTAAATGACTTGAAATTACAATAAATTAAGTATATTAAACAAAAATTTAATTTTTTGAAAAAAATAATTAAAGTTTTTTTACAGGGCTAAAAATAAACTTACCTTTTTTTAAAGTATTTTTAAATGATAAATCAGTGAACTCTTTTACCTGCTTTTAACAGGTGTAAGAATTGTAAGGGTTTTCTGCGGGCGGTGGGTCTCCGAATAGCGGAACTATCCGCCCGCAGAGGCCCTTCTCCAGGGCAGGTGGAGGATCTGTCAAGACCATTCTTGGCAGATCGGAAATGCTGGTTTTCAGCGCATGCGCTGTGCATGCCTGAAACCGGCATTTCCGATGTCCCTACGGGTGGGTACACAGCACATACCCACCCGTAGGGATCGGAATATCTGGGCCAATAAGGGGTATGGAGAAAAAGGCGGATAAACGAGTTGAGCTACAGATCGGCCGTGATCTAATTGAATGGCGGAGCAGGCTCAACGGGCTGAATAGCCTCCTCCTGTTCCTAATGTTCCTGAATTGACTGCGCCATTTGGCTGCTTAACAGGGACCGTCACTTCGAGAGTAATTCATTTGATGTATCGCGTTTTGATAAGAGGGAGGCGGCAAGGCATTAACATAAGGGCAAGCTTTCTTTTAAAATCTTTTTTTCCCCCTCTTTGCTTTCCCCATTTGCTATTTCTCCAGTCCCCGGGGACTCAGCATGATTCATTTCTGTCATGGAGGAGGAGGAAGGGGGGGGGGGGGGTGGGCGGGAAATCAGGTGGGTTTTGTCAATGTGCTAAACTTTAATACACTGACCCATCTGTCTTCAGAGTGCACACACGGCTTGTCAGCACCCTACCCAGCCATTTCCTTATTGTTTTTTTTATATATAGAGAAAGTGCATTGATCAAATCTTAATCAAACCCTCATGTTTTGAGCCGTAAAGCTTTAAAAGAAATAAACAGTAAACGCTGCATATTTCTAAAAAATATAAAATTTAACCGAAGAAGCCCTGAGGGCATCAAGGGATAGAAATATTTCCGATTATTGCCTGGTTTGTTCTGTGTTTATAAGTAAACCAGAAATGCAAAGAAATTATTAAGAAGTCTTGTAAATATCTCTAAGAGCTCGCTCTTGTGTGTACACTTTTGTCATCCAACTCCCTACATCCTTTCTAGTCTTTTGAGCGGAATTGCATTCTACGGCTTCTTGTACTTCATCCAATTAAGCCCTTAGAGGTCTTGTACAGTACAGATTAGGTAGAGAATAAAGCTCCCTCGACTCACGTCTGCCCTCTCAGGTGGCGCAAAAGATCCCATGGCACTATGCCGAAAAAGAGTAGGGGAGTTATCCCCGCTGTCCTGGGCAACCAACATCACTAAAAAAAACAGATGATCTGGTCATTTATTTCATTGCTGTTTGTGGGAGCTTGCTGTGCGCAAATTGGCTGCCGCGTTTCCTACATTAGTGACGACACTTCAAGGGCACTTTATGGGCTGTGAAGCACTTTGGGAAGTCCCGAGGCGGTGAAAGGTGGCTATATAAATGCAAGGCCTTTCTTTTTATAGTTTTAGAGAGAGCTTTGCTGCGGCCACAGGCGGAAGTGGTTTAAACTGTTCTTGCAGACCAATTCGCGAGACTGGTGCAAGCCAAGGAAAGGCGATCAGGGTAAAAGGCGTTTGATGAACGGGTAGTTCAACGGTTCGATTGCTTCATACTTCTGGAATTTTCCAACCAGTCGTCGGAAAGACGGAGAAGGAGAATTTATTGAAGGCGGGGTGAAACTCCTTTTGTTAAATGACTGCGTTTCACAAGGCTGCAAAGTGGTGCTGATATGTAATATAAAAAGAATTCCTCAGTAATGAGATGGGAGCTTGCTCGTTCACCGCGGAATCCCTCGTAAATGTGTCTCCCTGACACCAGACACAGCTGGATATAGGAGCCCTCAGACCATTGCACTTAAAGCTGGGTAAAGGCAGGTTACAACATGTCTCCTTCTCTCCCAAACCACCCGAACCCCTCGATTAGATTCCAGCCTGTAACTCACTCCCGGGTATCTGTTATTCTATATATAAACCCCCCAAAGCCCTCGATTAGATTCCAGCCTGTAACTCACTCCCGGGTATCTGTTATTATTCTATAATAATATTGTTGGAGTCGTTAGAAATCAACAGGCTCTGAGACTTTTGTTGCAGCAAAGGCAAAACGCGTGTTACTTTATTCACTCTCCATGAGGACTGAGATTCTCAGCCTCGTTGCAGGGCTATGACGTCATCACGCTACCGACGCACGATGTCATCACGCTACCGATGCTCTTAAAGGGATCCTGCTCCGATAACCCAACCAAGTACGTTCATATAACAACATTGGCTATAAATAGTTTAGGTACATATAACCACATTGGCTATACATTGTGAATTGTGTTATTGTCCCTATGTGGTCTCCGCCACATACATCCCCCCAGAATTCACTAGCACTGGCAATGTCAGTCGTTGGGGGGGCCGGTTCACACAGTCGGAACGGCTCCTCAATTCCGGGGTGGGGACCGGGGGGTTCGTCGGAGGGACATCGGGCGCTCGGTGGTGGACTGAGGGTGCAGAAACTGGAGGTCGGCCCCGCCTCAGGGGCTGTGCCAACTCAATGGGTCGGTCCAGATCCAGGTGGGCTGGCTTAAGACGGTCCACGGAAATGCAGTCCGGCTTACCGCCGACATCCACTACGAAGGTCTTGTCCCCGGTTTCCAGGACGCGGAATGGTCCATCGTAGGGTGGCTGAAGAGGTCCCCGGTGGGCGTCATGGCGGACGAAAACGTACTCCGCCGCACGAAGGTCGAGCGGAACGTGGGACTGCGGGAGGCCGTGCTGCGACGTGGGCACCGGTGTGAAAACATTGGCGTTGTCCAGAAGGTCGGACCGCTGACGGGCTGCGGACCAAGGTTCCGTTGCGTTGGGGACGAAATCCCTGGGAGCCCGCAGCGGCTGTCCGTAGACGAGCTCGGCGGACGAGGACTGGAGGTCCTCCTTGGGGGCGGTCCTGAGTCCCAACATGACCCACGGGAGTCTGTCGATCCAGCCGTCGTCCCGGAGGCTGGCCCGGAGCGCGGCCTTCATGGAGCAATGAAACCGTTCGCACAGTCCGTTAGCCTGAGGGTGGTATGCTGTGGTGCGGTGGAGTCTCAACCCGAGGCCTCGGGTGACAGCGTTCCAGAGCTCCGACGTGAACTGGGGCCCCCGGTCGGAGGAAATGTCAGATGGGGCGCCGAACCGGGTGACCCAACTACTGATGAACGCCCGAGCCACGTCGGCGGACGTCGTTGAAGACAGCGGGACGGCTTCTGGCCATCTGGTGGTTCTGTCGACCGTTGTGAGGAGGTGGGTGAACCCGCGGGAGGGCGCCAGGGCCCCCACCAGGTCCACGTTAGCATGGTCGAACCGCCTCTCGGGCACCGCGAAAGTATGGCGATGTACTTTCGAGCGTTGGCATACCACGCAGGTGCTGACCCAGTCGCGAACGTCCTTCCTGAGCCCGTGCCAGACGAACTTAGCCACCACCAGCTTCTGTGACAGCTTCCTGCCCGGGTGGGAAAGATTATGGACGGCGTCGAAAACTTGCCGTCTCCACCCGTCGGGCACGACGGGACGTGGCTGCCCAACGGAGACGTCGCACATGAGTGTGGTGCCGGCATCGTCGAACACGACGTCCACTAGTTGAAGGCCCATGACCGCCGTCCTGTAGGCCTGGACGTCCGGGTCGGAGGCCTGGTCGGCCGGCATGCGGGTGTAGTCGATGTTGAGGTGTACGGCACTGGCGACGGCTCGGGAGAGACAGTCGGCGACGGGGTTGTCTTTCCCAGCCACATGCTGGATGTCCGTTGTGAACTCGGAGATGAAGGCCAGCTGGCGTTGCTGACGGGCCGACCACGGCTCGGAAGCTTTGGCCATGGCGAAGGTCAATGGTTTGTGGTCCACGAACGCTGTGAACGGGCGAGCCTCCAGTAGGAAACGGAAGTGTCGGACGGCGAGGTAGAGACCGAGAAACTCGCGATCGAAGGTGCTGTACTTCCACTCGTTGGGGCGGAGCTGCCGGCTGAAGAAGGTGAGCGGCTGCCAGGTGCCGTTGACCCACTGTTCGTGGACGGCGCCGACTGCATAGTCCGAGGCGTCGGTGGTGAGAGCGATCGGCGCATCAGGTAACGGATGCGCCAGCATGGTCGCGTTAGCCAGGGCCCTTTTCGTGTCCGTGAAAGAATTGGCCATCTCCTCGGACCAGTCAACGGCGAGCTTGGCGGGCTTGCCTTTGAGGGTCTCGTAAAGGGGCCGCAGAATCTGGGCTGCTTGGGGGACGAAGCGATGGTAAAAGTTCACCATGCCCAAAAACTCCTGCAGGGCCTTCACGGTGAGGGGTCGCGGGAAGTCCATCGCAGCCTCCGCTTTCGATGGCAGTGGCACCGCCCTGTCCTTCGTGATGCGGTGCCCGAGAAAGTCGATCGAGGACAGCCCGAACTGACACTTGGCCGGGTTGACGATTAGGCTATGCTGGCTGAGGCGTTGGAAGAGAGTCCGAAGGTGCGACACATGCTCCGTCCTGGAGGCGCTGGCGATGAGGATGTCGTCCAGGTATACGAACAGGAATGTCAGGTCCCGTAACATGGTGTCTATTAGGCGTTGAAAAGCCTGGGCGGCGTTTTTGAGGCCGAATGGCATGCGGAGGAATTCGAACAGCCCGAACGGAGTGATCACTGCGGTTTTCGGGACGTCCTGCGGCCGGACAGGGACCTGGTGGTAACCCCGGACGAGGTTCACTTTCGAGAATACCACTTTCCCGGCCAGGCGGGCGGAAAAGTTCTGGATGTGTGGAATCGGGTAGCGGTCGGGGGTCATAGCGTCGTTGAGGTGCCGGTAATCGCCGCACGGGCACCACCCGCCGCCTGGTTTCGGAGCGATGTGGAGGGGCGAGGCCCACGGACTGTTCGACCGGCGGATGATGCCGAGGCGCTCCATGGTGTCGAACTCGGCTTTAGCGATGGCGAGTTTCCCCGGGTCGAGGCGCCGAGCGCGGGCGTAGACGGGCAGACCGGTTGTCGAGATTTGGTGTTCTACCCCGTGTTTGGTGGCGGCGGACGAGAACATGGGCTTCGTGGGGTCCGGGAACTCGGCGAGGAGGCGGGAAAACTCATCGGAGGCCGAGAGTGCACTGAGCAACTTCATTGTGCTGGACCCGCTGAGGGAACACTGGAGCGAGCTGAAAGTCTCAGCGTTGATGAGACGTCGGTTCTTGACGTCCACCAAAAGGCCATTGGCGCAGAGGATGTCAGCGCCAAGAAGGGGGGTGGACACTTTTGCCGTGACAAAGTCCCAGGTGAACCGCTGCCCACCAAAACAAAGCGCCACGCTCCGTTTCCCAAAGGTGCGGATGGAACTGCCGTTGGCGGCTTCGAGGATGGGGCCGTGGTTCCCCCCTTGAATGTCCATGGTTGACGTTGTGAGGGTGCCAGTCAGTTCCTTCTGTAACCTCTAGAGGGCACCTTTACTTGTTTGTTAATTGTTTCTAGCTCTTTGTTAATTGTCTCTAGCCTCTTGTGTTAATTCTTAACTGCCTGTTAGCTGTTCATGGGTTTCACCTGGTTTTCTTGGTATATAAGTTCTGTGGTTGCTTTCTTCTTTGCTCAGTCCTCACTAGGGTGAACCAGGGAGTTAGTCTTGACAATGTTCTCTGTCTTGACTAGGTGCTCTGTGTGACTAGCCTTTGCTCTATGGCAGCTTGCCTTCACAAGCTGGTTGCCATGGTTCTTGCTCGTGTTTTAAGATGTATTTAAGTCTGTTGTTCTGTCAAGTTGCTTGTCTTGGTAAGGTGCTGTTTGGACAAGCATGTTGCTATGTGGGAGCCGTTGGGAGCTTTTCTTGAGCTTTGCATTGATAAGCCGATTACCCTTGGGGTAGCTTGTCTTGAGTCTCGCCTCGGCAAGCCGCTTGCCCCTTGTGGTAGCTTGTCGCAAGCTCAGTATGGACAAGTGGGTTTCCTCATGGAAGCTGTCCTGAGTTCCTATCTTGACTTGCCGTTTGGTTGCTTGTCTTGAGTTCTTATGTTTGTTGTTGTGTTCCTTGTATGAATCTAGTTATGTGTGAATCTAGTAAAGTACCTTAAAGATTGTCTACCTGCCTCTAGCCTGGTTTCTGCACTTGGGTCCAGAACCTACCTTGCTCGGAGAGCACGGCCCCGTATCTACACGGCCCCATGGCTCCCCACCCCCGTGACAGTAGGACTGAGCCATACATGGACCTAGCAGAAACCAACCAGCTGAGGTTTGAAACTCTCGAGTTAATTTTTTGAGCTCTTTTGGACAAATTTTTGGTCTCCTAGGACAAAGACTCCCCGCTGTGTCGGTGTTTAATTTTTGAGTCTCCCAGGAGGAAGACCCCCATGGTGTTAATTTTTCAAGTGAACTTTCAAGTCTTCTGTGTTAAATTTTCAAGTGAACTTTTAAGTCTACCGGGCCTTTATGGTGTTAAACTTTTGAGTCAATCTTCAAGTTTCCTGGACTTACATTGTGTTAAAATTTCAAGTAAACTCTCAAGCTTCCTGGGCCTCTACTGTGTTAGACCCTCAAGTAAACTCTCAAGCTTCTTGGGCCTCTACTGTGTTAGACCCCAAGTAAGCTCCTCAAGCTTCCTGGGCCTCTACTGTGTTAGAACCCCAAGTGAGCTCTCAAGTCCTCTGGGCCTTTGTTGTGTTAACTCTCTAGTTAACTTTCAAGTTTTTTGGGCCTCCTGTTGTGTTAAACTTTCAGGCCAACTTTCAAGTTTACTGGACCTTCGTTGTGGTTGCTACCCTCCTGGTTTGGACAAGATAAAGAGTAAAGAAAAGAAAGAAGAAAAGGAGTTTTTCCAGTTCTCCTGGACAAGTTAAACTCTCGAGTTCTTACTGAGCGTATTAACTCTGGAAAATGATGGTTCTGTTGCTTACCAAAATTTTGGTCATATGATTGCCACGACATGTCCCTGCCGCTAGTGGATCAGGAGGATCATTCTGTCTTGAGATTTCTGAACATCTGTAGTTTGTGAACAGTTGGAATGGGAAATATCATTGCTTGAAAAGCTAAGAAGATTCGCCATGTGTACTAAAACAGACTTTTTTCATTTTTGACTTAGTTCTAAATGCCCAGGAGGGTGTGTGGCTGGCCACTGTTTTACACGTGTGACTTTGGATTGATCTAGCTTAAGCCTTTTAAGTCTTTCCCCCACTTGGGTATCCATACCACTATAATTCGGAAGTTTAGAGAATTTAAGTATTTGCTCTATGTTCATTTAAATGATTGTCCTGAGTTTTAGATTCCTGTGTATTAGAATTCTGTGTATTAGAATTCGATGTATTAGGTTCCTGTGTATTAGAATGCTGTGTATTAGAATTTTGGTTTTTTGAATCTTGTGTATGAGAGTCCTATGTATTAGAGCCCTGTTTATTGCAGATCCTGAACTCCTCAGGGGTTTTCGCTGTCCCCATCCTGATCGTCTAGAGGGAACGTCTGGAGCTGTTCTTAGAGGGGGGGGGTCCTGTGAGGGTGCCAGTCAGTTCCTTCTGTAACCTCTAGAGGGCACCTTTACTTGTTTGTTAATTGTTTCTAGCTCTTTGTTAATTGTCTCTAGCCTCTTGTGTTAATTCTTAACTGCCTGTTAGCTGTTCGTGGGTTTCACCTGGTTTTCTTGGTATATAAGTTCTGTGGTTGCTTTCTTCTTTGCTCAGTCCTCACTAGGGTGAACCAAGGAGTTAGTCTTGACAATGTTCTCTGTCTTGACTAGGTGCTCTGTGTGACTAGCCTTTGCTCTATGGCAGCTTGCCTTCACAAGCTGGTTGCCATGGTTCTTGCTTGTGTTTTAAGATGTATTTAAGTCTGTTGTTCTGTCAAGTTGCTTGTCTTGGTAAGGTGCTGTTTGGACAAGCGTGTTGCTATGTGGGAGCTGTTGGGAGCTTGTCTTGAGCCTCTGTATTGATAAGCCGATTACCCCTGGGTAGCTTGTCTCGAGTCTCGTCTTGGCAAGCCGATTGCCCTTGTGGTAGCTTGTCTCAAGCTCAGTATGGACAAGTGGGTTTCCTCATGGAAGCTGTCCTCAGTTCCTATCTTGACTTGCTGTTTGGTTGTTTGTCTTGAGTTCTTATGTTTGTTGTTGTGTTCCTTGTATGAATCTAGTTATAGAAACATAGAAACATAGAGATAGGAACAGGAGTAGGCCATTCGGCCCTTCGAGCCTGCTCCGCCATTCAATGAGATCATGGCTGATCTTCGTCTGAGATCTTAGCTGATCTTACCAGTTCAGTACCCCGTCCCCGCCTTTTCTCCGTAACCCTTAATCCCCTTAGCCTTCAGAAATATATCCAATTCTCTCTTGAAAATATTTATTGAATTAGCCTTCACAGCCCTCTGTGGCAGGGAATTCCACAGGCTCACCACTCTTTGAGTGAAGAAATTCTTCCTCATCTCTGTTTTAAATGATTTGCCCGCTATTTTTAGACTGTGGCCCCTGGTTCTGTGCTCCCCTGCCATTGGAAACATTCTCTCTGAATTCAGCCTGTCCAGGCCTGCCATAATTTTATATGTTTCGATGAGATCCCCTCTCAATCTTCTAAACTCCAGTGAGTACAAGCCCAAACTATTCAATCTCTCCTCGTAGGTCATTCCCGCCATTCCAGGTATCAGCCTGGTGAATCGCCGCTGCACTCTTTCCATGGCAAGAACATCCTTCCGCAGATGGGGCGACCAAAACTGTACACAATACTCCAGATGCGGTCTAGATGTGAATCTAGTAAAGTTCAAACAAAGTACTGTATATTTGCCTCTTGTCTGGTTTCTGCATTTGGGTCCAGAACCTACATTACCCGGAGAGCTCGGCCCCGTATCTACACGGCCCCGTGGCTCCCCACCCCCCTGACAGACGTGGGCAGGATGCTCACCTGGGCACCCGTGTCGCAAAGAAAACGATGTCCGGAGTCGGTGTCCGTAATAAATAACAAACTGCCTGAACGGCTGACAGCCATAGCAGCCAACGAGTGGTCTTTCATTTGTTTCGACGTGGGAAAACTGCACGGGGGCCGGCACTTCCTGGCTTTGGGG
The DNA here is from genome assembly GCF_052327205.1 of Somniosus microcephalus. Lineage (NCBI taxonomy): Eukaryota > Metazoa > Chordata > Chondrichthyes > Squaliformes > Somniosidae > Somniosus > Somniosus microcephalus. Next base: position 374,161,672 of record NC_140988.1, on the reverse strand, counting down.
CCAAACTGCGCGTGGTAGAAGCAGAGGCTCGGGGGCTGCAGCCGTTGAGCTGTATCGGTGGGGGCAGGGCTCCGCGTGGCCGCGCAGTACTGTTGCCCGGCGGAGAAAAATTTGTCGGCCTCCTTGGCCAGGTCGCGGAAATCGGTAATGGAAGAGTTGGCTAAAGCTGACCGTACCTGACCTGGCAGCTGTTGAAGGAACAGTTCCTTGAAGAGGAAGCACGGCCTGTGTGTGCCCAGGAGGGCCAGCTTGTGGTCCATCAGCTCCGAGGGCTTGGAGTCGCCAAGCCCGGGTAGAGAGAGAAGCCGACGTGCGCGCTCGGCTTCGGTGAGTCTAAGAGGTGCGTTTTCAGCGTTTCGAATTTGTTGAGCTCCGGGGGGTTCTCGAACAGGCTCACGACTCTGGCCGCGGTGGAGCTGCCGAGAGCAGAGACGACGTAGTAGTACCTCGTGTCGTCCGCGGTGATGTCCCGGAGTGCAAATTGAGCCTCTGCCTGTGCGAACCAAGCGACAGCCTGTCGTTCCCAAAACTCGGGTAATTTGATGGAAACGGCGTTCGTCACCATTTCGGATGCGGTCTTTGGTGACCCCGCTGCTCTTTTGGACGATTCCAATGTTGGAGTCGCTAGAAATCAACAGGCTCTGAGGCTTTTGTTGCAGCAAAGGCAAAACGCGTGTTACTTTATTCACTCTCCATGAGGACTGAGGTTCTCAGCCTCGTTGCAGGGCTATGATGTCATCACACTACCGACGCATGACGTCATCATGCTACCGACGCTCTTAAAGGGACCCTGCCCCGATAACCCAACCAAGTACGTATATATAACAACATTGGCTATACATAGTGAATTGTGTTAATGTCCCTATGTGGTCTCCACCACAATATAAACCCCCTAAACCCCTCGATTAGATTCCAGCCTGTAACTCACTCCCGGGTATTCGTCATTCTATATATAAACCCCCTGAACCCCTCGATTAGATTCCAGCCTGTAACTCACTCCCGGGTATCTGTTATTCTATACATAAACCATCCGAACTCCTCGATTAGATTCCAGCCTGTAACTCACTCCCGGGTATCTGTTATTCTATACATAAACCATCCGAACTCCTCGATTAGATTCCAGCTTGTAACTCACTCCCGGGTACCTGTTATTCTACATATGAAACCCGCCCCCGAATCCTTTGATTAGATTCCAGCCTGTAACTCACTCCCGGGTACCTGTTATTCTATATATAAACCCCCCGAACCCCTCGATTAGATTCCAGCCTGTAACTCACTCCCGGGTACCTGTTATTCTATATATGAAACCCGCCCCCGAATCCCTTGATTAGATTCTAGCCATATTCCTAGATACCCATTATCGAGGGGTTTAGATGGTTTATGTATAGAATAATGGATACCAGGAGTGAGTTACAGGCTGGAATCTAATCGAGGGGTTTAGATGGTTTATGTATAGAATAACGGATACCCGGGATTGAGTTACAGGCTGGAATCTAATCGGGGATTCGGAGAGAAGCTACTTTCTTCTCATCAGTCTGGGTAGGAGTCCATTACAGCTCCCTGAGGTGAGAGGACCCAACACTGACCCAGGGTTGCCTCATCAAGCATAAAGCAAAATAAATAAGTTTATATTTTGGGGCCGTGAACAGATTTAATCTTTTCCCTTTCTTTTTTTAACTAGTTGAACGAGTTGTCAGTTGAGCCCCAAAAATTGGCAGTGGCAGTGATTAATGTGTCTGTAAACATTGCAATGAAATGGAACGTTCTTAAGGCCCAGCCAAAAAGAATGGAACTGAGTAATAAATGTCGACTTGGCTTTCATCATCCTTAATTAGAATCCAACCAGCTCAGCAACAGAACGGGAACTGCAGAAGAGATTCCGAACTGCAAAGGCAGCATTGGGCTTGTTCTGGACTCTGGGGTTGGGTGGGAGCTTGCGTTAAGGTTGATGTCCAAGTGTCCAAGCATGGAGAAGGATTCGCTGCTCTAAAGTGCACTGGTACATGTTGTAGCTAATTTGGGGCTACGTGGACCAGGTGATATTCTAGGTCGACACGATCCCAACAGAAGCCTTTGGAGTCAAATAAAACTCTGACCACGAGTGAATGGCAAAGTAAAAGAATGCTTTATTGCAGAGCTCTGGGAGAAGCAGCTATACACCCGGTGTGCAATCGCCACACTTCTCGTTTTGTACACTCAAGCCGCTTACTTTTATACAGAGGTCAAAACAACTTAGACGGTTGATTACATAATCCTAGCGACACCCCGTGACATCTAAAATGGTTACCTATTTTAAGCAAGCGATGGACCCTAGGTCTAAAACCTTTTTCGGGACCTTTAACCGCAGACAGGAGAAGCAGAAGTCCAACCTATTTTCCGTCGCAAGGTGACCACAATCGTTCAATAACAAAACTGCAGCTGGCATTATCTCATCCCAGCCTACGTGCGAGTTCAGGGGGCCCCTTTGTCAACCAGTTTAATGTCAAGTATCCCGACAGTCTTTGCAAAGTCCTTAGTACTGAAATTCTCCTTAACAGTACAGAACATAAGAACATAAGAAATCGGAGCAGGAGTAGGCCACACGGCCCTCCGAGCCTACTCCACCATTCAATAAGATCATGGCTGATCTTCTATATCAACTCCACTTTCCCGCCCGATCCCCATATCCCTCGATTCCCTTAGTATCCAAAAATCTTATCAATCTCATTCTTGAATACAGGTGGACCCCGGTAATCCGGCACCCTCGGGACCAGGCCGGTGCCGGACCATTGAAAATTTCGAACCACTGAAGGTGTCGAAAGTCACCACAAACACCGCCACCACCTGCTCCTCCTCTTCCTGCTGCTGCCCTCCCTGTGCCGCCACCGACCCCGCCGCCCACGGGCTGCTCAGGCTCGGGCTCCATCGCTTCGCCGAGCCGTCGGTGATGCTGCGCAATCCAGGCGCTGATCCTGACCCGGCGGCGGTCCAGGGACCTGAGCCGGACCCATCCCAGGGAGGGAATGTGACAGCAGGACCTTGCTCGTGCCGGAACACTGAAGGTGCCAGACCATCGGGTGCCGGATTACCGGGGTTCAACCTGTAGACTCAAATACTGAGCATCCACAGCCCTCTGGGGTAGAGACTTCCAAAGATTCGCAACCCACTAATGAAGAAATTTCTCCTCATCTCAGTCCTAAATTTCCCACATTAAACAGTGACAACACTCCAAAAGTACTTCATTGGCTGTGAAGTGCTTTGAGATGTCCGGTGGTCATGAAAGGCGCTGTATAAATGCAAGTCTTTCTTTCCTTTTTAAATGGCCGACCCCTTATCCTGAGACTATGACCCCTAGTTGTTGCGTCCGTGTATAATAAGACACAGACTGCGGAGAACGGTACAACAGGCGTTTACTCAACATGGCTCACACTGCAACTGATCTGTACAAATTACTACTCAGTGCTATATACAGGTGTGGTCACTGCCGGTACTGCAGTATACATGAGCTGTAAAACATAGTTCCCCCCTTAAAGGTATATACATTACAATTCCTACCCTTTTAGATTAACAGTACCATAACACTTTTAACATGCAACATTAGCTGAAAATAGTCTATTTATATATTCAGTCTTTGGGGAGGCTTCCTGATCCTTTCTGGATAGCACCTTTCCCGAGTGTCTTGCTCGTGGTGCGGAGGCGATTCTGGCCCCCTGTCGTCGGTTGGTTCATCAGCTTCCGATGCTACTGTTTCTGGGGTAGATGCGACCTGTACGTCGGGTTCATCACCAGGTACGTATGGGCGAGGCATGGGGTTGACTTGTTCCTGTGACTCTAGGATCTGGTCAGCATGGCGTCTCACGATGCTCTGCCCAACATCCACTGTGTACATTAGTGGGCCCTGCCGTGTGCATATCGTTCCTGGCTGCCATTTTTCTGTTCGGTAGTCACGGGCCAAGATTGGTTGCCCTACATTGAAGCTCCTTGTTGGCTTCTCATGGATGTGCTGGAATTGCTTACTCTCAACATCTCTTCGTACGTTTGGTCTGAGCAAATCCAGGTGAGATCTTAACCTTCGGTTAAAGAACATCATGGCTGGGGCCTGATTGGTGACTGCATGTGTCGCATTCCAGTAGGCGAACTGGAAATTGTCCACCTTGTGCTGCAGCGGAATGTTGTCATTTAACATAGCCTTTATTGCCTTCTTAAAGGTTTGTACGAACCTCTCAGCCAATCCATTTGTGGCTGGATGATACGGGGTGGATGTGTAATGCCTTACCCCATTCTTTGTCAAGAACCTCCGGAAATCTTCGGACACAAACTGCGGTCCGTTGTCAGAGCAAATCTGTTTTGGCAAGCCATTCCTGGCAAAAATGGTCCGTAGGACTGCAATAGTTTTCTCCGTGGTGGTGGAGGACATTTTGATGACCTCAGGCCATTTCGAGTGCGCATCCACGGCTATTAAAAACATTGAGTCCATGAATGGCCCAGCAAAATCAATATGCACCCAGTGCCATGGAGATGAGGGCCACTCCCATGGGTGTAGAGGGGCCTGTGGTGGTGCATTTTGGACTTTCTGGCATCCTGAGCAGCTCTTGGTCAGGTCCTCGATTTGTTTATCGATTCCCGGCCACCACACAAGCCCTGGCTAGGCTTTTCATTTTTACCCCTCCCAGATGACCCTCATGAAGCTCATTGAGCACTCTATCCCTTAACTTGGGTGGAATTACCACTCGGGATCCACACATCAAGGTCCCCCGGCACACTGACAGCTGTTCTCTCCTTGTCGAGAATGCTGGCAACAGTGAGTCGCCATGTGCTGGCCATCCCTTCACCGTCAAATCATATACCCGAGACAGTGTCAGGTCATTTCGGGTTTCCTTTTCGATACAAGCGTTAGTCACCAGTAGGTATTCAACTATAGTCGAATGGAATATTTCGACAGGATCCACTGCTGGTGCTTCCTCCACAGTAGGCAGTGGCAGGCGTGATAGCCCATCAGCATTTCTATGCTGTTTCGTGCCCTTATATTCAATCTCATAGTGGTGCGCCCCTAGAAAAAGTGACCATCTTTGTAGTCATTGTGCAGTCATCACCGGAACGCCCTTCTTCGGATTAAAAATGGAGACAAGAGGCTGGTGATCAGTCAGCAAGGTGAATTTTTGCCCGTGCAGGCCCCTCTACACCCATGGGAGTGACCCTCATCTCCATGGCAACAGGTGCATATTGATTTTGCTGGTCCATTCATGGACTCAATGTTTTTAATAGCCGTGGATGCGCACTCGAAATGGCCTGAGGTCATCAAAATATCCTCCACCACCACGGAGAAAACTATTGCAGTCCTACGGACCATTTTTGCCAGGAATGGCTTGCCAGAACAGATTTGCTCTGACAACGGACCGCAGTTTGTGTCCGAAGAGTTCCGGAGGTTCTTGACAAAGAATGGGGTAAGGCATTACACATCCGCCCCGTATCATCCAGCCACAAATGGATTGGCTGAGAGGTTCGTACAAACCTTTAAGAAGGCAATAAAGGCTATGTACAATGACAACATTCCGCTGCAGCACAAGGTGGACAATTTCCTGTTTGCCGACCGGAATGCGACACATGCAGTCACCAACCAGGCCCCAGCCATGATGTTCTTTAACCGAAGGTTAAGATCTCACCTGGATTTGCTCAGACCAAACGTATGAAGAGATGTTGAGAGTAAGCAATTCCAGCACATCCATGAGAAGCCAACAAGGAGCTTCAATGTAGGGCAACCAGTCTTGGCCCGTGACTGCCGAACAGAAAAATGGCAGCCAGGAACGATATGCACACGGCAGTGCCCACTAATGTACACAGTGGACGTTGGGGTGAGACGCCATGCTGACCAGATCCTAGAGTCACAGGAGCAAGTCAACCCCATGCCTTGCCCATACGTACCTGGTGATGAACTCGACGTACAGGTCGCATCTACCCCAGAAACAGTAGCATCAGAAGCTGATGAAACAACCGACGACAGGGAGCCAGAATCGCCTCCGCACCAAGAGCAAGGCAATCGGGAAAGGCGCTATCCAGAAAGGATCAAGAGGCCTCCCCAAAGACTGAATATATAAATAGACTATTTTCAGCTAATGTTGCATGTTAAAAGTGTTCATTGTAATTAGTTTGATATTTAATTGTTAAATGAGTGTTATGGTACTGTTAATCTAAAAGGGGAGGAATTGTAATGTATATACCTTTAAGGGGGGGAACTACTTTTTACAGCTCATGTATACTGTAGTACCGGCAGTGACCACACCTGTATATAGCACTGAGTAGTAATCTGTACAGTCAGTTCAACTGTGAGCCACGTTGAGTAAACAATTGTTGTACCGTTTCTGCTGCAGTCTGTATCTTATTATACCCAGACACAACAGTAGGGTGTTCAGTGGGTGTAGTATTGTAGACAAATTTGGCAAGAACTTACGGTAGTAGTTTACCAGCCTGAGGAACGACCTCAGTTGTGACACATTTTCCGGTGCTGGAGCCTTCACTACTGCCTCAATCTTCTCTGGGGACTTATGAAACCCCTCTTTATCGATAACGTGGCCACAATACGAGATCTGTTTTCTAAAAAACTCGCATTTGGGGCGGTTAGCTCGGAGCCCATATTCCTGCAATCTAGTGAGCACCTGCTCCAGGTTGGCAAGGTGATCACTGTCATTTTCGCCCGTGACCAGGATGTCGTCCAAATAACACTGGGTCCCTGGGATCTCTTGCAGGACTTGTTCCATTGCCCTCTGCCACATAGCCGGATCTGATGCTACCCCGAATACCAGCCGGTTGTATTGGTATAGATCTTTATGGGTGTTGATTGTGAGGTATTTTTTTGATGCTTCTTCTACCCCCATTTGCAGATACGCCTGGGCCAGATCAATCTTAGTGAAGCGTTACCCTCCAGATAGCGAGGCAAAAATATCTTCAATCCGCGGAAGTGGATATTGTACGGTGTGAAGGACTGGGTTCACTGTTACCTTAAAGGCCCCACGGATGCGAACCTTCCTTGGTTCCCCAGGCGTTCTGCTCAACGACTTTTTCATCACAGGGACGATGGGTGTAGCCCACTTGCTCCAGTCTACCTTAGACAGTACACCTGAACGTTCCAGACTCTCCAGATCTGCTTCGATGGCTGGGCGGATCGCATAAGGTACCGGTCTGGCCTTAAAAAATTTTGGGCTTGCGTTTTCTTCAATTTTAATCATCGCTGTCATGCCTTTTAGTGTTCCGAGTCCTTGCTGGAACACTTCTTTCGCATCAGTTAGGATCTTTGACAGTCGCCCAGGTGTGACATCGTCATCCTTTTTGTCAGCCACAGTCAGTGCCTGTATGGAATGCCAATCCAGTTGTATTTTCCGGATCCATTCACGTCCCAGTAATGGTGGTCCTCCATCTTGCAATACATACAGGTCTAGTTTTGGTGTTTCCTTACCGTTATATATAACGGTCACCCTTATTTTTCCTTTGGGGTAGACTTTTTGCCCCGTGTACGTCTTCAAAATAATTTTTGTGTCTCTTAAGGGTATGTGTGAGAATAGCCGCTCGTAGTCCCGTCGGTTTATGACTGTTAGGGCTGATCCTGTGTCCAATTCCATCTTTACCTGGACTCCTGCTAACTTGAGAGTGACCCAAATGGTTCGGTGATCCTCCGTTGTGATCACATTATGTAGTTTCAGACAACTCAGTTCCCTGCTTTCGGAGTCGTTATCACTCTTTTGTTCATCTGAACTATTCTCCGTCATCTTATGTACCTTCTTGCACTTTCCTTTGGTAGGTTTCCTATTGCTGGTTTTCTTTCCCGACCTGCAGACTCGTGCTACGTGTTCTACTTTTCCACACTGTCTGCACACTTTGTCTTCGAACCAGCAATCATTCTGGTCATGTGTTGTTCTGCCGCAGCGATCGCACTTCTCTGTTCCATATGACATTTCGTTTGTGCCATATTCTTGCGGTCTCTGCTGTATCTCTGCAGCGCCCCGTGCTGCTGCTTCATATGATACCGCAATGCTGAAAGCCTTTTCCAGCGTAAGGTCCTTTTCAGATAAAAGCCATTTCTGGGTTCCTTCACTTTGAAGCCCACACACAAACTTGTCCCTTAAGGTATCTGCCAGTCCCGCTCCAAACTGGCAGTGTTTCGATAGTTTGCGCAGTTCTGTTAAATAATCAGCATTGCTTTCATCCTTATGCTGGTTCCGTTTGTGAAACTTGAATCTTTCTGCTATCAGCAGCGGTGTGGGGTTTAAATGTTCCTTTAGTACCGTTACTATGTCTTCAAAACTCTTTTCCATTGGCTTCGTTAGGGTTACTAGATTTCGTAATAAACTATACGTCTTTGCACCCATTAAATTTAACAATACCGACGCTTTCTTGTCATCTGACACCTCATTTGCCTTGCAGTACACCTCTATTCATTCGACATATGTAGTCCAATCTTCGACTTCATTGTCAAATGCGGTGATACTGCCACTCTTCGGCATTTTGGGTGTGGTTTAAAATGGCGTCTCCCAATGGCTTAAAATGGCGTCTCCCGCGCTTTCCTTCCTCCCCCGCTGCTGCCAACGCCACTCCCGGCGGTTCTCATGGCAATGGCGGCGCCCTGTATATTTCGCGCACTTCTCCTGCGCTGCTGCCAATGCCGCTCTCGGCAGTCCTCGTGGCAATGGCGGCGCCACGTGGGTTTCTGCGCATCTCTCTCTCCCTCCCTCCGACGCTGCTCGGCCCCTGAACACCGGCTGTGCCCTGTGCGCTCTGCCCTCTCTCTCTCTCCCCCGTTGACGCTGCTCGGCCCTTTGCTGTGCCGCTCGGTCGGGCTCTAGCCCGCCGCTGTCCGGGAAGGGTCTGCACACTATCTGTTGCCAGCCCGTTTCGCTGGACCACCTCGACTGGAAAGCCAAGCCTGGCTCTCGACAGCCTCCCCCGCAATTCTCGAGTCTCTGCTGGGTGACTGGGCGGTTGCCCGTGGTCGACACCCGAGTCTCTGGCCTTGACCTCCAATCCACTGATCTCCAGGAACGAATCCCCGGGAGGTGATGCAGAGTTGCAGGTAGGTTTGAACCTGCCTCATCGCCAATGTTGCGTCCGTGTATAATAAGACACAGACTGCGGAGAACGGTACAACAGGTGTTTACTCAACGTGGCTCACACTGCAACTGATCTGTACAGATTACTACTCAGTGCTATATACAGGTGTGGTCACTGCCGGTACTGCAGTATACATGAGCTGTAAAACATAGTTCCCCCCTTAAAGGTATATACATTACACTAGTTCTAGACTCTCTAGCCAGGGGAAACAACCTCTCAGTATCTACCCTGTCAAGCTTGCTAAGAATTTTATACATTTCAATGAGATCACCTCTCATTCTTCTAAACTTTACCTAGGCTCAATCTACTCAATCTCTCCTTATAGGACACCCCTCATCTCAGGAATCAATCTAGTGAATGCATCTACAGTCCTCACTTTTCCAAGATGAGAGTTACAGAGAGTTAACTTTATAAGTCAGTGGTGAGACTTCAGCTGGAGTATTGTGTCCTATTCTGGGCACCACGATTAGGAAGGATGTCAAGACCCTTGGGAGGGTTGCAGAGGAGATTTACCAGAATACTACCAAGGGTTGAGGGGCTTCAGTTATGTGGAGAAACTGGGTGGTTCTCCTGTCAACAGAGAAGGTTAAGAGGAGATTTAATAGGGGTGTTCAAAATTATGAGGGAGTATTAATAAGGTAGATAAGGAGAAACTGATTCCATTGGCAGAAGGGTCGGTAACCAAAGGACACAGATTTAAGATAATTGACAAAAATTCAGAGGACCGATGAGGAGAAATTATTTTACACAGCGTATTGTTATGATCTCGAGTGCTCTGCCTGAAAGGATGGTGGAAGCAGATTCAATAGTAACTTTCAAAAGAGAATTGGATAAATACTTGAAGGGGGAAAAAATTGCAGGGCTATGGGAAAGAGCAGGGGAGTGGGACCAATTGGATAGCTCTTTGGATAGGGCACAGGCACAATGGGCCAAATGGCCACCTTTTTTGTTGTATAATTCTATGATTCTATGATCTTCTCCCGCCTCGCTCCAGGGTGCTAACTCAGAGCGAGGGCAATGGCTCACCACTCTTTAATGACTGTTTAATGTTAGTCAAGCATCCCATTGCACCTCACAATGATGGGATCGAGCAGGAGCTGAGAGGGGACTTGGAGGAGGACAAGGCCTAGCTGAAGAGATTGGTTTTGAGGAGGCGTTTTGAAAACTGAGAGAGTTGGGCTTAGGAAGAGAATTCTAGAATACGAGGACATGATGGGTAAAGGCTGATCTACCAGTGCTGTAGTACAGTGAGGAAGACTCCATAGACATTGGATGCTGATCCCATCCCTATCTCCTCCACCCAACCATCTACAGCGGGGAGTGATGAGGATCAGGGACACTGTTTTCTGCCCTCGCAGCGCGTTCCTATGCAGAGCTAGACAGATAGCTAACAACTTGATATCTTCCCATAAAAATCACAAGGCTTGACTTTTCTTGTAAAGCTTTACTGAAAGATTCTTATTGTAAAACTGAAATACAACACAGAAATGGAAGCACACATTAGTATACAAGCACATAACTGATATGCATACACAAATTTAGGTACGCCTGAGCAACACAGTACATTTGGCATGTAAATTACCAAACACGTGGAAACACAGCTTACTGTGAATATACATTTTGCAAACTGGAAGGCATTCTCTTTAAATTAGCCCTGTACATAGTGCATCAAAATACAGCTACTAGTTAACCAGCTAGACAGAGAGTGAGCACTTCACGGCTAGCTGTGTAAGTTTGCTTACAGAGAAAAGTTACAAACTAAACATTTTCTGCAACATACAGTGTACACTAATCATCCATAACATTCTCAAGTACTTACAGACAAATAATATCCAAGACTCAGGCATGGGAACAATACAACTTCCCAGAGCATGTGCTGCTGTAGGTCTGTAGTTTACTTTACTGTACTTACTGTGCTTTACAGCACTTTACTGCACTTTTACTGCAGTTGCTAGGTACCAAATAGCCACTAGGTGGCAGCACACAATGGGAATCGACCCAACTTACTCAAACCCCTGAATTAACTGGAAAACTAACATAAATTGCTACAGAGAGACAGCACACTCCCCGCTTGGTACAATTCCATTGCACCACTACAGATACAAAATAAACCTAAAGAAAACGTCCTTTGGCTGCAAACATACTCAGAATCCGTTCTCTAGGTTTCTTCAGAAAGGAGGACTACGATCTCTGAGACTGGCCTCAGAAACACTTTGACAGTCCCCTCCTTGACAATCTTCACCTCCACCTTGCGGACCCTCTTGTCCCTGCTCGGCAGAGTTTTGACAACCAGTCCCACTGGCCATTCATTTCTGTGTGCTTGGCTGTCTTTCAGCAAGACAACATCTCTCACTTTGACATTTGGCTTGTCTTCTGTCCATTTCCTATGGCTCTGTAGGGTGGACAAATACTCTCCTCTCCATCTCTTCCAAAAAGTGGCTGCAAGACACTGGACTTGCTTCCACTGCTTCCTGTGCAGCTCAGCCATGTCAAAGTTTCCAGAGGGGGCTGAAATAGCACTCCTCTTTTGAGTCAGGAGCATCGTTGGGGTGAGGACTGCAGGCATGTTTGGGTCAGTGGACACCGGCACCAGGGGTCTTGCATTCATGATCGCCATGACTTCAGCCATGAGAGTGCTTAAGACATCATGTGTGAGATGAGTAGGTCCCGTCCGAAGCAGCATAGCATCCAGAATACGCCTGGCAACACCGATGAGCCTCTCCCATGAACCACCCATGTGGGATGAATGCGGGGGGTTAAACACCCACGTGCATCCTTTCTTTTGGAGGTAGCTTCCTACCGCTGCATCATCCGTGTGGATGTCCAACTCCTTACAGGCACCCACGAAGTTAGTCCCTCTGTCAGAGCGGAGAAGTTTGGCTGGACCACGGACTGAGAAAAACCTCCTCAGTGCATTGATAAAGCTGTCTGTTGACATGGATTCGATCAGCTCAATGTGCACAGCTCTGGTAGACATGCACGTAAAGAGCACCGCCCAGCGCTTGCTGCCTGCACTACCTCCTCTTGCGCAACACGTCGTGATGGTCCATGGCCCAAAGACGTCGAGGCCCACGCTGGTGAATGGAGGCTCTGGAGTGAGTCTGTCAGCGGGCAAGTCTGCCATCTTTTGGTCCTCTAACCTCCCTCGTAGCTTGCGGCAGGTAACACACTTGTGGATAACGGAAGAAACCAGACGCTTGCTCCCGATTATCCAGTATCCGGCTGCTCGGATAGCTCCTTCTGTTATGTGTCGTCCTTGGTGAGCCACTTGCTCATGATAGTATCTCATGAGTAGTGTGGTAATGTGATGGGTGCGCGGGATGATCAGAGGGTGCTTTTCTTCTCTTGACAAGTCTGCGGATGATATGCGCCCTCCGACCCGGAGCAAACCATCTTCATCTGCAACTGGGTTGAGCTTTTTAAGTGGGCTTTGCTTGGGGAATGTCTGTCCCTCTTCAAGACATTTGAATTCCTCCTTGAAGACATCATGCTGGACAGAGCGAATGATCACACCTTTGGCTTGTGAAAGCTCACTTGTGCTGGATACTTCTTTAGAACATTTCCATCCTTTGCGTTCTATGTTGTCCGAATTCCCCTTGAAGGATGCTGCTACATGAATGAGTCGGGCTGTGGTTCGGCAGAGTGTTCTCCAGCTTGAGAATCGCTCGAAGCGTTGTGAGCCCAACTGAGATTCTGAGGCTTTGGTGACCAGGGTCGTGACTTCAGGCCGAATCTCAGTATCAGCTTCAGGCTCCACAAGGGTGAAGGGATTGGACTCAGGAGTCTCCTCTGTGTTGACATTAGACAGGAAAGAGGGGCCTGAGAACCAACTGCTTTGCTGTAGGTGTGCTGCTGGTATAGACCTGGTAGCATGGTCTGCAGGGTTCAGGTCTGTGGAGACATAGCACCACTGGTCAGGGTGAGTGGATCGTCTGATACGAGTCACCCGGTTGGAAACATACACATAAAACCTTCTTGTGGAGTTGTGGATGTAACCAAGTACAATCTTGCTGTCCGTGAAGAACTTGACGGCGCCCACATCGATGTCAATCTCGTCTCTGATCAACTCGTACAGTTGAACAGCCAACACAGCTGCACAAAGCTCGAGACGTGGAATGGTGTGGGCAGGCTGAGGGGCCAACTTGGACTTCCCCATAACGAATCCCACATGGTATTTCCCATCGGTGTCAGCTGCTCTCAAGTAGGCCACAGCTCCTATTGCTACTGTGGAAGCATCTGAGAAGATGCACAGCTCTCTTTGTGTTGAAGACAGCGAGCCTGGAATGTAGCACCTCTCTATGTGCAGGTCTTCGCGAGCCTTCAAGGACTCCTTCCATAGGTTCCATTTTGCTTCTTTTTCTGGGAGGAGTGGAGCATCCCACTCACTCTGATCCGATGAGAGTTCCCATACTAATGCTTTTCCTTGCATTGTTATGGGAGCTACGAACCCCAAAGGGTCGTACAAACTGTTGACTGTGGACAGGACGCCTCTCTGTGTGAATGGCCTTTCTTCACGGGACACCAGGAATGTGAAGCTGTCTGTTTTCCAGGTTCCAGGAGAGCCCCAGGCTCCGTTGAAGGGGGAGAGGATCCACTCCAAGGTGCAAATCCTTCAGATCCTTGGCACGGTCCTCTGCAGGGAAGGCTTCCATCACCTGTCCACTGTTCGATGCTACCTTGTGTAGTCTCAGGTTGGACTCTGCCAACATCGCTCTGGTTCTTGTCAGGAGATCTATTGCTTCTTCAGGTGTGGTAACCGAGGTAAGACCATCGTCAACATAGATCTGTCTCTCAACAAATGCTTCGCATCGGAGCCATATTCTTGCTCACCTTTCTGAGTGGCTCGCCTCATGCAGTAGATAGCCACAGCAGGTGAAGGGCTGTTTCCAAACATGTGGACCTTCATCCTGTACTCCACCACATTCTTGTTGATGTCATTGTCCTCATGCCACAGGTAGCGGAGATAGTCCCTGTGGTCTTCTCGGACGACGAAGCAATAAAACATTTGCTGCACATCTGCTGTCAGGGCTACAGGTTCTTTCCTGAACCGCAGAAGAACTCCCAACAAGGTGTTGTTCAAGTCTGGGCCGCTGAGGAGTACATCGTTCAGAGACACTCCTTTACATTCAGCACTTGAATCAAACACAACTCGTAACTGGCCTGGCTTTTGTGGGTGATACACACCGAATGTTGGCAGGTACCAGTGTTCTTTACCTTCTTCCAGAGGTGGAGCAGGCTCGGCTTGGTCGTTGTCCAGCATCTTCTGCATGAACTCTATGTAATGGCCCTTCATTTCTAGCCTTTTCTCCAGTGTTCTCCTGAGTGAGCAGAGGCGCTTCATAGCTTGTTCCCTGTTACTCGGAAGACGGTGTCTGGGAGAGTGAAATGGTAAGGGTGCCACCCAGCTGTGTCCATCGTCCTGGTAAACCTCCTCATCCATGATGGTTAGGAAAGCTTTGTCGTCCATGGATAGTGCTGGCTTGTCATCATCCTTGGACCTTTCAAACACTGAGCATCCTAGGCTGTCTGTGCTCACAGTGAGGCCTGCCTCTTCCTCACAGGCAGAGGAGGTTGACCTATGATGCTGCGTCATGCCATCGTAGTCTTCCTTTACCTGGATCCTGTTTGGGCATGGGCTGAGAAAGGATGTGTGACCGTTGTGCAACACGTTTGCTTTATAGACGTTGACACCCGCTGGTTTGTGGACTGTTCCCAGGCAAACTCCACCCACGAGGACCCATCCCAGGTCAAGCCGCTGCGCATAAGGAGCATTGTGGGGCCCGTTGATTTGCTCACGCACCTTGTGCACCCTTAAGATGTCGCTTCCCAAGAGCAGGAGGATTGGAGCGTCCGGGTCCACAGCTGGAATCTTGTTGGCAACTGGCTGTAGGTGGGGCTGATGGCGTGCGACCTCTGGGGAGGGAATTTCCGTCCTATCGTCTGGCATCATGTCACACTCAATTAAGGTGGGGAGGGGAAGCTGTAGTTTCCCATCCATGGACTCGATCATGAAGTTCCCAACTCTCCTACCCGTAGTCTCTGTTGTCCCTGCACAGGTTTTTAGCGTGTACGGAGTTGCGCTGGCCTTGACTTCAAAGAGATTGAAGAATTCTGTCTTCGCTAGAGACTTGTTACTTTGCTCATCAAGCACTGCGTACATTTTGATTGCCTTCTCCTTTCTCCCTGCAGGATATGCTTTAACCAAGCAGATTTTGGAGCATGAGCGTGGGCTGCTTGCATTTCCACAAACCTCTGTACACTTGGAGGTGACTGAAGAAGATGTGCTTTCGCTTTGCTCCCCGCTATCCTCTTTGTCAACCGCAGCACTCTCGGTGGTTGAAGGAGGAGGACCTGGATGCAGGGCTGCGATGTGTTTTTCACTGTTGCACTCGAAGCACTTGATTGTCGCCTTGCAGTCTTTTGCCATGTGCATAGTCGACCCACAACACCTGAAGCAGATGCGATTCTCTTTCAGGTATGATTTGCGCTCATCAATAGGCTTGTCTCTAAAGCTTCGACACTTTTTGAGTGGGTGGGGCTTCTTGTGTATTGGACACTGACGACCTGGGTCATCCACTTTATTCCCAGCAGAACTGGATTGGTTGACTGAGGGTTCGGCTGGAACATCTGTTTTGTGCACGCTCACAGAGGCTTTATTGCTGTACTTTGTGGGTTTCTCGGTTCTCGAAGGAGCGTAACTGCTGGAGGTGGAGAAAGTGAAACTTGGATCATTCCTCACCTTTGCCTGTTGTTGGACGAACCTGGAGAAGAGAGAGAAGGAGGGAAATGCCACTCCATAGTCCTCCTTGTACTTGGATCCCTTAGCTATCCATTTCTCTTGAATGTTGTAGGGGAGCTTTTCCACTATTGGGTTTACCCCACGAGCTGTATCCAAATACGAGAGGCCGGTCAGGTAACCTTCTCCCTTGGCACACTCCAGTTCGAGGAGAATGTCGCCCAGTTCTCGGAGCTCGACATTATCTTTGTTGGTTAGATTCGGAAAGTCCTCAATCTTCTTGAGCAGTGCGTGTTCAATGACTTCTGGTGTCCCATAACAGTCTTCGAGACGTTGCCAAACCAGGTTGAGGCCTGCTGTGGGATTGCAGACGTGCGCTGAGCGAATTCTCTTCGCCTGTTCTGACGACTCAGCTCCGAGCTACTTTGTCATCAAGTCTAGTTCTTCTCTGGCTGACAGATTCAGATCCTTGGTGGTACTCAGGAAGGACGCTTTCCATGACCAATAATTTTCAGGACGGTCATCAAATTCTAGAAGGCCTGAACTTAACAATTCTCGGCGGATAAGGTACCTAGCGAGGTCTTGTGCACCTTGTGGCTCGGGTGAGGGCTGCTTGGCTGGATTGGCCGAGTGCTGTGGAGGTCTCTGCAGGTAAGTCTTACTTGTTTCTTCTCCTTTAAGCTCAGTGTCTCCAAAAACAGGCTGTTTGCTACTGTGGTGAGTAGTTGGTTCTGCATCGAGATAGCTGGATGTTTCCTTGGAGAACAATTTGGAGTGTTGTTGGACATACTCACTTGTACGTTGCACTGGACTGAGGGGCTGTTCTAGAACATATGCTTCATGGCTGGGCTCCCCGCCTTTGTCCTCCTCACCTTCTTCATAAGCTGCGGCTTCAGCTTTAGCGGCAGCGGCAGCTCTCTGGCTTTGGAGAATGTGGAGACTGGCGTCGAGGTCAGCTCTCTGCTTCATCACACTAGCTTCGTTTTCAGCGAAGGACAATTGAGCCTGGGCAGCTTTTGCCTTGGCACGTGCTTTGGCGGCTGCAGAAGCTGTCGATGACGACGGTCTGCTGGACCGCCGAGATGATCTAGAGGATGCTTTAGAGGACTGTGACTTGGCATCATTTGCTCGGAGAGGCTCATGCTTCTCGATTGGCTGGTCGACGTCCTCTATGGTATATTGTCTTCCTGAACGTAGACTCATGGTAGCTGAGTGGTATCTTCTTGTGCTTGAGCCCGCTGTGCTGTTGTCTTTTTACTTTTCTGCCCTCGCAGCGCGTTCCTATGCAGAGCTAGACAGATAGCTAACAACTTGATATCTTCCCATAAAAATCACAAGGCTTGACTTTTCTTGTAAAGCTTTACTGAAAGATTCTTATTGTAGAACTGAAATACAACACAGAAATGGAAGCACACATTAGTATACAAGCGCATAACTGATATGCATACACAAATTTAGGTACGCCTGAGCAACACAGTACATTTGGCATGTAAATTACCAAACACGTGGAAACACAGCTTACTGTGAATATACATTTTGCAAACTGGAAGGCATTCTCTTTAAATTAGCCCTGTACATAGTGCATCAAAATACAGCTACTAGTTAACCAGCTAGACAGAGAGCGAGCACTTCACGGCTAGCTGTGTAAGTTTGCTTACAGAGAAAAGTTACAAACTAAACATTTTCTGCAACATACAGTGTACACTAATCATCTAACATTCTCAAGTACTTACAGACAAATAATATCCAAGACTCAGGCATGGGAACAATACAACTTCCCAGAGCATGTGCTGCTGTAGGTCTGTAGTTTACTTTACTGCACTTACTGTGCTTTACAGCACTCTACTGCACTTTTACTGCAGTTGCTAGGTACCAAATAGCCACTAGGTGGCAGCACACAATGGGAATCGACCCAACTTACTCAAACCCCTGAATTAACTGGAAAACTAACATAAATTGCTACAGAGAGACAGCACACACTGTCTCCAGTTAGGTGTATTGAGGCCAATTCTAATTCTCCTGCCGCCTCCCCTACTGAGGTCAACTATCCCAGCATGGAGTGGGGATGAACCTTGGGACCTTCCTGGCACACATCTTAAACCAATCCAGCTCCCAAATTCAGATAGATTACACCCCTGTGACGTGTCTTGGGACATTTGTCTCTGTTATATATAGCAAAAACAACTTGCATTTATATAGCAACTTTAATGTAAGAAAACATCCCAAGGTGTTTCACAGGAGTTTTATCAGACACGATTGACACCAAGCTACGTAAGCAGATACTAGAACAGATGACCAAAAGCTTGGTCATAGAGGTAGGCTTTAAGGAGCGTCTTAAAGGTGGAAAGAGAGGAAGAGATGCAGAGAGGTTTAGGAGGGTATTCCAGAGCTTGTGGCTTTGGCAGCTGAAGGCACGGCCACCAATGGTGGAGCAATTAAAATCAGGAATGCTCAAGAAGTCAGAATTGGATATCTCAGAGGGTTGTGGGATTGAAGGAGATTATAGAGATAGAGAAGGGCGAGGCCATGGAGGGATTGAGAATTTTAAAATCAAGGCATTGGTAGACCGGGAGCCAAGGTAGATCAGTGAACACAGGGCTGGCGGGTTGGGTGGGGAATGGGTGAACGGGACTTGATGCAGATAAATAGGGAAGCAAGTTGTTGTTGTACAACTACTGTATATATCTACTGATACGTAGAATGATGTGCTCTACTCTGTGCAAGCGCATGGTGCAGTGTGGTTTGATGTTCTTCAATGTACTCCATCTGTGGAGAGTGTGACTGTATCCTCATAGACACATCAGCAGAGAACAGTAATGCTTAAGGACAGAAAACTGCTGTATGGCATAATGAAAGACACATGCAGTTGTGCTGCTTCATACTTATAGTTTTCGTCATTGTAAGTTACTCCAGAAACTTTGAGGATATAATCTAGGCTGACACTCACTGTGCGGTGCTGAGGAAGTGCTGCACTGTCAGAGGTGCCGTCTTTCTGATGAGACGTTAAACCGAGGCCCTATCTGCTCTCTCGGTGGATGTAAAAGATCCCATGGCACTATTTCGAAGAGGAGCAGGGGCAGTTCTCGCCGATGTCCTGGCCAATATTTATCCTTCAACTAACACCACTAAACCAGATTATCTGGTCATTATCACGTTGCTGTTTGTGGAAGCTTGCTGTGCGCAAATTAGCTGCCGCGTTTCCTACATTACAACACTTCAAAAGTACTTCATTGGCTGTAAAGTACTTTGGGACAACCTGAGGTGGTGAAAGGTGCTATATAAACGCAAGTCTTTCTTTCTTTATATGTTTTTTGCAGAGATATCAGAGCTTTTGGAAACCTTAGGAGCAGGAAAAGATCATTTGACTTTACTTACTGATCCCAACTCATCCTACACACCTGCTCACCATATTCCCCCAATCCCATCTCTCTGTAGAAATGCTGCCTCTTGAACTCCTTTATACTGCCTATTTCAATTGGTTTCCCTGTTCATTTCTACGATACGTCTCCTGGCATTTGAACCCTTCACCATGATGACCAAGTTGCCTAATTAACTGTGTCAATTCTTCCTCATAATCTTGAATAATCGCATATCTATTTGAGACCTGCCGGACGTGTCTCTCTTTTCTGAATTCCATCAGCATTTTCAAGGCTTTCTTAGTAAAAAAAAAGGCTCTGGGTCTGTTCATTTCTAGGGCAGTCAGCTCTTTGAGGTGCTGGGGACAGGTAGTCATCCTTCAGTTCTGGTCTTCTGCCTTGGCAGTTTGAGTACTGAAGGGCTTGTCATACATAATGGGCCCAAAGGCCCAAAGCTTTAGAGTACTGAGGAGGCAACTGTATTCAATGTGCTCTAAGGACTTCACCTTTAGTGCACTGAGATGTTCTCCACATTCAATGTACTCCAGCCACTGACCCCCAGAGTACAGAAAAGAAAGACTTGCATTTCAGTAGCACCTTTCATGCCCACCGGACTTCCCAAAGCGCTTTACAGCCAATGAAGTACTTTTTAAAGTGTAGTCACTGTTGTAATGCAGGAAACGTGGCAACCAATTTGCACACAGCAAGCTCCCACAAACAGCAATGGGATAATGACCAGATCATCTGTTTTAATGGGGTTGGTTGAGGGTTAAATATTGGCCAGGACACCAGGGATAACTAAAATAAAAACAGAAAATGCTCAGCAGGTCAGGTAGCATCTGTAGAGAGAGAAACAGAGTTAACATTTCAGGCTGGTGACCTTTCATCAGAACTGGACGAAGGATCATCGACCTGAAACGTTAGCTCTGTTTCTCTCTCTACAGATGCTGCCTGACATGCTGAGTATTTCCAGCATTTTCTGTTTTTATTTCAGATTTCCAGCATCCACAGTATTTTGCTTTTGCACCAGGGACAACTCTCCTGCTCTTCTTCGTAATTGTGCCATGGGATCTTTTACATCCACCTGAGACGGCAGACGGGGCCTCGGTTTAATGTTTCATCTGAAAGACGGCACTCTCTGACAATGCAGCACTACCTCACCACTGCACTGGAGTATCAACCTAGATTTTTGGGCTCAAGTCTCCGGAATGGTACTTGAACCTACATCCTTCTGCTGTCAGAGGTGAGAGTGCTACCACTGAGCCATGGCTGACATGAGGAGGTATCCCTATTCAATGGGCCTCAAGCAATTGACCCTTAAAGTATTGGATGAATCACCACACTGAAGGCACTCCTCCTGACTCAAAGGAAAGTGCTCTCTGTCTCATTAGAGAAGTGGTCATAGTTCTCACTCCTGTTTAACCCTGCTAGAAGTGTTGAGGTATTGACATTTGGGAAGGGATTGGATCTGGCTCAGCTGTGATGGCCCCCAAGGCTGGATAGCCATCAAAACTCACACATTAAGAATAGCCACCCTGGGCGAGGTAGAGCAGGACAATCAGTCAACTCTTTCAGGAGATGGGTAGTGGAGAAAAATAGTGAGAACTAGCGAGAACAAAAAGAAGCTGTGGTCACCTGTGTTGTCAATGGGCTGCATCGTCTTAATCTGTAGAGTAATGCGAAAGCTCCATGTCCAAACCATTGGTCTTTAGAGCACTGAGCATGCAGTAAGTGCCTTATTACTCCTCGGAATACTAAATGGTCCTAAGTGAACATAAATACTGTGGCTACAAGGGCAGGTCAGAGGCTAGGTATTCTGCGGCGAGTGTCTCGCCTCCTGACTCCACCATCTACAAGGCACAAGTCAGGAGTGTGATGGAATACTCTCTACTTGCCTGGATGAGTGCAGCTCCAACAACACTCAAGAAGCTCGACACCATCCAGGACAAAGCAGCCCGCTTGATTGGCACCCCATTCACCACCTTAAACGTTCACTCCCTCCACCACCGGCGTACCGTGGCTGCAGTGTGTGCCATCTACAAGATGCACTGCAGCAACTCGCCAAGGCTTCTTCGGCAGCACCTCCCAAACCCAAGACCTCTACCACATGAAGGACAAGGGCAGCAGGTGCATGGGAACACCATCACCTGCAAGTTGCCCTCCTGACTTGGAAATATATTGTCGTTCCTTCATAGTCGCTGGGTCAAAATCCTGGAACACCCTCCCTAACAGCACTGTAGGAATACCTCCACCACACGGACTGCAGCAGTTCAAGAAGGCGGCTCACCATCACCTCCTCAAGGGCAATTAGGGATGGGCAATAAATGTGGCCTTGCCAGCACCACACACATCCTGTGAACAAATTTTAAAAATGTTATTTGCAGGCTAGCACATCTTGTTCTACTGGCAGTAAATTGCTTATGGCATTGTCTACAGTCAGTGGATCAATGTGTTGTTAATATACACAAGATGGTGATAGAGTTGGGAGAGACTTTAGAAACTCCTTTTACAGAGCCACATAGTGGCCAGAGCTTGTTACTACACTGTGCCAGTAATAATGGCCCAGAACTTCGGGTCTCCACGGGTGAGTACGCATGGGGCACTCACCCGTAAGCAAAATAGAAGTGCTGGTTTCCAGCATGCACTGCGCATGCGCGGGAAACCGGCACTTCCGTTCCCCTGAACGAAGGGGTTCAGAGTTCGAACGCGTGCTCAGGAGAGGCAGCGCGTGCGCATTGAACTTACGTTTTTTTTTGCAGGTTTCTCTGTGAGGGTAAGTCTCCAGAAGTTACACATATAAAAATCAGTCGCAAGGCCTGCTTTTACAAGGTAAGTGGTGAATTAATTAAAATTAAAACATTTTTTCCACAGGTTTATTATTTTTAAATACTTTAAAGAAAGCTAAGTTTATTTTTAGCCCTGTTAGAAAATAAAATTATTTTTTTCAAAAATTTAAATTATTGTTTAAAATAGTTATTTCATGTAATTTATAGTTTATTTTAAAAATGTGATGTTTTTTTAAAAATTATTTGAAGATTTAGTGATGTTTTGGGGCCCGTAGTATTTATAAGTTTTAACAGCCTTTCCTGTCAAAATTATGAACGAAGCATTCCCTGCTACCATTGGCTCTCCATGGCGCACGTGATCCCAGGGGACGCATCGAACTAATTGCGCCCCTGGGATATGCAAGCACTGCGCGCCGGCAGTTGGAGTAGGCCCAGGATCGGAATTCCACGTGGGCCCACAGCTCAACGGCTGGCGCGCAAGGTAAGTGTTAAATCCGTGAATCTTGATGTATGGTGTCCTTCAATAAATAGACAGAGACTGCAGAGGAACAATCAATGGTGTTTACTGGATGAGGGTTACTCTAAAACTAACAGTACAGATCCCTACTCAGGGTTTATATACAGGTGTGGTCACTGCCGGTACTACAGTATACAAGAGCTGTAAAAAGTAGTTCTCCCCTTAAAAGGAACAGACACTACAATTCCTCCCCTTTTAGATTAACAGTACCATAACATTCATTTAATAAATAACACTTTTAACATGCAACATTAACTGAAAATAGTCCATTTATAAATTCAGTCTTTGGGGCGGCTTCCTGATCCTTTCTGGATAGCGCCTTTCCTGAGTGTCTTGCTCTTGGTGCGGAGGCGATTCTGGCCCCCTGTTGTCGGTTGGTTCATCAGCTTCCAATGCTACTGTTTCTGGGGTAGATGCTACCTGTATGTCGGGTTCATCACCAGGTACGCGAGACATGGGGTTGACTCGTTCCTGTGACTCTAGGATCTGGTCGACATGGCGTCTCACAATGTTCTCCCCAACATCCACTGTGTACATTAGTGGCCCCTGCCATGTGCATATCGTTCCTGGTTGCCATTTCTCTGTTCGGTAGTCGTGGGCCAAGACTGGTTGTCGGCTTCTCATTGATGTGCTGGAATTGCTTATTCTCAACATCTCTTCGTACATTTGGTCTGTGCAAATCCAGATGAGATCTCAACCTTCGGTTAAAGAACATCATGGTCGGGGTCTGGTTGGTGACTGCATGTGTTGCATTTCTGTCGGCTAACAGGAAATTGTCCACCTTATGCTGCAGTGGAATGTCGTCATCGCACATGGCCCTTACTGCCTTTTCAAAGGTTTGTACGAACCTCTCAGCCAATCCATTTGTGGCTGGATGATACGGGACGGATGTGTAATGCCTTACCCCATTCCTTTTCATAAATTTCCGAAACTCTTCGGACACATACTGTGGTCTGTTATCAGAGCAAATCTGCTCTGGCAAGCCGTTCCTGGCAAATATGGTCCGTAGGACTGCAATCGTTTTCTCCGTGGTGGTGGAGGACATTTTGATCACCTCAGGCCATTGAGTGCGCATCCACGGCTATTAAAAACATTGAGTCCATGAATGGACCAGCAAAATCAATATGCACCCGTTGCCATGGAGAGGAGGGCCACTCCCATGGGTGTAGAGGGGCATGTGGTGGTGCATTTTGGACCTTCTGGCATCCTGAGCAGCTCTTTGTCAGGTCCTCGATTTGCTGATCGATCCCCGGCCACCACACATAAGCCCTAGCAAGGCTTTTCATTTTCACCCCTCCCAGATGGCCTTCGTGAAGCTCATTGAGCACTCTCTCCCTTAACTTGGGTGGAATTACCACTCGGGATCCACACATCAAGGTCCCCTGGCATACTGACAGCTGTTCTCTTCTGGATGAGAATGCTGGCAACAGTGAGTCACCATGTGTTGGCCATCCCTTCACCGTCAAGTCACATACCCGAGACAGTGTCGGGTCATTTCGGGTCTCCTTCTCTATATCCGCGTTAGTTACTGGCAAGCGTTCAATTATAGTCGAATAAAATATTTCGACAGGGTCCACTGCTGGTGCTTCCTCCGCAGTAGGCAGTGGCAGGCGTGATAGCCCATCAGCGTTTCCATGCGGTTTCGTATTGGCTCTATTTCATATTGGCTCACCCCTAGAAAAAGGGACCATCTTTGTAGCCATTGCGCAGTCATCACCGGAACGCCCTTCTTTGGATTAAAGATGGAGACAAGTGGTTGGTGGTCAGTCAGCAAGGTGAACTTCTGCCCGTGCAGATAGTGATTGAACTTTTTCACTCCCCACACTAGGCTGAGGGCCTCCCTGTCAATCTGGGCGTAGTTACGCTCGGCTGAGGTTAGTGACCGAGACGCAAAGGCTACTGGCCTCTCCGAGCCGTCCGGGAATTTGTGCGACAGCACCGCTCCAATACCATAGGGTGATGCATCACACGCCAACCGAATTGGTAGTACTGGGTTGAAATGAGCCAACACCTCTTTTGATGTGATCAATTCTTTGCACTTCTGGAAAGCTCGTTTACATCCATCATTCCACTTCCATGGTACCCCCGTTTGCAGTAGGGTGCTCAGTGGGTGTAGTACTGTAGACAAATTCGGCAAGAACTTATGGTAGTAGTCCACCAGCCCGAGGAACGACCTCAGTTGTGACACATTTTCCGGTGCTGGAGCCTTGACTACTGCCTCAATCTTTTCAAGGGACTTATGTAACCCCTCTTCATCAATAACGTGGCCACAATACGAGATCTGCTTCTGGAAAAACTCGCATTTGTGGCGATTAGCTCGGAGCCCATATCCCTTCAATCTAGTGAGCACCTGCTCCAGGTTGGCGAGGTGATCACTGTCATTTTCGCCCGTGACCAGGATGTCGTCCAAATAACACTGGGTCCCTGGAATCCCTTGCAGGACTTGATCCATTGCCCTTTGCCAAATAGCCGGAGCTGATGCTACCCCGAACACCAGCTGGTTTTATTGGTAGAGACCTTTATGAGTGTTGATCGTGAGGTACTGTTTCGAGGCTTCTTCTACCTCCATTTGCAGGTACGCCTGGGCCAGATCAATCTTAGTGAAGCGTTTTCCTCCAGATAGCGAGGCGAAAATATCTTCAATCCGCGGAAGCGGATATTGTACCGTGTGAAGGACTGGGTTCACTGTCACCTTAAAGTCCCCACAGATGCGAACCTTCTTTGGTTCCCCAGGCGTATTACTCAATGACCTCTTCATTACAGGAACGATGGGTGTAGCCCACTCGCTCCAGTCCACTTTGGACAGTACTCCAGAAGGTTCCAAACCTTCCAGCTCTGCTTCGACGGCTGGGACGATCGCATAAGGTACCGGTCTGGCCTTAAAAAACTTTGGGCTTGCATTTTCCTCTATTTTGATCGTCGCTGTTATGCCTTTTCGTGTTCCGAGTCCCTCCTGGAACACTTCTTGTGCGTCAGTTAGCATTTTTGACAGTCATCCCGGTGTGACGTCGTCATCCTTTTTGGCATCTACAGTCAGTGCTTGTATGGAATGCCAATCTAGCTGTATCTTCCGGATCCATTCACATCCTAGTAGTGGTGGTCCTCCATCTGGCAATACATATAGGTCCATTTTTGGTGTTTCCTTGCTGTTATATATAACGTTCACCCTTATTTTTCCTTTGGGGTAGACTTTTTGCCCCGTGTACGTCTTCAAGACAATCTCTGTATCTCTCAAGGGTATATGTGAGAATAGCCGCTTGTAGTCCCTTCGGTTTATGACTGTTAGGGCTGATCCTGTGTCCAATTCCATTTTCACTTGGACTCCGTCTATCTTGAGCATGACCCAGATAGTTTAGTGATCCTCCATTTTGATTACATTATGTAGTTTCAGACAACCCAGCTCCTTGCTTCCGGAGTCTGTATCACTTTTCTGTTCGTCTTAACTCCTCTCTGTCACCTTATGTACCTTTTTGTACTTCTCTTGTGGAGATTTCTTGCTGCTGGTTTTCTTTCCCGACCTGCAGACTCTTGCTATGTGTCCTACTTTTCCACACTGTCTGCACACTTGGTCCTTGAACCAACAATCCTTATGGTCATGTGTTGTTCTGCCGCAGCGATAACACTTCATTGCTCCATATGACATTTCATTTGTACCATATTCTTGCGGTCTCCATTTTATCTCTGCAGTGCCCCGTGCGGCTGCTTCATGTGATACTGCCATGCTGAAAGCCTTGTCCAGCGTAAGATCCTTTTCTGATAGAAGCCGTTTCTGGGTTCCTTCACTTTGAAGCCCACACACAAACTTGTCCCTTAAAGTATCTGCTCGTCCCGTTCCAAAATGGCAGTGTTTCGATAGCTTGCACAGTTGCGTTAAATACTCAGCATTACTTTCGTCTTTATGCTGGTTCCTTTTGTGAAACTTAAATTTTTCTGCTATCAGCAGCGGTGTGGGGTTTAAGTGGTCCTGTCGGATTGCCGCTATGCTTTCAAAATCCTTTTCCACTGGCTTCTCTGGGGTTACTAGGTTTCGCAGTAAGCCATACGTTTTTGCACCCATGGAATTCAACAATACCAGTGCTTTCCTGGCACCTGGCACTTCATTCGCCTTGCAGTATACTTCTATGCATTCTACATATGTCGCCCAATCTTCGACTTCATTGTCGAACGCTGTGACACTGCCACTCTTCGGCATCCCTGGGTGTGTTTAGACTGGCTAAAAATGGCGTCTCCCGCGCTCTCCCTTCTTCTCCGCTGGCTCAAAATGGTGTCTCCCGCGCTTTCCTTTCTTCTCCGCTGCGGCTCAAAAATGGCGTCTCCCGCGCTCTCCCTCCTTCTCCACTGCGGCTCAAAAATGGCATCTCCCGCGCTCTCCCTTCTTCTCCACTGCGGCTCAAATGGCGTCTCCTGTGCTTTCCTTTCTTCCCCCGCAGACGCTGCTCAGCCCTTGAACACCGGCCGTGCTCTGTGCGTTTTCCTGCGTGCCTCTCTCGTTGACGCCGCTCGGTCCTGAACCCCGGCTGCGCCCCGTGCGCTCTACCCTCTCTCTCTTTTTTTTTTCCGTCGACGCCACTCGGTCTTCAACCCCGGCTGCGCCCTGTGCGCTTTACCCTCTCTCTTACACCGTCGACGCTGCTCGGCCTTCCCCTGTGCCGTCGGTCGGCTCGAGCTGCCGCCGTCCGGGAAGGGTCTGCGCCGCACCTGCTGCCAGCCCGTCTCGCTGGAGTCTCCGCCGGATGGTCGACGCCCATGCCCCTGGAATCGGCCTTCTTCTGAGTTGCAGGTAGGTTCGAATCGACTCGTCGCCAACGTTAAATCCGTGAATCTTGATGTATGGTGTCCTTCAATAAATAGACAGAGACTGCAGAGGAACAATCAACGGTGTTTACTGGATGAGGGTTACTCTAAAACTAACAGTACAGATCCCTACTCAGGGTTTATATGCAGGTGTGGTCACTGCCGGTACAGGTAGACTACCCTTTATCCGGACTTCCGAAAACCGAAACCCTCTAAAAACCGAAGGTTTTTTCGTTCAGCGTAAGTCGTGCGTACGACTTACGCTGAACGAAAAAACCTTCGGTTTTTAGAGGGTTCCGGTTTCGGAAGTTTGGATAAAGGGTAAGTCGTGCGCACGACCCCCCGCCGACCCCCCCGCGGACCCCGCCGACCCCGACAACCGCCGACACCCCCGCGGACCCCGCTGGCCCCGACAACCGCCGACCCCGCCAGCCCCGACAACCGCCGACCCCCCCGCGGACCCCGCCGGCCCCGACAACCGCCGACCCCGACAACCGCCGACCCCCCCGTGGACCCCGCCAGCCCCGACAACCGCCGACCCCCCCGCGGACCCCGCCGGCCCCGACAACCGCCGACCCCGCCGGCCCCGACAACCGCCGACCCCCCCGCGGACCCCGCTGGCCCCGACAACCGCCGACCCCGCCAGCAGGACTTGGTGTTCTGATTTTGAATTTTGCGGATTATGCAACCCCACTAATCTCAGATCCTTTGCAGAAATGTATTTACTCACTGAGTCACCTGGGTTACTCCAATCACTTTTTATCTCTAACACTGTTTGTGATGAGGACAAGAATTTGCAAGATCAGCGTACAGTTTTGAATGCACCACGGCCTCTCGGACAGTCAATTTCTCACATCAGGCATGACGTGCACTCCAAAGCTCAAGACTAATAGGATCCACCTTCCACAAAGATTTTATATTTAAACCAGATCTCCAGGACCACGGGCAAGTCATATACTCACAGTGTGTCAGAATGCTAGATTAAAAGGAAACCAACCGCCGGCCCCGACCCCCGCCGACCCCGACTGACTTACGCTGAGCGTCAGCGTAAGTCGTGCGCACAACCCCCCGCCGACACCCCCGCGGACCCCCGCCGACCCCCTGCGGACCCCCGCCGACCCACCTTCCGAAATCCGAAATTCTCCTTTATCCGAAACTCGGCTGGTCCCGAGGTTTTCGGATAAAGGATAGTCTACCTGTACTACAGTATACAGGAGCTGTAAAAAGTAGTTCTCCCCTTAAAGGTACATACACTACAGTAAGTGCAGGTTGGGGGCTTACACTCGCGGGAAGCCCCGACCCGAATTTCTGGGCCATTGAATGAGAAATGTTGACATGGCAGTTTATAATGGTAAACGTTGGCATAAAAGTGTGACCATAATTTGTAACAAGAGGAAGTAAGATTTGGTGGATAAGAAGTGTGGCCTACCAATTTTTTTAATATATAGATATAAATATTGTAAACTGAATAGGAAGAAAAGGTAGAACCTGGATTCATATAGTGTGTGATTTTGCTGAAGGATATTAAAGAAATTAGTTAAATTTTAAAAGTTTAACAGTGGGGTGGAGATTGGTATGCGTTGCGTCCATTTTTCGGGTGTATATTTCACAGTGGGACGTACCGCGCCTAATCTGCCCAGGCGTTCAGCCCACTGTTAAATTCGTTGCGTCCGATTTTTTAGGTGTTCCGGGAGGCTGCCTAAGACAGGCGTTAGGCCCATTGCATGTGCTAATTAGGGGCCTATCTCCGGCTGAAGGACCCCTGCGCCAAACTGGGCTGCCCTGAGGCATCAGGCCTGCTCTGAAAATGGCCTAAAGGAATTTCTAGGCCAGTGGCACCTATGATGCTGAAATGCGCATCCCAATGCCGCCTGGCGGACTCCTGACTGCCACATTCAAAGGATTCTTTTCAGAATTGTCCACATTGATCATTTGCATCTTCGCCACTTGGAAGATAAAATGGCGAAGCAGATCGCCCATCGGTTATAGAGCCCGCCCGATCAGCGGAAACCAATGGGGATGAAAATGGGGGACAGGGTCGTTGACGGGTGAGAGATTTGCTCTGCCCAAGCAGCAATGGAAAAATGACCAGCTATGTGGTTACGGGGGGGAGGGGAAGGGGGAAGTTTGATAAGTGTCTCTGAAAAGTAAGCGGTGGGGAGGACACAAAGAGCCTGCAAAGGGATAGAGACAGGTTAAGTGAGTGGGTAATAAGGTGGCAGATGGAGTATAATGTGGAGAAATGTGAAGTTATTCGCTTTTAGTAGAAAGACTGGGAAAACAGAATATTTTTTAAGTGGTGAGAAACTATTAAATGGTGTTCAGAGAGATTTAGGTGTCCTCGTACAGGAAACACAGAGAGTTAACACGCAGGTACAGCAAGCAATTAGGAAGGCAATTGGCATGTTGTCCTTTACTGCAAAGGGGTTGGAGTGTAAGAGTAAGGAAGTCCTGCTACAATTGTACAGGGCCTTGGTGAGACCACACCTGGAGTATTGTGCACAGTTTTGGTCTCCTTATCTAAGGAGGCAGTGCAACGAAGATTCATTAGATTGATTCCTGGGATGAGAGGGTTGTCCTATGAGGAGAGATTGTGTAGATTGGGCCGATACTCTCTGGAGTTTAGAAGAACGAGAGGTGATCTCATTGAAACATACAAGATTCTGAGGGGGATTGACAGGGGAGATGCTGAGAGATTATTTCCCCTGGCTGGAGAGTCTAGAACTAGGGGTCATCGCAGGTGATGGGGTGGTGAGAGGTGATCTTATTGAAACATATAAGATTCTGAGGGGGTTGGACAGGTAGATGCTGAGAGGTTGTTCCCCCTCATGGGGGAATCTAGAACGAGGGGGCATAGTCTCAGAATAAGGGGTCGCCCATTTAAGACGGAGATGAGGAGGAATTTCTTCTCTCAGAGGGTCGTGAATCTTTGGAATTCTTTACCCCAGAGAGCTGTGGAGGCGGAGTCATTGAATATATTCAAGGCGGAGATAAACAGATTTTTGAGCTACAGGGGAGTCAAGGGTTATGGGGAACAGGCAGGAAAGTGGAGTTGAGGTCGAAGATCAGCCATGATCTCATTAAATGGCGGAGCAGGCTCGAGGGGCCGAATGGCCTACTCCTGCTCCTATTTCTCATGTTCTTATGTTTTTATGATAAGGGGTCAGCCTTTTGAGATGAGAAGAAATTTCTTCACTCAGAGGGTTGTGAATCTTTGGAATTCTCTTCCCCAAAGGGCAGAGGATGCTCAGTCTCAAGACTGAAATCGATAGATTTTTGGACTGTAGGGGAATCAAGGGATATGGGGATAGTTCAGAAAAGTGGAGTTGTGGTCGACGATCAGCCATGATCTTATTGAATGGCGGAGCAGGAGCAAGGGGCCGTATGGCTGACTCCTGCTCCTAATTCTTATGTTCTTATGAATGTCTTGCACGCCTGTTGGCTCAGCGAGTAAATTCACTGCCCGGTTTGGAACTAAGGTATACAAATCAGTAAGGAAAGAACTTGCAATGATGTAGCGCCTTGTCAGGATGTCAACTGTGCAAGCAAATCATTATTTTCGATGGGTAGGCATTGTTGTTAAGTAGGCATTCATTGGACGTGAAGCACTCTAAAATGTCGTGAGGGATGTGCTAAAGTGAGGTATAAATGCAAGTTGTTTATTTTACCATAACAGACAAGGAGATGTCAATGGGTTAAACAATCGAGCCCCAAAAATCTAGGGCAGTGCATCTCGTCCAGGACCTTCACTGTTAGTCCCAACAAAGTTCACGGAGACGGGGGGATGTCCCCCAAAGAGGCTGTGAATGAAGTGAGTGTCCTTCACAATTCTCCTCTCCAGCGCCCGCCCCACCCCTCCCTCCCCCACCCCCAGAAATAATCTGTGGCTGTGCCCATGGTTCCCTCACAAACATACAGATCAGGAAGGTTGCCAGTTCAATCTCCAGTCTGAACTGAGTTAAGCTGACCTGGGTCAGTGTAACAATAGCTCTGCTACAGTCTAACTCAGTTCCCTAGGGTTAGGGAGAGGAGACATCAGGTAGGGTTACTGTTCCTGATCTCTCCAGCAACCTGTGCACAGGAAGAGCACAGGTATTGAGTGAGGACCAGCTGTGTTGCCTAGCCACCATCATGTTGCCTGTCAGCATTCACTCTCTAGGCTCACACATTAAGAACAGGAGTAGACCATTCAGCCCCATGAGCCTGTTGTGCCATTCCATCAGATCAGGGGTGTTGTTGCTGTTGTTGTTGATTAACCCCATTAACTCACTGTAGCTCCATATCCCTTGCTACCGTTAGTCAACAAAAATCTATCGATCTCAGTCTTGAAAATGTAATTCGAATGCCAGGATTCACAGCCTTTCCACTACCCTTTGTGTGAATTTTTTTTAAATTCTCATCCTCGTTTGGGCCACGCCCCTCCCTATCTTTGTAACCTCCTCCAGCTCTACAACCCTCCGAGATCTCCGTGCTCCTCCAATTCTGACCCCTTGCGCACCCCTGATTTTAATTGCTCCACCATTGGCGGCTGCACCTTCTGTTGCCTAGGCCCTAAACTCTGAAATTCGCTCCCTAAACCTTTCCGCCTCTCTACCACTCTCTCTTCCTTTAAGTCGTTCCTTAAAACCTATCTCTTTGACCAAGCTTTTGGCCACCTGTCCTAATATCTCTTGCGGCTCGGTGTCAAATTGTGTCTGATTACGCGCCTGGAAAAAATACAATATCAATTCTCCAGTCCCACCCCCCCACAGATATATTTATTTCATTCTTTAGCGATTCCAATCACACCACAGGCTAAACATCCTCCAGCATTTCCTGTTCGAGAGCTCTCAACATTTCCACCATTGTCCAAGTCATCTTCCTTCTCATGAACCACAAGTGTCCAATAATGGGATGTTTTTACTATGTTAAAGGCGCTATACAAATGCACGTTGCTGATGTTGTTCCTGATTTCATTCCTAATTGACATAGCTCTAATATTAAGATCATGCCAGTTCAGGAAATGACTGAGATACCTGAAGACATCCAGCCCCTGAGCACGACCGGAGAGTGATGTCACCCTTATAGGCATGTAGGAATCCTGGAACAGGCAATGATCTATGCACTCACTCTGCAACAGGGCCAGGCCGGGTGAAAGAGCTGTCACAGAAAGCACAGAACAGCTGAAACTCGAGACTAGTTCCCGGGGTCTGACATCAAACATTGGCTGCAGGGTAACTTGTTCACCGTGTCTCTTTCCGACACAATAAAAAAAAAATTGGGTTCAACAGTTTACTGCTGAAGAGATTACTCAGCCAAGTGACTTCCTGCACTCGCAGCTTAACCATGCTTAATCCAGATCATTACATAGCACTCGAGGGCACAAGTACAGCTCCTCACCAGCATACTCTGGGTAACCATCCGTAGTGCCATCTCAAGCACGTCATTCTTTTTTAGCACCCTCCACGGAATGCTGGCCCAGGAAGAGAGCAAAGCAAAATATTAAAGCTGCAACCTAATCGAGGGGTTCGTGTTTCTAACAGATACCCAGGAGTGAGGTTCAGGCTGCAATCCAATGGAGGGGTTCAGAATGATTATATATTGAATAATGGATACCCGGGCGAGAGTTACAGACTGGAATCTAATCGAGGGGTTCGAGTGGTTTATATATAGAATAACGGATACCTGGGAGTGAGTTACAGGCTGGAATCTAAGCGAGGGGTTCAGGTAGTTCATATATAGAATAACAAATACCCGGGAGTGAGTTACAGGCACAGAATCTAATCGAGGCATTTGGGGGGTTTACATACAGAATCACTGATACCCGGGAGTGAGATACAGGCTGGAATCTAATCGAGGAGTGATGCGCCATCAATGACTCAAAAGACTGAGGTTAAGCGAGTAACAACCAGGCTTTTATTAACTAAAGAATGAAGGTCTAGTCTCGAGTGGTCGACCCGTCCAGAATACTAAGGGACTGGGAGGTAGTCACTTATATACCTGGAATAGTGGGAGGAGTCAGCCGAGGCATGTCCAGACCTGTACCTAGTGGAATACACATACACATACAGACAGGTATAACAGTGGTTTACCACATTCACCCCTTGTTTAAAAATGAGTCCGGCGGGGTGAAGTGTATTTAAAAGTTCGTGTATTGGAGTCTCTCCGGAGGTCTTGTCTGCCGCTGTGATCGACGTGGCGACGGCAGGGGTGGTGGAGCTTCCGGCGTCGCGTCCCGTGTAGGCTGGGGCACTGGAGTGTAGTCCTCGTGGGTGACGGTCCAAGGCGAGCCGGCTGCTGGGGTTGGATATCGGGTCGTGGGGGGGGTTGGTAATGGGTAGTGGGTTACAGCGGTCCCCGAGGGTGTCGTGGGGGGGTTGGTAATGGGTAGTGGGTTACAGCGGTCCCCGAGGGTGCGAGGTCTCGTATGGAGACTGTGTCTTCCCGCCCATCCGGGTACGCAATGTAAGCGTACTGGGGGTTGGCGTGGAGGAGGTCGACCCTCTCGACCAGGGGGTCCGTTTTATTGGTCCTCACATGTCTTCTCAGTAGTACCGGCCCTGGGGACGTCAGCCATGGCGGTAACGCTGTCCCCGATGTGGACTTCCTTGGGAAGACAAACATTTTCTCGTGAGGGGTGGCATTGGTGGCAGTGCAGAGCAGTGACCGAATCGAGTGGAGCGCATCGGGGAGCACCTCCTGCCAGCGGGAGGTCGGAAGGCCCCTAGACTTTAAGGCTAGTAGGGCGGCCTTCCAAACTGTTGCATTCTCTCTTTCCACCTGTCCGTTCCCCCGGGGGTTGTAACTGGTGGTCCTGCTTGTGGCTATACCCCTAGCGAGCAGGTACTGGCGGAGTTCGTCGCTCATAAACGATGAGCCCCGGTCGCTATGGATATAGCTGGGGAAACCGAACAGGGTGAAGAGGCTGTTCAGACATTTAATGACCGTGGCACTGGTCATGTCCGGGCAGGGGATAGCGAACGGGAAACGGGAGTACTCGTCAATGATGTTGAGGAAGTACACATTGCGGTCGGAGGAGGGGAGAGGCCCTTTAAAATCGACGCTCAGGCGTTCGAAAGGGCGAGTGGCTTTTATCAGGTGGGCTCTGTCTGGTCTATAAAAGTGCGGTTTGCACTCAGCGCAGACTTGGCAGTTCTTGGTCATGGTCCTGACCTCCTCAATGGAGTAAGGCAGGTTGCGGGCCTTGATGAAGTGGAAGAACCTGGTGACCCCCGGGTGGCAGAGGTCATTGTGGAGGGCCTTCAGCCTATCGATCTGCGCGCTGGCGCAGGTGCCACGCGATAGGGCATCTGGGGGTTCATTGAGCTTCCCAGGCCGGTACAAGATCTCGTAATTGTAGGTGGAAAGTTCGATTCTCCACCTCAAGATCTTGTCATTTTTGATTTTGCCCCTCTGCTTGTTGTTGAACATAAAAGCAACTGAACGCTGGTCAGTGAGCAAGGTAAATCGTTTTCCGGCCAGGTAGTGCCTCCAATGACGCACAGCCTCCACAATAGCCTGGGCCTCCTTCTCGACTGCGGAGTGTCTGGTCTCCGGGCCCTGGAGGGTTCGTGAGAAGAATGCCACAGGTCTTCCCGCCTGATTAAGGGTGGCAGCCAGAGCAAAGTCGGACGCATCGCTTTCCACCTGGAAGGGGATGGATTCGTCCACTGCGTGCATGGTGGCTTTGGCAATGTCCTCCTTGATACGGTGGAAGGCCGAGCGGGCCTCTGCCATCAGGGGAAAAGAGGTGGATTTGATCAGCGGACGGGCTTTGTCTGCATAGTAGGGGACCCACTGGGCGTAGTAGGAAAAAAACCCTAGGCACCTCTTCAGAGCTTTTAGGCAGTGGGGCAGTGGGAGTTCCATAAGGGGACGCATCCGGTCCGGGTCGGGACCGATGACCCCGTGTTCCACAACACAGCCAAGGATGGCGAGGCAGTCTGTGCGGAATATGCACTTCTCCTTGTTATATGTCAGGTTCAGGAGTTGGGCGGTGCGGAGAAATTTCTCGAGGTTTGCGTCATGGTCCTGCAAGTCATGGCCGCAGATGGTCACATTGTCTAGGTAAGGGAAAGTGGCCTGCGGCACGTTTTGATCGACCATCCGGTCCATC
This sequence comes from Somniosus microcephalus, assembly GCF_052327205.1. Lineage (NCBI taxonomy): Eukaryota > Metazoa > Chordata > Chondrichthyes > Squaliformes > Somniosidae > Somniosus > Somniosus microcephalus. Next base: position 374,126,310 of record NC_140988.1, on the reverse strand, counting down.
TCCCTTTGGAAGACGGAGACCCCATTGGTAACGCCAAAAGGAACCCTAAGGAAGTGATAGAGGCGGCCGTTTGCCTCAAAAGCAGTATACTGGCAGTCTTCGGGGTGGATGGGGAGCTGGTGGTACGCTGATTTCAGGTCAATGGTCAAAAAGACGCGGTACTGCGCGATCTGGTTGACCATGTCAGCTATGCGGGGGAGTGGGTAGGCGTCCAGCAGGGTTTAGCGGTTTATTGTTTGGCTGTAGTCGATGACCAGGCGTTGTTTCTCGCCGGTCTTAACGACCACAACCTGGGCTCGCCAGGGGCTGGAGCTGCCCTCAATAATCCCCTCCTTCAGGAGCCGCTCCACTTCGGTTTTGATGAAAACCCTGTCCCCGGCACTGTATCGCTTGCTCTTTGTGGTGATGGGCTTACAGTCGGGGGTGAGGTTAGCAAACAGTGGGGGGGGTGGGACTCTGAGTGTGGAGAGGTTGCATCTGGTGCGCGGCGGGCAATTTGGAGGCTGCTGGCTGCGGACTGTGAGTGGGGGGAGGGAGCCACCGTACGCCATCGTAACGCTTTTGAGGTGGCACTGGAAATCCAACCCCAGTAGAACAGCAGTGCAAAGTTGGGGCAGGACCAGGAGTTTAAAATTATTGAACACAGTCCCGTCTACTACTAGTGTCACCACGCAGTAGCCGCCAATGTCCGCTGACTGGGACTCGGCGGCCATAGAAATCCGCTGGTGCGCAGGCAGGACTGGGAGAGAGCAACGCCGCACCGTGTCGGGGTGGATGAAGCTCTCTGTGCTCCCGGAGTCAAAAAGGCAGTTTATTGCATGGCCGTTTACCTTAACGTCCATTTTGGACCGAGCTAGTTGGTGCGGTCTCGGTTGGTCCAGCGTAACAGAGGCCAGCGTAGGGGTCGGTGTGTCGCTGCGGGTATCAGATTGGGGGGGGTTGGAGGCCTGCTGTGTCCCGGCTGGTGTCCAAGATGGCGGCGTCCATGATTCCCATGTGGCTGGAGTCGTCCAAGATGGCTGCTGCTGCGGTGGTTCGTGTGGTGTATGTAACCGTTCCACCTTTAAGAGAACTATTTTAAGAGATGCACTACTTTATCTTGGCTGCTGTATACTGTAATACCGGTGGTGACCACACCGGTATATAAGTGCTGTGTAATGATTTATTGGGCAGTTCAGCCTGACCTCCGACTAGTTGAACCTGTTGAATTTATTCTTGTGGTCTGTGTGCAGTGATTCTTATTAACAATAACTAGAACACACAGACTTAACAGTGGCGACGATGACGATCTTACCCTGTGGCAGAGATATATCCAAGGCAGTTTAACGGGCGTCGAGAAGAGGCATCCGCCCTCATCATCCTGCTGAGAAAAGACTCGGGTCTGAAGAGCAAGGAAGAATCCTGACACGAAGCCTTCCATCAGCAACAGGCAGTGATCATCCCTTCTATCACGGTGGTGGGTAAGCCGATCAGCGACGAGCAGCAAGTCGGCCACGTTGGCTGTGAAGTAGGGGAGGGAAAAACGGAGGATATAAGGGCAGAGAACTCGACCACGGCCGGGGAAAAGAGCCGGACAGAAGTCGGGGCCAGAGGCGCTGAGACTGGGGCAGCGTAAGGCACGGGAGCCGCGGTGAATGCAAACGCAGCCGGTGTAAAAGACCGGGCTGCAAGCGGGCTGGGAGACGCAACAGCATCGAGAGAGAGCTCAACCGCGACCGGGGAAAAAGGCCAGGCAGCTACCGAGGCCGCGAGGCGCGGGGTAAATTTAAAAAAAAAACGCGGAGAACTCAGCCGCAGCCGGGGGAAAGGACCGGACTGCAAGAGGGGCTGGGAGGCACGATTTGAGAACCGCTGGGGAGGGCGAACGCAGCAATACGGCAATCGCCATTACAGCCAGCGGGGGAGAAAGGCAAACGCGGGAAGCCGCCATTTTCGTAGGCGGGGGAAGACAAGCGCGGGAAACCGCCATTTTGAAAAAAATAAAAGAAAAGAAAAATTTATTTTTGTTTCTCAAGAAGATTGCGAGGATGCCTAAGCATGGTAACATCAACGATTTCGATCCCGATGTTGAAGATTGGGCCACGTATGTAGAACGCATAGAGATTTATTGTAAGGCAAATAAAATATCAGATGAAGATAAAGCACTAACCTTACTAAACTCAATGGGTGCGAAGACATACGGGCTATTGAAGCATCTTCTATCACCAGCTAAACCGGCGGATCAGGCTTTCGCTAATATTGTTGCTGTCCTGAGAAATCATTTGAACCCCACACCGCTGATGTTAGCGGAACGATTTAAATTTTATGCGAGAACGCAACTGAAAGAGGAAAGCAACGCGGAGTATTTAATTGAACTGCGTAAGCTAGCGAAATACTGTCAGTTTGGGGAAAGACTGACAGAGGCACTGAGAGACAAATTCGTGTGTGGATTGTCGAAAGAAGGAACACAAAAGCGGCTGCTTGAAGAGAATGATCTTACACTTGATAAGGCTGTCACTATTGCAGCATCGCACGAAGCCGCAGCGAGAGGCACTGCGGAAATGCAGCTGAAGGCAGCGGTACTCAGCGTAGATCAAATGGCTTTGGGTACAGCGAAATGTTATCGTTGTGGAAAGACAACACATGATCAGAACCAATGCTGGTTTAAAAATCAGGAATGTAGAAAATGTGGCAAGCTTGGTCACATAGCTAAAGTATGCCGGTCAGGAAAGAAGACCAGCAACAAAAAGTCACCGCAGGAAAAGTGCAGAAAGGTACATAAGGTGGCTGAGAAGAGTTCGGATGAACAGAATTCGGATTCAGACTCCAACAGCAAGGAACTGGGTAGTCTGAGAATTCACAATGTGAGTAAGGAAGCTGACCTACAAACTATCTGGGTCACACTTCAGATAGCAGGAGTCCAAGTGAAGATGGAATTGGACACCGGATCGGTGTTGACGGTCATGAATAAGCAAGATTACAAAAGTTTATTCACACATATTCCCCACGGGATACGGAGATAGTATTGCAGACATACACGGGGCAAAGAGTATACCCCATCGGAAAGATAAAAGTCAAGGTGGTACACAAGGGCAAAGAACACCAAGGAATGGACTTATATGTACTACCTGAGGGAGGTCCACCACTTCTGGGACGGGAGTGGATCAGGAAAATAAATATGGACTGGCACTCCCTAAAAGCAATAACGGTAGATTCCGGAAAAAAAGATGTCAAACCTGAACGATTGTCCAGAATATTGGATGAGGCTAAAGAGGTGTTCCAACAGGGACTGGGAACACTGAGAGGAATTACGGCAAAAATCAAGATTGCAGAACATGCAAACCCAAAATTTTTCAAAGCCAGACCGGTACCTTATGCAATACGACCTGCTGTGGAAGCTGAGCTGGAAGGGCTAGAACGTTCAGGAGTACTGTCTAAGGTGGACTGGAGTGAGTGGGTCACGCCCATTGTTCCCGTCATGAAGCGTTCATTGAGTAACAAGCCAGGGGAACCGGGGAAGGTCCGCATCTGTGGAGACTTCAAGATCACGGTTAATCCGGTGCTTCACACGGTGCAATATCCGCTTCCGCGGATTGAGGATATCTTTGCTTCATTGTCTGGTGGGAAACACTTCACCAAGATAGACCTGGCGCAAGCGTACTTACAGATGGAAGTTGAGGAAGAGTCGCGCCAGAATCTCACAATCAACACGCACAGAGGCTTGTATCGATATAATAGACTGGTTTTTGGAGTGGCTTCGGCTCCAGCAATTTGGCAGAGGGCCATGGAGCAGGTATTACTGGGAATTCCAAGCACTCAATGTTACTTGGACGATATCCTGATTACAGGATATGACGATGAGGAACACCTTGCAAATTTGAAACTGGTGCTCACCAGATTGAAGAAATATGGACTTCGAGTTAATCGCCAGAAATGTGAGTTCTTTCAGAAACGGATCTCGTACTGTGGTCATGTCATTGACCAGGAGGGGCTGCACAAGTCACCTGACAAGATCGAAGCTGTTGTGAAGGCTCCCGCTCCGGAAAATGTATCCCAGTTGAGGTCGTTCCTAGGGTTGATTAACTATTACCATAAGTTTCTGCCAAGTCTATCCACGGTGCTGCACCCGCTGAACGCTCTTTTGCAGAAAGAAGTACCATGGAAGTGGAGCGAGGACTGTAAGAAGGCCTTTCGCAAAAGCAAGGCATTGATCACCTCAGAGGAAGTGTTGGCTCACTTCAACCCAATGCTACCTATTCGTTTAGCTTGTGATGCTTCTCCTTATGGTATTGGAGCAGTACTCTCACACAAGTTGCCAAATGGCTTGGAAAGGCCAGTCGCATTTGCATCCAGATCATTGACCTCCGCTGAGCGCAACTATGCTCAGATAGATAGGGAGGCTCTCAGCCTTGTGTGGGGAGTAAAGAAGTTTAATCATTACCTGCAGGGCCAGAAGTTTACACTGCTGACAGACCACCAGCCGTTGGTATCCATTTTTAACCCTAAGAAGGGTGTTTCGGTGATGACAGCACAGAGGCTCCAGAGATGGTCCCTTTTCCTAGGGGCACATCAATATCAGATAGAATTCAAAGGTACAAAGCAGCATGGTAATGCTGATGGGCTGTCGCGCCTGCCACTACCTACTGAGAAGGAGGCACCGACGGTTGACCCGGTGGAGTTATTTCACTCGACCATCATCGAATGTTTACCTGTCACCAATGCAAATATTGAAAGGGAGACTAGGAATGACCCGACACTGTCCCGGGTCTACGAATTGACAGTAAAGGGATGGCCAGCCCATGGTGATCCACTGTTACCGGCGTTCTCAGCAAGACGAGAACAGCTGTCCATCTGTCAGGGAACATTGATGTATGGAACAAGGGTGATTATCCCTCCTAAGTTAAGAGAGAGAGTTCTAAAAGAACTACATGAAGGTCATCTGGGGGGAGTCAAGATGAAAAGCCTTGCTAGGGCTTATGTGTGGTGGCCGGGTATCGACCAACAGATAGAGGATCTGACGAAAAGCTGCTCAGGGTGCCAAAAAGTCCAAAATGCACCTCCAATTGCACCGCTGCATCCATGGGAATGGCCTTCAACCCCATGGCAACGTGTACATATTGACTTTGCTGGTCCATTCATGGATTCCATGTTTTTAATTGCGGTGGATGCACAGTCTAAATGGCCAGAAGTGATTAAAATGACTACCACTACCTCGGAGAAGACGATCGCGGTGCTAAGAACGATATTTGCAAGAAATGGATTGCCAGAGCAAATATGTTCGGACAACGGACCACAGTTCGTGTCAGAGGAATTCCAGAAATTCCTGAAGAAGAATGGGGTGAAACATTATACCTCTGCCCCATATCATCCAGCTACAAATGGGCTGGCCGAGAGGTTTGTACAGACGTTCAAAAAGGCAATAAAGGCCATGAGCGAAGATCAGATTCCACTGCAACACAAGGTGGACAATTTCCTACTGGCATATCGAAACGCCACCCATGCAACAACAAACCAAAGTCCTGCCATGATGTTCTATAACAGGAGGTTGCAGTCCAGGTTGGACTTGTTAAAACCAAATGTGCGGAGGGAAGTCGAAAACAAACAGTTCCAGCATATCAATAACAAGCCCACTCGGAGTTTTGAAATAGGACAACCGGTGTTAGCCAGGGACTATAAAAACGAGAAATGGCAATCTGGAACAATTCGGGCCAGACAAGGACCCCTGATGTACACGGTAGATGTTGGTGAAAATGTAATGCGACGTCATGCTGACCAACTGGTGGGATCGAGAACAAGGGTCGAGCCCATGGTTACGACAGAGACAACCATGGAGGAAGTTAGTGAACCTGAAGCATCTACCTCAGAAGTGAATATACCTGATGATGATGTCCTATCCATAGGGGATCAACTAGATGAGTCACCCCAGCAACGAGAACCAGAGACCCCTGAAAGGCGTTATCCGTCTCGGATCAGGAGGCCTCCTCAGAGACTGAATCTGTGAACTGTTTTTACATGAAGTTGTGTATATATGTTATTATGTTATGTTAAATGGGGAATATATACTGTTAAGCTAAAAAGGGAGGATTGTGGTGTATGTAACCATTCCACCTTTAAGAGAACTATTTTAAGAGATGCACTACTTTATCTTGGATGCTGTATACTGTAATACCGGTGGTGACCACACCGGTATATAAGTGCTGTGTAATGATTTATTGGGCAGTTCAGCCTGACCTCCGACTAGTAAAGACCTGTTGAATTTATTCTTGTGGTCTGTGTGCAGTGATTCTTATTAACAATAACTAGAACACACAGACTTAACAGTTCGCACATGGCTGGGGAGGCCCAAGATGGCGGCCCGCACGGCCCACACGCGGCGCTGTTGGGGGCCCAAGTTGGCGGCTCGCACGGCCCACACGCAGCGCTGCTGGCGTTCGGGGTGGCTTTGGCCTTGCAGACGCTAGCGTAGTGTCCCTTTTTCCCGCAGCCCGAGCAGGTCGCATTCTTCGTCGGGCAGCGCGCTCTGGGGTGTTTGGCCTGGCCACAGAAGTAGCATTTCTGGCCTTGGGATACTGCTGTCTGGCTTTGGGACACTGCTGCGGTGGTTGGGCCGTTGTTGGGCTGTGGCTGGGGTGGCACGGTGCTATGGGGCTGTCCTACCGTGTCCCAGGTTGTCGTTCCCTGCGGCGTCCACGGTGCAGAGGAGTAGGCATCCATGCCCCGGTAGGCTGCGTCCAGCGTTAGTGCGATTTCGGAGGCTTTGTCGAGGGTGAGGTCACTCTGCTCCAGCAGTCGCTGTCGGGTGTAGTTGGACCTGTGGCCCGCTACGAAGGCATCCCGGATCAGTTCCTCCGTGTACTTAGTGGACGTTACCGCCTTACACCCACAGGCCCGGCCAAGCACGGACAGTGCTTGGAGGTATTCCTCAGTCGATTCCCCAGGTTGTTGCTTGCAACTCCCCAGGAGGTGCCTGGCGTAAACTTCGTTCACAGGGCGCGTGTACTGGGTCTTGAGGAGCTGGAGCGCGGCTGTGTACGAGGTCGCGTCCCGGATGACTGAGTACACTCGGTGGTTCACCTTGGAGATCAGGACAGACAGTTTGTTCGCATCCGTTACGACCGCAGTGGAGGCAGTCAGGAATGCCTCGAAGCACATGAGCCAGTGAGCAAACTTGGTGGAAGCGTCCGCTTCCCGACTGTCCAGGTCCAGGCATGCTGGTGTGAGGATCTTCTCCATTATAAAAAATTTAGTTAATAAAATTGATGCGCCATCAATTACTCAAAAGACTGAGGTTAAGCGAGTAACAACCAAGCTTTTATTAACTAAAGAATGAAGGTCTAGTCTCGAGTGGTCGACCCGTCCAGAATACTAAGGGACTGGGAGGTAGTCACTTATATACCTGGAATAGTGGGAGGAGTCAGCCGAGGCATGTCCAGACCTGTACCTAGTGGAATACACATACACATACAGACAGGTATAACAGTGGTTTACCACAAGGGGTTCGGGCTGTTTATATATAGAATAACGGATACCCGGGAGTGAGTTACAGACTGGAATCTAATCGAGGAGTTCAGGGGTTTATATATAGAATAACGGATACCCAGGTTTGAGTTACAGACTGGAATCTAATTGAGGGGTTCAGGGGTTTATATATAGAATAACGGATACCCGGGAGTGAGTTACAGGCTGGAATCTAATCGAGGGGTTCGGGGCATTTATACATAGAGTAACCGATTCCCGGGCGTGAGTTGTGTACAAGGCTGGCAAGGCCGCATTTATTGTCCACCCATAGTTGCCCTGAGAAGATGATGGGCCTTCTCCTTGATCCGCTGCAGTCCTTGTGTGGCCGATGCTCCCCCCAATGGTGTTAGGTAGGAAATTCCAGGAGAATTGGTTAAATACTGGAAGGGACTTAATATGTACAAAGCTATGGAAAAAGAGTGGGATTAGTTGGACAGCTCTTTCAAAGGGCCGGCACAGACACAATGGGCTGAATGTTCTCCTTCTGTGCTGTATCATTCTATGATTCTATATTTTTATATTGATTATTAGTCCAGGTCGTTGGATTACCACTGCGCTACCGTATCCCTCTGATGACTCATTCCATCACTTTACTGATGATTGGGAGGAGGCCGAATGGGCAGCAATTGACCGGGTTAGATTCATCTTGTTTATTTTGTAGATAGGACATCCCTGGGCAATCTTCCACAGTGTTAAATAGATGCCGGTGTCATAGCTACACAGAAAAAGCTTGGCTAGTGTTTAATTAAGCAACTTTCACCAACAGGATATGCACACAGTTTACCCGAAAGAAAGCACAATGCAGGAAAAGTGCTGTACCAAGGACCTGAATTACAGTGGTAAAAAATGTTGTTTTAAATTAAAATGCATCTCTGTAACCTCGAAGGATAGTCGATTGAATGAAATTAAACGTCCCTAGTGTTTCATAATTCAATCTCCTTACTTTGGATATTAAACATATTCCAAATTCATTTGAAGTACTTTAAATTACAGATTGATTTTTTTTGCTCAAAATTAATTTCCTACCAATTCCCTTACATGGTAAAGAATCAAAATGACAGAAAGCAATGTCCTGCTCATAGATTTGATGCTGCGGATGATTCCTAACACAAACTGTCTGAGGATAATAATTTTTTTTATTTAAACAAGAACAGAGAAACCTGAATCTTTGAAGGTGGCAGGACAGGTTAACAAGGCAGTTAAGAAAGCATACGGGATCCTGGACTTTATAAACAGAGGCAGAGAGTACAAAAGCCAGGAAGTAATGCTAAACCTGTATAAAACACGAGTTCAGCCCTAGCTGGAGTATTGTGTCCAATTCTGGGCACCACACTTTAGGAAGGATGTGAAGGCTTTGGAGATTTACTAGAATGGTACCAGGGATGAGGGAATACAGTTACATGGATAGACTGGAGAAGCTGGGGTTGTTCTCCTTGGAGCAGAGAAGGCTAAGAGGAGATTCGATAGAGGTGTTAAAAATCATGAAGGGTTTAGATAGAGTAAAAATTTACGTAACGAGTGGTTAGGATTTGGAATGCGCTGCCTGATAGGGTGGTGGAAACAAATTCAATAGTAGCCTTCGAAAGGGAATTGGATAAATACTTGAAGGAGAAAAAATTGCAGGGATATGGGGAAAGGGCAGGGGAGTGGGACTAACTGGATTGCTCCTCGAAAGAGCCGGTGCAGACTCGATGGGCCGAATGGCCTCCTTCTGAGCTGTACTTGGACTGGCCTCGCTAGACGTGCTCCTATCTAGTTATCCAGCAAGTTAAACACTTATTCAAATAATTCCTCGTTAAGCCGTTTCGCTGTTTGAAGCTTTACTTGAACAAATTTGTGAAACTGTAAACAAAGACAAAGTATGTTTTGTACATAAACTGAGTACTATACATTCGATATTACATAAGATATAAACATATTTACAACAGTAGAATAGACTAATTGTATAACTAACTAACATATGGACTGTACTTCTGTAAATATCAACTATTACTTCTCATAAACATAGTATTGTCAAAATACTATACTGACAAAGTTGCTATCATGCTAACAAACAAAGATACTCACAGATATTGCGCCTGGCCTAACATAGGAGATCAGATTACATTGGATTGCGAATCCCTCATGGAATTCTCCATTACCCAAGTCAGGTTCTTCCTGGAATTCTACTTCCTGGGTCAAACAGGAAGAAAGGTAGAAAGGTCAAATGACCTCTGCTGCATACAAACACTGCTAACACAATAACCACCACCAGAGGGTGCTATCTGCATGTAAAATGTCTATAATGTCCATAAGTCCAGAACAGTACTGTACTATGATTCTACGATTCTGTGAAAAAAGAAAATGTTCATTTTCTTGTCACTCATTTAAAAATTTTGTACAAACTGCTTTTGTGTTCACAGTGTTACAGGGAGTGATGGAGCCCCATGAAATAGTTGCTTAACTTCTTCCAAAAAAAACAGCATGTCTAGTTTCTAGCAGGTAAAGCTGGAATTAAAAAATTTAATTATTGGAGATTGTTTGTTTTTCCTGCAGCAAATCAATGAAATATAAAAAATATCAATATTCTGGTTTCAAATGCGTGAGCTGAAATAAATTCATCCAATAATTTAAATCTGTCTGCTCACTATGTTTGTGGGGTGACTTTGTAAAGGCTTTTGTGAACATTTCTAAAGGCATATGCCAGACATTTCACTAGAAAAACCAAACAGAGGAAATCTTCATCAAAGCATTACACCACAGTGTAATATGACCAGGGCAATCTTCCCCCCTGCCTCCCCACCCCAACTCCCCCCACCGCCCCTAATGCCACTTAATATTTTTCTCTCACAGCATTTCTTGGTTTTCCTTCCTTTCCTTTTTCTGTTCTTCATTTTTTCCCTTTCATTTTCCTTTGCTCTTTCCTTCTAAGAGAAAGAGTGGATGAAAGTCAACCAGATTTTGTAGAAATCCAAAAAATCCTTGGTTCCCCTTCAGTTCTTTTTCAACCTCATTCAGTGTGGCCTTTCAGATCGCAATCCTCAACAATTTATAGACCTTGAAATTATGCTCTGTAATATTAGAGTCTGACTAATTAAAATACTCAGATGATATGCCTCTGTCCAGTATTTCAATAGAGGCATGACCCATTACATATAATTGGGTCAATGTCTGAGGATAGCAGACAAAGTTATTCCATATTCTACACTGTCCCATCAAACCCTCCCAGGGCAGCTACAACATAGGTTAGATACAGAGTAAAGCTCCCTCTATACTGCCCCATCAAACACTCCCAGGGGCAGCTACAACATAGGTTAGATACAGAGTAAAGCTCCCTCTATACTGCCCCATCAAACACTCCCAGGGCAGGTACAGCATGGGTTAGATACAGAGTAAAGCTCCCTCTACACTGCCCCATCAAACACTCCCAGGGCAGGTACAGCACGGGTTAGATACAGAGTAAAGCTCCCTCTACACTGTCCCATCAAACACTCCCAGGGCAGGTACAGCACGGGTTAGATACAGAGTAAAGCTCCCTCTACACTGACCCATCAAACACTCCCAGGGCAGGTACAACATGGGTTAGATACAGAGTAAAGCTCCCTCTACACTGACCCATCAAACCCTCCCAGGGCAGCTACAACACGGGTTAGATACAGAGTAAAGCTCCCTCTACACTGACCCATCAAACACTCCCAGGGCAGGTACAACATGGGTTAGATACAGAGTAAAGCTCCCTCTACACTGTCCCATCAAACCCTCCCAGGGCAGCTACAACACGGGTTAGATACAGAGTAAAGCTCCTCTACACTGACCCATCAAACACTCCCAGGGGCAGCTACAACATAGGTTAGATACAGAGTAAAGCTCCCTCTATACTGCCCCATCAAACACTCCCAGGGCAGGTACAGCATGGGTTAGATACAGAGTAAAGCTCCCTCTACACTGACCCATCAAACACTCCCAGGGCAGGTACAACATGGGTTAGATACAGAGTAAAGCTCCCTCTACACTGACCCATCAAACACTCCCAGGGCAGCTACAACATAGGTTAGATACAGAGTAAAGCTCCCTCTATACTGCCCCATCAAACACTCCCAGGGCAGGTACAGCATGGGTTAGATACAGAGTAAAGCTCCTCTACACTGACCCATCAAACACTCCCAGGGGCAGCTACAACATAGGTTAGATACAGAGTAAAGCTCCCTCTACACTGCCCCATCAAACACTCCCGGGGCAGCTACAGCACGGGTTAGATACAGAGTAAAGCTTCCTCTACACTGCCCCATATAACACTCCCAGGGGCAACTATCAGATAGATAGAGAGATAGAAACACAAACAACTCACCAAGGCTTCTTTGGCAGCACCTCCCAAACCCGCTACCTCTACCACCTAGAAGGACAAGGGCAGCAGGCGCATGGGAACACCACCACCTCCAAGTTCCCCTTCAAGTCACACATCATTCTGACTTGGAAGTATATCGCAGTTCCTTCATCGTCGCTGGGTCAAAATCCTGGAACCCCCTCCCTAACAGCACCGTGGGAGTAACTTCACCACACGGACTGCAGCAGTTAAAGGCGGTGGCTCACCACCACCTGCTCAAGGGCAACTAGGGATGGGCAATAAATGCTGGCCTTGTCAGCGACGCCCACATCCCATGAATGATTAAAAATAAAAGGTAAATAGACTAGGTAAATACACATATGGATAGAAAGATAGGTACAACAATGGAATGCTAGAGAGAGGGAGTTACATCAACACACAGATATGACCCACTTTGTTCCACTTTATATGTCTTGATGTAACCATTTGATTAAGTGTACACAACAGTGAAGAAATGAGCTGTTACAATCCAGATGGGATGACTTACTAGACATAAAGAGCAAGCATAAAAGAGAGAATGAACACAGGACCAGATGTTGCAACTCCACTCATTCAGCTTTGGAGATGTAAATTCAAGCACAGGCCAGACAAGGGTATTGGCTATTACCTCTGCCTGAGTGTGAAAGGTCACGGGCGACATTATTTGGACATTGAAAAGCTATAATTGAAAGTGAGAGAGAAGGAGAGAAAGAAAAATATTCATTCAATGGACAGTTCAACCAGGATCTCTACAGAGCTCATATTACTACACCAGTCAATAGCTGCTCACCAGGTGTTCGCAGGCTGGAAGTCAAGTGTCTACATTATGATGGAATCAGAACTCCATCATGTTGTTCTCTTTCTCTTACTCGATCTATCAATTAATTAATATTTCTATCCATCAAGCAGGTGGTTTGGTATTTTATAGTAGTAGTTCACAAGCCAGTCAGATTGTTTATCATGACGGCCACGATGCACCATTGATGCTATTTCTCTGGGGTTTCTATAGATCATCCCTCGAAGTTATAGACAATGATCTGGAGAAACCTACAGAAATTCAACCTCACATCAACAGTTAAGAATAGGTTAGATAGGTGGTTGAAAGGTAGGCACAAGGGATTATTAGAGTGAAGGATAAACACCTGGTAGGGCCAAATGGTCTGTAGTAATTACTATGAGTCAGGGACCAAGCTGACTCTAGGAAGGAGTGATGTTAGATTCCCTGAAAATCCATTTGGCATGGTATGTAAATCTAGTGAGAGTGCAAATCTGATTTACAAAATGCTCAAACCGATTGGGCATTTAAAATCTACCTGACGTCAAGTTAAATGCACAGAGCAGAGGGACTCTATCATTCATATTCTGTAAACATCATCATCAACATCATCATCAACAGCAACATCAACATCATCATCATCAACATCATCATCAACATCAACATCATAATCATCGTCATCATCAACAACATCATCATCAACATCAACATCATCAACATCATCAACATCATAATCATCGTCATCATCAACATCATCATCAATATCAACATCGTCATCATCATCAACATCAACATCATCACCATCAACATCATCAACATCATCAACAACATCATCATCATCAACATAATCAACATCAACATCATCATCATCAACATAATCAACATCATCATCATTAACATCAACATCAACATCATCAACATCAGCATCAACATAATCAACATCATCATTAACATCAACATCAACACCATCATCATCATCATCATCATCACCAACATCATCATCATCAACATCATCCTCATCAACACCAACATCACCATCAACATCATCATCAACATCATCATCAACATCATCATCATCAACATCATCATCGTTAACATCAGCGTCATCATCATCAACATCATCGTCAACATAAACATCATCAACATCAACATCAACATAAACATCATCAACATCAACATCATCATCAACATCATCATTATCAACATCATCATCATCATCAACATCAACATCGTCTGCATCATCATCATCAACATGAACATCATCAACATCAACATCATCAACATCATTATCAACATCATCATTGTTGTGTCCGTGTGTTAATAGAGACACTGAAGGCAGGAGTTGGTTTCACAGGTGTTTATTGAACAAAGTCTGGAGGTGAACTAACTGATACAACACAATGGGCCAGAAATTCGCGGCCAGAAGCGTGAGTACGGTCGGGGTACTCACGCATCTGGCCGTTGGAAATGCCGGCGTTCAGCAGGAACAGCGCATGTGGGGAACGCCGGCATTTCCAGACCCGAGGTCTATTCACAGCGCGTGCGACTGCACAGGCAGCGCTTGCGCAGTGAACTTTGTGGATTTCAATGATGGATTCAGTGAGGGTAAGTCCTCAGAAGTTACACTTGAAAAAAGCAAGTGTAAAGTTGTTCATTGGCTGCGGAGGAAGATATATTTTATCGTGGAGCTTCTGAAATGCAATATTTTTGTTTGGGAAAGGGAGGGAAGTTATTTTAAGAAATTTTAAGTAAGTTTTAAAGTTAAAATTTTCTTTTTTTTAAAAAGGGTTTTCAGAACGGTAGGTAGAAGGAGCAATTGTGGCTCTGTGAATGGAATGTGAGAATGAGTTATGTATGTATGTCCACATATATTCCTTTACGTATATGTATGTATGTTTTATATTCCTTTACTAATGTGTATGAATGTATGTTTTTAATTATGATTTTCCAATAAGTTACTTTCTCTGAAAGTCATAATTAAATAATACATTCATACACATAAGTAAAGGAATATATACATAACACGCAAAGGAATATATACAGACATACATACTTTCAGAAGCTCCACGATAATAAATATCTTCCTCCGCAGCCTCTGGAGCAACTGTACCCATGCTTTTTTCATGTGTAAGTTGTAATGACTTGACCTCACTGAAAACATTAATGAAAGCGGCGAATTATACTGCGCACGCGCTGCCTGTGCAGTCGCACGCGTTCTGCCTCTGAACCCCTTCGTTCAGAGGACAGGAAATGCCGGTTTTCCCCACATGCACTGTGCATGCTGAAAACCGGCATTTCACCCAGCCAGATGCGTAAGTACCCCGACCGTACTCGCGCATTTGGAAGGGAATTACTGGGCCAACATTTTACATGTCAATAAAATGAAAAATTTAACAATTGCACGACTTGCCCCCTCGCATCTGCGACTGAGGGTCCAAGGAGGTGCATTGCGCAAGAGGTCATCATCGTACGTATCCTCACACTGTTCCCTTTGGGGAACTGTATGAAGTGGTGGAAGGATTTATGGCCGTGATTAACGCTCATTCCGTGACCGTAACCATCTTTGAACCAGCCATTAGGGTGGTTAGTCCTATGGCGGGAGGGTTTTACGGGCTCCCACAACCCATCTGGGGGGGGGGGGGCCACCAACACCCACGGACGCAAGTATTCCGCTGGATGTCCACCCAGAATTTAAAGTTGGAGCTCCGACTCCACTTGCCGGGACTGTCTGGAGTGGGGTTCAAAACCCTACTCCTTCTGGCCCAGCGGCGGGGATGCTTACTGCTACGCAAAAGGCCCACTCCGCACAAAAGGTGACACCCATACGTTTCCTGCGCCTTTTCCCTCCCCGTGACTGGAGCCCTATGCTGCCATTTCACGTTGCTAATCGGATTGGGCCTTTGTCATAGCGGTAGGATCCCCGCCGCTGGGCCAGATTAGGGTAGGGTTTCGAACCCCGCTCCAGACAGTCCCGGCAAGTGGAGTCGGAGCTCCGGCTCTAAATTCTGGGTTGACATCCAGTGGGATATTTGCGTCCGTGGGTGTGGGTGGCCCCCCTTCCTTGTATAGCTTGTGGGAGCCCGTAAAACCCTCCCGCCATAGGACTAACCGCCCTAATGGCTGGTTCAAAGATGGTTACGGTCATGGAATGAGCGTTAATCATGGCCATAAATCCTTCCACCACTTCATACAGTTCCCCAAAGGGAACAGTGTGAAGACACGTATGACGATGACATTGCTAAATAAATAAATGGAATTAAAAAAATTCTTTTAGGGCTTTTAAAAGTCTTTAAATTGCTTTAATTCTCTTTAAAACTACTTCAGATTACTCAAAATAATGTAAACATTTTAAAAAGTTTATAAAAGTTACCAAAATCTTCAAAAAACTTCCAAAAACCTATTTAAACTGCTGCTTTGCATGTAAAAATGCTTAGCAGCTTGACAGAAACATTGGGGGCGTGTCCAGTGAAACTGAGACCTCAAGGGGCGTGTCTCACTTGCACTGCACGCTCCTGGCTTCGCGCTGGCTGCACTCCTGGGCGGCGTGGCGTCATACGCTGCCCGGGATTCTTCTGTTTCAGCAAGTGCAGGCGTCCCTGGAGCTGATCGGCAGGAGCGCAGGGTAAGTGCAAAAACGGGGCTGCAAGCCCCGTTCAGCAATTTCTGGCCCAATATACAGGCTTATATAGCCCGAGTGGCCATTACCGGCATTACAGTACACAGGGGGCTCTTAAAGGCACATACACTACAATACCTCCCCTTTTAGCCAACCAGTACATAATATTTTAAGTAATCATTAATTACATGTTAAAAGAACAATAATCTACACATTGCTGCAGTTAATCAATTATAAGTCAGTCTCTCTGGAGGCTTCCTGACTCGGTCCAGATAATGCCTCGGTGGTGTAGTAGTTTCTGGTGGTGTAGTAGGTTCTTTTGGCATGGCTGATTCGGCTTGAATGCCAGTTCATCGGGTTCCAGTATCACCAGATCGGAGGTAGATACTATGGGTATCTCTACTTCATCATTAGGCATATAGAGTTGTGGTGTAGGTTGTCCCTTTTCGGATGACTCTATGATTTGGTCAGCATGGCGCCTTATTATGCTTTCTCCAATGTCCACGGTATACATCAGCGGTCCTAGTCATGTGCAAATAGTTCCAGGCTGCCATTTCTCGGTACGGTCGTCCCGGGCCAAAACTTGTTGACCTATCTGGAAGGTTCTAGTTGGCCTTTCATTCATGCCTTGAAATTGCCAGTTCTCCACGTCCCTTCTGATGTTTGGCTTGATCAAATCCAGCCGGCATCTTAGGCTTCTATTGAAGAACATCATGGCGGGAGTTTGGTTTGTAACCACATGTGTTGCATTCCTGTATGCAAACAAGAAGTTATCCACCTTATGCTGAAGTTTTATGTCTTCATTACCTATGGCCTTTATGGCCTTCTTGAAGGTCTGGACAAACCTTTCAGCCAATCCATTGGTGGTGAGATGGTATGGGGCGGACGTGTAGTGCTTAAACCCATTGTTTTTTAAGAACTTCCTGAATTCTTCGGACACAAATTGCGGTCCATTATCAGAACAGATCTGTTCAGGCAGCCCATTCCTGGCAAATATGATCCTTAAAACTGTAATGGTTTTTTCCGTGGTGGTGGAGGACATCTTTATTACCTCTGGCCACTTGGAGTGTGCATCAACCGCGATTAAGAACATTGAGTCCATAAATGGACCAGCAAAGTCAATGTGTACCCTTTGCCAGGGAGATGAGGGCCACTCCCATGGATGTAGAGGGGCTTGTGGTGGAGCGTTTTGGACCTTCTGGCATCCTAGGCAACTCTTGGTCATTTCTTCGATGTCTCCATCGATACCTGGCCACCATACAAACGCCCTGGCTAGGTTCTTCATTTTCACTCCACCCAGATGCCCCTCGTGAAGCTCCTTTAGAACTTTATCCTGGAGTTTGGGTGGAATCACCACTCTGGATCCACACATCAAGGTTCCTCGGCACACTGACAGCTGTTCTCTTCTTTGCGAGAATGCTGGCAACAGTTGTTCGCCATGTGCTGGCCATCCCTTCACTGTTAAATCGTAGACTCGTGAGAGAGTCGGGTCATAGAGTCATAGAGTCATAGAGTTATACAGCACGGATAGAGGCCCTTCGGCCCATCGTGTCCGTGCCGGCCATCAAGCCCTGTCTAATCTAATCCCATATTCCAGCATTTGGTCCGTAGCCTTGTATGTTATGGCATTTCAAGTGCTCATCCAAATGCTTCTTCAAAGTTGTGAGGGTTCCTGCCTCCACAACCCTTTCAGGCAGTGAGTTCCAGACTCCAACCACCCTCTGGGTGAAAAGGTTCTTTCTCAAATCCCCTCTAAACCTCCTGCCCTTTACCTTGAATCTATGCCCCCTAGTTATTGACCCTTCTACACAGGGAAAAAGCTCCTCAGTATCCATCCTATCTATGCCCCTCATAATTTTGTACACCTCAATCATGTCCCCCCTCAGCCTCCTCTGCTGCAAGGAAAACAAACCCAATCTGCCCAGTCTTTCTTCATAGCTGAAGCGCTCCAGCCCTGGTAACATCCTGGTGAATCTCCTCTGCACCCTCTCCAAAGCGATCACATCCTTCCTGTAGTGTGGCGACCAGAACTGCACACAGTATTCCAGCTGTGGCCTAACCAGTGTTTTATACAGCTCCATCATAACCTCCTTGCTCTTATATTCTATGCCTCGGCTAATGAAGGCAAGTATCCCATATGCCTTTTTTACCACCTTATCCACCTGTTCCGCCGCCTTCAGGGATCTGTGTACTTGCACACCCAGATCCCTCTGACCCTCCGTCTTGCCTCGGGTCTTACCATTCATTGTGTATTCCCTTGCCTTGTTAGTCCCCCCAAAGTGCATCACCTCGCACTTTTCCGGGTTAAATTCCATTTGCCACTGTTCCGCCCATCTGACCAACCCATCTATATTGTCCTGCAGACTGAGGCTACCCTCCTCGCTATTTACCACCCTACCAATTTTTGTATCATCCGCGAACTTACTGATCATACCTTTTACATTCATATCCAAGTCATTAATGTAGACCACAAACAGCAAGGGACCCAGCACCGATCCCTGTGGCACCCCACTGGCCACAGGCTTCCAGTCACAAAAACAACCTTCGACCATCACCCTCTGCCTTCTGCCACTAAGCCAGTTTTGTATCCAATGTGCCAAGGCACCCTGGATTCCATGGGCTCTTACCTTCTTGACCAGTCTCCTGTGCAGGACTTTATCGAAGGCCTTACTGAAATCCATGTATACCACATCCACTGTGTTACCCTCATCCACACACCTGGTCACCCCCTCAAAAAATTCAATCAAATTAGTCAGACATGATCTTCCCTTGACAAAGCCATGCTGACTATCCCTGATTAATCCTTGTCTCTCCAAGTGGAGACTAATTTTGTCCCTCAGAATTTTTTCCAATAATTTTCCTACCACTGATGTTAGGCTCACTGGCCTGTAGTTCCCCGGTTTTTCCCTACTTCCCTTCTTGAATAATGGTACTACATTAGCGGTTCTCCAGTCTTCTGGCACATCCCCTGTGACCAGAGAGGTCCTGAATATATGTGTTAGAGCCCCCGCAATCTCTTCCTTTGCCTCACACAGCAGCCTGGGATACATTTCATCCGGGCCTGGGGATTTATCCATTTTTAGGCCTGCTAAAACCGCTAATACCTCCTCCCTCTCGATGTTAATATGTTCGAGCATATCACAGTCCCCCCGCTCTATTTCTATGTCTACATCGTCCTCCTCCATAGTGAAAACAGATGCAAAAAATTCATTTAGAACCCCTCCTACATCTTCCGGCTCCACACACAGATTGCCACTTTTGTCCCTAATGGGCCCTATTTTTTCCCTAGTTATCCTCTTACCCTTAATATACTTATAAAGCATCTTAGGATTTTCCTTTATTTTGCTCGCCAGTGTTATTTCATGGCCCCTCCTTGATCTCCTAATTTCTTTCTTAAGTATCCCCCTGCACTTTTTGTACCCCTCTAGGGCTTCCTCCGTCTTTAGCCTTTTGTATCTGCCAAAAGCCCTCCTTTTTTTAATAATCCATTCTCGTATATCCCCTGACATCCAAGGTTCCCTGTGGTTTTTGGAACCACCCTTGACCTTTACGGGAACATGTTGTATTGTATGATCTCAATCTCCCTTCTGAAAGCCTCCCATTGCTCCGATGCGGATTTTCCTACAAGTAGCTGATCCCAGTCCATTTTGGCCAGATCCTGCCTTATCCTATTAAAATCGGCCTTCCCCCAATTTAGAACCTTTATTTCCGGCCCATCCCTGTCCTTTTCCATGACCACCTTAAATCTCACCATATTATGGTCACTGTCACCAAAGTGCTCACCTACTAGCACTTTTTCCACTTGGCCGGCCACATTCCCTAGAATTAGGTCCAGTACCGCCCCCTCTCTTGTAGGGCTTTCTACATGCTGGCTCAAAAAGCTCTCCTGGATGCACTTTAAGAATTCTGCACCCTCTGAGCCTTTCACACTTTGACTATCCCAGTTAATATTGGGGAAGTTGAAATCCCCCATTATTATTACCCTATTATTTGCACATTTCTCTGAGATTTGCCTACATATCTGTTCCTCTATCTCCCCCTGACTGTTTGGAGGCCTATAGTACACTCCCAGCAAAGTGCTTGCCCCCTTTTTGTTTTTAAGCTCCACCCATATGGCCTCATTAGAGGAACCTGCTAATATATCATCCCTCCTTACTGCAGTAATTGACTCCTTAATTAATATTGTGACACCCCCTCCTCTTTTACCTCCCCCTCTGTCTCGCCTGAAGATTCTGTACCCCAGAATATTGAGCTGCCAGTCTTGCCCCTCCCTCAACCATGTCTCCATGATAGCAACAATATCATACTCCCATGTGTTTATCAACACCTTCAGTTCATCCACCTTATTTGCAAGACTCCTTGCATTAAAATAGATGCCATCCAGCCTTGCCCTTATATATTTGCCCTGTCTACCAAGCTGACTTGTTTTTTTCTCTATAATTGGCAGCACATCACCCCCTATTTCAGCTCCCCTCTGTATCCCATCTCCCTGCCAAGTTAGTTTAAACCCCCCCCCAACAGTGCTAGCAAACCTCCCCGCAAGGATATTTGTCCCGCTCTGGTTCAGGTGCAACCTGTCCGACTTGTACAAGTCCCACCTTTCCCAGAAGCAGGCCCAGTGATCCAGGAAACTAAAACCCTCCCTCCTACACCAACTCTTTAGCCACACATTCATCTGCACTATCCTCCTATTCCTATACTCACTAGCACGTGGCACTGGGAGTAATCCAGAGATTACAACCTTTGAGGTCCTGCCCTTTAATCTGTTACCTAGCTCCCTAAATTCTTGATGCAGGACCTCATCCCCCTTCCTACCTATGTCGTTGGTCCCAATGTGGACCACGACCTCTGCCTGCTCACCCTCCCCCTTAAGAATGCCCTGTAGCCGCTCAGCGACATCCATGACCCTGGCCCCAGGGAGGCAACAAACCATCCTGGAGTCATGTTTGCGGCCACAGAAACGCCTATCTGTTCCTCTTACGATAGAATCCCCTACCACTATTGCTCTCCCACTCTTTTTCCTCCCTTCCTGAGCAGCAGAAGCATCCCTGGTGCCAGGAAGCTGGCTGCTCCTGCCTTCCCCTGGTGAGTCATCCCCCGCAACAGTATCCAACTTGGTATACCTGTTTGAAAGGGGGATGTCCGCAGGGGTTCCCTGCACTTCCTGCCTGCCTCTGTTGCTCCGCCTGATGGTCACCCCCTGTGCAGCCCTACCCTGAGGCGTGAACAACTCGCTAAACGTGCTATCCACGATCCTCTCAGCATCGCGCATGCTCCAAAATTCATCCACCCGCAGCTCGAGCACCGCAATGCGGTCTACAAGTAGCTGCAGCTGGATGCATTTCCCGCACACATGGTCACCAGGGACACTGGCAGCGTCCCTGACTTCCCATATGGAGCAAGAGGAGCAGAACTCGGGTCTGAACTCTCCTGCCATGACTTACTCCTTTAATTAATTATAAAATACCCCAGTCATTTCTAGTTTCCCTTTCAATGGCAGAATTTGTTACTGGTAGACATTCTACTATGGTAGAGTGGAAAATCTCCACTGGGTCTACGGTAGGTGCCTCTTCAACCGTTGGCAACGGTAGGCGCGATAAACCGTCAGCATTCCCATGCTGTTTTGATCCTTTGTATTCTATGTTATATTGGTGTGCCCCTAGAAAAAGGGACCACCTCTGTAGCCTTTGCGCTGTCATAATGGGAACACCCTTTTTAGGGTTGAATATGGAGATGAGGGGTTGATGGTCAGTCAACAAGGTTAATTTTTGTCTGTGTAGGTAATGGTTAAATTTCTTCACTCCCCATACCAGGCTGAGTGCTTCCCTGTCGATTTGGGCATAGTTACGCTCAGCTGAGTTCAATGAGCGTGACGCAAAAGCTATCGGCCGTTCCGAGCCATCAGGGAATCTATGCGATAATACCACTCCTACGCCATAAGGGGATGCATCGCACGCCAGTCTGATTGGCAGTGATGGGTTGTAATGAGCCAAAACTTCTTTGGACGTGATTAAGTCTTTGCATTTATGGAAGGCACGTTTACAGTCTTCGCTCCATTTCCAAATTGCTCCTGTTTGTAGCAGTTCATTAAGAGGGTGCAGAAGAGTTGATAAGTTCGGTAAAAATTTGTGATAGTAACTTATTAATCCCAGGAACGACCTTAATTGTGAAACATTTTCAGGTGCTGGGGCTTTTATGACTGCTTCAATTTTTTCAGGTGACTTATGCAACCCTTCCTTATTAATTATGTGGCCACAATATGATATTTGATTCTTGAAAAATTTGCACTTGGGGCGATTTGCTCGTAGGCCCCGTTCTCTCAGTCAAGTGAGCACCTGCTCCAAATTGGCAAGGTGCTCATTGTCATTTTCTCCTGTTACAAGGATGTCGTCTAGGTAACATTGAGTCCCCGGAATCCCTTGGAGGACTTGCTCCATAGCTCTTTGCCAGATAGCTGGAGCGGATGCTACTCCAAAAACCAGTCGATTGTACTGGTACAGGCCCTTGTGTGTATTTATTGTGAGCTACTTTTTAGAGGCCTCTTCAACCTCCATCTGTAGATATGCCTGTGCTAAGTCAATTTTGGTGAAACGTTTCCCTCCGGATATTGAGGCGAAAATATCTTCTATCCTCGGAAGAGGATACTGCACCATGTGAAGGATCGGGTTTACACTCACCTTGAAGTCTCCACAGATGCGAATTTTTCTCTGTTCTTCAGATTTATCATTATTCAACATTTTCTTCATGACCGGGACGATGGGTGTTGCCCACTCGCTCCAATCTATTTTGGATAATACGCCTGCCTTTTCCAAATTCTCCAGCTCTGCCTTGACTGCTGGACGAATTGCGTATGGCACCGGTCTTGCCTTAAAAAACTTGGGAATTGCCGCATCTTCCACTTTTATTGAGGCGGTGATGCCTTTCAAGGTTCCTAGTTTCTCTTGAAACACTTCCTTGGCGTTGGCCAAGATGTCTTTTAATCGTTTAGGTATGACGTCATCGTCATTTTCTTCCTTACTGGTCACCGTCAGTGCCTGAATGGAGTGCCAGTCTAAACGTATTATCCTGATCCATTCACGTCCCAACAGCGGTGGACCACCATCTTGTAGAACGTATAAATACAACTTCTGTATTTCCTTGTATACAACAGGCACCCTTATTTTTCCTTTGGGGTATACTTTCTGCCCCGTATATGTTTTCAAGACAATGGATGTGTCTTTTAAAGGTATATGCGGAAATAGCCGCTCGTAATCCCGTCGATTTATGACAGTCAGAGCTGATCCTGTATCTAGCTCCATTTTAACTGGGGACCCTGCTATCGTGAGGGTAACCCAAATGGTCTGGTAATCTTCTTTGGCAGTTACATTATGTAATTTGAGACAGCTTAGTCTCTTGTTTTCGGAGTCGCTATTGCTCTTCTGGTCTTCGGAGCTACTGTCCGTCATCATTTGTACCTTTCTGTACGTTTCTTTATTGATTTTTTTTTTCCTGTCCTTGGATTTTTTTTGTCCAGATTGGCATACCCGTGCAACATGTCCAATCTTTCCGCATTGCCTGCATGCTTTGTCCTTGAACCAGCAGTCCCTCTGGTCATGGGTGGATCTGCCGCAGCGATAACATCTCTCGAAACCCTGTGTCATTTCATGGGTGCCGAAGTCCTGTGGCTTTTGTTGTATCTCTGCAGCTCCTCTTGCAGTTGCTTCGTATGATACAGCCATACTGAAAGCCTTGTCCAATGTCAAATCTTTCTCAGAAAGCAGCCTTTTCTGTGTTCCTTCACTTAGGAGACCGCAGATGAATTTTTCTCAAAGATAATCTGCTAGTCCTGCCCCGAATTGGCAGTGCTTTGATAGCTTTCTTAATTCGGTGAGGTAATCAGCGTTACTTTCATTCTTGTGTTGATTCCTCGTGAAGAATTTGAATCGTTCCGCTATCAGCAGCAGTGTTGGGTTTAAGTGCTCCTGTAGGGTATCAACAATTTCCTTAAAATTCTTGTCCTTTGGTTTGGCTGGAGTGATTAAGTTTTGTAACAGCCCGTATGTCTTTGCGCCCATTAGATTTAGAAGTACTGATGCTTTTTTTTATCATTTTCTATTCCATTTGTGGTGCAATATACCTCCACTCTTTCAACATATGTGGTCCAATCCTCTATATCGTTATCAAAAGCATCAATATTGCCAGCCTTAGGCATCCTGGAAGAAAAATGGCACTTCCCACGCTTTTCTATCTTTCCTGCAGAAAAGATATGGCACTTCCCGCGCTTCCCCGCCGCTGCTGTCGATGACAACGCTGTTTTGCGCATTTTTAAAAAATTTATTTATTAACAGGTGGAGACTCGTTCCCACCGGTCTCTCTCTGCTCGGTCTGAACATCGACCTGCTTGCAGCTCCGGCCGTCTCCCGAGTGCTCCTCCCCATCTGTTACTGCTTGCCTCTGCCTTCGCTGCTTGGCCTCGCTGCAGAGCCAGCCGATGGAGCCCCAGCCCGACGCCCAGGAAGGATTATTGCAGTACCTGCCACCAGCTCAGCTAGCTGGTAAAACCACAGCTTTTTCTTTTTCTAGCTTTTCTTTGACTTTGGATGTCTGAGGATCGATGTCCTTGAGGTGCTGCCGAATTGCAGGTAAATCCGTTTCCAATTCATCACCACTGTTGTGTCCATGTGTTAATAGAGACACTGAAGGCAGGAGTTGGTTTCACAGGTGTTTACTGAACAAAGTCTGGAGGTGAACCAACTGATACAACACAATATACAGGCTTATATAGCCCGAGTGGCCATTACCGGCATTACAGTACACAGGGGGCTCTTAAAGGCACATACACTACAATCATCATCAACATCATCATCATCAACATGAACATCATTATCAAAATCATCAACATCAACATCAACATCATCATCAAAATCATCATCATCATCATCATCAACATCATCAACATCATCAACATCAACATCATCATCTTCATCATCAACATCATCAACATCATCAACACCAACAACATTCTCATCAACATCATCATCATCAACATCCATTTCATCAACATCAGTATCATCAAAAACGTCATCATCATCAGCATTATCAACACCAACATCATCATCAACATCATCATCAAAATCATCATCATCGTCAACATCAACGTCATCATCATCAACATCAACAGCATCATCATCGTCAACATAAACACCAACATCAACATCACCATCATCACCAACATCATCATCATCAAGTTCATCATCAATATAATCTTCATCAGCATCATCTTGATCAACATCTTCATCAACATCATCATCACCATCACCAACATCAACATCGTCATCAACATCAACAAAAATCATCACCAACATCATTATAATCATCATCATCTACATCAACATCATCAACATCATCATCATCATCTACATCATCATCAACATCATCAACAACATCATCAACATCATCAACATAATCAACATCAACATCATCATTAAAATCATCAACATCAGCATCATCATCATCAACATCATCATCAACATCATCATCATCATCAACATCATCAACATCATCAACATCATCAACATCATTATCATCACTATCAACATCATCATCATCGTCGTCAACATCAGCATCATCTTCATCATCAACATCATCAAAATCATCATCATCATCACCAACATCATTATAATCATCATCAGCAACATCATCATCATCAACATCATCATCATCATCGACATCAACATCAACATCATCAACATCATCATCATCATCGACATCAACATCAACATCATCGACATCAACATCATCATCAACAACATCAACTTCATCATCAACATCTTCATCATCATTAACATCAACATCATCATCAACATCATCATAGAAACATAGAAGATAGGAGCAGGAGTAGGCCATTCGGCCCTTCAAGCCTGCTCCGCCATTCAACGAGATCATGACTGATCATCCAAACCCTAGCACCGGTCCCTACACCGACAGCCATCCCACACAAGCCCTATCCCTGTAACCACATAACCCCACGTGTTTAATCCCCCCGAACACTAAGGGCCAATTTTTTTTTTTTAAATTTTTTTTTTAAAATTTTTTTTATCATGGCCAATCAACCTAACCCGCACATCTTTGGACTGTGGGATGAAACCGGAGCACCCGGAGGAAACCCACGCAAACACGGGGAGAATGTGCAAACTCCACACAGTCACCCGAGGCCGGATTTGAACCTGGGTCCCTGGTGCTGTGAGGCAACAGTGCTAACCACTATGCCACCGTCATCATCAACATCATCAACATCAACGTCATCATCATCAACATCATCATTATCAACATCATCATCATCAACAACATCATCATTAACTTCATCATCAATATAATCATCATCAGCATCATCTTCATCAACATCTTCATCAACATCATCACCATCATCAACATCAACATCATCAACATCATAATCATCAACATCTTCATCATCAACATCACCATCCTCAACATCAACTACATCATCAACAACATCACCATCCTCAACATCAACATCAACAAAATCATCATCAACATCATCATCATTGCCATCAACATCATCATCATCAATATCAACATCATCATCGTCGTCAACATCATCATCATCAAAATCTTCAACATCACCAACATCATTATAATCATCATCAGCAACATCATCATTATCATTATCAACATCAACATCAACATCAACACCAACATCAACAACATCAACATCATCATCATCAAATCAACATCATCATCAACATCAAATCAACATCAACATCATCAACATCAACATCAAATCAACATCAACATCATCAACATCAACATCAAATCAACATCATCAACATCATCATCAACATCATCATTAACATCATCAACATCATCATCAACATCTTCATCACCATCACCAACATCATAATCATCGTCATCATCAACAATATCAACATCAATATCAACATCAGCATCATCATCGTCAACATCATCAGCATCAACAAAATCATCATCATCATCATAATCAACATCAACATAATCAACATCAACATAATCAACATCAACATCATTAAAATCAACATCAGCATCATCGTCAACATAATCAACATCAATATCATCATCATCATCAACATCAACATCAACATCATCAACATCATCAACATCAACATCAACATCAACATCAACATCATCAACATCAACATCATCAACATCATCAACATCATCAACATCACCAACACCAACATCACCAACATCAACATCACCAACATCAACATCATAATCATAATCATCAACATCATCATCATCTTCAACATCTTCAACATCTTCAACATCTTCAACATCAACATCAAAAATCATCATCTTCCTCATCATCACCAACATCATCATTATCATCATCATGATCATCATCAACATCATCATCATCACCAACATCATCACCAACATCATCATCATCAACAATATCATAATCAACATCACCAACAACATCATCACCAGCATCATCAACTTCATCATCCTCAACATCAACAACATCGTCATCATCAACATCATCAGCATCAGCATCATCAACATCCTCATCACCATCACCATCACCATCATCATCATCTTCCTCATCATCACCAACATCATCGTCATCGTCGTCATCGTCATCATCAACATCACCAACATCATCATCATCAACACCAACATCATCATCATCATCATCAACATCAACATCAACATCATCAGCATCAACATCAACATCAACATCAACATCATCAACATCAACACCATCATCATCATCAACATCCACATCAACATCATCATCATCAACATCACCATCACCATCACAATCACCATCACAATCACCATCAAAATCACAATCACCATCATCATCATCAGCAGCATCAACATCAACATCATCAACATCAACATAGTCATCTTCAACATCACCAACATCATCATCAACATCACCAACAACATCTTCACCATCATCAGTGTCATCATCCTCAACATCAACAACATCGTCATCATCAACATCATCAACATCATCATCATCATCAACATCAAAATCATCAACATCATCAACATCATCTTCCTCATCATCACCAACATCATCGTCATCATCGTCATCATCTTCAACATCACCAACATCATCATCAACAATATCATCAACATCACCAACAACGTCATCATCCTCAACAACATCGTCATCATCAACAACATCAACATCATCAG
The DNA here is from genome assembly GCF_052327205.1 of Somniosus microcephalus. NCBI lineage: Eukaryota > Metazoa > Chordata > Chondrichthyes > Squaliformes > Somniosidae > Somniosus > Somniosus microcephalus. Next base: position 374,097,894 of record NC_140988.1, on the reverse strand, counting down.
CATCATCAACAGCAAAATCATCAACATCCACATCATCAACATCATCATCCTTATCATCACCAACATCATCATGATCATCATCATGATCATCATCGTCATCATCAACATCGTCATCGTCATCATCATCAACATCGTCATCATCATCAACATCGTCATCTTCAACATCACCAACATCAACAATATCATGATCAACATCACCAACATCATCATCATCAACATCAACAGCATCGTCATTATCAACATCATCAGCATCATCATCAGCATCATCATCAACATCACCATCATCAACATCGTCATCTTCAACATCACCAACATCATCATCAACAATATCAGCATCATCATCAACATCACCAACAGCAGCATCAACAGCATCATCAACGTCATCACCATCAACATCACCATCAACATCACCATCAACATCACCATCAACATCACCATCAACATCACCATCAACATCACCATCAACATCAACATCACCATCAACATCACCATCAACATCACCATCAACATCACCATCAACATCACCATCAACATCACCATCAACATCACCATCAACATCACCATCATCATCATCACCATCATCACCACCATCACCATCATCACCACCATCATCACCACCATCATCAACATCACCATCATCAACAGCATCATCATCACCATCATCATCACCATCAGCATCACCATCAGCATCACCATCAGCATCACCATCAGCATCATCAATATCATCATCATCCACATCAACATAATCAGCATCATCATCACCAACAACAGCATCATCAGCATCATCAACATCATCATCAACATCATTTTCATCACCATCACCAACATCACCATCACCATCATCATCATCATCTTCATCACCATCACCATCACCAACTTCATCATCCACAACATCATCAACATCACCATCAACATCACCATCACCATCAACAACATCACCATCAACACCATCAACATCAAGTTCATCATCATCATCAACATCACCATCACCATCAACATCACCATCAACACCATCAACATCAAGTTCATCATCATCATCAACATCACCATCACCATCAAAATCACCATCAACATCAACAAAAAAATCATCATCATCAACATCATCATTATCATCATCATGATCGTCATCACCATCACCATCGCCATCAACATCAGCATCATCATCATCATCATCATCAGCATCATCAACGACATCAACATCATCAACATCATCGTCATCTTCATCAATATCATCAACATCAGCATCAACATCATCAACATCAGCATCAACATCAACATCAACATCATCAACATCATCATCATCAACCTCAACATCATCAACCTCAACATCATCAACCTCAACATCATCATCATCGTCATCAACATCAACATCAACATCAACAGCATCATCATCATCAACATCATCATCATCGTCATCATCAACATCATCAACATCATCATCATCATCATCATCAACATCATCAACATCATCAACATCATCAACATCATCAACATCATCAACATAATCAACATCAACAGCATCATCTTCCTCATCATCACCTACATCATCATTATCATCATCATGATCGTCATCAACATCATCATCACCATCATCATCACCATCATCATCATCATTATCATCATCAACAATATCATCATAATCAACATCACCAACAACATCATCACCAGCATCATCAACTTCATCATCCTCAACATCAACAACATCGTCATCATCAACATCATCAGCATCAGCATCATCAACATCCTCATCACCATCACCATCACCATCATCTTCCTCATCATCACCAACATCATCGTCATCAACATCATCAACATCAACCATCATCTACATCATCCATCATCAACAATCATCCAACATCAACAATCATCCACATCATCCACATCATCCACATCATCATCATCATCAACATCATCAACATCATCATCTTCATCATCTTCATCATCTTCATCATCTTCATCACCATCAACATCATCATCTTCATCATCCACAACATCACCATCACCATCATCATCATCGTCATCGTCACCATCATCACCACCATCATCATCACCATCATCATCATCATCATCAACATCACCATCTTCATCATCATCATCAGCAACAGCATCATCATCACCATCATCAACATCATCAACATCAACATCAACATCATCCATCATCAAAATCATCAACATCAACATCAACCATCATCAACAACATCAGCAACATCAACAACATCATCAACATCATCAACATCAACATCATCAACATCATCAACATCATCAACATCATCATCAACATCATCATCATCATCTTCATCATCAACATCATCATCATCATCTTCATCACCATCAACATCAACAACATCACCATCAACATCACCATCATCAACATCACCATCAACATCACCATCATCAACATCAAGATCATCATCACCACCATCATCAACATCATCATCATCAACATCAACAACATCATCATCAACATCATCAACATCATCATCATCATCAACATCATCAACATCATCATCATCATCAACATCATCAACATCATCATCATCATCAACATCATCAACATCATCATCATCATCAACATCATCATCTTCATCATCAACATCATCATCATCATCTTCATCACCATCAACATCAACACCATCAACATCACCATCATCAACATCAAGATCATCATCACCACCATCATCAACATCATCAACATCATCATCATCATCAACATCATCAACATCAACATCATCAATATCAACATCATCCATCATCATCATCAACATCACCATCAACATCACCATCAACGTCAACAACATCAACATCATCTTCATCAACATCAACTTCATCATCCACAACATCATCACCATCACCATCATCGTCACCATCATCGTCACCATCATCATCACCATCATCACCACCATCACCATCATCAACATCACCATCTTCATCATCATCATCAGCAACAGCATCACCATCATCATCAACATCTTCATCATCATCAGCATCATCAACGACATCAACATCATCAACATCTTCATCATCACCATCACCATCACCATCACCAACATCAACATCATCAACATCAACATCATCATCATCATCATCATCAACATCATCATCATCAACATCATCATCAACATCATCATCATCATCTTCATCACCATCATCATCACCATCAACATCACCAACATCAAGATCATCATCACCACCATCACCATCAACATCACCATCAAGATCATCATCATCACCACCATCAATATCAAGATCATCATCATCATCACCACCATCACCACCAACATCACCATCAACATCACCATCAACATCACCATCAACATCACCATCAACATCAAGATCATCATCATCATCACCACCATCACCATCACCATCATCGTCATCAACATCATCATCATCATCGTCATCATCACCAGCATCACCGTCATCACCATCATCAACAACATCATCATCAACGACATCAACATCATTATCAACAACATCATGTTCATCACCATCACCAACATCATCAGCATCATCAACAAAAATCATCAACATCACCATCATCATCATCCTCAACATCAACAACATCGTCATCATCAACATCATCATCAACATCTTCATCATCCACAACATCAACATCATCAACATCAGCATCATCAATAACATCATCACCATCACCATCACCATCATCACCATCATCACCATCAACACCATCGTCATCAACATCATCGTCATCTTCATCATCATCATCAACAGCATCAACATCATCAACATCACCAACACCAACATCACCAACATCAACATCACCAACATCAACATCATAATCATAATCATCAACATCATCATCATCTTCAACATCTTCAACATCTTCAACATCTTCAACATCAACATCAAAAATCATCATCTTCCTCATCATCACCAACATCATCATTATCATCATCATGATCATCATCAACATCATCATCATCACCAACATCATCACCAACATCATCATCATCAACAATATCATAATCAACATCACCAACAACATCATCACCAGCATCATCAACTTCATCATCCTCAACATCAACAACATCGTCATCATCAACATCATCAGCATCAGCATCATCAACATCCTCATCACCATCACCATCACCATCATCATCATCTTCCTCATCATCACCAACATCATCGTCATCGTCGTCATCGTCATCATCAACATCACCAACATCATCATCATCAACACCAACATCATCATCATCATCAACATCAACAACATCATCAGCATCAACATCAACATCAACATCAACATCAACATCATCAACATCAACACCATCATCATCATCAACATCCACATCAACATCATCATCATCAACATCACCATCACCATCACAATCACCATCACAATCACCATCACAATCACAATCACCATCATCATCATCAGCAGCATCAACATCAACATCAACATCAACATAGTCATCTTCAACATCACCAACATCATCATCAACATCACCAACAACATCTTCACCATCATCAGTGTCATCATCCTCAACATCAACAACATCGTCATCATCAACAACATCGTCATCATCAACATCATCAACATCATCATCATCATCAACATCAAAATCATCAACATCAACATCTTCCTCATCATCACCAACATCATCGTCATCATCGTCATCATCTTCAACATCACCAACATCATCATCAACAATATCATCAACATCACCAACAACGTCATCATCCTCAACAACATCGTCATCATCAACAACAGCAACATCATCAGCATCATCAACAGCAAAATCATCAACATCCACATCATCAACATCATCATCCTTATCATCACCAACATCATCATGATCATCATGATCATCATCGTCATCATCATCAACATCGTCATCGTCATCATCATCAACATCGTCATCTTCAACATCACCAACATCAACAATATCATGATCAACATCACCAACATCATCATCATCAACATCAACAGCATCGTCATTATCAACATCATCAGCATCATCATCAGCATCATCATCAACATCACCATCATCAACATCGTCATCTTCAACATCACCAACATCATCATCAACAATATCATCATCATCATCAACATCACCAACAGCAGCATCAACAGCAGCATCAACAGCATCATCAACGTCATCACCATCAACATCACCATCAACATCACCATCAACATCACCATCAACATCACCATCAACATCACCATCAACATCACCATCAACATCACCATCAACATCACCATCAACATCACCATCAACATCACCATCAACATCACCACCAACATCAAGATCATCATCATCATCACCACCATCACCATCACCATCATCGTCATCAACATCATCATCAGCATCGTCATCATCACCAGCATCACCGTCATCACCATCATCAACATCATCATCATCAACGACATCAACATCATTATCAACAACATCATGTTCATCACCATCACCAACATCATCAGCATCATCAACAAAAATCATCAACATCACCATCATCATCATCCTCAACATCAACAACATCGTCATCATCAACATCATCATCAACATCTTCATCATCCACAACATCAACATCATCAACATCAGCATCATCAATAACATCATCACCATCACCATCACCATCATCACCATCATCACCATCAACACCATTGTCATCAACATCATCGTCATCTTCATCATCATCATCAACAGCATCAACATCATCAACATCACCAACACCAACATCACCAACATCAACATCACCAACATCAACATCATAATCATAATCATCAACATCATCATCATCTTCAACATCTTCAACATCTTCAACATCTTCAACATCTTCAACATCAACATCAAAAATCATCATCTTCCTCATCATCACCAACATCATCATTATCATCATCATGATCATCATCAACATCATCATCATCACCAACATCATCACCAACATCATCATCATCAACAATATCATAATCAACATCACCAACAACATCATCACCAGCATCATCAACTTCATCATCCTCAACATCAACAACATCGTCATCATCAACATCATCAGCATCAGCATCATCAACATCCTCATCACCATCACCATCATCATCATCTTCCTCATCATCACCAACATCATCGTCATCGTCGTCATCGTCATCA